>NC_057768.1:45823015-46511000 GCF_010389155.1 Erigeron canadensis
AGCATCTCATTTTCCTTAACATAACATATATATTTGTTTATTTTCTTTACATCATTCATTAATATATATATAGTCTACCCAATTATATATGTGTACTTTGTTTAGTCGGATTTTACCATACTGACCCTAGCTAAGTCTGCTGGTGGTGTTTTGCAAGTTCAAAATAAGATTAATAATAGTAATTAATCAAGCGACCTCAAAATGCTTTTGCTTTCGATCAACATCAAAAAGCCCAGAAGGGATCGAATCTGTTTTTGACTTTCATTTTTAGTTTCCACTAGATTAAAAAAACATAAGGTAGCTTAATTGGACGTACGGATGATCACTAGTCCATCTTTGTACGTCCTTTTCCTTGGAGGTTATTGTATAAAAATTCAACATTATGTCATGTCATATGATTTTTTTTTTCTGTTAAGATGTTTTATCTCAACAATGAAACAAATGTATGTTAACTAGCTAGCTAGTGGGATTTTGCCACAAAAGTAAGTGGGTTACTTGTGGGTTCCATCATTTTTTAATATATTCCTTTGCTAATTCTTAATATAATAAACTATCTTGTTCCTAAGTAGGTGTACATGTTCCTTGATTCCGGTCAATATTCTTTTAATGTACCATGATGTTTTTAATTTAAAGTATATGGTTTGAAACTTTGCATAATTGCATGACATTAGGCAGTTAATTTGTTGTGATACATATATATATATATATACATGTCAACATATGGTGGTTTTATTCAACTTAATTGCGTGTTTAATCTAGTGCTGTACGTCTTCTGTATTTATTCTTAGTGACAAGTTTTTCTGAATTTTTAAACAATGGTACGTAGAGACTAATAACACGTGAATTCGATCATCAAATTTGAGTTTTCAAACCGAAATTTTGAGCAGTTGGGGCATGGCTTGTCATCGGGTAAGATGGTTTGCATTTCGTACTACTTGTGTGTGTGTAGGGGGGTTTAGGGCTCCAAACGTAGAATTATGTGGGGGACGAATTAAATGGCACAGGGCATAGCCATATATGTTGTTCGTGTGATGTTCAAAATTTCACCCGACAAATGCTACAACACTAATATTGTGGTTGAAACCCGATTATCTGGTTCTTCTGTATGGAAGGGTAGCAGGCCAGCCTCTTTTGCATATTAATTTCCAGTTGATGGCAAGATATTGTTGACTTAATCCTAGCTACTTAGCTAGCTATCACAATATGACTGCATACGATTGTACTTACCCATTTTAACTGATGCTGATGTTAACTATCATTTTTTGCGATATGTCGATTTATGTTTATTACCATTTGATGCTAATGTTAACGATTTTTTAGTGATGATATATTATATGTTTGATATATGTTTTCATGTTTTTTAATATTTTCAAAAAATTTGTCAAATTTTCGAGATTGAGCATGGGAATAGGACATTGTGGACTCGAACACGTCCTAGCTTTTTAATTTCTTTTCTATAAGACCACTTGCAGCAATGTTTTAAATACCGGTAAATACCGGCCGGTATTATCGGTACCGGAGACCACGCCGGTATTTTAAGTCTGGTATTTGACCGGTATTTTCACTATTCAATACTGACCGGTATTTCTGGTATTCCCGGTATCACCATACCGGTATTTCCAGTATTTTCAAAAAATAATTTTTGATTTTTTTAGAAAATTATTTTTATGATACTTTAATGTTATTTTTTGTTATTTGTGAATTTTAAAACCTATATTTTGTTATGAAATACATATTTTGTATTATTTTGTGTAAATTATAAATGCATTTTGACTATTTTTGTTAAATTGTAACAAGTTTGTAAGATTTTTACACAAAAAAATATAATAAATTAAAAATAGTCGTACCGGTCGGTATTTCTGGTATTACCGATAATACCGGTAATACCGTAAAATTTTTCCACGCCGGTATAACTAAAATATCGGTTTTTAAAACATTGACTTGTAGTGTGATACCAATAATCTTTCTCACCGTAATTAGTCTATATTTTTTTAATGTCACAATATGAAATTGGGACTTTTCTAAGCATCTGTTATCAAATGCCAATCTTGTAATGTTGAAGTTACAGTTTATATAATAAAAAATGATATATGTTAGAGCGTGAAGATATCTTTCATTTTTCTAAACAGCTCAAGATCATTGCCAAGAACGCTTGATCAGCATTTTACCGCCTGTAGACGACATGAGTATTACACAATGTCGTAGACTCCTGACCATCAGCGTACTACCAACACTGGTGGTTACCATTGCGAGAAAACTAAAACGGATTTTCGGGACACTTGTTATTGTTTTTCATACGCGACACGTGTAATTTTTTATTTTTTATGTCTTCACACCTCAGCTTCTCGATCTTGCTTTAATGACATTGAGATTTTGAACTACCTAAAATGTGCCCATCATTTATAATGCACCCTCTGTTTATAAAATACTTATAAAAAATATAATCTTTTCAACAAACACTACATCTGCACGGCTCCTTCCATCATATATCCCCAGTACTGCCCTTGGTCACCACTCCTTCCATCTTTGCCACCATCAATTTTTTGTCGTATCTTGTTAGTATTTATCAATTAACTTTATTTGTACTGGAGATCGATTGTTACATTAGACGCTTGCTTTTATTTTTTTTTTCTTTTTTTTTTTTTTGTTGTGATTCGGTCAGTTTTTAATTGCTTTATATTGTATGTTTTGGATAAGGCAAGCTTTGAAAATAATAGAAAAAAAAAAGCATGGATGTGATGGTTCACAAGGTTAGTCTGGTAGCAAGGAATTGAAAAGAGTTTTGTTTTTTATTTGTTGAATAATAAGTCAAAGGTTTGAATTTTATCTTAAAACTTTGGGTAGTTAGAAAAATAGTTTGAACAACGTACTGACGAGCTGAACGTACAAAGCGTGCTTAAACCATTTCAACGAGTCAAAAGCATCTTTGTCTTCTTGGACAATTTTAATTAAAAAATTCGTATAAAGAATAATTAAGAAAGTGATATATAATTCTGATTGATTAATCTGGAAATTTCTCTAACAAGAAAACGATAACATTTAAAAAAATCAAGTTAATTATAAAACTTAAAAGAGATTCAATGAATATCTATGTATCATATTTATTTACTCGTATATGGTTTTAAAAAGATTTTTAATTAATTCATAAACTCTCTTGTTAAATGATAAACAAGCATGCATATGAATGTATGATGCAGTTGAAGTGCGACAGCTGAAAAGATAATATTAAATCACAGAATGATACTGTAGTGATTTACTCGTACTTAATAAGTAGTATTATATAATGAAGGAAGGAATCAGTGTAAATAAGCAGAGTGCATGTAGGGTTTAGTTTTTTAAGATGGAAGCGTGACTTTTGATGGTGTTTTCACTGTGCCTCAAACTGACATCATTTTTATGTGACAATATATGGTTACACGTTATATATGCAGGAATAGCATGGTCCTACTACTCTCACTCTTTCACACACACATACACTCACCATTACCTTATCTTTTTTGTTTATGTCACAAAGGAATTTATGTTTTTTAATTTAGAATCACATTATGAATATTGATTGTCGACATGTTTGTGATTGATCGATGTGATCACCACTAGAAAATATCCAAAGTCTTGGTGTTAATTTCTTCAACTTTTATAGCTGTGCTACGTACCTAGTCTTACATAATTTTAAGTAAATTAAGTACTCATCAATATTTGAAGGCGTACGTGTGAAAACTGTAATTGAAATCAAGTAATTTCCGTTCTTATATATATCATAAGCTGGTCGAGTGGTTGGTGTTGTGTTTGGTGACATCTTTGTCCCAAGTTTGATCGAATCCCCACGGCAACAACTTTAATATATATTGGAGGTCCCTTTATCAGGACTTGGTTTTGGTCAAAAATTGAAATTCGCCGTTCTATGCACACACAAAAAAAGTAATTTATGTTTTTAAATTACAAAGACGTGTTTATGCACTAGTACCACGTATCTACCCACGATATGAATTGTTATGTAAAACATAAAATCCGCATATATCAATTAGTTTATTGTTTAGGCATCATATATGTCTGCTTTTTAATTACTGATTTATAGCTGAGATATTGAACAAGATCCTACTCATTTGTGTGGATGTGGTAGTGATTGACTCTGATTGATTAGCTTAATTGTAGTTCGCCTTCGTCAACAACGATATCAAAGTTGTATAATTTCATAACAAAGTTGTATGAATCTCTGTAACTAAGCCTAGTTTCTCCTAACTTGAGTTTGAGTTCGAGTCCCGGTGCTGGAAAATTTCATTCATTCTGCTATAGGCATGATGTTGTTAATGTAATTTATATATATATATACTAAGTAGTTAATGACTGGAATATCGGTGTTTCGGTCCAGGACCGGTATGAGCGATATTGGTTTTTTCGCTGGTATTTCGGTAATTTTAAATATTAATATTTTATATATAAATTTTTACATTTTATATAATTCTATAACTTTTTAGTATAGAATAGGTAGAATTTTTATAAACCTTTTTGAGTTTTGATGTAAGTATTCAGTAATCCTTACGAATCATGACTTGTACCATCTTGTAAACTTATTATGACTAATAATGCACTATTATAAAACAAATATTGTTACCTTTTAACATAAATTAAAACCAAAACCATAGTCTTTATAGTGATTTCCAGCTAAGCATGTTTTAATATAAGTTATAGCTAGCCGACATATCTTTCACACACATATACTTCTCTGCAAAAAATTAAAAGTGAAGAAACCAAACACCAGTAGTTCTGTTCTCTTTCGATCAATTAAACAACAACCACAACAAAAAAAAATCATCTTCCATAATAATAACATCCATAATAATAACATAAGAAGGGACGTCGGATGTTGCTTGAAGTCGTTGTTGCTGCTGCTTCATTGAAGAACTAGATCTGATAATGGGTTTTGAAGAAATTAGGTTTGTGTTGTTTTATTTTGGATGGGTTTTGTTATTCATGAGTTTAATTTACATATGGGCTTCAAAAAAGAAATTTGAAGAAAAAAAATACCTGCTGGCTTGATTGAAGTCGCTGCTGCTGCTTGAAGCCCTAGTGGTTACTGCTTGAAGTGACATTTTCTTTGATTGAAGAAATTTGATCCGATTGTGGGTTTTTAACGAATTTAGGTTGTTTTATTTATGTGGGTTTTGTTATTGATGGGCATAATTGATATAATGGGCTATCAAAAAGAAAAAAGGATCGTTTTTTTTTTTTATTAAATTAGGCCCATAAAATTGGACCGGTAAAACCACCGAAATGGCCGAAACTGGAAAGTCTAAATTTCGGTCAATACCACCGATATTCTCGGAAACGAAATCCAAACTGGTATATGAAACCGAAATTATACCTACTGACCGAAAACCAGTATACCACCGAAATTGATAACACAGTATATATATATATATATATTGTGTAGCTACATCTTTGAGTTGGAGTTAATTGAAACATCACATTATTAGAAATATATATAATGGGTTAAATTTTAGTGGTACTGTCACCTGCCATGATTATATGGGTTCAAAAATGAAGACTACAAATTACAAGTTTGAAATTTGCCAAAGACAAGTATAAAATTATATATTGTAATCCACGTGTTATTTGATCATGACTAATTTGAATAGGGGCAAATCATAGTTAAAACTCAAAAAAAAGAGTTTAACTATGTCTAGAAAAAACCCACCAATAATCATATATTAAAATGAGGAAAGATATGAAAAAATGACGATCTGATCGCGGACCTCTTGAACTAAATGTCAAGTTAAGTGATGTGAATTTTGGAATGGTGTTCTATTGGGTTTTTAAAAAATTTGAAATTAAATGTTTTCAATAAGATAGAAAGATGTTGGTTGATAAAAATTAAAGAAAAAGAAATATCTTTCTCAATCGAGTATATATAAATCGAATCGAATATATATACAAGATTTAATCGAAGTATCTTGTGATGGTTTTTAAGTCTAATGTAAATAGTAATAACAATGGAAAAGAATTATTATGTATTAAGTGGATCAATGTAAAACAAAAATGTTACTCCATTCTCCAAATTTAAATGTCTAAATTTGACTTGTTGAGTCAATCTCTTTAAGTTTGACCGTAAATATTTTTGTTTATATAATATAATACCTTATGAAAGTTATATCAATGAAAAATACATATAAAGCTCAATTTATTAATATATTTTACATCAATTATTGTATAATGCACGCGAATCAAATTACGGTCAAAGTTGCGACAAAATGACTTCGAAAGTCAAAATAGGACATTTAAATTAGGACGGAATGTATAATAGGGTAATAAATAAACTTTTATTAGCAAAATTTATGAATATATAATTAGGTTCAATATATAATTAATATGGAGAGAAATAAAAACAAATTTTTTTTTTTTTGAACGTTAAATAAAAACAATTTAGTTGATACCAATTGTTCGTAAAAAGTACTGGTTGATATATACGTACTGTTTAGCATTTATCACATTGAAATTGAAAAAAAGCTAAACAAAAGGCCACCAAACCCTAACAAAGCACTGGCCCCTCTCTTATCTAAACAATGGTGGCCACTGCTACTATATTTATTTTATTTTATTATATTCAATATATATATAATATATATATGTGGTGGCCACTGTTACACTACCAAATTAACCCTAACAAATTAATCACCACCCCATCTTTCTCCGTCCCTCCCTCTCTCTCAACTTTTAACGGTGGCCGGCCACAAGTGCTACTTTTCTGTATATATGAGTTAGTTGTATTCAATTCATGCTTGCTCTTTAATTTCCATGTATATGTATACATACCCAATTCCGTCATAATTATGTTAGATCTAAGAAATTAAAGTATTAAACTTGTATGTATCCTTTGATTTATGTGTTCTAGCTAGTTGTTTGAAATTAATGTATATGGAGAGTTGGCTGGCTGACAGAAGAGAGTGAGTACACAAAGGCAAGTTGTATCAAAGTAGTAGTGAGCTATACTATACAATTGCTTTTGTGTACTCACTATCTATCTGTCAGCTTCTTCTCCCTCTCATAATCTTCCTTTATTAGATCTTGTAATTTTCTAGATATATATGCTTAATTTGTTTGATTATATATATCTCATGATCTATTAATTATTACTATATTTTTTTCGATCGGTCAAATCTTAGGATATATATGATGGAGTGATTGGTGAAAACATAACTGAGATTCTTATAGATCGATGGATAGTTGATCGATGAAGTGGACGTTTATAGGATTAATTTGGCCGGATTAACTAGATATATATCTTAATGTGTTAATCTGTTAAATAAGCTAGTATTAATTAATTAGTATTATGGATATAAATTTGAGATGTCACCTTTCTTCTTGGTTTACTGTGCTAATTAATTAAATCCATTGATGATGGACATTACCGTAGGACCAATATTCCAATTTATGTGTAGGATTGTTCTCTTTTTATGCTTACGTTTTTCTTAATATTTTTATTTTGGGTTAACTTTCTATTTGAAATGTATTACTCGTACTATATTAATACCTAATTTTTTCTGCCTGTTTTTTTCTTCTTCTTTTAGTTTCATATTGATGTTTTTAATATTTTTATTTTGGGTTAACTTTCATATTGATTTTGTTAATATGATCACAGTAGTGCGTATTTTGTTTTGATTTTGCACTGACGGTATGTATCTTGATGTTTTTGAAGATATACTCGTATTTGAATTCCAGCTTCTTAAGGTGATATTGCATATCTAATTATTATAGTTAGTGTTACTGTGTTAGTGAGTTGTGCAAATCGATCATTAATAATCTTTGACATTTGGCTGATGATAATATGGTATATTGGTGTTGTTCATTCTTCGACATATATGATAGAGTAATGTTATATAACTGGTATAAATAGTGAATGCATATATATGTTTGTCACACTATATGGGGATATATATAGGGCATCAGCTATATATGTTCATATATAATTCTGAGTATAGCTTTCTTTGCAATCTTGATACCGTATTTAGCTAAAAATGTACGTAGATGCGCATGCAGTGCATCAATGACTAATCTATACTAACCAGCTCGATATTAATGTGAAAGTGTGGTCCATATCAAATTATACTTTTTTTCCCCGAAGTGCAGGTTATTGATCGATGATTTACAATATGGCTGTATAACCAAATTGTCCTGCAGGTTCCGATATATCTTTTACACTGGATCCCCAACTTTTCACAATAGATATATGGCAACGGCTCTCGATAGGTGCTCTAACTGTGTGAAACTTTGTGAAAGTATTTCAAGTAGTTTTTTGTGAAGCTATAGCTTAGTTTGCAAGAAAAAACATATGGTAATATGCTGTCTTGATTTGGCTGGAGCGCTATATATATATCCTTTGCTATATGATATGTACAAGGTTAATTAGTCTAACAAATGTGTGATGTATTTGGCTAGCTACTGGCTAGTTTGTTTGTCGAATTCTAATCTTAAATGAAGCAAGTAACTGATCGATGTGACTTGACTCACTAATCAAAAGTTTAGTTCTTCCAATCTGGATCAACAATTATCTCAATGAATCATGTAAATGCAGATAGAAATTGATAATATACATTTGTTAGCTTCAACTTTTCTTGTCTGAAGTACCATAAATGGTACTTTACATACAATCATGTCCATTTGTCCTTCCAATGGGCACTACCGTAAGTAACAATGAATGTATGAAATAATTGTTACAAAGAAAAGTTTTATTCAGAGATTCTGTTTGCATCCTCGATCAGTAGTTGTTTATGCGTAAATCCGGATTAATTAAAAGAATGGTTTAGTAATTATATCTTGGTAATGTTCAATGACTGTTATGTATGTGATATTTGTTCTAATTAACCAGATATTTGAACATTGATCTACGTTTTTGTGACACTGTTTCACTGATTGGGAAAATAAGGGTTTCACTTGTATTGGAGTTTCTATGGGGCCACTGGGCCAGGCTGCCAAAGTTTTATTTATATTTGGGCCACTAATTATTGTCAAACTTTTCAGACCCAAAAATACTAATGGGCTCACGATGTCTAAATTCTGATACATACTAATGGGCTTAATGTATCAGACTTATACTTTTCTTTTGTTAAATAATTAAAAATCTATTTATCTTATACACTAGATTTTACTCCCACATATACAATTATACATACCTTTAAGTTAAAATAACGACATTAAAAGATTAAAGTTGTTTTTTATGCATTATTATATGAAAAAGGAATCTTATTTCTATGATTTTGTTTCTTATCTATGTTTCCGTGAAAATGACCTAGAAATATAGCAGTTCTTGTTATAGTTTCTTTTTATTTTTTATTTTTTGGAAAGACATTTTTCTCCAATTAGAATCCACATGAGCAACAAGTTCAATAATAGACCAAGAATATATTGACAAGATCACCAGTATTCAACACATATAAGTTGCATATATGTATTTTGTGAAGCCTTGTTGGTAAAAATTTGAGTTCAACATTGGTTGCACATGAATATGACTCAATGAGGTTAATTTACAAAAGTATTAATCTAACGTCAAAAAAGATTAACAGCAAAAATCACCAACTGGGAAACAAATTATGTACAAGTGTACTCTGTATAATACCATTGAACCATAAACAAATGCATATAATTCACTAAGTGTAACAAAACCACAGTGCTATGATATTTAATTAATCTGTATCTTCTCCCTCGTTGATGGTTATTGATCTACGAATAGGACTATTTGTAATAGACTTAATAATAAACATCTTTTTCTTATGTAGTTGATCCTTTAAGTGTAGGATTTTTGCATCGACTCTAGCTGAAAACCCGATATGGGTCGCCATTTTTGAGCTTCGCTTCTCTCGCAACCACGTGTCTTCATCTATGACAACTTTCCTTCCATACTTCATCTCTTGAATCAGATGGTCATCCAATGGATAAAACGACCGTTGGATGACCATATAAACGAAATATGGAAGTAGAGAAATAACGACAACTAATAAAACTACGATCCAATACATGGGTGCAGGTCCAACTGCTTCTACAAGTAGTTGATATTCTTTATCTGAGTATGCAGGTGGAAGTGCACCATAAGAGAGTAAGAAGATGTACCAACTTAAAATGCTTCCCCAAATGAAGACATGTTGGATCCAAGTGAAGTGAGTGATGATAAGTGCAATTTGACAGTTTACTGTCCACACAACGGCGGTGTAGGTAATCACGCCTAAATGTGAAACGTCTACCACTTCTCCTCCTTTTCTGAAGGCCGGTGAAGAGAGAATGTAGACGTTTAGGATGAATATGACTAAAGATGTAAGTATCCCATTTCCCATCCACCCGATGATGCGTTTCCAACTAAATAGAATTCCCTTTTGTCCCTGCTGATAAAGTGCCGGAAACTGCAGAGTAAAGGACAGAGCAAAGTTAAAAACGGACATACAGATAATTTTGATCATATCAGTTTGTATATTATCAGAGGTTATTTACCTGAAGGCAAATATCAGAGGAAACATCTTGCTCAAGGACGCCTAATGATATGACAGGAAGGGATGTTAGGACGAGATTGAACATAACCATATACCAACCGTCATATAAGACATCTCCGGAGAATCTTGAGTAGAGTTCATAGTAGAATAAGGTCAGGCCGAACACAATGTTCTTGTATACAAAATAGAGAATCTGCAGTAAGAAACGATGTTTTTTATATGAACGGTTTATACTATCGTACCCATAATAAAAGAATTTATAATCAAAAAATCTGCAGAGACCATCTTTGAGATTCTCTTGTAACACCAGTGTCCGTGTACTATTAGTAACCGTTCCAAGAATCGAAATTGAGGCAGTGCAAAGTCGCTTGCCATAACAGCCTGCACACATAAACATATGATGTCGAAGTTGAAACAACTATGAGTTTTTTTTTTATATCAGTCGATCAAAGTAAATTGAGGTAGGGAGATGGTTAGAAAATATTGAATCATACCTGCATTCCTTCCATGCCACTAATCCCTACTCCTATATCAGCTTCTTGAATCATGCCAACATCGTTAGCTCCATCTCCGATTGCCAATGTCATCTTTCCTGTATATTTCTTCACTAATCGGGTAATCTAAGTTTTGCACAGGTTAAATGATGTTAGATGTCATTCATTTGGTTTCCAGTGCCTGTTTTTATTTCATATGTGAAGAATGATAAATCTAACTCACCAAGGCTTTCTGTTTCGGAGAGACACGACAACATATAACTGAGGCACAATTAACTGCTAACTGCAAAAAACGGTCTTTCATGTCATTCCTCAAAGCGATTTCAAGAGCTTTTCCATCCACCACTAGAGCAAAAGGATCATCTTTGGTTTTTTCGTTCATTGTCACTTGATAAGAAGTCTCTAGTTGATTTAATATATCGTCTTCCAAAGCCTGAAAGCTACAAAATATTGAATCATAACCCTTAATTCAATTTTAAATGTGATGAATACAAATAAGTTGAGTGCAAGATATACACCTTTAATTGATTTTTTGATTCGGCATCTCTACTCACACTCAGATGAAACTGCTTCATATCATGCCTAAGCAAACTACAAGCAAACCTGACCACGTGATCACTAAAAGGGTAAGAAATTGATGCTATTTCATAATTCATTAGGATATGTAGTTTCTTGAAATTCTTACCCGATATTAACAGCAGTTTCCTTCTTGTCCCCAGTAAGGAGCCATATCTTCAGTCCTGCTTGTGCAAGCTTATCAATGCAGTCTGCAACCTGATATCAAACTTAGAACAAATCAGGTTTTCAAGAGGTGTCAAATATAGTAGGGCAGGGTGAGCAGGTTGGATAACGGGTCAAAACGAGTAAGTTGTACAAATTGGGTTGGCTGCAATGATACACTTTGTCAAGAAAAAGCTTATTCTTGTCTAAATTAGTAGTTCTAAATACTTACAAGAATTATATCTTCTTGATAGTAACAGTTTAGTTTTATAAATAAAATGATATAAGGGGTTTTATGCATTAAACATATACTTTGGCACCCTTGACCTAATCCACCCATTCAACCCATTTGGCACATTTCGTTTTAACCATAGTGAGTAACTTGAACAGGCCCATTTATAAGGGTTGCATTTGCTATTTTTACACAGATTAGAAGGTGAGAGATTGGGATTTTACCCCATCTTGTAACTTGTCATCAACAGCTACAGCGCCTAACAGCACCAAATCTTTCTCAATGGTTTTAGATAGACTCTCTAATGATTCCTCTCTTTCAGGACCGATTATGGCCTTAGCTTTGGCAAATGATGATCTCCATTCTTCGTATTCAGAGTCTGTAATCTTCCGGTAGGCAAATACCATTGTCCTTAAGCCGTCTTCTGCGTAGTTTGCTAGGTGCATAGTTGTAGCATGTTGGTATGTCCTGCCACCATCACCTAGCGTATCGAACATAATGCTGCAATATAGAAGAAGTACCAAATTTATATTACACAAAAGTACTTTCTTAGCTTCAATGCGCATACCGAGTGTACTTTCTTAAACGTCAATAAAGCTATCAAGTAACTTACTTGTCAGCGCCTTTACATAATAGGAAAATTTGACCAGCTTCATCGCGCACAATCACCGACATCCTCTTCCTAGAGCTACTAAATTCTAATAAATCTAGTAGTTTGTACTCCCTGGATATTAACCATAGAATTGTACATTTAGCATGATAAACCAAAGATCATAAAACTGAAGAATAGACAGAATAAAAAAAAAAGACCTTTCGACCTCCAATGCAGAAGGGTCAATCTCTTTAACAAACAATGAAGACTGAGTTCTTCTGTAAAACTGAAATCCAAACTCTTGAGCTGCAATCAAGAAAGTCACTTCTTCTGGGGACTCGGCTTCATATTTGAGTTTTTTGGTGCCTGATTGTCCTTCATCTTCAATTGGTATCCCTGTGTGACATAATGCCATGACTCTGAAGAACATTATCGTATCACATACATTTGACCCATGAAGCCACGTCTTGTTCATCAATCTGTCATCCCTAAAGTTAAACCCTTTTGTACCAGTAGCGCCGATATTATGTATTTCTCGTTCAACCTCCAAGATACTGTCTTTTGATGCATTAATTTGATCAGAAGACATCTCAACCATCTCCATGCTATCACCAGGAGTAGAATCAACATCATCTAAATTATAACGATAGCTCTCGATATCAATATTCATTCTCTGAGAAGCAGCACGAACAATCTCATTTACATCACCTCCATAAGAAATCCCTTCAATAGAACATTTCCTGAACTCCATCTGATTACAAGTCAAAGTCCCGGTTTTGTCAGTCAAAATCATCTCCACTTGACCAAGCTCCTCATTCAAATTCGATGTCCTGGCTTTAACTGATCTCCCAGAAAGTTCATCAAACAGATGTTGGTCATTGTTTATAAGCATTGCTTGTAAAAACTTGACTACTTCAATGGAGACATAAAGAGAGATAGGGATCAAATAGCCATACAATATGAGTGCCCTCAAGAACTGTAGGAACCCCGAAACGAGTGGATTATCTGGATCAAAAGACCCATCTGTCTCCTCCTTTAATCTAAGGTACCACCAATCTTTAGCTGTATGTTTTTTATCTGTAAACATGACAGAACCAACCGAAGATATTAAAGATATCAAAAGCAACATGAAGAACAACACATAAATAACATGATCCATCTTTCTCTCAATCCTGCTACGTTTGGAGGGCGATTTCATTGAATTTCTAACCACTTTTGTGTCTCGTCCAGTAAATATAGCAACTCCATAAACATAATCCGTATTCTGGAGCTTTGAATCCCGAAGAAGAAGCTGAGAAGATGATAATGGGTAGGAAGCATTTAACTGGTCTTCATCTTCACCTCCAAATTCCATGTTTGCAACAAAAGTATATAAACTCGAATTTGGATCTTCACATCGAACAATAGCCTTAAACTTATCAAATTTAAGCTCTTGATCAAAACACAAAGTGCATTCCAAACAACGTTTGATTTTAAGATTCGTTTCACCATCTAAGTTCATTGTCTCAACATAACAAACACCGTCTTCATAACTTGAAGACAACGACAAAAGATCACATGGAAAATACTCGTTTTTCATCACCTTGACAACATCTCCAACTCGAAGCATCTTCCATGAACGATCAACAAACGACCCGTTTCCAATATGAACCTTCACCTTCCTTGAATTCACATCCAAATCTTGCAAAAACCGATTCCAGTCTTCAACGCCTTCTTTCAAGATACTAATTCCCACCACAAAAACCAAAGGTGCAATCAAGCTCAAGGGCGAAAAAGGAGCTAAAGAGGTAACAGATAAAACCGCAACTAACAAGAAATACAAATTTGCCACCCTACGAAACTGTTCAAATAGCGATTTTGGAAGAAAGGTGATCACATTATACTTTGTTGTATAGACTTCATTGGTAGGATACTTGTATGGTTTTGTTTTATGCTTTGCTGAATCGTTACAGAACACGACCCTAGAGAACCCAGGCTGACCGAAGTCTGACCGGTTCACGGGCTGTGCTGGCCGGAAACATGAAAAAGTGTAAAGATTACTCCATTTCATTTTTCCTTTCTTCTTCCTGTGTTGTGTGCCCATTTTATGGTATGTAAGAAAGAATGGTCAAAATATGATTGTTTTTTTGTACTAGTGGGTATGTATGAGTAACGGCACATAGTGACACATGAAGAATCTAAAGTTAGAAAACTTTTGTTTACTTTTTGGATTTAAATAATGTGAAGTTCAGATTTCAGAATCTTCTAATGCTTAAATTTGGAGTTTTCTTGGATCTTGAGTTATACAAAGTGCAGGCCTTACATCATGGAGTATATGTATTTAGGTGATAATAAGGTCTATGCTTATAGGCAGGCCGTACTCAAGACTTCTTGCATGTCACGTCAGCATCACATTTCTCAGGACTCTCCTCAAGACACTCACTGCCTATAAGAACAGCTTCTTCAGAACTTCTTCACCACATTATCAATTATTTTAAATTCCAAACGTTCAATTTTTTTTTTTAATTGGATGAAACGTGATTGCTGGCCCACAAAGGAGCGTCCATCAGTGTTCTACGTGAAGATGTTTTGGAGGGACACAGAAGAAGGACGCACAGATTCAATAGAGGATGAGCTTCTTGGGGGCTTTGGGACGCGTGGAAGACAACCTATAAGCACTGCCCTAATAAGTCAAATGAAGCATCTATTCAAAAAATAAGTTTCATGAAAAATAAAATATGTTCAATATTTTTATTCTATCCATCCTTTCATAATTCTTTTTTTTTTATTTAATTGTATTGAGTGTTAATCATAACAATATAATTAGAATTATGATTAGCAAAATATATTTGTTAGTGACCACCATTGAATCGTTAACGTCATTACTCTTAGCCTCAAAATGCTCATAGTATTTCATTTAGAATTGTATCTACTTAAACGCATGTAAGTATATAATAAAGACCTTAAAAGGGCTTATATGAGCATTTTGTGGATTCCTTTCCACATATGCATAAATATACAAGGCTATCATTTATAAAGAGCTTTTGATCATCCTATTTAATGAAAAAGGTGAAAGTGCGTTTTTACAATGAAATTTAAGAACACCCATATAATTTTTATAATTATCGATATACGGTTTTTGAGATAAAAGATTTTGAATAAATTAGAGAATAAAATGATTTATGGAGAAAAAAAAATGAGTGATTGAGATTTTAGGAGAGAGAAAAAAAATGAGTGGTTGAGATTCAAGGTTATTATAGGTATATTAGATAAAGATGTTTAAATTAGTGAATAAGGAACAAGGGTATTTTGGGTAGTTCAGATAATCTTTTCTTAAAAAATATTGGGCAAAATGCTTTATAAGATAACGAGCATGGTACCCGCACAATGTGGCGGCGGTAGTGGGCACGACGGTCTAGTATTGTCGGTGACGGTATTATTTCTGGTGGTGACGGTGTTAAGTCTCAAATGGTGTATGTTGATATAAAAGTGATAGTGGAGTATTAAAAAGATAAGGGATTAAAGTGTTAATTATTAAAATAAATGTTAGACAATTCTGGTAATTAAAAGCCAAATTATTAAAAATAAAAAGGAACACTTTGCTTTATAAAAGAGAAGAGATATAGATAAATATAGAAGATAGAAGATTTAGACATAAAATTAGTTTATGTGTGAAGTGTTAGCCGTTAGCCCGTTGGGTAAGAATTACATTAAGTTTGAGATCCTGCGCGATTGGTGGCTCAAAAAACTAGAATGTGAACATGCAAATGAACGGAAAAGAAGGAAAAGTTGTCCTCCTTTGAAGTCTAAAAGTTTGCAATACTTAATTAACTCTATCCTTGCTTGCCTTTTGTTACTCTTTTGTATCATGGAATGAAATGAAATGTTCACTTATTAAAAAAACTACTTTTTCAATCTATAAAACTATATATAGGATTTATATATAGTGTTTTTAAATTCAAAAATTAAAAGTTTGACCATTACCTATTTTTAAGTTTGAGAATGAAAAACCTATTATATATATTAAAAATATATATGAATTGTTATCATATACGAGTATTTATCTTTATCTTTCCTCCATAATGATCATCCTTGTAGCGAACTAGAAAGTTTTTTTTTTAATCAGGATTCTAGTTATCTGAATAATAAATCTAAGAGTAAGAATCACGACCACGATCATTACAAGGATGATACTTAGTATACTTGGAATAATCACATTAATAGTTGCATTGACCCTTATCATAAGTCTCAAATCTGTATTGATAGTTACACTATAAGTGATAGTGACAATTCTAGTAACAATTACATTTCTAGTTCCATTTATGGTAAAAGTGGAAATACTAGTAAAAATGTCGGAAGGAGTATACGACAAGGTTCTACTAAGTTGGATGTAACTCAAAAATACAAATAAACTGCCCTCTCCTCGTTTTAACTATTCTACATTTGAAATATCAAAAATACCTTTATATTTATACCATCTCAATACAATACAACACTAAAATACCAGTTACACCCTTTTCACAGTTTACCAAAGTTGCAATAAGCACTACTTTATGTTTCTTTTTTATGATGTCCGGTGATTTTTGTTTTGAGGCCAAGTAGCTTTTAATAATTTTGACACTTTTTTTTTGTTACGAGAACTATTAATATTTGATATTTTATGGTGTTATAAACCTATATTCAAATGTTATTGTGGTTGATTTATCTCAGTTTATGTAATTATCATCTTCGATTCACCTCACTTAACCGATGTGACGCGTGCACCAGTCTAATATGGTTCATGTATAAACACAGTTTAAACCCTAGTTACTTGTGTGTGTGTGTGTGTGAATGTATGTGATTTATTGAAAAATTATATATATTTTTAAAAGAATTATGAAATTTTATAAATTACATATGTAAAATAATTATCTTAGTGGTTGGACATCCGGACTTTTGTCTAAGAGGTCACAACTTTGATACTCTCAGCCTGTGATTACTCGTCAGGATTTTTTCCTGGTTTTCGTAGAGTTTTTACCGGGTGGGGCCCTGGAGGGAGAGAATCGGGTAAGTCTACGGTATCCAGTTCGGATATCCGTGATCCGACCCTTGTTGTTCTAAAAAAATAATTAAAAAAAAAAAAAATCGTTGACATAAAGTGACATATAAACAAATTTTGTTAAAATTAGATATAATGTAGAAAAACGTAACGGTGTCGTGAATGTATTTAGATTTATTGTAAACATTATTTTATTTTTCTTTATATATTATAATTAGAAAAAGCAATCATTCATTGTAACACATATAATCTTACGAGTAATAACATACAAGTTTTGGGTAAACTAAAACAAGTATTAAAGTATAAATAAAATAACATGTTTTTTTTAATTAAAAATTATTGTGTATCATGAAAATTATCGTGCATTAATTGCTTAATAAATATTCGTGGATCAACTTAATCATGATCTAAGGGTCAAAATCTTGTTCTACATGTTTTACTTTAATATTTTTTTTACGATACCCAACTTTTACGTATACAAATCTAACTTTTGTGAATGGTGATGAAACCGGAGCTCCGTATGTATATTTCGGTATGAACAAGAAAAACTCGATTGGATAAGTAAAGTCCAATAAGACCCAAATAACAAAGTCCAATCCATAAAGGCCCAATCCACATTGCCTTAGGTTTTATACAGCAAATATAGGGTTTATAATAAGGGTGCCTTATATTATATCCTGCCTCTTTTCATTTCCGAACAAACATTTACTAGGGTTTCCCATCTACCTTTCTCTTTGCCGCAAGTCTCCAAGATGGTAAACTCTCATTCTTTCTCTAAACTACATTATTCCAATTTCTTTTTAACATTGGAAGTATGATATATATACATATTATATGTATGTATCCATAGGATCGATTTGTATTTAAGTTTTAAAAATATCGAATCTGCTCATCAAGACAAATTATGTCTGTAGCACAATTCTATTACCCGTCTTTTTTTATTTTTTTATTTAGGGTTGTACTTTTGTATTTGATTTAGGTGCAGTTGTTATATGATGTTTTTTTCTAGATATGTAAATGATTATGTGTTTTGAGGTGTAGCATTCTGGATTTTAACTGATATGTTTTCTCTTTCTGAAGAATATGCTTAGTATTGTTACGCTCAATATTTAATTGGTATCCTATATTTGTTTGAATGTAATATAGGTTGAGCTCAGTTTTTTTTCCTTATTTTGCTAGACTTAGAAATATTGCTTTTTTAGATTATATCAAGGTATTAGACTGTAAAAAAAAAAACTATAAGTTTAGATGATGTTCTCTTTTTTGGATGGCAGCTTGTGACGCTACTATATTATGCTTGTTGCAAAAAGTTTTATGGTATTTATTAGAGTTGAATAAAGCGTTTAGCTTCTTGTAATATGCAAGAGCATTTTACTAAAGTTTGTTCTTTTGCAATGTTAAGGTTGTTTATTGCCATATTTATGATTGCTGTTTATGTTTTTTTTAGTCTCTAGGTCGGTTTGATTTATATAATGACCAGGCTCTAGAAACTATAAACATACCTGTTCTGTGAATGATGTTACTTCTGGTTCTCGGTGTTGTATGATCAGCCTAAGAAAATTGACAAAAGTTTGTTATTTTGCAACTGCACTTGACAAAAGTTTGTTGTATTACAATGTTAAGCTTGTTTATTTCCATCTTAATGCTTGGTAATTATGTTGTTTCTTTAGTTTTTGGGGCCGGTTTGATATATATACTGATCAGACTCTAGAAACTGTAAAACACACCCTTTTGTGAATATTGTTACTTGTAATATTATTAGAGGCTGATGAGTTGTATTGGTTCTGGGTTTTGTATGATCAGCCTAAGCAAATTCACGAAATTAAGGATTTCCTTCTTACTGCAAGAAGGAAGGATGCCCGTTCAGTGAAAATCAAGAGAAGCAAGGATGTTGTCAAGTTCAAGGTTAGGTGCTCAAAGTACCTATACACCTTGTGTGTGTTTGATGCTGAGAAGGCTAACAAGTTGAAGCAATCTCTTCCCCCAGGTTTGTATACTTACTTTTTGAAGAATACTTTTTTCTTCTTTTGATGAGGTCATTATTGCACATATAAAAAACTGGTTCTTAATGTTGATTTTATGTATGGTGCAGGTTTAAGCGTACAAGACCTTTAAATGCAAACTCGAAGTTAGTTGAGCCAGCTTAAATTTAAGTTCTGAGTTTTGCTTTTGTTTAAAGGATATTTGGTTGGCATTTTGTTTCTGCATGCTATTCTATCTTTAGTTAAAGGCTTTGTATGAACTTATAGCCGTTTTGGTTGCCAGACATATGGTTATGAATTTAGCTTTTAATTTTGTTGAGTTCTCTATGTGCATTGCTGTGCTTTGATTGAAACCAAATGCTAGTATCACCATTAACTTGATTAACCCTTCTAAATACTCTTAATACCTAGCCTGCCAGATTCTGATAGATCTAAACGATTACCGTACCAGAAACTGCATACTGCGACAATAATAACCAACATCAGTTTGAATGTTTGGTTGCTTTCTTGATTATGGTATGGGTATGATCTATATGGAACAGATAGTAGCCTGTTTGTGAATCAATTAGGTTGGTAATACAATACTCGATCTTTTAAAGCTATCTCCCTACCTTTTCGTGAACATTTGTCCTTATAAAGTTCCACTATAAAGCCAAAAAAATATCAATTAGCGAAGCAACTAATTATATGGAGAAGAGTATACATGGTAACAAAAATTTCTCTTTGAATCTTGTATTGGATTTTTGAGCAGCGAGTCTTCATTCTTGCCAAAATTTTGAAACACTTTTTTTTCTTTCTTTTTTCACTTCTATGAGTTCTTATGAAATTGTTGTGCTAATTTCCCCCGATTGCTGAACTGCCTGACCGCATATGCTCTGCCATACACAATTGTCAGTCGGTGCAAGAATCAGCCTCTTAATGCCTCCAACTTGATAAAATAGCAAGTGTCACTGATATAACACAGCAAACCACAAACAGGCCATTCTTTCATGTTTTTGAAGATTTCACTACACTTAATTGTTTACAATAAACCATGTTCCTGAAATTTGGATGGCCAAGATTATTGGTGCATATTTTACTTTAGTTCTTCACTTTGCATATACTTTTGAGTTTTGTCCATATACCACCGATTTATGTATTATACGACTTTTGAATTTCGGTATTATCAATTTTGATTATTTTTTGTGAAAATCATAAGATCTAAAAAAAACTTAAAGATAATTTTATGATTTTATCTAAAATCATGCTTCGTATATACGTTAAACAACTTTTAGCGACCAGTGAGAAGCTTACATTAATTTTGTAACATGTATCATATGGTCGACGACTAAACTTCTATATGAGATTTTAAAGCTTTTAACTCCTGGTTATTAAGATACAAACTTTTTAATTTTCTAAAATAAAAATATCAAAAAAATTGAACGTATATCAATGACCCACTGATTTAGTGGTTAGGCAACCGAGTTTTTCTGGGAGGTGGGAGTTTGAGTCTTGGCAAGTGCAAGCTTTGCTCCTATTAATCCGCAAGTTGTTGTGGTGGGAGCCAACGTTTGTTTGTTTGTTTTTTTTTTTAAATTTTGCTCGGCTTGTGGTAAAGGAATTCAATTGTCTCACCAATTGGCCAGTTAGGATCTTAACATTTGACGAAGAGGAGCTTTGTTTCTATTTGAAAGTTCCATGTAATAAATTGAATATTTCGTGGCTTATGAAAAGAATGTTTCGTAATTTTATAAGAGCAGACTGTGAATTTTCTAAATTTTAAAGAGAAATAGAAAAGTAAAAGCCTAAAGCATAGTTTGGTAAGATGTTTGGATAGCTAATGGATATTAGTTTTTGAAAATATTAATCATAGACCTAGTCTAAATTTTAAAGAGAAATAGAAAAGTAAAAGCCTAAAGCAAAGTTTGGTAATATGTTTGGATAGCTAATGGATATTAGTTTTTGAAAATATTAATCATAAACCTTAGGGGGCGTGTGTAAAATATTTGTACCTTTGAAAAAAAAGTAATCTTTAAAGCATTTTAATTAAAAAAAAATATTAATATTAAATAAATCAAGTTTGGAGTACTTGTTTTAGCGCCCGTAATATAGTGTGTGTTTGATAAAAATGTGTGGCCAAAAATGGTGATCCGACACAAGAAGCAACCTTTCTTTCTTCACCTCTTCAAAATGCCAACTACTCCTTGTTAAAAGCTCCCCATTTTCTTCTTTCTCATTCTGAAACCCACACAAAATGACGGCTCTCTTACTTCACCACCCATTAGTCTTCTACAATAAATCATTACCCAAGAGTCCTTCAATCACTAGCATCCCAAAATCAACACCACCACTTGGCAAAAAACCAACAAGAAAATGGGCACTCAATTGTGCTGCAACAGCAGGAAAAGAAGAAGACGGTGGTGTGCTTGTTGGTGAAGAGAGAGGGAGGGTTGACGTGGTGGATTATGATTGGACAGAAGAATGGTATCCTTTATATCTAACTAAAAATATACCTGAAGATGCTCCTTTGGGTTTGACTGTCTTTGATAAACAAGTTGTTTTGTATATTGATGGTAATGGTGACCTCCATTGTTACGAAGATCGATGCCCTCACAGGTATATCTATATCTATATATATATTCCTCAATTTGTCCATCAGTTTCCACCAATATTTATCAATTGCATTATACCCTCTTAATTTAGATCAGCTACATATATGTTCCCATCTTTGGATTGTTTAGGGGTACTTTTTCTAAGTCGCGTAACGATTTTATTAAACTTTGTAAAGTTAGTATAGATTGGAGCATAGTGTTGTAAGGTATTTCCTCATTCTAGTAAGTTGTGAACTTATTATAATCTTGTTTTTGGTAAATTTTGGCAATGTAATTGTTGTTACGTTTATAATACGTTGTTGGTACCAAACGGAACAAAGTTAAAACCCAAATTGAAATAACGGGGGATAACCAGTGAGTAAACTAACCTGGTATTAATCTCGTCCAATCACACTTAACTAACTACATAACTATTACTATGATATAACACATTTTGGGACACAAGCACTGCATATTTCATTGAAAAAGATTGTGGCTAAGTGTACTTAGATGAGAATAGTCAGGTTTGTTGACCTACTAAGAGGTTCTCCAATGGTCGCCAAAAGCTAAGATGTGCGCCTGTGAGCAAAGCAAACAATATTGTGGTTGTGATAAGGTGTTAGTGTTTATATAATCAAATCTAGATGCCATTTTCTGCTTTACCGTTTCCTAGTTTTCACTCTTCTGATTTGAGGAAATTTATATTTAGGTCTGAATTTAAGAAAGTTAGAAACTATCTGTGGCACATTGTCGTTATCTCCTTTGTTCCTTGAAATTCTGAAGCCGTGTCATCAAGCCTGCTTCTTTTCATCTCCTTTGCCAGCATTATAATATTTTATCTTGAATGCTACTGGTTCAGGTTAGCGAAACTTTCCGAGGGACAGTTGGTTGATGGAAGACTAGAATGTTTGTACCATGGTTGGCAGTTTGAAGGCGACGGAAAATGCGTTAAGATTCCTCAGGTTAGTTTTCTTTTTTTATAATATTTTTTACTTTAAAAAAAGGGTTAAAGGAGGGAACCCTGTCGCCGGAACCACATTGGATCCCTATAATGACCTCCTCGTAGGTTTTTGATGCTGGTGAATACCTTCACTTAATACCCACATGATTTTGGCATCCCTAAGGATCAAACCCGTGTCTCTCAACTTCACATGTGAGCCCAAGCTGTATTGGTAACGGCTAACGGGTACCACTCTATTTATATGACATACCTTTAGTGAACTTCTTAAGAGGTGACAAATAGGTGGTCTAGTAACGGGTCAAATATTAATTGGTCTGTGTAGGGGATGACCCAAAGCACTATTTTGTCCCAAGTTTTGTTTATAACTTACATGTAGTTAGTGAGTCAATAGAATTGCTAAAAAAGTAGTCAATGTATAGGTTTTATGCATTAAAATTCAATCTAACCAACTTTGAGTGGTTTTACTTTTAGTCAACTTATTGTACTTTACCTAATTGACCCATTAGAGATTCATCCTGAATTGGCCCACTCATAAGTATTTGACACGAAATTCACAGCTGTTGCATGTTCTTATCATGTGTAATTAATCCGCCATTACATGGTTTATGCATAAAGCTTCCTGCAAATGCGAAAATTCCTCGTTCTGCTTGCACCAAAACATACGAGGTAAAGGACTCCCAAGGTGTCGTATGGATATGGATGTCACACAAAACCCCACCAAACCCTAGCAAAATTCCATGGTTTGAGAACTTTGCCCGTCCCGGTTTCAAAGATTTTTCAACCACACACGAGCTTCCTTATGATCATTCCATTCTTCTTGAGAACCTAATGGACCCCGCCCACGTCCCTATTTCACATGATAGAACCGACTGGAGTGCCAAACGTGAAGACGCGCAGCCATTAGCTTTCAAAATCAAAGAAAGAACTGATCGTGGGTTCAGCGGCTGGTGGGGCCGGGAAGCTGATAATTCCACACCAAATTTTTTAAAGTTTGAGGCTCCGTGTAATCTTCAAAACAATCGTGAGATTGTGGATAAAGATGGGGTGACAAATTATTTCTCTGGCCTATTCTTATGCAGACCAACGGGTCAAGGAAAGTCAATGCTTATTGTTAGATTTGGAAGCACAAAGAGATCACCACTAGCAAACTTATTTCCTGAATGGTATTTCCATCAAAACGCAGGAAAAGTGTTCGAACAAGATATGGGATTTTTATCTTCTCAAAACGAGATCTTAATGAAAGAAAAAGTACCCACTAAAGAACTTTATATAAACTTAAGATCTTCAGATACATGGGTAGCCGAGTATAGAAAATGGATGGATAAAGTCGGGCATGGGATGCCATATCATTTTGGGCACAGTACTATTTCAATGCCAACAGAGGCAGCAGTTGTGGAACATGCTCCTGCTGGTTTTGTTGCTAGTATTGCAGCTTCTTCGCCTGCAAAGGGAGGTATTGGCATAAAATATGCACCAAATCTTGCCAATAGGTATTTTAGGCACGTAGTTCATTGTAAAGGATGCAGAAGTGTTGTAAAATCGTTTGAGGCATGGAAGAATGGTCTGTCTGTGGTAGCTGCAGTATCAGTGACTTTTGCAATCTTGTTAAACGGGAGGCAGTGGAAGGCGCTTTTGTTGTTGGCAACAGCGGTGTGCATGGGTGGGGCCTACATGTGCTCGACGGTTGTTGCAATGAACACAACCAATTTCATAAGAACTCATAGGAGATTATAGAAAGAAGAATATATTTTGCTCAATTTTGTGGATGGAATCATTGCTTGAAACTCCTGTCCTGGATTTGCTAAATGTACCAAAATTATCATACTTGTAATGCAATATGTACATACAAGATTTTAGGGTAGCTATATATAATGATCGATCATGGTTGAAGTGTTTGTTAGTTTAGTTAATAGTCAGACATGTGCTACATCTTTGGTGTGTTGCTATTTTAGTTTATTTCCGTTTTTAACACAGCTTTAAGGTTCTTCAAGCTCGTGCAAACTGCAACCAAGACCATAGTACAATATGACCATCATGCTTTGCTAAATAATTATTACATCTACATTTATTTTCACAGCAACAATTATAAAAGGTCTGAGAATTAAAGTCAATATTCCTGACTATGAATATCTGTCAAACTACATGGTTTACATTTGGGTTTAAAAATTGGTAGTAATAGTTTGAAAAGGAAAAAAATTGAAGAGTAGGTGTCACTGCCTTTGAAACAACATATTAGGTTTAACAATGTAAAAAAAAGGTTGGGTTACAAACCAAGGGAAGAGTACCTTTGAATTTTAAGGATATACGAACTAGCATGAGAATAAACATGTTGGGTTACAAACAGGGTAAGGTTTAACATGTTGGGTTACAAACAGGGTCATCAATGGGGCAAATTGCTTACACGTTTAAACAAAAAGGCACGGTTTCGACTGAATTTTCGAAAACATTTACAAGTCATCGGCTTGCTTAACAATGAATAAAGTATTACTAGTATAAATTATAATGTCATCTTCTTCCTTTCTTAAAAAGGATAAATAATCGATTGATCGGGCACTTATTAGTCCCCTGAAGAAAATTTTCCTTCCAGTTTAAATACCTACAATCTTGACTGTCGAGGACTTGTAAACACGAATCTACATTTATAAAAATTTGAACCCGCATCTTTTAGCTGTCAAGGCTTCATTAAGGGTGCAGGTGGCCAACTCATCTAATTGAGTTGGTTCTACCTCATAATAAAATATTTAGATTACCATTTTGTAGTATTGGTCATGTGCCTTTTGATTTTAGGGGTGTTTTGTATTGCGATTACAAAATAAAATATGCGTTTTCAAAATAGATTATGCGTTTTTAAAACTGCGTTTTGAAAAAGCATGGAGGTACATGTTTTTCAAAAACTATGTTTTCATAGCCGATAATCACTTTTTCATACAAACATTTTTTTAGATTATTTGCATTTTACAAACGTAATAATCAGATAATCACTTTATAACGAAATACCAAACACCCTTGTAATCTAGTTGGTAAAATGATCAATATTACTAAGTACTAACCTGTTTCATAACTATGCTTAGATTATTGTTCACTTTTTCAAAATAATGAACTCAATATGTTGGATTTGGAGTATGTATATGACCTTGTCAACTAAAGTCAGGCAAGATGAACAAAACATAAATTATAAACGCGAACAAATAGTATAATTTTACTTGATAAATACTAGCACGGAACCCGCACAATGCGGCGGTGGTTATGGCGGCGATTGTGTGGTGGTGTGGTGACTGTTGGTGATACAGGTGACGTCAAGTTGTGTAAATAATTGATGTAAACGGTTAATAGAGTTATTTTAAAAGATAAAAGACTTATAGTATAATTTAATCATTGAGGGCATTTTAGACAATTTTCTATATGTAACTTTTAACAAAATGACTATATTCTTTATAATATAGCATGGATATATCAATTTTGGTCATTTAAAGGTAAGAAATGACAAATTTTTCATTACATAAAAGGCACATAAGGGAGACAGGAAGTTAACAAAGGTTATTTGATAGCCGTTAAAATAAAATAAAGTTTTCAACTTTATCCTTCTATATGAAAGTTAAGTTATAGTGTTTTTATGGAAATTAAAGAATTTGGTTTGGACTACTAGTACACCCTATTATCTGAAAACAGAGGTCACATGTTCGATCATTATGTCATGTAAAGATTAGAGGTTTTTTTTTACCATTTAAGTATAAACAAGAAACAGACTCTATTAAAGTTGAGGTAAGACTGTCTACATTTTAACTTCCATATATCGTTGAAGTATTAGGCTCAAAACTCGCACAAAAAGACAAAGAGTATTTCCTTTTTTGTCTTTATGCAAAATAAAGGATGAAACATGATTCTTTAAATAAAACGAGCATGGTACCCACGCAATGCAGTGACGACAGATGGTGATGGTGGTGGTATCGTCAAATATTTTAGGTAATTGATGTAGAGGTGTTTGATTTAAATTGGATGGTAAAGATATTTTATAATATAAAGAACTAATTGTGTAATTTAATATTAAGTGTTTGTGGTGATTATTTAGTGGAATCCACATGTCAAATTCTTAAGGTTTTAGGCATATCTTTAGGCACACCAATTAGGTTGATTAATCATTTTCTTTTTTGTAAATATAAAGGTATACAAGCATAGTTGTTAAACTCTTACGAGTCGAGTCAATTTATACCGAAAATGAGTCGACTCGTTAGGTTACTCGTTTTTGTCCAGACTCTTACGAGTTACTGTATGAACTTGGACCGAGTCAATACGAGTCGCAACCTTATGATTGTTGTAGTTAAATATTATGGTTATATATTAGATATTATATTTATAGTTACATCATTTTGTGCTATATATGTATTTTTGATACTTTTAATTCGAATTTGAAGATAAATCGTATGTTTATGACTCAAAAATATCGAATATGTAATCATTTTGTAAATGAATTAAGATAATCAACTTATATTTTGTTTAAAAAACATCACATATAAAAAATTATACAATATTATGTGCGATAAAAAAATATGTTGACTCTTACGAGTCGAGTCACTTTTCAAATCATGAGTCAAAAAATCATTTTTTTGAGTCTAGTCAAAAGTTACGAGTCGACTATGTATAGAAGATAGGGGTGAGTACGGTTCGGATTTTGAAAACTAAAACCATTGGGTTTCGGGTTTTTCGGTTTGAGTCTATTTCGGTTCAGTTTAAGTCGCTTTTTAACCACTTGTAGTTTGGGTCAAATTGAGCTTGAAGAATTTATAAGCTTATATCCTATAATAAGACCATAATTAATTTCAACAAGTTTTCAAAACAATATTAGTAACAATAACACTGCAACAATGACAACAAATCCATAAAAGTAAGTTGTAAAAACTTAATATATATATATAACTATTTATATGTTTTACGCGTAGTTTAATTATACAATTGTTAAAGCAAATCAATCTTGTTGTGTATTTTCACCTAAAACATATAAATGATATTATTGTATACACCTAAAAACTGCAAATATAATAACATATTTACTTAAAATTAATAATAAAGTGATATAAATATAAAATAAAGTAAACAATATATATTTTTGGTTTGGTTCGGTTTTTATGGTTCGGTTATATATTTCAGTTTTTAGAAAACCAAAACCAATGGTTTTTGGTTTTTTCAGTTTTCGATTTTTTCAGTTCGGTTTTTTCAGTTTTCATGGTTTTTTCGGTTTGGTTTTTGCTCACCCCTAAGGGTGGTGGCATCACCCGCGTGGAACAAGCGTGGAAGCCCCGACCACGAGTGAAACACCGCCGCCAACGAATTTCCACCCACGCGTTTTGGGTCGAAGTTCCACTCGCGTGGAAGGTGGGTCGAATGTGACCGTTGGAGGGGTAACGGCTAGATTAGGTACTTTTTTTTTCCTTTAAATACTATCCCACCTTCTTCCATTTCAAATCACACACACATTTCAAACAAAAACACACATAAACACATACATCAAAAATCAAACAAACTCATTTATTTATATTGCGACATTTTCGGCTTCGAAATGATTTTACGGAGCATATTGCGACTCAAGAGTTACCATATTTCGATGTCGCTGAAGACTAGATTTATTTATATGTTGTTTTTTTTTTTTAATGTTTGTATGTGTTTTAGTTTTATTATCTAGTTTTTATGTTTTTAGTTATGTTTATGTAATGGTTTATGTTTAATGAAATTTTAATTTTAAAAATAAAATTAAATTTATAGTGAGTGGTGGGTAAATGATGACCATGACAACAAATTTGGATGAGTGGTGCCATCACCTGATAGAAGAGACTATCCAATTATTCCTTCATCAACATTCCAACCGAAAGTAATTGAAACATAGAAAATTCCCGCTGCTGTTACTTCCGTAAATGGGTCACCGACATGATGCCGGTGACAACTACCACGCCGCCGTGGATGGTCTAGTAAACCTCTTTACCAAGGCAAACAACGATCTAACCGTTGTCCACAACCGCCTTGACAAGGAATTTCGCCAAATTTATCCTGATAACGTACCCCTATTCACTTTTTAACTTCTAGGGTTTCTTCTTCTTTTTATTTTTTAAAATACTTTAGTTTAGATTTTTATGTGTATCAATATTCGGCAGGTGAATCCGATGAAGCTTGTGTCCAGAATTAAAAAAATGCAAGATGAATTGCCTTCTCTTAAAGAACAATGCGGTGAATTACTGTCTGCTAAACAGGTTTATTCATTTATTTATTAGTTATTTATGACGTTAGGGCTTTTGTTATCACGCGCATAAACTGTTTGTCGGTACAGCCTAAAAAAGTTTAGGGCCCGTATGGTTGTAGAATATGTTTTTTAGTTTTCCATTTCTATTTTTTTAGAAAATGAAAGGGGTTTTTGTTTTTTAGAAAACAAATAAAATTTTTGAAAACGTCTTCTAATTAGAAAACTAGAAAACATGTTATGGATGTGAGGGGGGGGGGGGGGGGGGAATGGAAATGGTAAACAATAAAAACGTGTTAAATAAAATCTTTGATTAGAACACGTTTTCTGTTTTCCATGTTTTCTTGGAAAAGAAAAATGGAAAACAAGGAGTATTTCACTATTTCCTACAACCAAACGCCCGCCTTGGGTTCGTGTTTGGAACTCTATCTAACTGTAACCCGAAATCTGTATCGCGTAATTAATCGTGAATGTTGCTACTTTGTGCATTTAACCTATCAAATATGCCACTTGGCACGACTTATATGTATGCCGCGTAAGGAAAAGTACCATTTGAATATTTGATACATATAATAACGATACTTGAAAGTAGGATATGCCGAATAGAAGCTTTTCAAATTTGGATACGTAAAATACTTTGGATGGAAGTTGGATTTATTATCAAACACGTATCGATCCTAATAGTTTATATGTCCGAACATTTGTTAAAATCAAGTGGCATAATGATTTAAGAACTATCACTAGTTAAATAGAATATTGTCTTTGTGATTGCTATGTAGGATTTGATTGATAAAGCAAGGAAAACTATAGTTGGGAACAGGGCATCATTGCAAAGGGTGCAACGCTCAATGGGCATGCCCGTCACCAGTGATTCCGATGATTCTGCTTATACAAGCTTTAACGAGGTATTGTTTGGTCTATTTCTACTAAAACATTGCAGTTGTTTTTTATCAAAATGTAGGGGGAACTTTGCAAACAGTTCCATACATATGATTGCAATAAGTTCTCTTTGTTTGGTCTAGAAAAGTTTTATCTTAGTCATGTATGTAAAAAGGAAGAATGAAATATAAACATTGTTATTTGTATCAAGTTTTCTTGGTTGTGTTTTCCAAGTGGTGATTATAGATTTTACACCATTTGCCAGTAAACAACCTAAACTTATGATGGCAAGGTATCCCATGACTAGCCACGAAGCAGTGAGGTGTGCTTTTAGGTGGGGTTATCGAAAGTTTTCCAATCATACCACATGATTTTCCACCAAAATTTCTTGAAATTGACGGTGTGTAAAGTTTCTCTTGGTTCCACCTACAATCTACCCCACTGTTATGCACGTGTGTCGTTAGTATGTGGGGATTACGTTCTTGCTACATTTTCCGATCTTGTTAGTTCTTCTATGTTGAGGATCTTGAGTTAGTGAGCTGTGTTTTGGTATAGAGAATTATATAAATAATACTGAGCTATGTTTTTATTGATATTGTCACATATTAATGTTATTAACAGGTTATTGATGAATGGACCATGCAAGTCAGATCTAGAACAGGTAATGTTTTTGCCGTTTTCAAAACTCACATTTTATAAAGTTTTTATAATGAAATTGCAACCTATCCCTTTTTAAAGGATTTCGAGTCAAAATCTCTTCATTCATCCATTATCATAATTATCAAATGGTTCAAATCATTTTTATGTTTTGGATGGGAGATTTCATAAATATTCTGATAGTTTATGTGGTCTATCTTTCAGGGTAAACATTAATATTTTGAACATCAGCATGAAAATTTTTAATATAGTTAAAATCTTGCAGGTGATGAGGGCCATGAAGGTTCGGAGGATATTAACAAGATGCTATTCTCAGCAATTGTTGAAGGTAACTGAATGACTTATATTGATTGACACAAAATATATGACGTGCAAGTAGTTAAACTGTATGAAAGATCCTTCTATGTAATATCTGCTGTCTCTCATTTATGCATTTTTTATATACTTGATTATATCCTAAGCATTGTGTTTGACTTCATATGAAAGGCAACTGTCGTTGCAACGAGAAGGTTGCTTTTTTCTCATATTTTATGTTGATTTAAATCTGTTTTCTTTTTGTTGGACGTCACTTTACCCTTCTTAAATTACACTTAAGTCTTTTTTGGAAAAAGTAAAACGCAGGGCAAGATGGGAAATTCAGCATCTTATTTTGGATGGGATATTTCTTTTGAAACTATTCTTGAATGTAGTAGCGATAAAAAAAAAGTGCTTTGGCCTTGTTTTTGCGTTTAAACGGGTTAAAAAATGAGTTTTCATAAAGTTTTCCAGGGAAGGCAAGTCTTTGACTTTGATGTATATGCCATAACCAGTGTATCCGATTCTTGAACCATCCCCAAGATGTTTACTTAGGGAAGTTTGAACCCCAAACCTCTTTAAATTGGAATAAAAGATATGCTGTTATAAACCCTCTTACAAACCCTTCAAGCACATGGTATGACTATGGGAGCTTTGCAAATCCTGTGGGAGTGTGGGGTGAGTTGCACTTGTGTGATCTTTGGGTGGCCATGTGACTCACACCATGAGGGAGGGAGGGAGGGTGAGGCAGAGTGTGTGTGAGATGTGCCCCACGCCCCCACTTCAGTTGTTAATATATGTTTCTATTGGGATTATGCGAGGAGGGTGTGATACTTACAGGTAGTTGAGTCAAACACCATACCATGAAAATTAGTGAGCGAGTGAAAATATTATAACTCCAATGTGTAGGTATGATTTGTGTTAGCGGCGGTTCATGAGATTTTCATGTATGAGTGGGTACAAGTTAATCGATGACATATAGTGTCATCAATTTAAGCATGGAAGTCCATGGCGACATAGGAGATAGTGTATTACTGAACGGCAACTGGATATGGTTAATCTATTTACTCTGCTGATCATTAAAAATCTTCAACATGCTCGGTTATCCGAGAGTGTAAAACCCTCTGTTATAAGTACCCGCTTCAATTAATAGGTTCACTTACCAGTTACCAAGCTGCCGTATGAGTCAATCTTTTGTATCATGTACATGGTGGCAGTTAGTTTGGTAACTGGAGAAGGTATACGCTCGAGCTATCTAGGCACTTAAACTCGCCACCGCGTTTTGAAACTGCGAGTAGAGTAACTAGTTGAACTGCTTCGGCTGGGAATCAAAGAAAACTACGGATCCGCTGAAAGGTAAAACAGGCTGTTAAAATTATGCGTTTACAGAATATGCTATCACATAATGAAAACTTTAATACTAGTATCAATTGTAGGAATCTAAGCCATCCATTCTTTTTCTATTATGTGTGTTTACTTTGATCAGCTGTTGAACACGGAGTTTATAATTATAATATAGCTTAACCGGATTTCATGTAATTTATTTTAATCTGTTGACTATGTATCGTATTCATTATTCAAATTTCAGTTTGAATTTAAAACAAAAATCTCTTGTATGATTGAGGTCGATATAAATCTACATGTCATAGTAATGAACACACCGCAGAGGAGGTTTTCCCCTACCCAGTGGGAAGGGCAGGTGTATATGGTCTAACCAGGTATCAACATGAGAGCATTGGATGCCTGATCGACCATTAGACGAAACAAGGATAACACATTGTTCTTTGTATATCCTTCACGAAGCTCAAGATTTTTTAGTCATACCAATATCATTGCAATTTACTACGAAACTATATACAGAAGGTGAAATTTCAAACATAAAAACCTTTTAACATAAATTTATGCCTTCATAGAATACCAAAGAAACAAATATACAAATATAGTGACTTTCTAATTATAACCTATCAAGAAACATAGTCTAAACCAAATATATAACGTACCCTCAAAAGCCCTTCTGAGAGTACTCTCAGATCTCTTGAACGAGTATGTATATATGTATATTAGCTCACTTGCTGATTATCGACTGGTCGGATGGTATTTATCCACAATGGTCCACATGCTCGTTTAGCCAGCTGCGGATGACCATTACTAATAAGCAACCGCTGTAAAAAGCCCATCCCAGACGTCCGTTGTTGACTGTTCAAGTTTGTCGGTCTAAGGAAAAAGTTCAGACAGACAATCTGACCTGGTTGTTGCCCAGGGAAACAAAGTTTATCCGCACTTAGTTTAAGACTATAACGCTGTAGACGCTCCGAAGGAAAGACATGGCGGCAGAGAGGGCATGTGTTGTTTGTTGCGAACCATTGAAGGAGACATTTGTTGTGGAAGAGGTGGTGGCAGTTTGGTAGCTGAAGAAGGTCTTCTTTGTGCTTGAATTCGTCAATGCAGATTGCGCAAGTGGTTGTGAGAAGGTTTTTTAGGACCGAATTGGTGGCTGTGATTATGCCTATCCTGTTTATGAAAACCTTTGATATTGGCATCCGCATGGCTATTGAATTTATAAGTTTCTGTTAACGAATGAGAGGGAGGGCAGATGTATTTATAGAGTATAAAGATTTCAAAAAGGAAACAACGGGAAGTTTCCAAATTTATGTACAATTATAGATTGATGTCTCGTATAAATATACATTAATACAAACTCGTATTTGGTATCTTTATCTATGTGAGAATACATACATCATATTCTAAACAGGTATAAGATTTTGGTTCGCAAAAACGTTTAAAATACATTAATTACATTATTATTATCATTTACATAAATAAATGTATTAATCGATATATACTCGTAATTAATTTACATAAAATTTTCATAGAGATATTATTTTTTTGACTTATATAGTGCTGCTCGAGAAAAATAATGTTCACACATCAAAACTTTGACATTGTTATGTCATATTAATGTTACAAATATATTTACATAAAGTGGATTAAAATTAAAAAAAGGTACTATATGTTAACTTATATTTTTGAACGATAAAAAAAATCATATACATGGTTCATTCAACTTAAACTACCCGTATATATACAGGACTGTATTTATTATTATTGGATAATTTCGTACTATTATTGAATCATTAGGACTCTATTTATTCTTAATTTCGAGTGATAAGTATTTGACATAAAAAAATTTGGTTATGGAAATTTGAATCCATGACTAGCAAATTATGAGAGGATACTCATAAACAAAAAAATTTACATTATAATATACCAGTTTTTCTTATTAAGTTCAAAATTGTCGTTAACTTTTTTATAAGAAAGATAAAATAAATAAAGTATTTGTAATGGTACAACTAAAAAAAAAAAACCGGAAAGCGCATCTGATGTTTATCGAATAATAAAAATCTTCAATCAATAATGATCGGATAAAAAGGGGATGGAATACATATCACAACTACCACCACTCTAAAAACAAATATTCACATTTCACACACACCCCCCTTCAAAGAAAAAAAAAAAGAAAAAATGGAGCTAACACTAGAGCAGCTGAAACAATACGACGGAACAGATCCATCAAAACCCATATACATCGGAGTCAAAGGTCGTGTGTTCGATGTAAGCACAGCCACATCTTTCTACGGTCCCGGCGGCTCATACGCCATGTTTGCCGGCAAAGATGCGAGCCGGGCCTTAGCCAAGATGAGCAAAAACGATGAAGATGTGATCGGATCCCTTCATGGACTTTCTGACAAGGAACTGGGTGTTCTTGATGACTGGGAAAAGAAATTTGAAGCTAAGTATCCAATTGTTGGTTCTCTTGCTGCTGCTGCTTCATACTAAATAAATTTCACTGCTTTTTTTATGTTTCTTGATCGATGGAAAATACTGTTATGGGGTTTTTAATTGTGTATCATGGCTGTTGTTTTAATTAGTGAAGAAGCCTAAGTTATGTATGTGTGTGTTTGTCACTGTGTCAAGATAATAATGTTGAATCGTATGGTTTGTTAAATAATGGATATTATGTGACATCTTTCTTATAGCATTGCTTTTGGTTGATAAGTTTAGTGACTTATGTTAATTTTAACTGCTTTTTGATAACTATATAGGATCTTGAGGATTTGATCATCTAAGTGCCTTTTTTTTATACTAAACGGGTAATAGGAGGCGGTTTTCCTTGTTTGAGTTACCCAAGGATGCCCAGCCATAATTTGACTCAGATGTGGTGGTCTAACCGGGTTCATTTTGCCCTGTGGGCGGTTCCAACCATTTCCCTAGCCACGTCTTAAGTTATTTGCCTTTTAGGATTTGAACATAGAGACCTCCTGTGAAGAAATGAGACTCCTTACCACTGGACCACTTGGCGATGTTTATTGATTATTTTCATACAGTAAGTAGAGATAAATCACTGACACGTACTTTTCGGAAAATTGCTTATATTATTAAGAAATAAGCAGCTGCGTATCTTTTACACGAGATGAGCACTTCAAATAAGCAATCCCAGAGCCCCCTTCAGCAATCACAAACCCCTTCATCAGTTGATTTGCATTAACTTACTGATTTTAAAGTGCTTCTTGGTATTACCTATTAAATAAGCTAATAATGAGTTTTGTGGAAGGTGTTTGTTATTGGTCATGAACTGTAAAATAGGTAATGTGAACACTTAAATAAGCAATCTGAAAGTAATGATAGTTTAGGAATGTCTGCAAATTAACTTCAACTACATTGTATGTTGTGATATTCTAACATTTTCCGTTTGCCATACTATTTCGGCTCCCCTCAAATTATTGCAAAGTGAGAGTCTAGTTTTGATTAGACTTTAGATGTTTGTATGTTTCTTTTTTTTTCCGTATCTATAAGGTTTTTCCTGATACCTATGAAAGGGTCAGATCCATATCTCATTAGCACTAGCACATAGAAGTTTAGAATCCGAAATGGCAATTCTTAAAATTGGATAACATGATATAGGGTTATTGTTAGATGCCAATGTTGATCACAATGAAAGAGAGCAATTGTGGTTTGGATAGTAAGGTGTTTTGAGTGGTGAACTATGAACGCGGTTTGTGTGCCATAGTTGTTGATTTCAAGTATGATAATTTGTAATAGCTTGAGTACTGCAAATCAAACTATGGCATCACAATCCCATGTGAGGAGGTGCTGGGGATCGGTGGGTTAATTTGCCAGGTGTACGTTATTCACTTTTTTGGGCAGAGAACCCAGGTTTGGAGCAAGAGATCGATCTCCATATGCTTTGGATAGATGACACAATATTTTAGTATAACAACCCACTCAGGCACCCAGCACCCTGTAGAGAAGTTGAGTAGATGCTCATCCCACATTAATAGAAGACGAGCATCAATGTACCTTTATATATAATGACTTTCATCATCAGATTAGGCTAATGTAAAAGTTGTTTGGCCACTGTGCATCGCCACTTGGTATCTTTGATTATGGATAATTACCTATAGTTGCTCTCTAAAACCAGGCCACTGTAACAAAATGTTGGCTGTGGTTCTACGTGTATGGTTAGTGCTCATAGTTCTTGATGGAGGAATTTGGACATTTCGATCCGTCTATATTTGTGTGGCTTGCTTGGCTCAAGTTGTTGGAGGTAAAAGTCTTCTAAATTACTTGTGTTTTAGACTTTAAGTGGAATATAATTTGTATATACTTGTGGTTTTGATCATTTAGGTTGTCACTTCTGAAATTTCCAACCATTATTATCATCTCAAGTGATGCATTATCAAAACCTTCAAATTATGTATAAGCTTATTTGGGTATTATGTCCTTCAACCACACATCAATTATACATCTCAAGCTCGGTCCCTCTTAACCCTTTTGTAAAGTACCACAAACTTTGATAGATGTACCACAACGTACAAGTTTTACAGTTGCTTTTATAAGCCTACTTGCATAGTTGTGGTACATCTATCAAAACAAATGGTACCAATATCACATGGATATTACTTTATTTGTTCAGATGGCATTAGGCAAATGTCTTTTAGACTTTTGGTATTATACTGGTGAAAGAAAAAAACTTGAGAAGTTTGATTTCCTGACCAATATTATGAAAATTTGCTTATAGAATGATTAAATTCTATTAAATGCTTACTATAAACTGTGACTGAGAAACATGAATTGTCATTTTGTACACTAGGCGTGTCTCGAATCACAACTCCAGTCACGCCTCACAAAATGGGCAATTCGGCAGGTTTGGGTGTCAAAACGAGTGCGGGTTGAAACGGTGCGGATCCAAATGATTCATTTCAAGAAAGCAGATCAAACGGGTGCGGGTTAAAAAAGACCGAGTGTAAAACAACCCACTTTATTTCACTAAAATTTAATTAACGTATGTTATATATGTGTTATAAATCTAAGGCTAATCATCCATGATGTTAGCTGCAGCAACATAAAAATCAGGGGGTTTTATGTCATTTATAAACTAAAGAGTTAATTTGTAAAAAATTAAAATTTGTTTTCTATTTGGTTGTTTGGTTGCAGTGTGCTGCCTATTTCATTAAGGAAAGTGATATTTGTACCACTCTTTTAATAGATGTATCACAACTATGTAGTGTTAATTTGTACAGTCAGTTATATAGCTTGTATATTGTAGTACATCAATATCAATAAAAAGTTGTAGTCCGAATATCCCTTGCCTTTGATTAACCCATAAATCTATACCTATATTTAAAAAGTATATATACCTTAACATTAATTAATTAGACCACTTAAAATTGTCACTACCATGGGTCATCGCTACCGTTACGGTCTTCGCATTGTGAGGTACCGTTCTTTGTTTAGAATTAAATAAACTTTTTGTAATTTCAAAATTATTAGTTATTTATAATTTAGGTTTTTCTAAAACAGATACCATTGCCCATCATCAAAATTAAGGTAATACCGAGGAAAACCCTGGGAATAATAGGGACTGCTTTCCATCAAAATTAAAGGGAGATGTGATTGAAAAAGACGGCCTGTATTAAAAAAAAGAAGGGCGGGAAAACGAAAGGCGGGGGATCATTTTATTTTTGCATTAATTATAATAGCACTGTAAAATTATCTTCAGTAACCGCAGAGCACCCTCTCTGTTGTGTACTTTTCTGTTGCAACTTCCCCACTACTATCATTTAAATTAATTAATTTATTATTTCACTTGGATAAACCAAACCCTAGCTGCTTTCATTTAAAAAAAAAAAAAAACTATCATCAATCAATGGCGCCGACTAAGCGTAAAAACCACGCCGAGAGTCAAACCCAAACCACCACCACCACCACCACAACGAGAGTCACTCGAAGCTCCACGCGCCAATCCACCAAACAGGGTGGTGCTGATGGTGATGGTGGGACTACCAAGCCGGTACCCAAGACTAAAAAAGCTAAACCTACTCCAAAACAGAACCCAGAACCCAAGAAACCTAAAACCGCTGAACCAGAAGCACCCCCACACCCGGAGGCTGATGCTGAGAAGGATAACGCTGCAAATGGGTCTAAGACAGTTGTCATTGAACACTGGTGTGCTTTTTGTTATTTCATTTCATTTCATTTCATTTCCCCTTTTTTATGTTGTCTTGGAATTAGGCATTTTTATTTATTACGAGTAATTTTTTTTAATAATACTATATGATTTTGCAATAGTGTTTATTATGCTTTTAATATCTACTAGAGTTTTCTTTTTTTCTTTTTTTGGAAAAGAAAAATAATTGAGGAAAAAAGAATAGAAAATGTTTGGATTTAATTAGAAATAGAAATTGATAATTAGCCCAACTGTACATTTAACGCCCCTTAGGTCTTTCAATGGGTTCAACACTTATGAAATGCATATTGGGACCTCCTTGCCAATGAGGTGGAGTATGAGGGTGTTCTCTAGCATTTAGTTGGTTTCCTCCAGAATGGTAGTGGGACTTCCACCGCGGATTGACTGTACTGGTAATGTGGTCGATCTCTACCGGACAATGAAGAGGCAATGCCGCTGAGTCCAATTACCACTGTTCAAAAAAAAAAGTAGTCATGGTCTGAGATGATATATAGAGTTCGGATTTAATTAAAAGCAGGAGTAAAATATAATAAACAAACTGGTAAATGGGTAAATAAAGGAGTTTTCCGGTTGCCAGGAATGTTGAATCATTTTTTTTCTACTCTATGCCTAACTGTATTTTTGTTTTTCATTTGCCTGTGGCCAGTTTCAACCATTTCTTGTGATGAAACTAGACATCTTGCCACTAGAATTTATGTAACATCTGGGAAACGAATAGTATAGTACTATAATTCATGGTATTTTCTCTCTAATGATCTAAGAAAACATAAGCAATTAAGCATTATATAGCTTTTTAATGAACTAAATAGTTTGATGCTTCATTTATGGACAACACCCAACACCTCTTTTATGCATACTCATCTAGGCAATTTTTGAAAAAAACATGCTTCTATCGTTTCATTCTTTCTCATATCGCCTGTGATCACAGCAAACAGTGCAACCAGTTTAAAATAAGGGCTGAAAAGGTGAAGCTTGGTTTGGAGAAAGCCGTGCCTGGCATTACTGTGATCGTCAACCCAGAGAAGGTATTGCTGTTAATACATAATGTCTTTTTGCAAAATCAATACTGTATTTATTTTTCTTTCATGTTATGTACATTTAGTTCTTTAATGTGTTTCTGGCATAAGTTGAGATGTCTAGCGTTGGAATTAAACTGCTTATCATGTAAGTGCCAGATTAAATTCTATGAATAGCCTTGTACCATAAGGGCGTTGGCAATGGATCAGATATGGCACGAGAGAGAATCTCTCACTAGAACACCACCGTTGTTATCAAGAGATGTGTGAGAGATACTCTTGTGCAAGAGATATACATTGAGAGCCCGTTGGAATGTGTAAGTTAGTTTGTTTGTGGTATTTAACTATTTACTTGTAGTGAAAGATGAGATGTAGTGAGAGACCGCATTGCCAACAAAATTGTAGAGAGAGTTGGGAGTGAGAGATGAAAAAGGTAACAATGAGGTGCCATATGGGGATTTGTTGAGAGTGAGAGATGGGATCTAGCGTGAGAGATCCATTGCCAACGCCCTAAGTGTGTGAATAAGCTGAAATTGTTTCTGCTTGAAACATTTCTCTTACTTCCCCTGTGCAAACTGTAAAGTCGTATATAATTGATTTTTTTTTTTTTGTATTTGCAGCCAAGAAGGGGGTGCTTTGAAGTGCGCAAAGAAGGTGGCAAGAAGTTCATCAGTCTTCTGGTAAATCATATTTCCAACTCTACCCACATCAAAGTGAACATTAAAAACAAGTAATAACAACAAGAACGTGTTGCTGTTGGTCAACCAATGTTCTGTTTTTAAAAAGTCTGTTACCAATTAACAGGAGACTGTTGTCACTGAATATCTGATATTGTTTTGTTATATGCAGGAAATGAAACGGCCATTTGCACCCATGAAAGCTTTGGACATGGATGCTGTCATATCTGATATCATTGATCACGTCAAATAATCTAATGGGTGACCAATGTATGTATGTATGTATGTAAGTGACCTACTGAATTGACGACGATATTTTCTGCTTTGGTCAATGTTTCTTAGGTAAAAGAGGAAACCTTTTTTGTAACCATTTGAAAAGTTTCCTAGGTGTTCTCCGTTTGAGTTTTAGCATCTATGTTTCCTTATTTTGTAAGCTCAACAATTTTAATTCATGAAACTGAAATTTGTGATGCTAATTGCTAAATTGTTTCACCTTATTTCGGTCAGCTCAGAACCTCAACAACGACCAAGATTTAAGTAGTTAAGTCCGTTAATCTTGATTAGGGTATGGCAGTATCGTGTGAAACATGTTAGAACCAGGATTGGGTAGAACGAGACCAGACTAATGCTCATGAGTTTAGAGATTGATGTCTTTTCCGTTCCTTTTGTGCATCACTAGTTCATCTTTTTATCTTTTAAACAAGGATGAATTTGTCATTGTTGTGTAGAATAGAATTGTCACGTTATGTTAACTAGGTTTTATCCCTACTTTAGCTATCTTAGCAGTCTAGCCTATTAATCAGGATTTTTAAGTATTCCATGTGTTCCCAATGTATAAGGGTCATATAGATTAAAAACTAATAATGTGCTACGTAGTTTTTTTTTAGTAGTAGGGGGATAGCCTAGGGGCCTTCTCTTCGGCCCTGGTATGTCTTTTGATTCTAATTCTTAATCCTACCTGAATACATTATTAATTTTATTGTAATTAATCAATCAAAAATCATTGTATTATCATTTAGAGTGAATTTCATATTTACCCTTCTTAAAGCAGTTAAATATCATATATACCCAAATAAAGTTGAAAATATCATATATACCCTTCTTAAATACAACAAATATCATATATATCCAAATCATTAATTTTATCAATAATAATTATTTTTTAACTCACAAATGACCATTTTATCCTCTTTCCTTCTTGCTCGAAAGTCTGATTCTAACACAGACCATAATGCAGTTACCAATATGTATTATTATCAACTGGAAAATGTATTCTACTACTCCATAATTCCATAAACTTAAACTAAACTTTAAGACTTCTTTCAACAATAGACTCAAATTAGTCTATCAAAAACAAAAAGATATTTTTGCATAAAAAACTATCGTTTTTAAGCGACTACATTACTACTTTTTTTCAAGAACTGAAAATATATGATAGTTCTCTTTTGTGGCCTTCGAATACCGTAATGAAGCCTACAAGATTAAATAAAAGATAAGAAATATATATACCAGTTCATTTAACCAAGCAATAATATGAAATACTTTACCGATTATGATTTTCGATTGTGAATGGAGCTAATGGTTTGGGCTTACGAGAAGTTTGAATCACTCTAATAGGTGATGAAAAATAATTGAAAGGTTTGATATTTGAAGAAGAAAAAGAGGGTAGAATGGTCATTAATAGGCTTTAAAATAATTATTAAGGATTAAATTTGTAATTTAGATATATATGATATTTGTTGTATTCAAAAAAGATATTTATGATATTTTTAAAGTTCCTAGGGTATATTTGATATTTAAGTGCTTTAAAAAGGATAAATATGAATTCATTTATTCTATCAAAAATCATTGTATTATCATTTATTCTTTCCTTCAAATAGAAAAATAGCTTTCTTGTAATTCACTCAGACTTATAAAATATACATTTGCATCTACCAAAAGGTTGAATTTTATCGAAGTTTAATTTTTGTACTCTAGACTCTAGAGCTACGGGTATACCAAATGAGAAGTTATATTTGTATCATATCTTTTGTTGTATCACAATTTTGTATTACTCTCAGTTTAACAACTTATACATTGTGATATATTCATTAAAAAAAAAAATAAGTGAAAAACAAATATAAGGTTCTTTGGCACCTAAACTTAGGTGTGGAAATCCTCACATTCTAATTTTTTTTATAATTTTTGTCTAATGAATAAATGTTTGTCTCTTTATGAATTGTATGGATTAAAAAATTAATATATTAGTGTTTCATACCTAAGCTTAAGTATCTAACAACCTTATATAACCATCCCTTAACATATAAATACAAATATCACTTGCTATACCATATAGGTGTCTAAATCTGTTATCTCTACCTGATTATCCTTGGCCATGTTGTCCTCAAGCTATCAAGATAATAGTCTATCAATGTATCAACTTTTTTAGTCACCTTATCAACTATCAATTGTTTGATACTATCATAATTATCATTAAAACTATTATCAGCATAATGTAATAATAAGAGTGAGGCTATTAAATTTTGCTCACGTCATAATCAATCTCATGAGAATAGGCCATCGAATTTCTTGAGAACCTTATATAAGGCTTCCTGATTTCTAACTCATTATCTTCAAGACTACAACCCTCGAAACTATATCAGAACTATATTTAATATTTGTGTGTCAAATTGACACTAATGGTCGAAGGGTACCCAAGCAATATGGTAACAGTAACGGCGATGGCAATATGGTGGTGGCAGCAGTGGGTGGTGATAGCGGTGACTATCGCTTATGAGTGGTGGTGGTGATAACAGTGACTATTGCTTATCGGTTGTGGTTGTAGCGTGGAGTGGTGTAGGTTAATGTAAATGTAATTGATGTAAAGATGATAATATAGATATTTTAGAAGATAAGAGGCTGATGTTGTCAACTATGAATTAGTTCACTAAGGTCATTTGGGTAATTATGGAATATGGTAGTAAAATCATAACAAAATTTAGCTGGTGTATATACATATTAACATATGTTGTGTATAAATACATGATTATCTATAATATCATTAAGACTATGCAGAGTAGCCCATTATCAGGTATTCCTATGCCTAAAAGTGTACCGGAACACCTTCGGAGGGCATCTCTGACAATAAAATCACCTTGCCCGTTCCATTTGGAATAAACATTCCCTTCTAAAAGGCCACTTGTCAATTAATTAATAGGTGGGGGCATTCTTTACTCATAGTAAGTATGGGTATATCATCATCTTTGAATAATATTTACATTTTTATTTGTCTCGATCGATAATCGATCATTTTTATATCTTAAATTGAGTATCTATTTAGTTATTATGATAAAGTTAAAATCACATGTATGTTTAGAAAAAATAAAATAACTACCTCTTTTTGATTATGAAAGAAAGTATGAATCAACCAGAAATCTGCTACAAACTTATTAAGAATTTATATGCTAGAGTTATTATTGAGAGATTTATATAAATTTTATTATTACAATCAGAACACTATAATCATCAAAGATGATTAATAAAAGAACAATAACCATAATACATGTATATCGATATGATATATATGTAATAGATGAATACAAATATATATAGAGAATATATGTAAGTGTATATCAAGAGCGGCAGCAGATGAATCAATCAATCGATATACTTGATCACATAAGGTTGTATATATAGCCCTCCAATCTTTCTCTTATTCCCTTTAACTTCTCGACTTAACACCTTTAGTCCTTCTCTCTAATATCTTCTTGCACTTGTCAATATCAGTCCTTTTTACATCCTTTTTACCTGCACAAGTCCTTAACCAATAATAAGTACGAGTAATAAACAACACTACATGTTTAACCATTAAGCTTGATAATTAACCAAGTAATATTAACATCCCCCCTCAAGTTTATTGGTAAACATGTTTATCAAACCCAATTTTTTACAAAGAAAGTTATGTTGATTTTTGCTTAGACTTTAGGTAAAGATATCAGCTATATTATATTCAGATTTAATCTTTTCAATTTTCAGAATTCCTGCACAAATTTTTTCTCTAATAAAATGAAGATCAATCTCAAAGTGTTTGGTCTTTTCATGAAACACAGGGTTTGCTGTAATTTGAATTGCAACCTTACTATCACAATTTGTAACAACAGGAATTTCACAAACAATACCAAAATCATTTAGAAGATTTCTAAGCCAAAGAATTTCACAAGTCACTGCTGCCAAAGCCCTATATTCTGCTTCTGCAGAAGACTTGGCAACAGTGGATTGTTTCTTACTTTTCCAAGATACCAAAGTATCACCAAGATAAACTGTATAACCTGTAACAGACTTTCTTGACACAACACACCTTGCCCAATCAGCATCAGCATAACCAGTGAGAGAGAAATCAGTACCTTGTTTGATATGCAAACCTTTCCCTGGTGAAATTTTAAGATACCTTAATATTCTTAGTCCAAGATCAAAATGATCTTTAGATGGAGAATGCATGAATTGAGATAAACATTGAACAAAATAACTTATATCAGGCCTAGTAAGAGTTAAGTAAATAAGTTTATAAATAAGCTTTTGATAAACAGCAATATTTTCCAAAGGTTTATTCTTTTCAGATACAGGTTTGATAGTAAGATTCATCTCAAGAGGAGTTTGAGTAGGTTTACATCCTAACATGCCAAAATCATTCAATAATTCTAAACAGTACTTTCTTTGAGAAAGACATAAACCATTATCAGTTTCAAGCACCTCAATTCCTAAGAAATATTTCAAATTTCCAAGATCTTTGATTTTAAATTTAGAACTTAGAAAACCTTTAACAGTTTGAATCTCAATATCACAATTTCCAGTGATAACAATATCATCCACATAAACAAGAAGAGCAACAAATTTATTATTAACATTTCTAGTAAACAAAGAATAATCAGACTTACTTTGTATAAAGCCATACTCAATCAAAGCACTAGACAACTTAGAATTCCATTGTCTTGGTGCTTGTTTCAAACCATATAAAGATTTGTTCAACTTACAAACCAAATTAGTCTCATTACCAGAGTATCCTTGAGGGATATCCATATAAACATCTTCACACAAATCACCATATAAGAAAGCATTATTCACATCAAGTTGAAACAATGGCCATTTGTTAGTGACAGCTAAAGTAAGAAGACATCTAACAGTAACCATTTTGACCACAGGAGAAAATGTTTCATCATAGTCTATACCCATTCTTTGATTATATCCTTTAGCAACTAATCTAGCTTTATATCTTTCAATTTCCCCATTTGCTTTGTATTTGATTTTAAAGATCCACTTACAACCTATTGTCTCTCTATTAGAAGGTAAAGAAGTCAATTCCCAGGTGTTATTTCTATTTAAAGCCCCCATCTCCTCATTCATGGCATTAACCCAATTGGCATCTTTAACTGCTTCATAAAAAGTTTTTGGTTCACAACTTTTATTTAAGTTAGTTGCAAAACAGAAAAGATCAGGTTTAAGATGAGAATAATTAACAACTTTGCTTAAAGGATATTTAATTTTTTTAGTTAATTCAAAATCTTTTAACCTTGTTGAAAGAGTCTTATGTCTTGTAGACCTTCTAAGATTTTGATCATTTTCAATATCTATCAAGTTGTCCTCAGAATTCTCAACATTCATATCAAGTAATGTGGTAGCATGCTCAACAGTTTGTCTGGTAGTTTTATTTGAATCAGTTTGTGAAGAATGCTCACTGGTAGCTCTAGATGTACTGCCAAGTGATGATTCATCAACTACATGATCATCAAAACTGCCATAGACAAATTGAGGCTCACTGCCAACATTATGATCACTTACCTTCACCTCCTTTTCATCATTGGACATGGAATAGATATTACTCTTATATGAATTAGACATGTCCACTTTATCAAAAAAATTAAGATGATTTGTATTTTTAGAAACAGACTTTAAAACTTCATTATTATTCATAGTATAAGGAAAAATACTTTCATAAAATTTAACATCTCTAGAATATAAAACAGATTTTGACTCAAGACTAAACAATTTGTAACCCTTTTTTGAACTAGAATATCCAATCAAAATACATTTTTCAGATTTGGTTTCAAATTTGTCAGAAACATTTAACTTGGTAGCAAAACACAAACATCCAAAAACTATTAAATGATTAAAACTGGGTTCAAAACCATGCACTAATTCATAAGGAGTTTTACCTTTCAAAACAGAGGAGGGTGTTCTATTAATAAGATAGGTAGCAGTCAACACACAATCAGACCAAAGACACAAAGGAATTCCCCCCTGAAACATAAGAGACCTAGCAACATTAAGAAGGTGTCTATGTTTCCTTTCTACAACCCCATTTTGTTGAGGAGTATAAGGAATAGTAGTTTGATGCAGAATCCCTTTAGAGTTAAAGAAAGAAGACATGTGATTATTTACAAATTCTGTGCCATTATCAGACCTTACAATTTTTATGTGAGCAGAAAATTGAGTGAATAGCATATTAACAACGAAACTTAAATGATCAAAAACTTCAGCTTTGGTTTTCATCATAAAAGTCCAAACAGATCTAGTATAATCATCAACCACAGTTAAAAAATATTTAAACCCTTCTTTGCTTGCAACTCTATAAGGACCCCAAACATCAACATGAATTAAGTCACCTAAGCCCATGGATTTGTGATCACTTAGAGGAAATGGTTCTCTAATTTGTTTAGCCTTGTGACACACATCACAGGGACCTTTAGAAACAGAAGAGATATTCAGAGTTTTACTTAAAACAGATAGTGCTTTATCAGCAGGATGACCAAGTCTCATATGCCATAAAAATTTAGAATTAGAAGGAAGAGCAACAGAATTACACACCACATTAGAACAAGTAGAAGTATCATCATATAAGTATAGACCACCATGTTGACTACCAATCCCCAGAACATTCTTTTGAAGTAAATCCTGTATATAACACTTATCCTCATGAAAACCAATGTATAACTTGTTATCTCTTGCAAGTTTATGAACTGGCATCAAATTTACATTGTACTTAGGTACAACAAGAACATCAAATAAGATAATTCCATTTTTCAAATGAAGATTACCAATTTTGGTTACAACTGCACAAGTACCATTAGGATGTCCAATTTTAAGATTAAGTTCAGAAATATCAACAACTTGTGAAAGACCTTTCTCAGAATTAGTCATATGTTGATTAGCACCAGAATCCATAATCCAAGCAAGAATGGCATAATACAAAGAAGAATGACAACTAAAAAACCTAGAATTACTAAATAATGGCATACCTGTCATATTGGCATGCAAACCAGCAGAAGTAGAAGTAGAAGGTGTGGAAGAAGTGTGATTATCTATTAAACTCAACAACTTTGTTATTTGATCAGCAGTCAAATAAGATAAAGCAGAATCAGTCATAGAGTTATTAGAAGAACCACACTTAGTATTCATACTTATATGATTGTTAGAGAATTTAGAATTTTGTTGAAAAGTTGGTTTTTTATACCCTAATTGAAAACACCTTTCAATAGTATGACCAATTCTATGACAATTTGTGCATTGAAGATTAGGATTATGAGGTCTGAAAGTTCTTGCATTATTATCAAAACTTCTTTTAGACTCAAAATGATTATCAAAGGTTTTTTTAGAATCAAAAGAAGGCTTTGAGGTTTTAGTGTTGGTAGATCTATTAAAACTACTTTTAGCAGAAAAGACATTTGCAGAATTGACCTTGTTATTTAACCCAACCCTATGTGATTCTTCTTTGGAAATAATGGCATAAGCAGTTCTCACATTAGGTAAAGGATCTTTCAAAAGAATATTAGACCTTACACCCACGTAAACATCATCTAAACCCATAAGAAATTGCATCAATCTAATCATATCAGTATGACTTTTAACAGTAGTAGCAGCAGAACAAGTACACACAGGCAAAGTAATCATAGAATCATATTGTTTCCACAAAGAAGTAAGATTATGATAATATTCAGACAAAGAAGCACCATTTTGAGTTAAAGAGTTTATTTTATGATGAATATTAAAAATTACAGACCCATCAATCTTATCATAAGTGTCCTTAAGTTCTTGCCAAACATTTGCAGCATTTTTAGAAAAAATCTGACCAAGATAAAGTTCTTGTGAAACACAACCCAAAATCCAATTAAGCACAACAGCATTGCATCTATCCCATTGACTAGCTAAAACAGGATTATCTTCAGATTTTAAACAGGTTCCATCAATAAATCCTATCTTATTTTTAGTATGCAATGCAAGTTCCATAGCACATGACCACACTTTGTAATTATCAGTTCCAAGTAATTTAAAACCAATTAGAGGAGTACTAACAGTATCACTGGCATGCAAATATAAAGAATCACCAAAATCAAGCTTACTTATTCTAGTTATCTCAAACTCATGTTCATTATCAGATTCTTCATTATGCATAGAAGGAGGTGGAGAATTACCATGAACATAACCAGGAGGAGTATTAACCATTTTCACAAGTAAAAATAATCAATTACAAATAAGAAATATGATGATATCAGAAAATCAACAGAACAGAAACAAGAACAACCACAAATGCAACCAATTAAGAACAAGTAAATTCAGAATGAAGAAACAAATAATAGAACAATGAAGCACACAAATAAAAAAGATTAAGCACACAACTAAAAGAAACCACAAATATCTTCTCCTAAAAAAAACCCGTAAGAAAGTAGACCTTAATCTCTCAATCGTATCAGTGACAGGATTCCTAACCTCTCAATGAAGGCAGGTCAAGTATTAACACGAGTGGTTTTATGAGATTAAAGACAAAAAAAATTGATGAATATATATATATATATATATATATAGAAAATTGAGTTTTGAGAAGAAAAATATAAGTAGAATCTAAACAATTAATAAAGGAAGAGGGAAGAATACAATACAGTGATGTTTGCCGATGGAAGAGGAACCCTAATCCCTCTCTTGATTCACTTAGTCAAGAGAAGCAATCAGGATCTGAACAACAAAATCAGAAACCCTAATTTTTCCTTTGATTCACTTAGTCAATGAAAATTTTAGGTGAAATACTCAGAATAGCAGCGGAAGAACGTAGATAAGATTTCCAGATGGAACCCTAACTCAATCGAACACAAAACCCCAAAAAAATTAGAAATTAGGGTTCCAAACAGTGGAATACGCCCCAAATCTAATCGAAATAAGAATAAACCGAATCAATAATCACCGATTAACAGTGACGGCTCTGGTACCATGAAAGAAAGTATGAATCAACCAGAAATCTGCTACAAACTTATTAAGAATTTATATGCTAGAGTTATTATTGAGAGATTTATATAAGTTTTATTATTACAATCAAAACACTATAATCATCAAAGATGATTAATAAAAGAACAATAACCAGAATACATGTATATCGATATGATATATATGTAATAGATGAATACAGATATATAGAGAGAATATATGTAAGTGTATATCAAGAGCAACAGCAGATGAATCAATCGATCGATATACTTGATCACATAAGGTTGTATATATAGCCCTCCAATCTTTCTCTTATTCCCTTTAACTTCTCGACTTAACACCTTTAGTCCTTCTCTCTAATATCTTCTTGCACTTGTCAATATCAATCCTTTTTACATCCTTTTTACCTGCACAAGTCCTTAACTAATAATAAGTACGAGTAATAAACAACACTACATGTTTAACCATTAAGCTTGATAATTAACCAAGTAATCTTAACAGATTAAGTAAAGATATTCACGGTAGTATTTGTAAGTAAATATTTTATTTTAGAACATTTTCGATCATTAAATTAAAATCTAAAAAAATTTACAGATAAAATTAGTAGATGGGTTTTTCCGTGGCGAATGTATGTGCAAATAAGGGTATGCACTACCCTCGGACTCAATTTTATAGTGATGAAAGCTATTATTTTTAATTTATATCACTTGAATTTCTTAAGGTTGCATACCCACTAAAAGACTGGGGTGTTACCCCGTTTTCATAGACTTAATTTCCCTTTGTCTGCAAAATAACTGTTTTGATGTATCCCCCGTTGATATTAATTAATATTACTAATATATTGTTACATTTAAAACATAAATATTAATATATTATTCATGATCATTATTTATTTATTTTATCTAACCTCTTTATTTTTCAATATGAAATGTTAAGTTAGTCTTCTTAAACAGTTAAAAACTTTTTATATAAACTAAATTTATTGTATTTTTTAAATTTTATTTCTCTCATGAATTATTGATTTTTTTACGGCACGAAACATGACTTGAAAACACTATATCTACTTTATTCATTGGTCATTTTACACCTTCATCAGTTACATGTTTGATTTTTGTTAATAAATCATTCATTAAATTTAGATTACGAACATGAACAATGTCTCGTTTTTGTCGTTCGGTTTGTTCAAACCTTACTAAAACCCAACTGAAAAATCCGAGTCGAAAATTTGTAGATACAAGAATCAAAATTTTTATCAGAAAGTGCATACCCAATCAAATTCTTAGGTCCGCCACTGTTCCCACATGTCTTGAATTTAACATTATGAAGTAACAAGTTTGTGAACTTTTTTCTCTGAATCAAATTTGACAGTTTATGATTTATAGCTTGTGATGACTTCATCATTATATAAAGAAAAGAGATGTTTTTAATGTCGAAATTGTTAGGAAAAAAAATTTAAGATTAAATTTAAATCTTGATTTTTAATTAAAATATAATGGTTAAAAACGTCTCAAATTAGTTTAATTATTCTAGAAAATCTTACATTTTCTTTTTTTGTTTAATGCATTATCTATCTATACTTCTATATCTATAATGTCTTATAAAGCATTTTGTCTTTTTTTAAAATCTCAAAAGATGATTTGAACTACCTAAATTACTTTTCTTCTTTATTCATTAATTTAAACATCTCTACCTAATATATATATAATACCCTTAAATCCCATCCAACTACTCAATTTTTTTTTCTCCTCAAATCTTAATCACTCATTTTTTTCTTTTTCATCCATAAATCATTTTATTTCTTTAATTTATTCAAAATCTTTTATCTCAAAAACCGTATATCGATAAATTATAAAAATTGTATGGGTGCTCTTAAAATTCCATTCTCTTTCATTAGAATGTCATTTAAATCCATGTACGGAGCCCGTACGGCTAAGTCATTTGGCTATCATATTCTATGACTTATCACCTCTTATGACCTATCACTTTCATCATCTTACCGCTGCATTGCGCGGATACATTGCTCGTAACATTAAGTGGGATAATCACCAATATGAAACACCCACGCAACTTCTTATGATGATGATGAGGTCCACATACAATACATACACCCCCATTCCCCAACGCAAATCACAAATAATTTCACATCAACGGCCAAGGTCAAACCTAATCAATCCAACGGCCCATCTCATCGCGCGTAGTTAACGAGATCAAGAACAAAGTAGAAACAACAAAACAGCCATTAGTCGGTCTTCTTCTCCACTCCCTGCTAAAAAGCGCCTCCACCATTTTCTTTATCTTTTAAATCCAATAAAAACCCCAAATTTATTCATATTTTTTTTTATAATTGTATAGATCAAGATTTATTTTCTTGAATCTGTTCTTTAAATATATATTTATTATATATAATATGTCAACAGCCCTAAATCCCTGCAAACACCTATCAGATTACAAACAAAGATATGGGCTAAAAGGTTTTAACTTGATAAAGAAATGGGTCAAAAAAAGCCCATATGGAAAAACCCATAGAAAAGATTCAAACTTGATGATACCCAGATGTAGTTTTTGTTGTGGGTATGAAGGGAGACTATATATATGCTTGATCTGTTCATCTATATCTTGTTATGAATCAAATCATGCCCTTTTGCATTCCCATAATCATATAGGTCATGATATTGCTGTTGACATAAAAAGATCTGAACTTTATTGTTTTTCTTGTGAGGATCAGGTTTATGATCTTGATTTTGATAGAATTGTGTTGTGTGAGCAGATTTTAGGACTAGGAAATAGTATAAAAAATGAGAAGCTTGATCTGGTTCGATCTATTAGCAGTATTGATAATAGTTATAATGGGAAAAGAAAAAGATTGAATTTTGAGGTTGGGTTGAATTCTGATTTCAAGAATTTGAAAAGAATTGTGATTGTTAGTGGTAGTGGTAATGGTGGTGATTGGGATCATGGAAGGCGGATATCGAAATCTTGTTTTCCTGTTGGGTTAAGAGGTTTGAATAATCTGGGGAATACGTGTTTTATGAATTCAGTGTTGCAAGCATTGTTACATGCTCCACCTTTTAGGAATTATTTTCTTAATGGTAGACATGAGCGTAATACTTGTCGAAAAGAGTCTGGTGATCGGGTGTGTTTGTCGTGTGACATTGATGTTATCTTCTCCGCGGTGTATTCTGGTGATCGGGTGCCTTACAGTCCAGCTCAATTTCTATACAGGTCTTTGTCATGTTATTGGATCTATTTGTTTTATGACTTTATTTCATTGTTCTTGATCACATTTTCGGACTTTTATGATCTCATATGATAAATGGATTGCCTTTGACATAATTACATTTATATTTGTATATGCAAATTCAAGATTCATGACCATTTCCCTCAATTTTTTCCTTAACATAATGGTGAAAGGTAAAATTGATTACAATTGCTAGAAATGTAAATGTTGTGCAAGTAAATAGTCAAGTACGCTTGTCAATGTAAATATGTAATCCACTTTAATTGTATATATGTTTGTTGATGCCTCTTCAAAAAGTTTTGATTTCCTTTCCCTCGACATGGGGTGATTTTTGACTTTTGATTTCAAATCACAAATGGTCAAATTTCGTATGTATATAATTAAAAATATAAAGCCAACTCATTTTAGTGTTTTAATCTGAGTATTTTCTTTATTAACTTTATTGTCGATATTGATGCTTTGTGATAATGGCTTACATGATCATTTTTGAAGTAGAGGCTGTCATTCATGTAAAGTTTGGGTTGGTAGGCTGAAACTACCCGGCCTGATATCATAATCGGGTTGAAAAACTCAACCATAACCCGACCTGCGAACCTGATTAACAAAATGGGTTAGAAGGTTGGTATTCTGATATGTGTTTTGAAGGGTTGAGATCCTCTCAAGTTGTTCATGTTCAACCATTTAAAAACTTCAAACACTATGAAGGGTCCAATTCAATTATTCAAATAAGATAAGGGACCACTATTTTTTATCTTATCACAACTTCTCAATTTGAGAGGTAAAACTTGACTTACATAATAGTTACAGAACTGCACATACTTGCCCCTAGTTTTTTACCACAACACAAAAGGTTTGCATATGGTCATTTTATCTATCAATGTCATTAGTAATCAGATTTTGTTAACTCGAACATGGGAGTTTTGATTGTTACAACTCTCTAAAGTTGCTGCATTACATCCAATCATAATGTTTACGGCCTGCTAGTTGATCTGATTATACACTAGCACACGAGTTTTTTAAATGGAGGACAAACACTCCTTTTTGAGTATGATATTTGTTGATGTAGCTGTGGTCCTTAAGTTCTGACTTCATATGTATTGTTCTTACTCTTTGCTTATACTGATACGATCAAATTTGTTCTGCATGCAGTTGGTGGCGGCTTTCAGAAAATCTTGCTTGTTATGAGCAGCAAGATGCTCATGAATTCTTTATGTCCATGCTTGACCGAATCCATGAGAAAGAAGGGAAAACTAAAAACACAAATAAAGGTAATTTTGATGCCATTGTATGGGTATATATCTGTTCAATTCTTTCGTGTTACTGGCAAACCGGGCAAAAAAGACAACTTTTTCAGGCTTTCCAGGTTTTTGGAGGATCAACTTTCTGTCAAACTGTTGGTTAAAGAAAAGCGTTTTGTTTTTACACAGATAATGGAGAATGCCATTGTGTAGTTCATAAAGCGTTTTCCGGACTACTAAGATCAGATGTTACTTGCACAACCTGCGGTTTCACTTCCACAACTTATGATCCTTGTGTGGATTTATCTCTTGATTTCAACACAAACACTAACCATATCTCATCTTACAAACCCCAAAAGTCGACTGAAACCACCATATCGACTCTCACGAGTTGCTTAGATCTCTTCACAAGACCAGAAAAATTGGGGTCTGACCAGAAATTATATTGCCAAAATTGTCGAGAAAGACATGAATCTGTGAAGCAAATGTCTATAAAAAGACTCCCTTGGGTGTTGTGTTTACACGTGAAACGATTTGAACACTCATTAGTAAGAAAAGCGTCGCGAAAGATTGACCGACACCTACAGTTCCCGTTTTCTTTAGATATGATGCCTTATGTGTCATCATCGATTGTGAGAAAAAGATTCGGAAACAGAATCTTTGCATTTGAAGGTGATGAGTCCGATACTTCCACAAAATTTGAGGTTTTTGCAGTGATTACTCATTCGGGCATGCTTGAATCTGGTCATTATATCACATATTTACGTCTAAATGAGCAATGGTACAAGTGCGATGACGCATGGATCACTGAAGTGGACGATGAAGTGGTTAGAGCGTCACAGATATACTTGGTGTTTTATGTTAAAAAACCAAGCTCTGGTCACAAATCCAGTGAAGAAGTCGGTTGCCATCTCCGAGCTTCTCCATCTGGCGACTCGTATGTGTCAATTGCTGGTTGTTGCTAAATGATGGATCTGGTGCCCCTTGCTGCATTGATGGGTTGTTGCACCTTTCGACTTCCGTGGTTTGTGTCATGGGTCGGGGATAGAATTCACTTGCAGAAGAATGCAAAATAAGGTGTCATTTATGAAGGAATGAAAAAAGAGGATGAAAAAGCCATCAAGTTAATTTGGTGTCTTGTATGTACAGAGTGAATTATTTTGTTCAAGAAGTAAGAGGGCTTCTTTTCTTTCTGTTTTTCTCATTGAGGACTTGCTATTTTTTAATGCATTTCTCTAACTTGGAATGTGTATTCCAATCTTATAAATGTAGCTTTTCCTATGTTGAAGAGCTTGTAAAAAGTTTATTTACATATTTTTTTGACCCGTTGGTGTTCTCTTCTTTGTAAAAACATACTCGTATTAGAATTGTATTCGCCCGATGATTTAAACTTTTAGGTCGTAACACCATCTTCATGACTTCTTGTGTCAGTAATATAAGATGAATTAAGCATACCGTGGCTAGGGTGGAGCTAACCCCCGGGTGGTCAACGTTGATATGATGTCATGATGGTGGTGTAAGAGTATAAGACAGGTTCTATGTTATTAGCGTGAGAGAACAACTCCCTAATCTATGACTAGAAACACAGATAGAAATCGTTGTACATATTTTGGTTAGTGGTAATAATTTTGCCTCTAATGCTTGATGTCTTACAGATGTAGTACAGATACTGGGCTCAAAAAGCCCAAACTTAAATGCCAAGAAAAGCATCTCAGGCTTAGCGAGCCTTCGACAAAAAATTTCGAACTATAGATGTATAATTATTTCAGTATATAAAGTGCGAAAGTAGAAAGTTTTCTAGAATAGTCTGTTTTATAGAAGAATACATTCTGAAGATGATTCTTTATAAACATGGCATGCAAGAATTCATTTATTTTGTCTTTTCATTCAATATCAACTTATTACAGATTCACAGGTTGTATAGTTGGTGCCTTGGTGGTAAGCATGTACATATTAATTGAAAAATAAGCTAATTAAGGTTACATTTTGATTGTTTAAACTTCAGAGATCATGGCCTTTTATATGATACTACAACATTATATATAGCCAGCAACAAGATTTAGAATTTAACGCCGATTGGACCCGAAATTTATTAGCAACATTACATAGTGTATCGTAAAAAATTCCTTAGCAAGGATAAATATAAACCATGGATGAGCTTAGTTATAATGGAGCATATACAATTCAAACAAACCATAGCCAGACAATCTAGTATGACCCCTAACACGATTCCAAATAGAAAAATTTCAATCATTTCGATTTATTTGAAATGGGAAAATAAGGGAGAAGAGCGGAATACAAACAAGCTATCCCGTAGGGAGAGGAATTGCGCTTGACCGGCTTCCCGAAACCCACCTCCATTTATTCTCTTATGATGCAAAAATCTACACATTCAAACCCACAAAATATTAGAGGGTACCCAATGGTGATGACTCATCCTCCAAAGACTAGTTCCTGTCAGCGGTACATCAACAAAAAACACTCCAATGACTAATCCCCCAAAATGCACCCAATGGACTTATCCCTCAAGGACTAGTCTTGGACCCACTAATTTTTTTGTCTTCTTCTTTGTATATAGCATTTAAAAAAAAAAAAAAAAAAAAAACATAAAGGGACTCGTCCCTGGAGGGACTAATGACCCGGATGAGCACCAAGGATGAGTGGAGGACTAGTCTCACCCAATGGTGTAGACTAGTCCCTCCATGCCGGACTAGTGAGGGACGAGCCCCATTGGGCACCCTCTTATAGTCATAAACATAAACAAAATAGCCAGAACAATCACCATAAACTAATAAAGATAGTTCTAAATAACGAACTAAAAGCAAACTAAGTTGATCACGTTTATGTTTTCTTGGAAATTTTTTCTTAAAAATAATGGGTGTTTTTTCTATCGCGAAACAAGGTCTTAAAACTTCAGGAATGAGTTCTTCCATCAAAGGCCATACAACCGCTTTGTTTTATATTGAAATGAAAAATGTGGCTGGGCTGATTTCTAACAGTATCAACATACTGGTGACATTTTACAACCTAAACTAGTAAAACTGAATTGTGCAACTTTAAAACACATGTTAGATATGGTGACATTTATAATAAATAAATATCCAATATAGGGCTATCATATATAAACATACACAAAATTTGCGGGTAAAATGCAAATGCCCTGTTTGAAGCTGCCGCATCATCTTCTTCTGTTTGATGGTGTCAAGCTCTTATTACTAGTTGAAAGGATTGTAATTTACAGTGAAAAGTGTCGAAACTAAACTCCGACTATTATGATCTATGCAACTGTTCTCATAATACTATGATCTATGCAACTACTCTCATAATACTAGACTAGACAACACATAATCCAAGACTTAAGCAACATATTTTTTTAATTCCACTAGCATGAATCAAATTACCAACATTGTCTATTGATAACAATGCATACAAGAAAGATTTTTGACATAATTCGGCATAGATTTATATGAGGATCAAACATTGGGCACGGCTGATGTTCTGTTTATAAGAACCACCAAACAAAAGAAGCCAACATAGATCGAATGAGTTTAAATTCAGAAATAAGAAATTCGCTTGCCCTTTTCTGTATAAAACAGCAAATAAAATCGGGTAAAATGCAAGTGCCCTGTTTGAAGCTGCCGTAACATATTCTTCTGCTTGGTGTGAAGTTCTAAACAGTTAAAGGTAATTGTAATCTACAGTGAAAAGCATCCGAACTAAACAAGCTATGACCAGACTATTATGATCTATGCCACTATTCCCATAAGGAGTACTAGTGAGTGCATGACTAACATCACCAACGATGTCTACTGTATACTCGTAATGCATACAAAAAAAATTATATATATACATGATTTGGTATAAACTTATATGGCAATCAAACATTGAGCAAGGTTGATGTTCTGTTAAAAACCAACAAACAAAAGAAACCAACATAAACTGAATGATCATAAATCCAAAACAACTTAATATGCATACATTAGCAACAGATATATGGTCACATACTTTTAAGGATCTGTTTGACCTTGCAATGAAATATGATGGCAATATAAATAATAACCTGCGTTTAAGGCTCATTAATAACAAAAAAACACATTTTCTACTTGAATTTCCAAGAGACATGTCTTGAAAAATGAATAATTGTTTTTTGGATAATACCACTGACGTTACCTAAGACCACATAGTGTCAAAAATTACCCATTCCTGTCTTCCACAAAGTACGGGGGAGGTTGAATGGTAAGTCTTACCCCTACAAGGAGTGAGAATTCACCCGTAACCTTTGTTTCCAAATGCAAAGGATTTTTCAACTGATCCACCTAGTGTGTCTAGGCAAAATCTGCAATGAGGTGCTCCTAAATATCACAGGTTACTGCAAAAATGATAAAATAAATATGTTTTTTCCAGAAGTCAAAATTGGGTAGGACTTGATGATCAAAAGTCATGCTAATTCTTCTTGTTTCTAAATTTATCCTTGAGCAAGGTAAATTGCTTTTTGCACTGGTTAACTGTTTTCCCGGGTACAGCAGCTGCAACCCGCTCCCATCGCTGGTTAGCCTCTTTTGGGAACATCTTTAAAGCTTGTATCAGTGCTTTTTCTTGAATCGCAGACCAGGCATCTGGATCCAAACTCGCACCATTCACCAAACCATTCGCTACACCATTTGCCACAACTTCATCTGCATTTTGACTAGGTTTTGGAGAAACTTCAGCACCTTCTACTGGGCTAGGATTGGAAGATGCCCCCTCAATATCCTCCCTGGTTGTGAGAGGAGATGAAATCGACGGTGAAGGCTTCTTCTTTTCAAGAAACGAATCAAATGCTTTTGTGGGGTCAGGTTTTTGAAGAAGAACGGTCTTGGTTGCCTTAAGAATCTCCTCCACCGATCGTCCTGTTCCAATGTACTCTGAAATAACCTCCCACCTTCTAGAAGTTCCTTTAGGGTATTTCACGACCCCTTTCCTCAAAAGCTCAACCTCTTCTTTTCCCCATGGTTTCTCCTTTTTCTTCGAACCACTTTTAGAAACATTTCCGTTGACTTTTACAGCCCCATTCCGTTGACTATTAGTTGAAACAAAATCTTGCTCAGAAAGGTCAGTGTTATTCAGTGTTTCCTGGAGTAGTTCAGCTTGCGCAGATTCTTCTTTTGTTTCCATTTCGTCACACAAGTCCTTTAACTTTAAAATGTCAAGTGACATACAGAGATTTTCCACATCATCCTCTTTCAGATTAAGCAAATGCTGAGAAATAACATTTGTTGATAATGTTCGAAGACGAGCTCGTTCTTTACGCAATAGTTTCTTTTCTTTCTCCTTGATTTTCTTTTGATTTGAAGCAGCTTCAGCAGCTTGTCTTTCTTCTTCTTCTTTCCTACGCCTTTCCTCTTCTGCAATTCTAGCAGCTTCCTCTTCTTGAAGTTTTTTAGTCAGAAACTTGGCCTCTTTCTTCTTCTGTTTCTCTGCTTTCAGCATCTCCTTTCTTTTTTGCACTCTTGGGTCTCGTTTATATGCATTTTCAACAAGAGAGCGTATTCTTGCATATTCCTCTTTTCTAGATTTTTCAGAAAGCTTTGCATTCTGTCTTTCCATCCACCTTTTATGGTCACGTGATTCAGCTTCATCAAGATCATACTCATCCTCATGTGGGAATTCTCTCCAACTTTTGAACCCATACCAAAAATCATAGAAAGAATCAACATCTTTAAGTGAAGTATTTTCATCTCCTAATGAGGGAATCGGTTGTGTAACTGACCACCGTCCATTTCTCAAAAAGGCAGGTCCAAAAACCTTGAAGAAATCTTGTGGGGCACAGTCAGTTGGGATTGCATCATCGAATTCATCAGTAGAGTCATAAACTCTTCTCTTCACAGGGTCCATTAAAACCTCATACGCTTCTTGAATTGCCTTAAAATGATTCTCTATTTCTTCCTTTTTCGCTTGTTTAGCGGATTCGCTTTTCTCCAAGAGAAGAAGAGCCCCCTGTTTGTCGGGATGATGTTTTAAAGCTGTGTCACGATAGCTTTTTCTAAGTTGTTCCTCAGTTGCTAAATACCTTAAATGACCCAAACCCAATAACGCATAATGATCCTGCTGGGTGGCTCCACTGCCAGACTTCTTTTTACCCTTGCTACTGCTATATGAACCAGATGATTGCATATACTCTTGTTCGCTGTCTTTAGGCACACTTTCATTGTCGATATCTTTATCGTCTTCTATGTTTTCTTCGATGAAACAACCACGTAATTTGAGTGCAACATCATGAAAAGAATGACCAGCAGGTTCAAACCGTGAAGCCTTTACCGGAAAGCAATTTGATGACACATAAATCGGCTGACCATTTAGCAGCTCGTTTGAATAAGTGATCTGAAGAATGCTTGCTTGAGCTGTCATAGCTGCAGCAAATCAAGCATCCACAGGTCCAAATCTGCAATCAAATACACATGATACAAAATATAGTAAGAGTCTAAAGATATATAACATATTAGATGTACTACAGTACCAAAACAAATTCATTGAATCCCAAAAATAACATTTACATCAACACAAACAATAGCAGCCACGCCATCCATATAAACAATTGCTTTAACACACAAAATATGCCATTTTCTTCTAAACATCAATGTCTAATGAATAAAAAGTTACCTACAAAAGGCCAGTCTGTGTGTTCGAATGACAATTGGTATCTATACTTGCTAGTTTTTTCCAAGGTACCTACTTCACCATTGAGCTTTTTCACTTTTTACCAATCAAAATTTCTAACTGAATATACTATTAGTTAATACGTTAATTTTGAACTCATTCGGTTATGAATTGATTCTATATAGGCACACATTAACAACCAAAAACAAATAAAATATATATGAAAGCACAAAAAAATTCTTGACCAAATATAACTATGAAATCAGAACCTTAGTCCATTACATAAGCATTTTTTTAAAGAGATATGTATTAAACACAAACCTTAGTTATATCAAGTTTTTTAAATTAATAAATTTAAAGTTATCATCTTTTAAATAGTATTAAAATTTGAAAGGTTAAGGGCTACGTTTTTATAATAGTACAGAGCCTCCCACAGATAAAAGCCCTAGGTTAGGGGTTGTTTAGATGTGTAAGAAAAATGCAAATTCATTAGCTTTTTCAAGAAAACCTCAAAAGAGAATAATAAAACATATTCAAATCAGACTTTTAAGGAATGAGAAGTTATAAAAAAAAAAAATTTTAAAAAAACAACATCCTGCTTTTCAACTTCATAACTACACTTCTGAAAACTTTCAATGATGGGTTTTAACTATTCTCGGTTGTCGTAAATTGGTAATGAAAAACATTAACTGTAAAATGATAACACGTGAACATATTTTCAAACTATACAGTTATTTAATAATAAAATTTAAAATAAAAAAAAAACTTTCGACAACCCCTAAGCCTCGACATTGTACCCTCTAATCAATCCCAACTTAAATAGCTAACAGTTCATAATCTCTGAAATTATACTCATTTTCAAAAAAGAGCATAAAAGTTTCACCTAGCTTCTTTATGTGCTTATTAGCTTACTTTTGTTCCCTTAATTTTTCATAATCCCATTTTCTAGGCTTGTAAAAGTTGTAATCTAATCACGACTTCAAGTTAAAAAAAAAAAAAAGCTCATAAACCAGAAAATAAGCCACAAAAATGGGCTTATGATATATAATTCGAGCAAGAATAAGCTCAAAAATAAGCTAGGCCAAACAAGCTAGCTTTATCAAAATCATCAAGTTAAAAAGAAACAAACAAACAAATGATGAGTAACACAGCTACAAGTGACAGTTCAATTAATATTTTCTTATAAATATATATACATGATCTATGTATGTCTATGTTTAAACAAGATTCAAAAGAACAAGCTCAAAAATAAGCTAGGCCAAACAAGCTAGCTTATGAAGTCAAAAAAAAACAATGAATGATAAGTAACATAGCTACAAATAACAGTTCAATTATTATTTTCTTATAAATATAAATATATATATATATACATGATCTATGTATGTCTGTGAGGAAACAGGATTCACATATAAAAAAAACTATATGCTATATGGATCTAATTATATAAAGATATTGAATTACCTGATGGATGGAATAGATGGCGCCAATGGAGATGAAGCTGCGGCGAAGAAAAATATGCAAGTTTGGAAATTAGGGTTTGGAATGAGAGAAAGAGGCGCAAAAAAAAAATGATGTTAAAGAGGTGTGAGAGAGATAAATAATATTGGAAATTTGGGGGTTTAGGGTTTCTTTATGTTTTTGGCTCTAAACCACTTATGTTACTATTAATTAAAGATATCACTACATTTAATCTATAGAAATGCATATAATGATTTATACACCTCAGTATAGAAAGTTGTATATGAAAATAATAATTGCCAATGTTTTAGATACTAGTATCCGGTATTGGAAGGTACTTCGATACAACTATCTAGTATTTCGTTCGGCATTTTCAGTTTTTGTTTTTCACTATTCAATATTGTCAGGTATTTCTGGAATTTTTTTTTTTTTTTTAAAAAGTTATTTTTATGATGCTTTAATATTATTTTTTGTTATTTGTGAAATTTAACACTTAAAGTTTGTTATAAAATACTTATTTGCTATCATCTTTGAGTGAATTGTAATTGTATTTTGACTATTTTCGTTAAATTATAACAAGTTTTGTAGAGTTATTTTTTAAAAATAAATAACTATATATTAAATTAGTCGTACCGGCCTACCGGCAATACCAGAAAAAATCACCACATTGGTTTGTAAAACATTGATAGTCTGATTTAAAAAAAGTGAGACTTTTCTTTTTACCGAGTAAATGATTATAGATATTTTTTTAATTGAAATTTTGATGGTTTATCCAAAACAAACCTACAAGTATTGTAAATTGGATCTACATTATTACATTGGCAAAGGCAAGGGTGTTCACGGTCCAAGAACCGGACCGAATCGGACATTTATAGGACCGAACCGAAAACCGGGAATGAAAAAACATATAACCGATGACCAGACCGGTGTCCTCGGTCCGGTTCATGTTCGGTTTATAGTGAGGTTTGTCGGGTTGGTAGGTTGGACCGAACCGAGTCATTTAACATGAAAATTATTAGCTGAAGGGGAAAACTGAAGACCAGATGCCGATGGACATCTAAAACATATATAACAGATGATTCATTTGGACGTGAATAAACTGAGGTCTCAAACTCACACTCAATACATGAACCTAATATTAACTAGATAGCACAATAAAGATATGCAGCTAAATTGAGCGTAACCAAAATACTCGAGTTTTACATAAAATGGAGTCACCAACTCACCATTATCAAAAATCATTTTGTGACTTTCTTAATGCGAGGGTGGTGATTGTATACAAAAACCAATACAGTATGACACATTACAAGATTATATAGATTATGCAGATTATGTGATATATCCAACAAAAAATAATTATATGTATATCTTCTTTCCTAAATAAATGGAGACCCACCAAACATTTATACATCATTTGTTGTATTTTCTCGGTTCGGTCCATCTCTCGGTTTTCTTGGTTTATAAGTGGAACCGAACCGAGACCCGAAATGCTAAAATATATAGAACCGTGGACCGGACCGTTACCTTCGATTTGGTTCGGTTTTGGTCCAATATCGGTTCGGTTCTTCGGTTTTTTCGGTTGGGACCGCAATATGAACGCCCCTAGGCAAAGGTAGTTTTCAAACGATGTTAATTTTATTACATTTTTTTTTTAACTTTAACAATCGTAAATGATAAAAGTAATAATTTTAGAGTTAAAATGGATTTTGACAAAGGAAAATTAATAATGAGTTAGTAGTTCATCGGTAAAGTCTTAGACATTGAGAAATCTACCTAAGTTCAAATAATATTTGAGCCGCTTAAAAGAGCTTTAATCATTGTTTTACATGTATAATGTTAGTGTTGGTATAATGTGCCTAGCTAATGATTAACGTAATTGAAGGAATGACTTTCATTTTAATGAATCTTTTTTTTTATGCCATTAAAATTAAAAAACCGGTATAAAATGAATCAATTTATGTACAAATACAAAACCACCATCGGCACAGGCCATTGGGGAATTGATGAAGTTTTTACAAACCACCATCATAATATTTGTGTGTACAAATACAAAACCTAATTTGATAGTGGTATAGTAGTAAAACAACCCCATTTTCTCATAAGAAATATTATATCTGATTAAATAATATCTTGAATTATATATATATATATATGGCTACCATAACCAAGAGATCAAAATAAGTTGACCAAAGTAATCTTAACCATTCAAATTCACAATTAAATTTAATCTTAACCTTTTAAATTAAAAGTCAAAATATTCAAACTAAAAAGTCAAACTATCAATAAGAAATGTGGTATATATAATTTGACAGCTATTTTGTACTAAACCATTGACTATATCACACTTCTTTCGAATTTTGAATTACCAGTACTTGTCCACATTTATTTAGAAACAAAAATATTACACCATAATATTGCCTAAAGTGGTGTTTTGTACAACATATATAAGGAAAAGTCAAAATTTAAAATTAATAATAAATCCTTATAAATGTTAAGAAGATTTTATTATACCATTATATATAGTACAATTATCTTCTTTTCATTTCAATACAATTATAATTTTCAAGTAAGATGATGAAAAAAGTAATGTCTTTTACATTCATATATATCTCTTCATGTTTTCTTCATGTTCATAGCATTTCATGTCATGCAAAATGTCAACATGCATATACTCTTTGTATGTTACATTACTCTACATAATTACGTAATGTTAACTAATATCCAGTTTTTATGTTTTTTATAGGATTTGAAGACACCAATCACTTCAAATAGTGAAAAAAAAATCGCATTTGATTTGAATGAAGACATCTAACTTGAAGGAAGAAATCACATTTTCAATGAATGATGAGTTTTAAAAGAAAGATTATTTATTTATAAAAAGAAAAACAAAACTTAAAGCAAACTTGCAAGCAATGAAATCTCATGAAACCATCTAAAAAAAACTTCTCGGTGACATACATATGTAATATTGACAATATATATATATATATTTTTTTTGAACATTAATATTGACATTATACTTATTAATTCAATGGTACATATAATCATCATTTTAGAAAAATCCATGCGTCATTTAAAATAAAATAAATTCAAAATTTACACCACAATAATTAGACAAATACTAATTTTTATCACAAAAAATAGACAAATATAATAAAAAAGTGCATGAAAACATGAAAAAGTTATAACATGCATATGTATATGTAAAACATATTGGACTATCTCCCACCAATGTCATATATAGATGAACATTTTTTATACATGAAAAAATAACGCTGCACATTAGTTAACATTTTTATGGTTGTCATTCGGTGAAAAACTAAATAGGTACTTAAAGTTTCTAAAACTGCTAAATTTTAACGAACCTTAAAGCATCTCTAATAGTGTATTCTAAAAACTTTTTTTTTTATAAAAAAAGATATAAAAATGTGTAAAAGGTTTTTGTAAAAAAAAGAGTTTTGCCTCCAGGTCAAGATAAAATAAAATAGTATAAAAGATAAGTTTTCTCTATGACCCGATCCTCCAAGTTAAGAGGATCAGGTTGAAAGGTTGAAGAGTTTCTAAACCTAACAAAGTTGAGTCGACCCAATCACCCGATTAATACATGGGTTGACACGTCAAACGAGTTGTTTTAGGTCAAATGAGTTATTTTTTTGTTGACATGTCAAATTGGCTGGTTTTGGATCAAATGGATTGTTTTGAGTAATGTGGGTTGGCAGGTCGAACATATGTAAACCTTTTTATTTGGTCATCGATTGTGTAAAAAATGAGGTTTGCTTTTATGTTTAAGTTGAAGTCAAATAAGTTGTAGGTTGTTGAATCAAATGAGTTAATATCGTATAAAATTTAAATATTTATGGGTTGCCGGGTTGACTTACTAACCCAAAAGGTTAAACTGACACAAAAAACAAAGTTGGCGGGTTTCCGGGTTTAGATATCACAACCTTAACCCATTTTTTCGGTGAAGTATTGATAATATATATATATATATATATTCAACCGACTATATGTATTATTTATATAAAAAATGTATAATATTTAAAATTTATTTTAACATCATGCTTAATTTCATAATAAATTTTTATTTTTTTGGGTAAAAACTTTTAAATTACTTGATAACCCGGTCACCGACCGGGTGGCTCATGCTACATAGAGAAAAAAATAAATTCAAGCTTCAGTCTAGACCATTTAAAAACACAAAACAATCATAGCCTTTAAAATTAAAAGTCAATTTTTTGTTGAACATGGTAACTTTTAAATGTTATATAAATATCGTGTATTTACAATTTCAGTTTAAATATAATAATTTACATAGCTAATGAAATTAAAATGATGTTAGACTTGAAGACCAATAAAAAGAAAAGAAAAAGCTTAAAGTACTCTTCATATAAAAATCCTTCTGTCAAATGTAAATAAGTTTTGTTGTGTGAGATTTTCGGTTGAGACATATAGAAAGAAAGAAAGACTTCAATTTATATATATATACGTTTCTAACCCGGTCAACGACCGGGTATAGATCTAGTTCTTAGTAATGGTCAAGTTGAATGATCAATAATTTGTCATAAGAATATCTCGATTAGTTACCATAAATATAAGTAAAATAACATATACCTTTACCGAAGCCATGTTATTAGGTTGTCATATATCTTTATATATAGGTAAGAGAGAATATGAAAAATATGATTTGACATATTCATCTAAATGACAAATAAGATTTTTGTTTAGTTGTAATTTTTTCAAATATTTTGTATTTTTTGGCATGTTATATAAATTATTAATCATTAAATTTAATTTTACTTATCCTTTTGTAAATAAAGTAGAAATAGTTATCCACACTTCCATAAAAATCATGTTTTTTGTTTTGTGCATCCATTTTGGATGCATATTTTTCAAAACGATGCATCCACCAAAAAACGTGATTTTTTTGATTTTGACGGATCAATGTGTTGTTAAACACTTAAATAATGAAAATTAGTTATGCACTATGTTAGTTTTATGGACTTTTAATGCATCAAAATGATGTTTTTTAAGTGTTCTCACCGTTCTTATTTTAAGACCGTTCTTATTTGATTGTTCCATTATATATATATATATATATATATATATTGTTTAAAGAATGATATGTTTTTTTTCATTGATATTTCAATTTACGTCAACAAAAAGATTGAAAATGACTTATGAATATGAATTGTTGTATGATTAGGCAGAGTTTGGTTAAGGTATGGAAATGTTAGTTTTAATGATGATGGGTATGGAAGAAGATTCTTTTTTCAACAAATTTTATTAAGATTAATCTAACAAAACACTAACAACATAATTACAACAAATCTATTCTAACTACAATTTATTTTATTTCCAACATTAGACAAATTTATATTTTGATTATCATTTGATTTTACAATGTTTTATTTTTTATTGTCAAAGTATTCAAATTTGTGATGGTTTTGGATCAGACAAAACAATTACAATGGAATTCCAAAATTTGTATTTATCATGTTACTTGTATTAGTTTTTATATAAGCAAAAACAAGTAACATGCTTTTTAAAAAATTGCCCAAAAATTTATAACGGATAACATTGATAAATCTTTTTCTTTTCTTATTATTAGAATTTACTACGCGATACAACCTTGCAATGATATAAATGGTGGTGACAGTGACAGTGACGGGTGTGACGGTACGCGGCGGTGGTGGTGAGAGCAAGTATTATTGGATAAGATATTCGTAAGAACATGTCAACATCATTTCTCTATTTATTAAAAGAGGTTAACTAGTATGTTTCTAGCAGCATGCTTCCACCATAATTTTCAGAGGGGAGAAATTTTATATTCAAAAATGTGATTTTTATGGGGGAGTTTGTGAGGGGAAACATGCTTCTTTCATGCTTCAGCATATTGGTTTTTCCCTTATTAAAAATAATCAATGTAACGTTTATGTATATATATTTACGTACCATTTCTCATACATACTTGTGCTTAAAAAAAAAAGTTTATATTTTATGAACTATTTTGTACAACTGTACAAGCATAGTTGTCGACTCGTAACTTTTGACTCGATTCGAAAACATGATTTTTTGACTCGTGACTTGGAACGTGAGTCGACTCGTAAGAGTCATGACATTTTTAAGTACTACATAATATAATATAATTATATATATATGACGTATGTAAAAGTATATCAAGTTCGTTATCTTAATAAATTTACCAAAATATTATTTATTAAGTAGTTTTTGAGGCATAAAGTATAATTTATTTTCAAATTCGAAATAAAATGATCAAATCTACATAGATAACACTTAAAATAATGTAGCAAATTAAGTATAATATGTAATATATAACCATAGTATCAAATTAAAATAATTATAAGTTTGCAACTCGTGACTCGGTCTAAGTTTATATATCAACTCGTAAGAGTCTAGATAAAAACAAGTCACCTAACGGGTTGACTTGTTTTCGGTGTAAATTGACGAACAACTATTTGTACAAATAATAAGACTAATAACCTCTTGTACAGTACAGTAAAAGTTTAGCCAAAAACATATTGAAACAAAACCAGGATTGTAGTCAAAGTGTCAAACAATGGCATAAAATCTTCCACCAACTATCCAACATTTTCATACCTCTCCTTAGATTTCATCCGAGCTTTGTCATCACCACACCAGCTTCAGATTATTTCATATCCATTTGAGCATATAATTCTTGCAAAAGATTTCATCTTTTTCTTTTTAACTGCATGTAAAGATTTTTTCACTGCCAGATGGGGGTTAAAACGATGTACTGAAATCACCAATCAAAACCATTCAAGAAAAACCACCAATCAGATCCCAAGATCCACATTAAAAAAAGCGTTGACTTTGACTTTCAAGGTTTCTTCAATGACCCTCAATGCTTTTTGAGCCGTGTTCATATCTGTAACTTAAACCTTGAAATACCCATATTGAAAAATCAAAACTTTTTCGGTTTTTGAGCTGTAAATAAAGTTGAATTCTAATGGTGGAAGAAGGAAAAGTTACCATAAAAGATATAGTTGAAGAGGATGAAAATGAAAGTAAAAAAACAGGAATCTTGGAAAATTTTGATTTTAAGGCACCAATTGTTTGGTTTAAAATGTTGTCAAATGAAACACATTGGACTGTTGTGGCTGCAGTTGTTGTTGTTTATGGTGTAAATCAAGGACTTGGTGGAGCTCTTGCTAGAGTGGGCACAGAGTACTATATGAAAGATGTGCAGAAAGTACAACCTTCTGAAGCACAGGCTTATACAGGAATCACCAACATTCCATGGATTATTAAGCCCATTTGGGGTCTTCTTACTGATGTTGTTCCCATTTTCGGGTTTCGAAGAAGGCCTTATCTCGTTCTTGCTGGTAACTAACTATCTTTTGTACATGTTTTGATCCACTGATATAGTTGTTATATGGATTATATATATGCCAACATAGTACTTTTCAAATATTCTAGCTTAATTTGAGATATGTAGCATAAAGATTTAGTTTGCTGACTAGGAATACCTCATTAATCCTATAAAGATAAAGCGAAAAGTTGAGATGATTTATGAGTGCCAATGTTACCCTTTTTGTCTGATGAAATTTAGTTCCTTTTTTGGTAAATTTCCAAGCTTGGATCCAATTGTTCTCTTACAAGTTGATGCTTCTAGTTCTCTTTTACAAGATAAGCTGCTTTGTTATCATTGAAAGGTACTTTGCGCATTATCTGACAGGCAAAGTTTTTGTTAAAAATATATTTTCTTTGTTTCTATAAGAGGTGTATCGTGACCATGACAGCGAAAGCTTCATTTCAAAAGAGTTAGTGTAAGTGTTTTGTGTTTCTAAGAACCTAAAGGATTCTTGTAAAGCACGGTGTTGAAAAGTAGTGACTTGATTGTAAAAGCCTCACGTTCACCATTAACGTTTGTCAATGAATCAGAGATTGAGTGTTCTTTTTCAAGGGTGTTATACTTATATCAACAAATATTTGCTTTTTTTTTGTTTGTCAGGCATTATAGGAATTCTATCAATGTTTTTCTTGTCATTCAGCGCAAAACTGCATATTGTCCTAGCATTGGTGACTTTAACTGCCGGAAGTGCTGGAGTTGCAATAGCAGATGTGACGGTTGATGCTTGTGTTGCACAACACAGTGGTATTCATCCTCTTCTTGCTCCAGATATGCAAAGCTTGTGTGCTCTGAGCTCTTCCATAGGCGCTCTAATTGGATTTTCTTTGAGTGGTGTTTTTGTTCACTTGATTGGTCCAAAGGTGACTTTCTGTTTGGTTTTCTTGATTCTTCATACTATGTAAATTTCAACATGATTTACAAAATGTTGTGTGAAAAGTGCAATTGCAATTTCTGTCTTCACGATGATTAATTATTTTTCTGTTTAAATATGTGGTCATGGTAGCGTTTGATAAAAGTATGGTTATTTCCCAATTATCATTAGTATTGATCTTTTAGATGTATAGAAAATGTTTGAACATGTGCCTGGCAATTTTCATGAGATGGTGGAATATATATTTGGTGAATTATATAAACGCTAAAAAAGTGTTTTCTGCTTTTAAGGGAGTTTATGGCTTGCTAAGTATACCATATGCACTTGTGTTACTGGTTGGTCTTGTGCTCATGGAACCCCACTCGCCGAGTTTTGCTTATAAACAGGTACATATAGCTAGCCTTTTGATAGGTCATATATGTATCAAATCAAGTAATAAATTATTCATTCTACATTGTTTTTTTAACAATTGAAAAAAAGGTATATGCTTTTTGACTTAACTAAATATTAATATTGGAAAAATATACTTATTTGGATATCAGATAAGTGAGAAATTTGGTGATGCTGCTACAGCTATGTGGACTACTCTGAAAAGTGAAGATGTTTGGAGGCCGTGTTTGTATATGTATCTCTCCTTTGCTTTGAGTTTGAATATATACGAAGGGTTATTCTACTGGGAAACCGATTCAAAAGCTGGCCCATCTTTCTCCCAGGTATTGTTCTCTCTTTAGTTTAATGAGTCTGCAGGTGGAAAATGGGCGGAGTAGGAACGGGTCCTGGTCAATACAGGTAATGTCTGGGTTTGGGCTTACCAGAAGAACTCCTTATCCAGATTTTTCAAAAACTTCATATAATAATAAGTGTATTAAAGATTATTACAAAATTATGTTATTGTATATGCTTAAAATTAACTTCGGTCAACTTTTGACCCATTTGTTGTTTAAGCTATAATTGGTGTTTGACCAGTTAGAGAAAGACACAACCCAAATCAACCAACTTACAACAAATTTTGTTGAAATTGCCACTTCTAAACAAGTCATACACACACATAGCGTCAAATCTCTACGAAGGGTTTGTACTCGTGTTGATTAGTCAAACAATAAACTCAATAAGTTATGAAAACTTTGTGTTTGCAAATCCAGAAACGAGTCTCCTACGAGATCCAAAGGAGTCATTATTATTAGTTTTTTCGAAATGTTATATGGAAAAGATGCATAGAGACTTGTGTTAACACATGATGTAAACTACCGCTTTCATAGTGTGTTTGTCTACAAATATGATGCCCGATATTAAATTTGTGTATGCAGGAGACTATTGGTTTCGTATTATCGATTGGTTCAATTGGATCTCTTTTAGGTGCCATACTATATCAGTACAGATTAAAGACCCATCCTTTCCGAGCTCTATTATTTTGGACTCAGTTGGTTTTTGGCTTGTCGGGAATGCTTGATCTCATCTTCATTTTAAGGCTCAACCTTAAAGTAGGAATACCCGATTATTTCTTTGCGGTTTTGGATGAAAGTGTCTTACAGTTGGTCGGACGTTTAAAATGGATGCCACTTCTTGTCTTATCTTCGCAACTTTGTCCACCTGGCATTGAAGGCACATTTTTTGCTCTGCTCATGTCAATTGACAATTTCGGTCTCATGTCCTCAACATGGTTAGGTGGTTTACTTCTTCATGTCCTAAATGTCACAAGAACGAAGTTTGACAATCTGTGGCTTGCTATTTTGATTCGAAACTTGTTGAGGCTCCTACCTCTTTGTTTTCTATTTTTGGTTCCTAAAAGTGATACCAATTTGTCTGAGTTTTCTCGTTTAGAGGTATTGAGTATTTTAGAGGACAATGAATCTCGAATAGAAGTATCCAGTATTGTAGAAGACATTGAATTATCGAAACCCGAGGAGGTGGAGCTTACTCCACTCGTCAGTAGTGTTGGTTGAACTCAAGTTATAGAGACTAGAAACCCAGTGATAGATGCTGATAGAATTCACAAGCATTAAGAAACATATATTCCCGTGTTACATTTATACACCATGGTGGCCAACTCAATCGTGTTTACAAAGAACTGATTGAGAATGTTGAAGTTTTGATATTTGTTTATTGAGATTTGAGAAGACAAAGGAGAGGCACGACAGATACTGCTTCGGGCTAAAAACTAGTTAAGTTCTTTCGAGACAATTTGTATCTTTTGTATACGTTATTTCGTTAACATTTGTTATTTTTTCATTATCAATTATATAATATGTGATTATTCTTAACATTTTTGTCAAAATGTCGTAAGTGATGAGTATGTGGGTATAATGTGATAAAGAGCGATTCATTGTATATAATAAGTCATTCTCTCAAATTGTTATTGCTATTTTTTATGTCTCATTACACGCTTTTAACTTCTTTAATTAAGAAATCAAACGTTATCAGATTGTCATTTGAGACTTTGTCATAAGATTCAACTTATTTCTCATCCATCTGGAAGAATGTTCTTGAAAGACAGATAAATTGTTCTTGTTTTTAATCTTCCTGCAAGTAGATGCTTACAGTAAGCTGGCTGCTGGAGCTACCCAACATCAGGCGACCGTTATGACAATTAAGGTGATTGTGGACTATAAGCTCACATTAAAGCACCTTCCCACCCTGCTGCTGAGTTTCCACTTGACAACACATCAAGTCAAGATCTACAACTGAGAAGCATTACTTTTGCGGCTTTTCAAAGCTTCTCAATACTTTTATAGCTACGTGGCTACTTGATTGATTATATTTTGACATATATATACTTGAGAAAGATTTTTGCCGTTCAAAATATATATATATATATATATTTGAGAAAGATTGATTATATTTTGACATATATATACATTTGAGGAAAAAAAAAGTTGAGTTGGAAGAAGGAAAAGAAAACAAGGAAGAGGTAGATAAAAATGGAAGCCCAAAAAGAGGGATCTGGGGGAGGTGTAATTATAGCGATTCGCTTAGAATGTTATCAAGGTAAACACATTGGAGTTGCTATATGTAATTGAAGGATTCGGTGGAGCTCTTGCTATATATGGTGGCCACAGGGTACTTACTATTAAAGATGTGCGGAAAGTAGAACCATTTCTCGAATAACCAACATTCCATGGATGATTGATCCCGTTTGGGGTCTTGTTGTCCCCATTCCCAATTTTTGGAGGCTTTTCTTCGTTCTTGCTACTGACCAACTATATCCATCTATCTATCTTTAGTCTGAACCGATGTCATGTAACCCCGCTCGCCAAGCTTTGGGTATAGACAGTTACACAAATATAGCCTTTTAATGGGATTCACATTGCATTACCTATTGATCTATCCCTATTGCATTGTTTAATTATATTTAGATAAAAATATATGCTTTTCAACTCAAATACTTCTGGATAACGTATGAGTTCGGACTTTGGATATCAGATAAGTGAGAAGTTTGTTGATGCTCCTTAGATTATGTGGATAATCTGAATAGTGAAGATGTTTGAAGGCCATGCATGTTTATGTATATCTCCTTGGCATTGAGTTTGGATATCTACCAAGGGTAGGTGTACTGGAAAACCAATTCAACAGTTGGCCCGTCTTTCTCCCAGATTATTGTCTTTCTCTCTGGGTCGTCTCAATCAGTAACACACAAATGTATCATCAAATAGCAAGATGAGGTTTGTAGTCAGGTTGATAACTAGTCAACTTAAAGGCTGCATGATGGGTGGGTCAGGTGGGTTTGGGTAACCCATCAAAACGGGTAAAATGGGTAGTTTTTTAGCATGTAATCATAAGGACATGTGGTTCAACATTCGGCCCACTTGACCCAGTTTCTTTTGTTAACTAAAACTTTAAATTTAATAACTTATAAATGTAGAAATTTGTCCCGTTAGAGATAATATGTAAGCTGAATCAACACAATCTAAAATAAAGAGCTACACTTTCCAGTTTCCACCTTTAACACAAAGTATCAACACCAAATGACTAAGTAAACTATAAACTATCTCTATGCAAAATGCAACAAAGAGTCTCCTATGTGACCCAAATGAGTCATGGAAAGCTGGAAACAATAATTATACAGAATGTGAAGGAAAGACTCCCTAAAAACATCTTAATGCAACAAATTTACTACTACCATGTTAAGTTGTTATTGTTAAGTATGGTGTTTGTGGAAACAAATTTCCTGTTTTTGGTGCTTATTAGTACTTTAGCAGTCCCTAGTCTTTGGGCTCTTAGGGTCGATAATAATACATTTTTGCATATACTAACATACATACATAATTTGATGCCTATAAGATTGTACTAGTGACGGTTCTCTCATGTTCAAAACCTCAATACATTGTATTTGTATCCTATTTATATTAGATTATCGTTTATGCTGACCCATTTTTATTGTAAATGGCCATCTTGAGACAAATAATGATGGTTAAGTATATGAAAAGTTAAAATTAAAAAATGTATTACCCATTTTTATTGTCCATATTTGACTATCACAAAGTTAAAAAAAAGTATGATCGTTATTTTTTTCAATTATATTTAATGACTAAGAGACAGTATTATTGGAAATAATTAATTTTTTATTTGAAAAAAAATAAACATTTAGCAACACTTGGGTTAACAACAAAGTCCATGTGAAAGCCCACGGCTAATACCAATACTTGGTTTATCAACAAGGTCCATGTGAAAGCCCACGGCCCATATCTGCATGTTAGTAAAACAGTACATTTGGTTGACTATAAATATAACTAGTCAGATACCCTATTTTCTCACTTAATCGCCGTCATTCCTTTAATGGATCTAGATTAGATTCCACTTCATCCCGTAAAATCCTAACACCGGAAGGAAAATACATATTTTTATGTTGATTTTCGAGGTATTTGAAGCAATCTTCTTGTTAATATGTTTGTTATTATGTTTGACTTTTGAGTTTGTATTGATTGTTAAATCTTTGGTTCTATTACAGATATGGTGGTTTATGGCACAAAAGTGGGTTGATGAAGAAGTGGTTTCTTACTATGTTTTATTCTTTCCTTGTTTTTAACAATATATTATTAGTATAAGTTTTGTGGGGATTAATTTAGATATGCTAAAATCAGAAATTTTTGCCCTTTAATTCCCATCCCACGAATAATTATTGGTTTCAAAGGAATAAGACGGTAATGTAATCCCCGGGCAGCACCAATGCATATCTGGGTATGCTGTGCTCATTTGAGACGGATGCATTCAAAAAACAGAGTTGCATCCGTGTCACATAAGCTCAGCCTTTCAAGATGTGCATTTGGGCTGCCCTAGGATTATACTACTTTCTTAATCCTTCGTTAGATGGGAATTATGAAGCCAAGATTTTTGGTTTTGGCCTTTCTACAATAAGCCCTGCAGTGACTGGTTTTGTATTTTCAGATTGTAATCTTCTATTGCTTGAATGCTTTGAACATGTGTATGGTATGTGGTTTGCAAATGTTGTTCTCAACTATGTCTGTTCACTTTGCAACAACAACAACTGCACCCAATCCCTGAGCGGGGTATGAGGGAGGTGAGTTATAGACGGTCTTATCTCTACCCAAAGGTAGAGAGACTCCTTCCATAAGGGCGTCTGTTCACTTTGATTGGTTGATATTCTATTTTGACATTTAGTTTGTATAGATCATGGTGTGATTTATGGTTTGTGTTGTGTACGGTTTTTGATCATTAAACACCCAAATGTATGTTTCACTATGTGGATCTGCAGTCATCTTATTGAAATATGATTGAGCAATTCCGACTGTGATCTCATTCAACTAACTTGACCCTAACATGTATACAATGGCGAATTATAGTTCTTCAACAATCATTTTCATTGAATGACATAATTTTGTATACAAGTTTCTTATCAGAAGATGAACCAAACATCTTCCAGCATTTGGGTGACAAAAGCTGGATATTTTTGAATTGGGTTATCGTTTATGTTTTTTCTGGAATAGGTTGCAAGTGTATTTTTTGTGAAGAGTACAAGCAGGACATCATGTTATGGATATTGTTCATTCTTCAACTTGTCAAATATCTAATATGCTGGAATAAAGCTTTTACCTCTGAAAATCTAATTTCACTTGTTGAGATTTGCGTCACAACTCACAACACTAGATTGTGTGGTTTGCAAAAAGCAGGCGTACTAAATACCATGTTTTGCATGAACTTCATTAAGAATAGTTTCCAACGAATTCCATAAGGCCTTTTTGTTAAACTCTAGATTCCGTGCTTTGCCAAAAACGGATTCAGTTCTGTAGGAAGACTGGAAGAGCATTTGGTATAGGGGGTGTGATCACATTTGGTGACCAACTTACCACACAATTATCATTTAATACCCCTTTTATTTATTAAAAAAAAAAATATATATTTTTTTTAAGGTGAACTTCATTAATATGCACAAATTTAGAAACAAAAAAGGAAATACTAGGCAATGCCTTATACAATTGACCTCTAACACAGACAATCAACCAACCAGAAGCAAATTCTTACACAAATAAAACATGACAACACAATCACTCCACAACTGCCCAACTAGTGCTAGAATGAGACTAAAAGCGTCATCTTACACCGCTCTCTATTCTCATTCGCACACACTAAACTGGACAGTTAAAACAACAAACCAACAGTCCCTCTATTCAGATATAGCCACCAATTCATTATTTTTCCAATTCAAGTTCCATCTTCCAGCCACAATATCCACATTCATAGACTTCTTTACTCTAATGGAAAGCATCTTATGCCTTACATTTTCCTTGATCAGACTGCATAGAAGTTCCTCCCTTCTTTCTGTTTTCTTGAAAATCTTCCAATTCCTTTCCTGCCATATGTTATACACTGCTGCAGCCAAAAGAAGCTTGCTGACAACTACTGAAATGTTATTCTGAACCTTTCTAGCTGCAATCTGTCCCACTAAATCCATCATATTCGTATTACTCTTTAACATAGGAGCCAATTCTGTAACAAAATTCCAGATTTTCCTGGCATACCCACACTGGAAGAACAAGTGTTCATGGCTATCCTCTACTCCTTTGCAAAGAACACAATGAAAATCTACATGAGGCTGCCATTTTAACATTCTATCATGAGTCATTAATTTCTTTTGCATTGCCAACCACAAAATGAATGCATGTCTAGGCACATATGACTAAACCAAATAACCTGCTTCCACTCCACATTGTCCCAGTTTGTTCTTAAATCCTTCCAAGCTTAAGTTATTGTGATAAACAATGAGCATGTAACTTGCTCCAACTTCACTATCTATTCTCCTCGTGAGCAACATCACACAGTGATTGGGGTAGAGCCTGTAAAATCCATGGCTTAAGTTATTGTAATAAACTATGGCACTTCTTCTCTATGTGTCGGCCATATGACCCTGGTGTGTAATAATGTATACCGTATCTAAGATGTATACATGACATTATTTACATCTTAACTATTGTCTATAACTAGAAACGTTAGCCCTGGGCCCCTTGTAATGAAATATGACTTGATATAGCCTTCAAGATTAGTATCAAATAACTTGTGCCATGATCACTTTCAAATTTTTAATCCTAATTCCGTTGCTGAAATTAGTGATATAGAATTTGCGTAAAATGGAACTTTAAATTTTTAGAAAATATAACTTTGACCTCTAAAAAAGGTAAAATATTTACAAATTTTGCATAAAATTAATGTAACATATCTTTATATTAAATAAAAGATGATTGTTGTGACATTATTATTCTATAAATATTGCTTATTTGTCACATCCAAATTATTTCCTAATATTAAGTTTGTTTTTTTTAATTTACTTATGATGTCATAAACATTCTTATTCTTAAAATTTGTTGCATTTTTTTTTTTTGGTTATATTATAAAAAATTTTTTAGAGATATATATATATTTTTTTTTATCTTTTTTAGAAAAAAACTCTAATAAATTATACATTGTCTTATAAGTTTCATCGTCTAAATAATTTTATCATAACATATTTTTAATTATTCACATATTATGCGAGTTAATAAACTAATTATAACTAATTATAAGATATACTATTTTGATGAGACGAGTGCTCTTAGACTATCGCAATTTCGGTGCCGAAAATGCAATTTTATAAAACTTTGATTGATATGCCCGGGTTAAACCCGGGTTAATTAGCTAGTATACTTATATATCAGTATGACCTTTTCTTAAGTTACCGATTCTTAGGTGAAAACACAATACGATTCCCCCAAGCCCAAACACAAAACACCTAGTTACGGAAATCCAGTAAATTGATCGAATTTATATTAAATTCTAAGTTTTCAACTATTTTATATATTTTTTTCATGATGCATTTATTAATGATACATAAATCACAATGACATTAATGCTACAATTAATAATATAGATCATATCACTGACTATTAATTGCCTTTTTATACATATAAAAAAAATAATCCCGCCAAGGTTATTTGCATATGTTTTCGTTTTCAGTTATGAATAGATGATGACATATATGTTATCTAATTAATAGTTAGAACTTCATCCCTCTTATGTATACACAGCTCCAAAGTTGTTTGTAATCACAACCATATTCCTGCTTGGTCTCTCTACGATTTTCAGACATATGGACGTATCAAAGACGATGCAGAAGAAAGGATCAGAAGGGACCACGAATGCAAACTTATCTCCTATCCATCAGGCCGTGACAAGGTTTAATTGTTTCTGTATTTTCTTAATTGTTAGTTTATTTGTGTATTCAATTAAGCAAGTATTCAGTTATTCAATCGTTTAGTTTTTCATTCTAATTTTTAATGATGACTTTCTACTTCCTTTGAAAATCCAAGAATGACTGTGGGTTTTAAGGATTACTCCATAGGATTGAATGAAATCTGATATTGCGTACCTAATCATGAGTGAATTAATATGTCATTTATCAGCTCTGTTAGAGAGGAAGAAAATGTGAAGATAATCACATCAGACGAAAATCCACGGAAGGACTCTGGTGCAGGAAAGGTGTCGTTACTAGGGTACACCAGACGAAAATCCACTTGCAATCAAAAACTGCCCAGCACCAAAGACTTGGCAAAAGATGACGATGGTGGTGATGGCTGCAATTGTCGTTTAACCATAGACACGAAAAATAATGAAGCTGATGTTGGCTGTGGAAGCATTAGAGATAATGCACCTAAAAGAGAAGGGCAAAGTCAAAAGGGAAAAAAACCAGTGCAGGTTTCTGATAGAGTCTTGCGGCCAAAACGGGCTAAACAGCCCAAGGAAAGTGAAGTGATCCATAATCTACAGAAGCAAGAACAACATACTGCAAAAGATTTATCCTCTAGGCCAGAGATCGGGAACAAGCACCAGGAAAAATTACTAGAGTCGAGTAATGGTCAAAATGCACAAGAAATTCCTCCCAGGGTCTGGTTTGCAATTGACAGTTTAACAATTTGTTTGCCAACTTTGGAACCTGATGCATCCTCTATATATCAAGCTAGCACCAGAGCGGAAAAGGAGCCTCAGGGTGGCAATGCACCTGATATTGGTGATGGGGAAAAAGTGCATCAAACCAAACCAGTAACCAAATCTGTAGGCGCTGTTAGGAGTGATGTAAATATTGAAGGTGATCAAGTACAACAGGCTGCATCAAAAGATCTTGGCGGTGGAAGTGACTACAACACTGAGCTTACACTAGGAGGGGCCTTACGCAGTGGTATTTCTAACCAGAATGGGTATATGCTGGCTCAAGATGATCATGGCATGCATATGAAACAGAATCCTTTGACAATATTGGATGGCAAGAAACGAAGCAACCCTGAAAGGGGGGAGGAAAACAGAAAGAAGAATAGAGTTTGGTTGTTTGGACATGAAATTTCTTGCGAAAAGGAACAAGCTATTTGGGAAAGTGGGAACAAGCAACCGACAGCAGGGGACGCCAGGGTCAGATACCATATTGTAGAAGGCAGTGATCATGATCAAGGAGTTGGCAATTCATCCATGCAGCAGCCCAAATCTGGATTAGATCTCTTCAGGTTGAATCTTCATAATTAGTATTTGTTCTGTATGAAGGTGTGGGACTGTGAGCTTGGGACACATGCAATATGGGAGGTTACTTATGATGATTTTGCTATCAAGTGTTTGTCATTGAGACATCTCCGTTCCAATTTGGCAATTTAAATGTCTAAATTTGACTTACTGAGTCTTCTTTCTCTAACTTTGATCGTAAATATTTTTGTTTGTGTAATATAATACTTAATGAAAGTTATGTCACTAAAAATACATCTAAAACTCAATCCATCCATATATTGTACATCAAGTATTATATAATACAAACAAAAATATATGCGGTCAAAGTTGAGAAAGAAGGACTTCAAAAGTCAAATGTTGACATTTAAATTGGGACGGAGGGTATATATACATTAGTATTGCGTAAATGAAGATGAGTCGATATATTAACGATTTTACCCGTTATTTTAACCACAATTCCTTCACAGTACCTCAGAAAATTAGTCAACACAATGAAAATTTTCTATCTTGCTAAGAATCCATATACTTGATCGATTAAAGAAGTTCCACTCTAGTATAACTCATGGGTAAAGTTAACACCCTTCCAATACTTTGCCTATGGTGTCTTCTTAAAGAGCATGCTGTAATAGTATTCTGGGTTAGAAAAATGCACTGCAATGCCAACATATACATATGCATCATCTGTATCAAAGAGTACTACTGTATAATTTGGTAGAGACTAAAGAAATTTACTGAAAAACCCGCAAGACGAAGCTAGAAGATGTTTGCAGTTCACCTATCAAATAAAGCTCTGAATTATAAGTACTTGATGCATATGTTTGATCTATCTATGTTGCATTGACTGATCGATCTTCAGAATGTAGTTTCAGTTTCATTGTTAATTTTACTGTTACGTTGTTCGATCTCTTTGTGGGTTAGAATGAGATAAAAGAGTAACCTAAAAACACATGAACAACAATGAATATGTTGGTATAATGATTGTGATACATCGATCTAGCAAGCACCAAAGTTTAGCTGCCGATGAGTTATTGATTCTCCTTATGACACTAATTTACATAAGAACGTCAAGTGCTTTTTGGTTGTTCATAGCGTTGTATAATACTCCGTATATTTTTTGACGAATAATGCTTATATCCTACTTCGAATTGTTGCCACTATATTTAAATTTTGGACATTTAATTTGGTTGTACAGACCATGAAACTATATATTGAGTTTGTGTTGTGTAAGGCTTATAATAATATCATTCTCTGGATCCAAATGAGGTACCCTATACATTCCATAGAAACCATATTTAACGAACTTACTAAAATATAAACAAGTCATGAGAGTCTGATTAATGGATTCGACCAATACTGCTTGCAGCATGAGTTACGGAATCTTTTATCTAGCTAACTTCAATGACAATCCTTGCATAGCTCTATCAAACTTCTTTAACATAGATCGTTTGACTTTAAAAGTAAACCTGCACGCAGAGCCTTTTATATGTATAAATTGAAATGGAGGTCAAAGTAACACACCTTTATGAAGATTATCGATCCATCTTGGATCCTATGGGTACGTACAAAAATGTGGAACAAAAGTTATAATTACTGCTTAATCGTGTTACAATGGACTTTCGTTATTCAAGTAATTGTCCCGTACCATAAGTACTTTTGACAGTATTATTTTAATCTTATTCTAATACGAGTATTTTGGTAAATGACCAACAGGTTGTGGAGTGCTACAAAGATCACATGATACTTATGACATAATCTTATGTAAGGTAATAGATATTTTTAGAATTAAATATTCATGATAAGCTAGCCTATCATTAATGAACAATTAAAAGAAATTCCTAATTAAGTTGAATTATTTTCTTCTATATATAGTTACTCCTCTATAGATCGATTTTCTCCATTCTCCCATTCGCTTTCATACTCACATGCATTATGAATGCTAGTCATAACTTAATCATCTATACACTTAATTAATTGCAGGAAGGTTTAGAAACATAATTGCACATATTAGCATATGTGTTTTAAATACTCTATATATACTCAAAAATTTTCATTTTTACTACTTCTTGAAAATTAAATACTCAAAATATAGAGCATTGATTAATTTGTTGGTCAGTAATACCATTCTCACATGCATTTATGTTACAAATTGTATATTATTTATAATAATAATTAATTATAAAATAAAAATAATATTACATAATAGGTGTTTTTCGTCTTATTGTTACTGAGAATTTATTACAATTAAATCCCGCCTTGGACTTTAGCAAACACACATTTGAAATTTTTATTCTAAAGGAAAGTTTTTTCCTTTGCTGTTGTAGTAATCACGTTTCTTGCATCTTGCATTATATATATATATCTATACCAACACTGAATTGAAGAGGAGCATTTCATACTACATATTCTCTTTATCTATGAATATCTTTATGTGATCACTAGCATTTCAAAAATGATGGAGAAGAAGACATCAGAAGGATCCCGGACTCTGCTAAATCGATCAAGCAAAATGCATGATCAAGCTGATGAAAAACAAGTGTTACCTTACAAGAAAAGGGGTCTATTTTTAGGATCCAATGATAATCAGAAAGTAAGTCAGTCTGAAACGTCGTGTGCTGCTTATATTAGTCAACACAATTCTTCTTCTGACACCAATTTTGGTGAAGTCAAAAATGAATCGGACATAATCCATCCGATTAAGAAGATATCATCACCATCAACAACTTTTGACAAGGATGAAGTTTCTGCTAGTGCGTCACTACTAGAATTGAGGTTTGTATTTATTATTATGTTCTATTTTGGCTTTTAATTTATGATCATTTAATTTGGTTTTCACATTCAATTTGGTTTTATATTTTTATGTATAAAGCTTTAGAAAATATAGGGCTTGATGATTTTGGTGCGGTGCAGGGATCCAAAAGGTAAGTTACCGTTAGCCATGTTGACTCGAAACAAAGGAGATTGTGTGAAAAAGAGCGATGGAGATAAAATTTCAGTCAAGGGTCCCAAATCCGTAAGGATTCGTTTTGGTAATCATAGTGGAAGCGCTCGAAGTGATCTGCCTCGAGGCGATGGTGTAGAAGATGCTAGTGATGATGAAACCAATAGAAACCGGGAGCCTGCAAAAGGTGAGGTATCTGAAGATAGAGGCGGTACTATTGGTGATGTAGTGGCCGAACAAAATAGAAAAAACAAATATAAAGACGGTAGCAATGAAGTTATAACAGGAATTCACAGCAACACACCACCGCCGGAACAAGAAGCTATTCATACCTTTCGGTTATTTGGGGTTGATATAGATAGAGAAAGTAGCATCATCAGCCGTGTACGAATTAGTACTGGTCATGGTTATTGTGGTGATCAGTCGTCCATAAAGAAGCGTAAAGTTGGACTGCGTTTGATGGGTTGTGATATATAGACTTTATCTTCTTGGTCGTGTATGAGATCATATATATATACCACACATTCATTCAGGAGAGGCATCTTAGCTAGCTGTACGTTTTCATAAATTCTTAACACTAGCTAGTTTGGAATGATAACTCATTGTCAATCCATAAGTTTGCATGTCCATTTAATCATTTATGTGGTATCTCTCAAACCTTGGTTTGATCGTTGTATATATGTTTACACTCACTGTAAACTCCTTATTTTCGTTGAAAGCTCTTCCAAATCTCATTGACAGTAATTCCTTCAATGCTACTGTTAATCATCTTCGTGGAACAAAGTTGCCCCCACAAAAGTAAACTTTAACTCATGGAGACTTGCACTTAACCAACTTAATTCCTACTCGGGATAACCTCATCAAAAGAAACATTTCTGTTCTTTCAGATTGTTGTCCAGTTTGTAATCTTGACCTCGAAAATAGCCTTCATCTATTATGTCATTGCACGTTTTCAACTTCAATTTGGAACTACATAAGCACCTGGTTGATGAACATCAGTATGCCTTTGATCAAATTGCACTTTAGGTTATATCGAATAACAAAAACCATATATGCTTTCAATACGTCAAAACAAAAACGGAGATTACTTTTGATGGAATGGTGTTACTTTCTTTGAATTAGATTATAAGTAAAAGGAAAAACTGTAATTATCCATTTTCTTGTTAACAGTAACTTTTGTATTCTAGCAACTTGCTAGAGCTTACAATATATATTGGATTTATCCACAGAAGGGGGTTAATGTGGACAACTATCTCCAGCCTAATTTTGAAACAATGTATTTTTTACATATTAAAGATATACTTATAACTTTTATTTCTACAAAAAATAAGTATAAAAAATAAATACAAATCATAGAACTAACCTTCTAAATTACAATTCTGTTCTTTTTAGTGGTTAAAAAGTAAAAACTTAAACTATCAAAAATTATATGAGTACTGTAGTACATTTTACCATCCATTTGGTCTACAGTGTCAAAGTATCAAACTAACTTATAAAAGAAATGTAAGTACGAGACTATTATGTATTTAATTTGATTGAAAATCTTCTCACATAGTAATATTTTAATATTTTAAATAAATGTTTGTCTCATAATTTATATGGTTTAAAAAAAAGTTACGTAAGAAGTTTTTCACCCAACTTAAGTGCCTAACAACCTCATATTCCCTTCTTCCAACTAATAATTGATAATTATCTATATTATCTTATAAAACATTTCACCTTTTTTTTTTTAAAAAAAAATAATTTGAACTACCTAAATTATCCTTCTTTTTATTTATTAATTTAAACATCTATACCTAATATACCCTTAAATCTAAACTACTCATTTTCCTTTTTCTCCTCAAATCTCAACCAATAATTTTTTTTCGCTCCTCCATAAATCATTTTATTCCTCAAATTTATTCAAAATAAATACTTTCGGTAGAGAGAGGTCTTTTATCTATGCACCTCCTATGACCTATGGTGTAATAAAAAAAAATTACAAAGCAGGCCGGCCCATCGATCCAAAGAAAGAATCCATCGCCGGAACTCCGAACCGCCGCACTACTGTGGTTAGAATGAGAAAACCAGCAGCACTATATTGAAAGAGAGAAAAACGATGAAGAGTAGTTGTAGGGTATGGTGGCCGGGACACCTGTCCCCCAAAACAACACCGCAATCTTCCAGCTTCTTATTCGGCTGGTTCCTTTCATCATCTTCAGATTCGATTGAAATTGTAGTAGCATTTTCAATTGGTGAGGCTTCCTTCTACTCTGCTTCCATTGGATCTCAACTTCAGGTATTTTTTTTTAATTTCATTTTCTTTCCGCATCACTTTCCTATAATTTCGATGCCACATAGATCTTGATCATTGTGGACACGTGTGCATCATCTATATATACATATGAAGTAGTTATCTCTGCCCCGCCCAATAACTAGCGTATGCGTAGTAATAGTGACTAGTTAGGGACATACATAAACTCATAGGGCAAAATTGTGGTGGGGAACTTTCTACGCTTATATTGTTCTTTGAGTATGGGGGAAGTCAAGTTACCACGGGAAAAAGCTTTTAGGCCAAGGTACAACATGAAATGTGTGAGAATGGTTAATGTGACGGAGAAAGCCCCCATAATGGGAAGCCAAAAGAGTTTACTACTTAAGTTTCTCGCGTGTTACCTGGTTAAGACACGTCAAAAAGCAGTATTTTATTATTTGACCCAGACTCTGCTCCAAGTTCTGACTTGGAGCTAATTTCAGATGGATAAATAATATGACATATATATTTGGTACTGCTCATAATGCTCTTTAATGTGCTAGTTGTCTGTCCAGTGTTATTAAAACAACTTTGTTACTATATCTGATCAGGGCATGCTTAACAAGATTAATAAAAGAATGCCAATGTCTCTACAAAATAGATGTGGGCTTTCTATGCTGGGTTATTGCTCAGCAGATTCTTCTAGCAATGGTGAGTTGCATTTGGATGGGGGAGGAGCAGACGAAAATGGTCAAATCAGTTTCTTGCCTGTTAATTATGTTCAACACACTGAACAAAATATATTGAAGGGTAAAAGTGGACAATCGATGTGTGCATGTGATAAACTTGATGGATTGCGAGAACGACATCGATGTGGCACAGAAAGTGATCCGGTTCAACATATTTATTGTTCTTACATCTACTCTGGTAGAAAGTTGGGGTGGATTCCAAAATTACAGCACATACATTGGGATGGACAGGTTGTTTCCTGTCTTGATCTCCACGTATGTAAGTCATGAAAACCTTAAATGCATATTTTCACGTGTGTTTTACTTGCTACATCGTCATGACTGTGGATCTTGATATTTACTCTGTATTGTTCTGAATCAGATAGTAATCTACGGAATTCCTAGTTTTGGTGGTCACCATTTCTCCTTGGGTCCCCAACATTCTTCTGGGCACACCAGAACTTTTTCAAAAAAACCTAAGTGGGTGGAAGACCTTGGCCAAAAGAAATCTGTTCTTGACTTGGTAAATATGATATCTGACCCATTCAGGGTCCTTTTTTTTCTTCTCTATGCTATTATATTATGTGTAACATTTAGTGTACTGTCTGGCTTGTGAGTATAGGAGGCTGTCATTCTTGCTACCAATTGTGCTGCTGCTGCCACCTCATTTGTGGAAGAACACGTGTCACCTGACAGACCTGCACTCTGGTTCCATAGGTGCGCCTGTAATTTCTTTACTCTGGTGTTACCTATTCCTATCGACTCCGCTGATTCCCTTTCTAGTCACTCTTTGTTTACTGGTAGCCTTTCTATGTTCTGATTTTCAGGTTTATCGTATTGATTTGGAAACTATTAGCTGTATGTATTGCATCAGTTTCTACAATCGTGTATATAGTTCTCCAGCTACTCCATTTCCTTTCAAGTTATGGAATAGAGTCTAGCATATATGTCACATTAGAAAGTTTATTTATTCACACCTGGAAGAACATTCGTTTCCGATGCTGTCAAATCTTGTACTGGCCGATCTTTCTTCACAACAACGGTTCCAGGTAATTAAGTTTTTTGAATCTTGAAGTGGAGTTAGTTGGTTGTTTCAATTAGAAGTGTTTACTTCTAGATGTGGTCCCTAACATTTATCACCATATCCCTGCCATTTCAAGTTCTTTTTGCAATTTATTTTAATGTAGATGTTTCAAATAGCAGACATATGGTTATGGAAGTTGTTGAAAGAAACATCTATTTGTTGATAATGAGAACAAAGGGTTGTTATATATGTTATAGCTAACAAGGGTTTGATTTTATGCTCATTACTTGTATATTGTCTTTTTGTAAGGTCTGAATCGTGTGTAGAGTATGCAGAGAAAGCTTCAGTATGCAAACATTCCATTTGGTTGAGTGTGGTTATTGATCTGCTCCTGGGCAACTTTATTGGCTTCACGTTGCTAATTTATGCAGATTCTGTTTGTGTGTACATTTTGGCCATCGCCAGTGATATTACAAACAATTGGTGGCTTATAAGCTGTGCCAGGTTAATGGGAAACCCTGCTGGTTTCAAGCTGAACACTGAGCTTGCAGGAGTTTTTGGCACCCTTTCCCTCAATACTATTCAAATTTGGTCTACAGTATGGGGCTCTGCGCATCTTCTGTTTACTTTTCTCATTAAAGGATTGGCAATATCTGGGGTTTCTTTTGGCTTAACAACCCCTGCTGCATTAATAGTTGACGTGATTACTGTTTCAACTACACATGTGTCAACTTTGCATTGGTTAATCTCCCTTCTTTATTCAAAACAGATACAGGCAATAACAGCATTGTGGCGTCTTTTCAGGTTATCTCAGTTGTAAAGTTTTCATCCTTTTCAAGATTATACTTATAATGGTTCTTTATTCTTGATTTTTTAACTTGTTTGCAGGGGTCAAAAATGGAACCCTCTCCGTGAGAGGCTAGATAGCTATGATTACACAGTGGAACAACACATTGTTGGTTCTCTCTTGTTTACTCCGCTTTTGCTTCTGCTACCAACTACTTCAGCTTTCTATATGTCCTTCACCATTATGAATATGACCATTGACTTTATATGCGTGATTATTGAAGTCACCATATCGGTAATCCATGCTACACCCTATGCCAAAATTTTGCTTTGGTTGCTGAGGCCAAGCAGATTTCCTTGTGGGATTTGGTTTGAGATATTTTCTATTAAGGAGGTGGTACAAGAAACAATTGATTTCAGAACTAGTAGATCAGATGTTTTGGTGTCATCTCTTCATAATTACTCTTATAATATTGGTACGACCTGAGCTATTATTTGTTTATTTTGCAGTGCAATTATGCTGTTAGCATTAAAGCGTCTGCAAAATTAGCATGATCCTTGCTTATTGATATGATAGTGGTAAAAAAAAATTTAACACTTGGGGAATAGGAAGACAATTTCTACAAATTGTAATGTTTGATTCAACACTATCATAACTACAAGAGTTAGTCTTTCAATAATGAGAATATAAGGGAATATTGTGCAGCAAAGCAGTAGCGTTAATATTATGTAATTATGACTGGAATAAATTGGTATAAGTTGTAATAGAACTCATGTAGAAGAATGGATTATCCGGAAAGTTTATGTAAGATAACCCACCTAACATCTTTACTCAGGAGAGTTGGTGCGGCCACATTTCCAATACCTAAGCTCTGCTGTATCAAGATCATCACTTCGTTCATCAGTCTACAGAGTTTTTAGTGGAAGAAGGTGACTTTCTTTCACACTCTTCCTACTCAATATAGTTCTCTACTGGTGGTAATTTGGACCGGGAATTTATTAAGTTGATACAGCTTAAGTTCCAACGGTAAAAAGTTTGCTTTGATGGAAACAGGTCAAATTGGCTAAAAGTTGCCTCAAGTTTATTATATGCATCAGTTGCTAAATTTATTTATTTTTTATCTTTGAAAAAAAATTGGATTTTATAATCATATTTGACATTGTAATTGTTTGTGGATAATGGATAGATTTTGGACGATAAGTGATCAGGTCAACAGGCCTGTTTTGATGATAAGTGTTTTGGGTCAATCCCTGACCCGCCTGTTTTGCTACTTGTTAGTTATTCTTCCAAACTGATCATATTTACTTGTACAGGCTGTCTTCTCCTCTATACAACCTTCCATTTGCTCCTGGTACTGGTCTCTCTTCAAAAATGCCATGGATGTGCATCCCGTTAAAGGAATATTGGATCCTTTGTCATGATGCTGTTTTTGCATGCAACCCTTTTCACACACAGAGTAATTTTGAGTAGGAGGTTCTTAAGCTGATCTGAGCCCATTAATTTGGGAACTTTCGCAATATTTGTATATTCTTAGAATTTTTAACTACCTTTGTGGATCAGAATTAGACAATAGTTATTTACACTTCACTGTTTAGGTTTAACTTGAGGCACACAGTTCATTGTTTTTCTCAAGTGTGCACCTGTTGAAATTTTGGTATTCATTGGCAGGTCCAGATTATGTAACCTTGGTATTTCATATGTCAATACTCCAGTTGGTATAGGTTTTTTACACCTTGGCATTTTGGTTTGGTTATAGTAATTACTTTAAACAGGTGATGTGCATATTTCCAGCAAAGTTTTAAGATGAAGATCACTGCCAATCTGCCATAATCAATTAACATTGTTGAGAGCTGTATAATACTTGATGTGCAGATGCAAATGAGTAGCGAGTGAAAATTTGTTCCACGGAAAACAAAACACAATAAATATGTGCAATGTCTGAGCCCTGTTATTCTTTAGCTACCCATTATTGGTGTTTTTAACTAGTCAATCAATGCACTTCTCAATGTCAATATCGTAAGAGAAGAAAGTGAAGCGGGGTGGAGGAATTATCATGGTAATAGGTGACGGTGTAGAATGTCATTGTATCTTGTATACGGTAGCCTTTATACGGTATGGTGCCTTGTAAATAAAAATAAAATCCATTATATTCATCAAAAAATAACTTTGTATATCAAAAATGGACGACACCATACTCCTGGATGATTCTTTGTAAGATTGTATCAGGGATAACCCCTTCTTTAAGCATTTGGCTATACATTGACTTGGCATCACCTAATCTCCCAACCTTACAGTAACCATGTATCATAATCCCATATATTATAACATCTGGCAACAAACGCCTTCGTAAAGCATCATTAAATACTAATAATGCTTCCTCCATTAATCCCCGTTTGCAAAGACCGTCAATCAAGATACTGTAGCTCACAATATTTGGAGAAACATTGTTCTTGACCATCATTTCATGTAATTCAAGAGCAGTTTGCATTTTCAAGTTTTTAAAATGGCCATCTGTTAAACTACCGTATGTAACCACATTAGCTTCTAAACCCTTTTCTAACATAAGTGAAAATAGCGACATTGCATCTTCAACTTTACCTTCTTTGCAGTATGCATCAATCAAGATCGTGTAAGTAACGACATTAGGTTTTTGTCTCCAAAGATCCATCTGTTTGTAAAGTTGAAAAGCTTCATTTAACATCTGCAAAGAGCAATAGCCACTGATCATTGTGTTATAGGTCATAATATCAGGTTCAGGTCCACACTTCTGAACATACTTGAAGAGGTCCAATGCCTTTCCTAATTCGCCACTTATAAAAAGACCGTTTATCAAAACATTGTAAATAGCAATATCAGGTACAACTCCGTTCTTGATCATCAGCTTAAGAATCCATAATCCAATCGTAACATTCTTTTCTTTACAAAATCCATCTATAAGGGTGGAATATGTAACATTATCAGGTGAAAGCCCACTCTTCAAAGCTTTAAAAAGGAGAATCAATGCCTCGAGTAGCCTTCCTGACTCGATAATTGCTTTGATCAGCACCGTGTAAGTAACTATGTCAGCTTTTAGATTATATGTACCCATATCAGTGTACAATTTCACAGCATCCTTCATTAGCTTCAATTTACAGAAACCATCAATCAAGGTGTTGTAAGCAACTATACTAGGTTCTAAATTATTGTTAAGTGACTGATAAAAGAATCGAACAGCGTCATGCATCCTACCTTGTTTTGTAAGACCATTTATAAGCGTACTATATACTGTTGCATCTGGAGTATGACCAAAATTTACCATTTCATCATATAACCGGAACCCATATCTTAAATTCCCAGATTTGCACATGCCATCAATAAGACTGGTATAGACTAAATCAGATGGCTCAAGACCCTGTTTCAAAACTTGACCAAAAATGCCAATGGCCTCATGAACCCTCCCATTTAGACACATTCCATTAATAAGGATGCCATACGTAACTATACTCGGCTTGATCCCCAACTTGAGCATTTTTTTGTATACTCCAAAACCTTTTTCTAGATTTCCCTGTTTTACACATGCATCTATCATGGAGCTAAGAACCACTACATCTAAAATAATGCCTTTATCTAATGCAACCAAAATTACTTGATGCCCTTCCTCCAACTTGCCTGCCCTGAAAAGACCATCAACTAATATACTATATACAACTAGATCAGGAGTGATTCCCTTTACCAGCATCAGATCATAAAGTCGAAACGCTTCTTCAAGTTTTGATTCCTTACAATATGCTTTTATTAATGTGCTAAATGTTACCACTGTCGGTTTTGGACCTACCTCTATCAGTAAAGATAAGAAGTCATGAGCAACTCCTAAACACTTGTCATTGCAAAGACCTTTCATGATCTTATTACAAGTAACTACATTAGGCACAAACCCTTTTCCAATAATATCTCTATGAAACTCAAATCCTAAACTTGCCTCACCCTTCTTGAAAAAAGTACCTGTTACATACCCGTATAGATTCAAACTTAAATTCTTAGAACAATCATCACTACCAAATACATGATACACATCTGTTAGCATATCAATCCTCTTTAAATCAATCAAACAGCTCGACATTTTTATTAATGCACATTGTGACACAGGAATACCGACCCTGGACATCCGAAAAAAGATGTCAACTGCCTGACCAACCTTCCCAACCCGACAATAACTATCAATCAGGAAACTATAAACATTGGTGGCATTCGAATCATAAGTCCTAACACCCACAAAAAAAGCATCAAAACAATTAAAATCCCCAACTCTTTGTGTCATTTTATCAAACACCTTGCGTGCATGATCAAACATTCTTTTTCTAACCAGCAAATGTACAAGACAACAAAAAGATTCAATCTTTTGATCATGTAAACCTATATAATGAACACAACATTCAAAGAACCGAATTGCTAAAGCGGGTCTTTCACGTAAACCATACAGAATTGGTTCTACATCGTGAGGTTTCAATTTAGAGATAAAAGAATGGTTAAACAAGTGTTTGGCATGGTTATTTTGTTGTAATGATGATGATGGTAAAAATGTAGAGTAAAAATGTATTGATGAGATGAACCTAAGGAATTGGGGAAAGTTTACCTTGGTGAACGATAAAGAACAAGGTCTGTAAAACAGCATTATATGTTCTTAAGTTGTGAAGATGTTTCCATAAAGTGCAAGAAAAAGAAAAAAAAATCTTTTAATGTGTTGTGTTTTAAGAGGTTTAAGGATCCATCAACCAGGGTTTTAGTGTTTGCCACGCAAACACTTAATCATCCACGCAATTATAACTTTTTCGTGAATAATCTTGATAGCCGTATGTCTCAAAAGACGACCCTAATTTTCTTTTCTTTTCTTTATTATTTTTTTTTTATGAGTGATGATATATTTTCTTAGAATATCTTTATAAAAATTTTTATATCAACGAGATTCATAGTTATGGTAAAATCAAATGATAGTAAATAAAAATTTTAAATGTTGGATTATACATGACATGAGTTCATGGTAAAATTATACATGTCTATAAGAACTCGTAATGATAACTAACTAACTACCAATGTTGTTGGTTCAACCGCAAACACTGAAATACATCAATTTTAATAGCATTTTTACGAAAGTAAATGTTGATCGATCAATCCACTTGAACTATTTTTGAGATCAAATTGGTATGATTAAAAAAAACTTTTATTGTACAGTGATATATTCATTTTAATGGTAAATTATTCTACTTTTACATATCTGTAGTGTATATTTAAACCTATATATATTCGTTTTAACGGTATATCATTCTACTCTTATATTAAATGTCTGGAATGAAACTTATGACTTTCGAAAAACTCTTTATTATTATTATTATTTTTTTTTAAAGATAAATTTCGCTGGAAACTTCGTGTCGCGATTCGACAGCGGAAGGTCTAACATACGTTGTCTAAACCGGGTATGCGCTAGAGAGCCCCCTCGAAGTAGAAATGTCTATTTCAAATAACAGATGGGGGAAACCCCTATTAATCCGCCTGAAGGCACGACGATTAATAGGGGTAAACCCTGCTGTTTTATCAAATAATCGCACTATGGCTCCAACCTAGGGTTTGGGGGTGTTTGTATTTTAGAGAGGCAATTCCCTTACGGTAAGAGGGCCGAGAGGCCGCTTTATGCCCAAGTATTTAAGGTTTTTTTCTCAAGAGGTGAATGAATCTCTTGGACGTGAATTCATCTCTATATATAGGGTTTAGGAAACTTGGAGAGGAGGAAAAGGAGTTAGGGTAAATCTTTTTTTCTTTAGTGATATCTTTTATCTTTTAGGAAGATTTGTGATGATCTTGTTACGAGCCGTGTCTGATATATTCGGACTTTGATATATGCTTTCTTTATGATATATATATATATATAGGGGAAAGATAATTTGAGACCAACTAAAAAAAGTCCAAAAAAGGACCATTGATTTTCGTAACTTACACACCACCATCATCATCTACTACGATATACAAGACTTTTTTGTAAAAACACTAAGTCTTTCCAGGGACGGACCCACAGAAAAATCATGTGTAAGTTAACTTACACATGATTTTCTGGTGGGCCCGTCGCCGGAAAGTCTTAGTGTTTTTACAAAAAAGTCTTGTATATCGTAGTAAATGATGATGGTGTACAAAAATCAATGGTCCTAGTTGGTCATAAAATAAGAGGTGATCTCAAAATATCTCACCCCTATATATATATATATTCCTCCGGGATTAGGTAGTTTAACCTAAGAGCTTGGGATTATTTCTGTTTATGGAGGTATTGCTTCGTATGGGTGTTTTATTATTTTCCCGAAGGTGGCTTTTCTGGATACGGAGGTAGAGCTCCGAAAGGGTATATCATCACCTGCCACTTCAAACTTGAACCTGAGAATACCTCATGAACCAAGACCTCATAAAGAGACTTAATTTCTATGTCCTTCTCAAGGCTTGAACCAAGACCTCATGAGGGGGGATGTTTATTAAACCATTGAGCTCATTGAGCTAAAGCTCAAGACTCAGAATCAATTAGGAAAAAAATTTTTAATTAAAATCCTAAAATAGCGTTGGTGCCTTGGTGGTGCTAGAATAACAAACAGAGCAAGCAAGAAAGGCTTTTGCTTATAAAATTTGAATGGATGAAACCGCGGGAATCAAAATCTTTCTCCATTGAACACAACATTGATTCCATTTTATCATCGAATCATCAAATGATTCATAACAATCCTCCTCACCTATCTCTATACCAATCTCTCGTACTCGCCGGCCACCGGATCAAACCCTTAAAACAAGTCCACGCCCAAATCATCCTCTCCTGCAAACCGGCCGCAGCCCTCCCTCTCCTCACCAAACTCATTACATCCGTCTGCACGGCAAAAGCAATTCACTATGCCCGCAAACTCCTCTTTTCAATCTCCAACCCTGATTCCTTCCTCTTCAGTTCCGTTATCAAAACTTCCACTAAACATAACTTCCCCCTTCATTCCCTCATTTTCTATCAACACATGTTATCTTGTAATTCCGACCCTTCCAGCTATACTTTTACGGCTGTGATCAAAGCTTGTGGTAGTTTGTCTGCTTTGAAACTTGGCAAGAATGTGCATTGTCATGTTTTGGTTTCTGGGTATGGGTCAGATTCGTTTGTTCAAGCTGCATTGGTTAGTTTTTATGCAAAGTGTAATGAATTGGGCGTTGCGAGGAAACTGTTTGATGAAATGCCTAAAAGAAGTTTGGTTGCGTGGAACGCAATGATTTCTGGGTATGAACAGAATGGACTTGCTGAGGAAGCTGTTGGGTTGTTTCATAAGATGAGGGATGAGGGAGTTGAGTTTGATTTGGTGACTTTGGTGAGCGTGTTATCTGCGTGTTCTCGGATAGGGGCTCTCGGTTTGGGTTGTTGGATTCATGAGTATATTAGGCTTAATGGGTTAGGTGTGAATTGTAATATTGCTACTTCCTTGATTAATATGTATGGTAGGTGTGGGGATGTGATCAAAGCGAGACAAGTTTTTGACTCGTTGAATCAACAAAATGTTATAACTTGGACGTCTATGATATCCACCTATGGAATGCATGGATATGGCAGAGAGGCAATGGAAATATTTAGTCTTATGAAACTTCACGGGCCATCTCCTAATAGTGTGACATTTATCGCTGTTCTATCGGCGTGTGCCCATGCTGGACTAGTATCCGAAGGCCGTCTAGCTTATGCTAGCATGATTCAAGATTACGGAATAATCCCCAAAATGGAGCATCATGTTTCCATGGTTGATATGCTTGGACGTGCTGGACTGCTAGGCGAGGCATACCAACACATTCAAGATATGAATATGAATCATGTCAAACCTACAGCGGCTGTGTGGACAGCAATGCTTGGAGCATGCAAGATGCACAAAAATGTTGATCTTGGTGTTCTAGCAGCTGAGAATCTTTTAGCTATTGAACCTCAACATTCTGGCCATTATGTTTTACTCTCCAACGTATATGCAATGGCAGGCCTAATGGATCGGGTAGAATTGGTTAGAAATGTGATGATTCAAAAGGGATTGAAGAAACAAGTTGGATACGCCACCATAGAAGTTGATCAAAAGACGTATTTGTTTAGTATGGGCGACAAGTCTCATCCTGAAACTGCTACGATTTACAGGTATTTGGAAGAGTTGATGGAAAGGTGCAGGGAGGTAGGTTATGTACCAGCATCTGAATCTGTAATGCATGAATTAGAAGAGGAGGAGAGGCTTCATGCTCTTAGATACCATAGCGAAAAGCTTGCACTAGCATTTGGGCTCATGAAAACAGAACATGGATCCACTCTAAGGATTATGAAGAACCTGCGAGTGTGTGAAGATTGTCACATAGCTATCAAGTTCATTTCTGTTGTGACCAAACGAAAGATTATTGTTCGTGATAAGCTTCGATTTCATCATTTCGAAGATGGATTTTGTTCATGTTTGGACTACTGGTGATGGGATTTTATGCGGAGCAAAGTGACGAGTTAGCAGACTCATTTATGAAACACCAGAAGCACGACAAGTAAGCCAAAGAGGACAACTTAAAAAGGCCATATGTTCCAAATCATGAAGATTTAAGATGACCAGTCCATCGAATGCTTGTAACAAGCAAGGTATCATGTCTAAAAACCTACCACTGTTTGGCCCAACCACATGCCCCGGCGGCCCGGCCTGTTTTGACATACAAGTTTGGTCAATGACGTAATAGAAAGATAAAATAGTTGTCTTTTCCTCCAAACATTGCCATATCTAAAGAACAAATTTGCAATTTATGAAAATAGTCTCAATGTCATTATTTAACTTAAGAGATACAACAAATACAAATGAAACTGCTTTATCACTTTAATTTTTACCACTACAAAGTCTAATGACTGTAAATTTGTCTTCGGGCAGTAGTTACCTTCCAACTAGTAAATTTCATCATCAGGTATGTCGGGATTCAAGAATTTCTCAGGATCTTTGCTAATTGCATCATAACTGAGGGTAGATTTAACTCGATCTGGGACAGGTTCAAGTGGTATAATGCTATCTTCGTCTATAACCCCATCGATTATTCCGTATTCAACTGCTTCAATAGGAGAAAAATACCGATCCCTGTCAATGTCTTTCTGAACTTGTTCATAAGACCGACCAGTAGATTCTGCTAAGATTTTGATCACGTTCTCCTTGTTATTCATCATTTCTCGGGCTTGAATTTCAACATCTATCGCTTGTCCACTAGCACCTCCCATTGGTTGGTGGATCATAATTCTCGTATTAGGCATTGCAAGACGTTTACCTTTAGTTCCACCACCAAGAACTAGAGTAGCTGTTGATGCTGATATGCCCAGCGCAATTGTTGATACATCAGCCCTCACTAGCTTCAAGACATCATAAATAGCCATGGAAGAGCTGTTTCATACAGTAAAATAAGAGCTCAAATCAGAAGAGGCGTGTTGACTATACACAGTTCAAGAATACATTTGGGTAACTAAGAAAATGAAGCAAAAAAATTTAGATCCGATACTTGTCCATTGCTGCTAATCAAAATGATTATGCATATGTATTACCAAACTGGTTGAACACTCTTACTATTAATTACCAATTCCTTCCACAGGCGTCAAGTGTCTGATTGAAATAACAATTGATGTGTATCACTTCAATAGTATGCAACTCTTAATTTAGAGAACACCTACTGATAAATGGCTCAACAAAATTCACTAAGCTTCATTTGTTTTTGTCTTAAATAAAAATGGCCAACTAGAAGCCAGGCAGCAGCCATGGAATAAGAATTAGAAACAAGCTAGCATAGGTTTACACTTTTCAAACTAACAAGACTTATTACTATAGTTTTATACGACGAGAATTTATCAGCTTTAACATAATTAGTACAAGTCCCCTTCTCTTCCATAGTTCTGCATTTTTTGGTCATTATTATCACTCCCAACAACCACACAGTCTTTAGCATCTACATGTTAACATGTACCTTAATGAGGTCTGTCTACAAACCTAGTCACAGAAATACCAGATAATTATGGACCTGATGATACTGCAGCTTCTAATCAGCGTTTGACAGTTTAACTCTTAACACATATGCACAAAATAATAAAATACTGTCCCTTTTCCCTTGCACAGTTGGCCACTAAACTAACATTTTGTAGTTAAATAGGTCACTAAACTTACAATCGTTATTATTCATAGAGTATTACCAGTTGCCAGTTCAATATACAAATGTACAATATACCTTACAAAGTCTGACTTGATTAGCAAAAAAATACTCGTAAAGTTTAGTGCCTCATTCACAAATCACAATGAAGTCAAAGTTGCTCCTAATGACAATAAATCAGTTCCTCCGAGCAATTTTCATTAGTTTAATTATCACAAAATACGTTTGAAGACCCAATTATTGATCAACATTGTGTCGCACCAACCTAATCTATTTTTGACTAGTTGCCCAACATACCTATTTTCACCTCTCAACAAAGTCAATAACGCATTCATGCAATGACACAAGTCCCCCTCTCTTTCCAGGTTCTGCATATTTGAATAAAATCTCTACTATCTCATGTACCGCAATCCGCAAATAGGGATTTTGCAAAGTTGAGATCCTAGATACAGAAATACTCACAATGATTCTGCTTATAATTTCAGTAAGGTTTCAGGTGGTCTCACTTGCACTTAGAAGATGGTTAACTTAGAAATGCACCCTTCATACTAACGCTCACTGTGAACAACTTCTCTCCTATCTATTTTTGTAGATTCTTTCAAGCCAAGATGACATATGCACTAATGACAATCCTAAACAACTAGTTTTGCTAATGCCATTCTATTTCCTTTTCTAATTGCCTCACACATATCATGTTTCCGTTATTTATCTATTTCATATAGAAATATGATGTCCTTCAAATATCATCTAACTAGGCACTGATCCAGTTTTCTCAAATCATGCTAAAGATAGAACTCTAAAGCTATTTCATGTGACAGAGATCATTCAGGAATTGAAACTAATAAGTAGGATGACCCTCATAAGCAGAACCCAACCAAGAAAATAGAACTATAATCCCCCATGTGCAATACTAAGTCCAAAGCACAAAAAAAGGAGAGTCATATGGCATATATAACTTCCATACCTGCCAATTTTTAAAAATTTATTTGAGCAAGATGTTTAATCCTAATGGTTACCATTTACAAACCACTCCACCCACGTGTCAGTTCTATAAATAAAATTTTCATGAAGGTCTCAGAATAGACCCGTGTTCAAACCTCATTGTTTTAACATATTGGGATGGCCAGGGAAAAATTCCAAGAAAACGTCACAGGTTGACGCAGACGGAAATTTAAGATAACTAATTGATTCCGTTGATTCAAAGAATACCCGGAAAACAATTCTTCAAATTATCGTTGATTCAGATTGAATACCGATAATCTGGATTCTCACACTAAACACACATTGTGAATAGGGAAAAAATGAATTTTCGATTTATCATAAACTGATCATTTCCCCATGTCCAGATACATATAAATAAAGCTACAAAATTCGATTGGGCCCTAAAATACAAGTGGGCCGAAAGTTATAACCAAAAGAAAGTCCAAAAAAACCGAAAAAACATACAAAATGATCCAAAACTCATAGAAAAAGGCCATTTCGGGGCTCGAAGATCGACCAAACCGCCTTTGGCCATTTGCAGCTTGATGCGTCTCGTTTCTGCGGTCGTTTTGACTAGTCACACGCCCAAAACGGAGCCTTCTAGCAAAAGTTATGCCCATTTTTGTGGTGGCCTCTTTTTGTCTTGATTTTCTAAAAACAAAAAGGCCTGGTCCTCAATGGTTGGGCTTGGGCCTGCATGATTCCCTCCTGGGTAGACAAAATTCGCCCTCGAATTCACATCAACATCATCATCTGAAGATTCACCATGATAAGGCAGCAAATGCTTCACATTAAACACGTCTGAACAACGAATATGGCTAGGCAGCTTTAGACGATAAACATTGGGACTAATCTTCTGCACAATTTCAACAGGTCCAATCTTCTTGGGTGAAAGCTTGTTGTACTCTCCAACTGAAAAGCGATCTTTAGTTAAAACAGCCCAAACAAACTCACCTTCCTCAAAATCAACATGCCTACGCTTTTGATCTGCAGCCTGTTTGTACTTTGCATTGGCTTTACTCAAATTGTCATGAACAGTCTTGTGAACTTCATGTAACCCCTCTACAAAATCTTGGACCTTCTTGGGAACAGAGCCAGAAACAGGAAGTGACATTAAATCAAGCGGTCCTCTGGGCTGAGATGAATAAACGACCTGAAATGGACTGTAACCAGTACTTCGATTCATAGCATGATTATGAGCAAACTCGGCTTGACACAACTTTTGATCCCATGCCTTGACATGATCACCAACTAAACACCTCAATAAATTACCAAGTGAGCGATTAACAACTTCGGTTTGCCCATCAGTCTGTGGGTGATAAGCACTACTGAACTTGAACTGAGTATTTACCATCCTCCATAAACTACGCCAAAAGTGACTCAAAAACCGGGTATCCCGATCAGAAACAATAGAAGTTGGCAAACCAAGCAATCGATACACATTACGAAAGAAAAGTTGTGCAACATTCACAGCATCAGTTGTCTTCTTGCAAGGAATAAAATGAACCATCTTGGAAAACCGATCAACAACAACAAATATAGAATCATTACCTCTTTGAGTATGAGGCAACCCCGATACAAAATCCATGCTAATATCAACCCATGGCTGTGAAGGAACAGGCAAAGGCATATAAAGACCGGCATTAGTAGCTGTGCCTTTAGAAACCTGACAAATACGACACCGTTTGACATAACGGTCAACTTCTTTCCTCATAGTAGACCAAAAATAAGAAGTTTGCACCAACTGTAAAGTACGATCACGACCAACATGTCCTTCACCATGTAACTCCTTAATAATCTTCAAGCGATGACTAGAATCAGGAATACATAACTGATTCCCCTTGAAAAGAAAGCCATCATGTATCAAAAATTCTGATTTCTGCCCAGATTGCACATCCTGCATAATAACTGAAAAATATGGGTCAATAATTAACTGCTCACGGATAACATCTACACCAGGCACATCAACTCTCATAGATACAAGCAGATTGCTCCTCCGGCTTAATGCATCAACAACTCTATTAGACACACCAGTTTTGTGCTTGACAACACAAGTAAACTTTTCAAGAAATGCCAACCAACGCCCATGCCTATGAGACACTTTATCTTGTGTGCGTATATGCCTTACGGAGTCATGATCAGTGAACAAGACAAACTCCTTATGAAACAAATAATGACGCCAATGCTTTACAGCTTGGACCACTGCATAAAACTCCAAATCATAAGTGTTATACCTCAATTTTGGTCCACTCAATTTTTCACTAAAATAAGCAACAGGCCTACCACCCTGACTAAGAACTCCACCAACTCCACCAAAAACTTGAGAAAAGTCCGACAATACCAGAATGGGTGTTGTAGTGAGCTTGACTTTGATAGATTGAAAAGCCAACTCTGCCTTTTCTGTCCATACAAATGACTTCCCCTTCATGCAATCTGTCACTGGAGCCATAATAGAACTGAAATGAGGAATGAACCTCCTATAAAACGAAGCAAGCCCATGAAAACTACGAACTTCAGTAATGGTAGTAGGAGTTGGCCAGTTTTGAACTGCTGCTACTTTAGATTCATTCACTTGTATCCCATTACCAGAAACAATATACCCTAAAAACAAGACTTTAGGGGTCATGAACACACACTTTTTTGTTGCTGCATAAAACTTATCCCTGCGAAGTAAGGCCAAAACTTCCCTGACATGCATGACATGCTCATCAAAAGAAGCACTATAAATAAGAATATCATCAAAATACACAACCACAAACTTGCCAATAAAAGGCCTGAGCAACTGATTCATCACACGCATAAAAGTACTAGGTGCGTTTGATAAACCAAAGGGCATCACCAACCATTCATACAATCCTTCACGAGTCTTAAAGGCAGTTTTCCATTCATCACCTGGTCTAATTCGAATTTGATAATACCCATTTTTCAAATCCAACTTTGTAAAAATAGTAGCACCACTGATCTAATCAAGCAAATCATCAAGTCGAGGAATAGGAAATCTATACCTCACAGTAATCTTGTTGATGGCTCGACTATCAACACACATACGCCAAGTGCCATCTTTCTTTGGAGTTAATAGGGCAGGAACAGCACAAGGACTCATACTTTCACGAACATGGCCTTTAGAAACCAACTCCTCAACCTGTCTACGCAATTCTTCATGTTCACCTGGGCTCGTCCTATAATGTGGCCTGTTAGGCAACTGTGAACCAGGCTCCAAGTCAATATGATGTTGGATGTCACGCAAAGGTGGCAATCCATCAGGTAACTCGTCAGGAAATACATCTGAATATATCTCAAGTAGAGGAACCATGGCATCAGGAACGTTGCCATCTTCAACCACTTCTTTTCCTATCAACACAAAGATATCATCGTCCTCCTCTAACTCGTCCTCAAATTGAGAGAGAGTTAACAGGGTGCCAGTGGGTTTATTGGCTACAACCTTAGGCTTGCTAGGCAACAAAGTGATCTTCACATTATCAAACAGGAAACTATAAGTATTTTTTCGCCCATTATGTTCTACATTACGATCATATTCCCAAGGCCTACCTAACAACAAATGACATGCATCCATGGGAACTACATCACACCAAACATCATCCTTATATTGTTTACCAATAGAAAAAGAAACAAGAGAACGTTTAGATACTGTTACCTCGCCTCCTTTCTTAAGCCACTGAAGCTTGTAAGGCTTAGGGTGATTTTCTGTTTTCAAGGCCAACTTCTTGACAGCCTCATCGAAAACCAAGTTATCACAACTTCCTGGATCAACAACAAAAGAGCAAACTTTTCCCAACACGGTACATGTTGAATGAAAGATGTTATGTCTAAGCCAGTCATCCTCATTAGCCTTTGGCGTATAGCATGATCTCCTAACCACCAAACTCACTCCTACATCTCCAGCAACCTCTACTTCTTCATACTCATCGCCATCATCAAACACTGGGGCTTCTTCGTAGATTTCATCAGCCTCATCACCATCATCTTCCCAATCATCTTGTTCAACATACAAATTCTTTTTCTTGGGATTCCTAGCGATGGCCAGACTCACCGCAATTAAAACACTTTAAGCCACTAGTACTAGCCCCTTTTGAAACTGGTGCAGTATTGCCACCACTTTGTTTTGCTTGATTAGGGACAAAACGAGATGACGAGGGACCCGAACCTGAACTACCTTCTGATACGCCAAAAGATGAACCACCAACCCGTCGGTTCTGTTTCTCATATACTAGAGCACGTTGATGTGCTTCAGAAAGAGTTACAGGATCACACATGTTAACAAAGTCCATAATCTGGACCCTCAACCCGCCAATATATCGAGACACAAGTTGTTCTTCAGTCTCTTGAATATCATTTCTTGCAATTAATTGATAGAATTCAGTGGTGTAATCTTCAACAGATTTGGAACCCTGTTTCAGATTCTGTAACCGTTGGTACATTAAACGTCGATAATTATGAGGAATAAAATTGGCCCTCATACACTTCTTCATCTTCTCCCAGGTTCTAACTTTTGACTTTCCAACCCTCTCCCTTGTAAGTTTCATTTGTTGCCACCAAGCAGATGCCCTACCACGAAGCCTAGTAGCGATCAACGAGACTTTCTTGTCATCTGGAACCCCCTTAAATTCGAAAACTTCTTCAACAACAGCCAGCCAATCAATGAAATTTTCTGGGTTCAGAGTGTCACCATCAAACTCAGGAATACTGGTTCTTATTCCAGACTCCCAACGGTTGTTATTACCCCGTTGATTTGGCTCTGGTTCATCATCAGAAGATGAGCGGTCACTACCACCACCGAACGGATTTTCTTCTTCTTCTTCTGGACGATCACGATTGCGACGCCTAGGCTAATTCATTATAACATTTATCCGTTCCATTAGATCACCAGCAAATCGATCCAACCGTTCCTCCATCCTTCCCATAACACGTTGCTCTAAATCTTGCTCATGGACATCATTAACATTTCTTGTTCTCCTGGGAGCCATATCGACCAGGAATTCGGCTTTGATACCAATTGACACAGACGGAAATTTAAGATAACTAATTGATTCCGTTGATTCAAAGAATACCCGGAAAACAATTCTTCAAATTATCGTTGATTCAGATTGAATACCGATAATCTGGATTCTCACACTAAACACACATTGTGAATAGGGAAAAAATGAATTTTTGATTTATCATAAACTGATCATTTCTCCATGTCCAGATACATATAAATAAAGCTGATAATTCGAATGGGCCCTAAAATACAAGTGGGCCGAAAGTTATAACCAAAAGAAAGTCCAAAAAAACCGAAAAAACATACAAAATGGTCCAAAACTCATAGAAAAAGGCCATTTCGGGGCTCGAAGGTCGACCAAACCGCCTTTAGCCATTTGCAGCTTGATGCGTCTCGTTTCTGCGGTCGTTTTGACTGGTCACACGCCCAAAACGGAGCCTTCTAGCAAAAGTTATGCCCATTTTTGTGGTGGCCTCTTTTTGTCTTGATTTTCTAAAAACAAAAGGGCCTGGTCCTCAATGGTTGGGCTTGGGCCTGCATCACAGGTATACCGGATAGGTCACTTAAATCAGAACCAAAGGTTGGACTTTCTATAGGTAGCCTGAATAGGGATCCCTCTTAATTTACCGGTTTCAATGATATATGACATTGAACTATAGATAAATAACACTATAAGCTAATCCTTAATAAACCTTTTCCTAACAATTTATCACCCGGGTATGTTTCGGTTATGTTTCGATAACTCTTAAACATGGGTGACTCAAGCTTTTACAGGGCCTAGAGCGAAGTTATAAAACGGGGCCTTTTGTTATATATCGTGTGTTAAATCATACGCTGCTTCATGTATATGTATATGTATACGCAATATCAGATTGACTTCCTACTTTCAACCCTCCAAAGAAGACTCATAAAAATATAGCTAAAAAGCAACTAACTACAAGAACATATACATAATATACAGACACACCCAATATAGATACAGAAAGCTAAAATTAGAAAGATAGAAACTTTTATATATAAAAATACCTGAGAGAGCCACCAGAAGAATTAATAAAAAGCCTGATATCTTTAGTAGGATCTTGGGCGTCCAACAAAAGCAACTGACTAATAATAGCATCTGCAACAAAATCATCAATTTGGGTCCCTAAAAATACAATCCTTTCTCTGAACAACAAACCCATTGCATCCGATTCCGCCCCTCTCATCGCCGTCGCCGGTGTCTGCGGCGAAGATGCTGAAATTCCAAGATTTCTAGATTGTAGGGTTTGTGAAGGGGACGAAAAAGACTGGATTTTTGAGCAGATTGGAAGACGGCGGAGGGAGATGGATTGAAGGGGTTTTGAGGGAAGAAAGTGTCGGAGAGTGGCGGTGGTGGAGAAGGAGATACACTCCATTGTGTGTTGTTGAAGATAATGGGAAATTGGTGTTCTTTGTCTTCCTTCTTCACTCTGTTTTTATTTTATTTTTTTACGGTTTTTTATTTATCCAAAAGGGCTAATTGCATGTGAAATACTCGTATTTTGACACTTTTGTTATTGTAAGGCTCGTAAAAAAAATTGTTTTCGAAGGGCAGTGAAACGGTTAATAATTCTTTTATGGGGTTTCGTTTAAGTTACCGGTTAAAAAGGGATTTTGAAATTATTTTCATTTATTTTAAATCCATTAATTTCATAACTGTAATATCCATGTAATTAAAAAAGAAACTTGAAATACCACGTTGGTGTTCCACTATCGAAAAACACTTTATAAACATGTTGGGTCGAAGTATGTGTTGATCCCAAGACTGGGGAAACATTTTTAGGTGGGAGTGATGGAGTGTCAGTCCCTGTTTGGCCACCCAATGTACCAATTCCAAGTGCTTCAGAGATGCTCAAGCAGAAACAAGCTGAATTGGCAAAGGAAAAAGAAAGTGTAGGTGAAATGTCAACACCTACAAAGAAAACCACCAATGTCATGCCATAAACCACCAATGTCATGCCACAAAGGAAGAGTCCAAGACTGACTAACAAGAGGAACCCCAGTCAGAAACAAGCTGAATTGCCAAAGGAAAAAGAAAGCGTATGTGAGGTGTCAACACCTAAAAAGAGGAACCCAGTGAGAGGATCATGAAAAGGAAATTGGCAATGTCTATTCCTGGCCCAGAGGACTCAAAGCACAATGCGATGGAGTTGGAGTAAGCTTGGATACCAGCCTGTCTAAGATTGTTGAATTACTCTTTTGTGTACTGGTCTTATGTTATGAACTTTTTACTTTGGTATATAATATGATGGTTATGAACATCATGATGTAGTGACCCTAGAATGTAGGTTATGAAACTGCATGAAACTGCTTGGTATGTAGAACTGCTTGATTTGTAGAAGTTATGCCCAATTTTTGGTGAAATGAAAAGAATGAATCTTTTTAGGGCTTACTTATACTTGTTTAATTTTTACATTTTCATGTACATTGTTTTGCAGATGAAACCATATAGAATAAAAAGTGTTTGCATTTTTATATAATATCTTACTTGCATATCAACCAATATAATATGTCATTTGAAGCAGGTGAAACAATATAGAATAAAAAGTGTTTGCATTTCCATTTTCAATGCATGTCAAATACAAAAGATGATGAATTAACTTACATCAAGACAAAGCCATTATACCCAACAAAATACACAATAAAACTACAACTAGTAACATGAAGCCTAAAAACCTTTAAAAAACTGCAATTTGGCCACAAGAACTTGGTTATCTTATTTCAAATCAAATGTTTCAACCCTTGAATCCTTCATTTCTTCAGAGTATCCAGTAGATTTCAATCCCTTTATCTCATTATGCAAATCGAATACCAATTCTTTGTAGTATTCACTAGGAAGTTCTTCATCCAAAAAACGATACATTTTACTTTCAAAATCATGAAAACGAATTGACAAAAACTTACCATAATCGGGCAACTTAAAAATCTTCTTCCAGGATTTTTTCGAGTCCACGAAGTTCGAGGGTTTACGTGAAACCCACAATCACATGTGTCGCTGTTTCCCTTGGGTCTGCTTCTTTGATTCGATGAAGATGTCGACATTTTGATTTTTAGGGTTTGGAATTGGGGGGAAATAAGTGATACGTATATATGTGTTTTCTATGTGTTTGTATTGCATATATAGGCACACGTGTAATAGTCATTTTAAATGACATGGCAATTAGATTTAAATAAAAGATAAATAACCGGCTAAATACGGGACACACAAGCACGTTTTGATCGCGGTCCCACAATAGGAATATTAACCGTTTCACTGCCCTTCGAAAACAATTTTTTTTGTACGAGCCTCACAATGTCAAAGTACAAGGACTTCCCATGCAATTAACCCTATCCAAAAATGTAGTGTTTGTTGTTTTACCTTTTTTAACAGTTTGGGTTGAATTGGTCAAACGGGTAATGTGATTTAACGATAACGTTATTTCTCCCACATTATTTGAGGATAGTCGATCGTGACAAAAAACTGGTTTTTGTTCAAATCGGGTAAAAAAAAACCGATAACTGGATTCGATCAAAATCAGGTTTGATCATCAAATCGGTTCGGTTTATTTTGGAAAAACCTATGGTTTGAAACAGGTTTCTGTTTTCGGGTCTTAGTTTTATTTTTATTTATTTATTTTTTTTGGGCACCCATGACAAAATTCAAAATTGAAAGAAAAAACAACTTTTACCAACGACACAAAATGACTATTGGGAAATTTTTTATGTTTGGAAGGAAAACAAAAACTTCAAATTTTCTGGAAAAAAACACCTTTAGCAACGACATTTTTGTCATTAAATAAAATTTGGAATTAAAACAAAAATGATATTTTCTAAAGAGGTTGTCGTCACAAAAGGTATGTTTGACTTTCAAAATAAATTAAATAACGTACAATTTCTTTTTCTTTTTGTTCAACAACGACATCATGTCGTTGAAAAAAACATAGCGTCTTCAAATCCACTTTGTTTTTGGTACTGAGAATCTAATGAGTCATGCAAATATACTATACTGATTTCTAATATATGTTATAGTGATCCAAATGTATGTAGTATGCAACTATGCATGTACTCGTATTAATTTCTATATTTAAGTAGTATCAAGATAAGTCAAGACGTATAAACATCAACAGAAATGTCTAGTCAAATATGTTTCTGTAGTCTAGACATAACGTTCATGGAATGTAATACAAGATATGTAAAGTTCTCAGCATAGTGTTATAACAATTTGCAATATATAGAACATTGGTTTAATTAAAAAACTACATATATAGTAATTAAGTACGTAATAGATCGATCATTCTGTCAAGGAAACCAAAAGCTACAAACTCATGGGATGGACTAGAAGCGAGTTAATGTATTTGATCATGTCTTTCCCGGCATGATTGTAATCATCATCTCCGTGTTTATATAGGACATCACAAACGCGTGCGAGGTTGATTGGAGACATGAGTAGAGGCCTCGGTACGTCGAGTGGCCTCAGAGACTCTTGGTTTATAACTTTCCAATTATCTTCGACTTGTTTCGTTAATACCTCACAAGCTTGCTCTTCCGAAACATCATACTGCTTCATGTAGCATTCAATACTAGAAGCCACATGGTTTCGTTCTTGCTCTTCCTACAATTTAATATAAACATTACGTTTTTACAATACGGATCGATAATATATGAATTAATTAAGTGATTCTTAAAGTTTTTATATATACTATACCTTGTGTGTGGCAATATCGTCCATGAGCCTTAAAATCAGACACGAGGATTTGACGATAGGAGGATAGGTTGATACCCATTTAAATGTATCCTCGGTGACCGAATCATCCCCATGAACGTAACATTTAGCGATGATCATGGCATAGGCACAAGTTACCAAGGTTACGGACATATGTTCTTCCACAGTTGGTATATACCCGTCTTTTGCCCATTTGGCTTCGATTAGGAGATTTCGGGTGTAGTCTTTCACCTAGTTAATTAGTTTCCAAATATTAATTTTCTGGCCGGGGAAATAAAAGCAAATTAAAGAAATGTGAAATGAGTTGCATTTAATTTACAAGTACGTACCATCTCTTTGGTATAGTAGCTGCGATATGTTTTTCCCTTCTTTTCTAGCAATTCTTCGGCTTCTTTGTGAACATCAATTAGTTCTTGATATATCAGTTTCATGTATTCGGGTAGCATATCCAAGCAACTTAGCGACCATCTATTTGAATCAATCAAAATGTGATAATCACCATTAAGTTTTGGAAGTGTTGCACTAGCTTATGGATATATTATTAATTAGTAGACTTGGAATTGAAGTTTAATTTCTAGTACATATATACCTTTGAACAGCTTCGGTAAAGATCTCAAGTTCTTCATAAGTACCATAATTGTCGTATGTATCGTCCAGAATGATTACAAGATTGCAGGCTTTCATTAGGAAAATCCTAGCATCAGAATGTTGAGGCTCGTAACAGACCGCCAATATCCAGAAGTAGCCTTCAACTATTCTGTCCCGCACATAAGGTAGTCTTGTCGATACATCCAAATCCTTCCACCATCTAAACATATACATATATAAAATGCATGTACGTATATGATCAGCTCTATGAAAATAGCAAGAACACTGGATATTAGTTAGATAGATTAGCAATATATATGATTTTCATACTTGCAAATTTGGCTAAGCTCCTTCCGGTGCAATTCTTGGAGCAAATTGAAATCTAACTTGGCAAACATTAGCAAGTCCTCGTTATGGGAATCTTCCTGTTCATAGATAGGTACGTAACGTAATGCTTCTAGCCTTGCCAACCTTTTTCGAAGAGGCTGTTGTAAGGCTTGATGTATTATTTGAGTTTCAAGATCAGAAGCGTCGATATTGCACATGTGATTCTTGACTATGTTTCCAAGGTGGTATTTGGTAAACTCGAGTGCATCGTCTAAGACTTGTTCACCTTCCACCCTCATGTACGCTGCTTCGTACAAACTAAGCATGCCTCCAACATCATCTTTTATGCAATCCATGAAACACCCAGTTTCGCTCTTGTAGTTGTTGAAAATGTCTACAAAAAGAGGATCGAAGTACGTATTAATTGTTATAATTAACTAGTATGGCATATATAAACTATATATATATATATATATATATATATATATATATATATATCGTGCAAGTTAATCATATAAGTATACCACTTGACACGTTAAAGCCTTGTTGTCGTAGGAGCCTGAACCAAAGTGAAGTGCCTTGGAGGTCACTCTTGTTGATCCATTGATCCCCATACGCGACGTATATATGTCTCAAACATTCCTCAATTTCATCCTCGAAATGATATGCGACACCAAGCCGTTGGACTGCATCGATAAGTTCCAATAACTTCACATGATGTATTATTGATGCCGCCTCGGTTAGGGTTGAGATGATGACTAACTTTTCCCTTACTTTCTCTTTTAGTTCCTTAGCCCATTCCTCCATGTATGCTTCATCATTTCTCTACATTCACAAATGAAACATTTACTAAAAACAACAACTTAACATAGATTGATCAATATATATATGAATTGATGAACAACGTACAAACCTTATCATATGTGAGAAACATATCTCCCCAAATGCTACGATGGAAATTCACGGTGTTTCGGATAACGTCTTGTTTAGTACCTTTGTTATGATCAAAGGATGAAGAAATAGTAGACATATTATTCTACAGGAAAATTATAGATTATATTGACTTAAGAGAGAAAATAAATAAATTTTGTAGGATATAACTTCCTCTTTAAATACTTAAACTGAATTCTTACTACCAAACTTTATACAATGGAATATATATAATGCTAGATCTGACTTATGTATGTATATATAGGCTGTGTAGTAGCTAGGGCTAGAACGTCATTGTCACGTTATGGTTGCTGCCCTGTTCAAAGGACCCAAAGTGTCAATTTGCAATATCTAATATTATTGTGACTAACTCTCAAAATTTCGTCGTTAAGTATGTCCGTTGCTAATACAATCTGTCGTTAATTCAGCCCATTGGTTCGTCAAAAATTCTCGACAAAAAGCAAAGTAGAATTGTTGTCGCAGATTATACCTTACATCGAAAATTCTGTCACTAAATATTACCGAGGGCCATTTTAGGGTCAAACAAAATTCGTCAAAAAACGTGCTTAGGATTAGATTTTGGACAAATATTGTTGTTGCTAATTTTGAACTTTGTAGTAGCGATCAAACAAATGGAGCTAATTAGTTTAATGAAATTTTTTTAAGGGTTTAATATTAAGTGTAAGTAACTTTTACATTTTCCTGTTAGTATGTAAATATGTCTTGCACTCTCATATACTAAAACTTTTTTTAGTGGCTATTAAAGTTTCTAGTTAGTTAATTCAGTCTTTTTTCCAGGTCGAGTATGTTCTTCGATCTCTAAAATGTCTTTGATTGAGAAGAAGAAAAGCGGGGGAACCTTACACCAAAAGCTAATCTTGTACCAAATGATGTTGGCCAAATCGCATGAACACAAGAGGTGTTCCAGGTTTTCTTCCAAGCTGTTGTCAAGAAATTGTACTATTAGTTGGGAAGATTGGAATAGCTTCAATGTTTGTACATAACTTGTTAATTATCCGCACCACTCCTTTTTTGTGTGAGTTTGGCGTCTTTTTTTGAATAAAAGTTAACTTTCAAAATTAAGGAAGCCAAATGGATCACTAAAGACTATTTCTGGTTCATATGGAAAGTCTCAATGAATAGGCTCCCAACGATGCTTGCTTTAAAGGAAAGGAAGGTGATTTTCGACAATACTGATTGTGTTCTCTGCAACAGCTTGGAAGAGAACCTGGAACACCTCTTGTGTTCATCCGATTTGGCCAACATCATTTGGTACAAGATTAGCTTTTGGTGTAAGGTTCCCCCGCTTTTCTTCTTCTCAATCAAAGACATTTTAGATATCGAAGAACATACTCGACTTGGAAAAAGGGCAAAAGAGATTTTCAAAGGAATCATTTTTGTCTCATGTTGGTGCATTTGGCGGGTAAGAAACAATAGAAGATTCAAGGAAGAGAAGACTTGCGCCGAAAAGATCTTCTACAAGATCAAGACGACTAGCTATTTATGGTTTAAACACAGGTCAAGAAATTGTACTATTAGTTGGGAAGATTGGAATAACTTCAATGTTTGTACATAACTTGCAATTATCCGCGCCACTCCTTTTTTGTGTGAGTTTGGCGTCTTTTTTTGAATAAAAGTTAAGTTTCAAAAAAAAAAAGTTAATTCAGTCTTTTTAGCTAGTTTAATTCATGAGTTAAATTGTTACCTAGTAATCACGGATTCCATAGCTCTGAAGCAAGAACTCATTAATTATGGTAAACCCAACAAAAAGGTTTGAAAACGTCGTTGTATGTTTGAGTAAAAAACCCCATTTATAGCCTTATAGGTATTAAGTTGTATCTTCAACTAAGTTCATCTAAATAGCTCATAATCTTAATATAGTTATTTATTTTTATTCAATATTTTAAACATCTCTAAGTGAAAGATTTATAATATCTACTTAATTGAAATATATACGGTACCCTTAATAAACTTAATTTATAACATCCACCTTAACTCCTTAATAACTACATCTCCTTTTTACATCAATTATTTTTATATGAATAATCACATCGCTACCGTCACTGTGGTCGTCGCTACCGCCGCAATCATCACTCATCACCGCCACCGCCACCACCGTCACTACACCTTCGTATCGCGTTTACATATGACTAGTAATAATAATGGTCATATCTTAAGTTCTTAACCATCAATCCTTTACTTTTGGATATGTAAATTGTCCAAATTGTCCTTAATTAAATAACGTGTTAGTATAAATACAGATGTACATACAATTTGAACGAAAAACCAACTTTGGGTAGAAGTAAGTAAAGGAGATTACGACGATTTCATTCATATTTTTACACTTGAAATCAAAGTTGGAAAAAATTATCGTGGAATAGTGTGGGTCAGTTAGGTGAGTCAAAAGCGTAACGTATTATGCAAGATATGGCCAAGAAGAACAAAAAGCCTTTAAAACAAGAAATGTTCAATAATTTCTATAAGTTGTTAAATATTCCGTCATCAAACATTTATACCACAGAAAAGTTTGAAGACTTTGACTTTGCTCTAGGATAATGAGCACAATAAGTCTGAATTTCAAACGCATATTGTGGACTATAGAATGTTTTAGAGTACGTATTTAAAGTACAAAGAATAACGTTGTAACTTTCTAGAGCATAACAGATAATATTCCATTATATTATCATTGTTATTTTATGCATCCAATAATTTTATAACTTCTTGCAATTAATCCAGAACCAATTAAAAATCACCAAATGTACAAAATATCATAAATAGATAGCATTTTCCTAAAATCTAACTTTTTAATAAAAGAGAAATGTTAAATACAGCCCTAACTTGCATAAAAACACTTGTACTTTCCATATTAAAAACTCGCCTCCTAATTTTTATGGTAAATATACAAATAATTTATGCACCTAATGGTTGTATTTAACAAACCCCTCAATAAAATTTACACTACATAATAATAAAAAAAAAAATACATGTGACATGAACCTTTGATCGCCCTCTTAGGTCCATCTTAACGAATAATTATATTAAATAATACTAAATTATAAAGCAAATCCCCCCTGTTTACATTTTAAGTTTCAACATTTAGTTTCCTAAAATGCCCATATATCAATTCTATATTTACCTAACACCCTTTCTCTCTCCTCAAATCTCAATCAATCATTTTTTTTCTCTCTCCTCCATAAATCATTTATTCCTCCAATTCATTCAAAATCTTTTATCTCAAAAACCGCACATCGATAAATTATAAAAATTATTTAGGTGTTCTTAAAATTTCAAGCTCTTTAATTAGAGATGTCATTCGATATACTTTCGACGAATTTTTAAATTCGAGGGCGGAGCCCGCTATCGCACTCTATGACCTATCACCCCACCATCTCACTGCCGCAACGCGAAGGTATTTGCTCTCGTATTAAATAAAAGACTACCAACAAGGCGCTGTAAACTAAAACACACAATTATTATTAACTGAAATGAAACAATATGACTTACTCGTCATGAAATTTTAACTGCAATAGTTATAAAAAAAAAGTTCAAAATATGTGTGTCGATTATAGAAAACCGAAACGCGAGAAGAACCCTTACCTATAAAGGTCATGCCATTGGTTTTTAAGATGGACCTAAGAAGACTTTATAAATTGATGCTTTAGAAAATAATTTCTTCAAACATCATTAGGTTATCTCCAATGGGGCGTCATTAGGTGCCCTTAGATATCATTTGTCGTTGAAGTTTGTTTAAAACTAAGGATTTTTTTGAATCATGCCCTTACTCGTCCTTACCTAATATATTTTTGTTTTTAGTGGGAGGTAAAAAGGTATGTAAGGATATGTAAGGATGTTTGTATAATTGGAGATAAAATTATAGGATTTGAAGAATTTATAAGAATGTATAAAGATTTATAAGGATATGATGTGGTAGCTCAAGGACGCCTAAGGACGTCTTAGTATTAGAGATGACGTTAGTTATTTTGACAAAGTCCACAAAATTAATAAGATTTTGAACTTTGACGAGTTGGTCATCCGGTTGACTAAACCAATAGCACGTACTGGAATGTTTCGTTTGTTTGACAAAACTTTCTCAAGTCACTAACAAATTGAAATAAAAATAAATTGTTCTTTCCAAATAGTTTGTATATCTGTTTGCCGTGTTTACTTTGTAGTAATGTCCTCATAGATGGTGTAATGTGTAATATGATAATAAACAATAATATAATTATATCTGTCATGGTACATGAAAACATGTAATAAAAGCGGAGAATTGTTTAAATTTCAAGTTTTTCTTGAATCATAATTTTACCTTCTTTTTTTTTTCTTTTTAGTAGATAGTATTTAGCAGCTAATATTCGAGACACTACGTTCAATTGGGCGGTATGCAGAACTCGAACCGTATGCCTTTGTGTTGAACGCGTGAGTACATGACTAGTTGTTATGCGACCAATAATGAGTTAATTGATCATAAGCTAAGAATATAGATTTTTCGAATGACAACCCCATTAAAGAACTTGCATTTTTCATATCAAAAGTTCATCCCTTGAATTTTATAGTAAAGGTACAACTAATCTAAACACGTTTATGATAGCTCATATGGTTGTCGTTAACAAAACCCATATACGTATCTAAACTACTTTTAAAACTATTTAATCAAATATCCGCTATCTAATTAGGTATCGTGTAACTATAAACGTTTAAACCATATCCAAATCATACGCACGCGAAACGCACTTGGAAAATGGCCAATTGGTCTTTTCAATGCCCATGAAAAATTCTCCAAAGCTTATGTAAAGTGTATCAACTATACGATATTTCACACTTTATTTTTCAAACATTCAGTCGGAATACGACATCAGAAAATCTCACCGTATAATAGTGAAGCCTAACACGTGACCTAGACGACAATATGTTGACCATGAACCGTTATAGATACTTCACACTTTATGTTTGCCAATCACTTTCAAATTCTTTTATGAAAAGGAGTAATTGGTTTTTTAAATTTTAAAAAGAAACATGCAGGCAGGAATGAAATGATTCTAAATGTCTCAAGATCAACACAAAAGTACCTGAATTGAACATACTACATGAGCGATTCAGCAATGATACAAATACCTAATCAGATTAAGCATCTAAAAGATTGATTTCATTGCCTCTCATTGGAAGGGAACCTTGAAATTACGGAAAGAAAAACCTCATAAACTGTAAGGATTTCTGGCATAAAGCAGGCTTAGCTCCCAGCAACCGGTGCTACTGTTGTTGGTTTTGCATCCTCAGCCTTCTCATGTTCTTTGTTAAGCATCTGAAAATAAATATATAAACATCATGATTTTCAGATCAATAATTCAAACTTTCTTTTGTTATTTTAAAATGACGCTTACCTTGTTATTGATCAAGTTGTGAAGAGCAATCACACTTCTGATCAGGGAAGAAAGGTAGATAACAAGCATCTGATCATTTGTTTTCACTGCAAAATGGACATGGGAGGAAATAACAAGAGTAAGTACATAGCAAATAAAGAAGAAAAGCAAAGCAAAAAATCTTTGGTCCCCACTAGATGATGCATATACCTGCAAATGCCTTAATCAAATCGGCCACATTCAAATTTGGTAGAAGGTTGAACACGTCCTGTGATTTAAGAGTGAAAAACCGTCATAGTGCGTATCAATAAGACAACCTAAAGTAGCATTTGCTACTAACTGAATGGCCCAAGGCAACACATTATTTGAGACATTGACATAAAACTCCCACTAAAACAAAGTGTAAAGTACATCCTAGAAAGTAACAACGAATCACCAAAGTGTGGGTGATTTTAACCATTTAACTTGAAATTTTCACAGCACATATATCGTTGAGGTAGCATATTAGTATACCTGTAGGTGGTACAAGATTTCGTGGTTTAATGGAAGTTTTCCATCTATGACAAGGTCCAGATATCCACGTATCTCCTTCAGTCTTGCATCTAAACCCTTCAACGCTGCCAGCTTTCCAGTGACCTGCCCAAAGAAAAAAAAACTGATCTTAACCAAATATCAATTGACCAAAACATATTGCAAAAATTGTGGCTGAAACTGGTGCTACAGTTAAAAAATCAGATTCTACAGCCAAAACAAAGAGAGAAATAAACTTTGAGAAAATGGAAACTTAGTCATCAGCCTGTTATTACTGAAAAACTAAAGCAAGACAAAATTAAACCTCTGTTGCAAGGGTACTGATGGTCGTATCCTTCACATCCCTCAGCAAGTGCTCCACTCCTGTAGAAAGAGAATTGCAAACATTAAGTATCGAGTGTTATACATGATAAGGCATGTATGCATATCTCAGTCTTTCTTTCAGTTTGGTGGAGAAAGAGATGGAATAATATATATATATATACACACACATATGTATGTGTGTGGGTGTACTTTATATATATGATATATATAGTAAAACCTATCAACTTTACCAATTTCTTCCACTTCGTGAGCGGCAATTTCTGAGGGCACATGAACAAAAACCTTCTGGCTTTTCTGGGTAGCATTCTGCAAGGAAGCGAATAATTGTTTACTTTAGCTACTGTATAGATTATGTAACTCAATATAATAAAAGAAAAAATAAACTGACAAGATGGTCGATTTTTGATATGAAAGCAGGTTTGCTTTTTGATATAAAAGCAGGTTGTACAGGATTAATGGACCTGAATTTGATCTTACCTCCTTAACCTCTTCAATTGCATAGTAAGCTTTGGTTGGTATTCCCAATTCCTTTGGTTGGACATCAATAATCACCAGCACAGGGTTTGGTACATAGCTGCAGAGGCAAATTCCTCGGTCAAGATACAGCATATGATTACAGAAAAAGAAGAAAGTGATTAACTCACATATCATGAACTAAAGCTTATAAAAGTGAATGAAGAAAAACAAAAAAAAACTAGGTGCAAGTTTATAGTGAAATAGTGTTCACGAACTACGATACACAAAGTGAACCACACTGCCATACGAGCATGGTCATGTGATGAACAATTGTCACGTCCAAGCATATCCGATAGATTATATATATATATATGAGAAAAGTGAGTATGGGGCTGTTATGCACCCAACTTGGGTGAAAAAACCCCTCACATACCAATATTTTAATATTTTGAATAAATGTTTGGCCCCCCATGATTTTTATGGTTTAAAAAAAGGTATGTGAGGGGTTTTTCACCCAACTTAGGTGCCTAACAGCCTCATATTCCCTTCCCCCTATATATATATATATATTGAAGAAAAGCATATTGTGGAATGAAACATTGAATGTGGTACAAAACCCAATGCTTACTCGTTGAATAAACCATGAACATCAAGATCATTCTCCCTCAGCTTTGGGCCAGTGCTATACCATCCTACCACATGCTCCTTAGCTGCAACGACAATTGTATGTTTAACAAATGAAATAACAAACGAAATTTAATGAGCAAGTGGGAAAGAAACAAACATGAGTAATTGGTTTCAACTAAAACGGAAAATTACCATTGATTCTCTTAAACATGGAGAACATGGCCTCATGATAGTTGTGATCAAGAAACCAAATGCTGGGATCCCTGTCATCTTCCTCAAAAGGCACTACAAAAGGGTACCCAATTAATTAGTTATATTTAACTTAAGAACGCATAGCAGTTTAAATGTTGTTTCCCAGATAGAGTTCTTAACGTATTTCAATCAGGTAAGAAGTATCAATAAATAAAAATAACATGAAAATTAATAATGCTTAGGATCTAAATAGTATCAATTTTTCAAGGAAATATGTTGCCATTTCTTCTTGTCGCCGTTAAATACTTATACATGTCGTGGACTGGAGCTTATACTTAAACAAACTGTTTTGGAACCTTATTATTGGGACTCCATAAATACACTTGCTGGTAAGGTCAATACACAGGAAGAACCCTCCCCAAAGCTTTGTTCAATGTGTTGATCCTAATCGTTTCAGTCCCTCTTGTGATGGGCACCAGTGCAGTCCCTCTGCAACAATACCAATGGACTGATGGGTATTTCTCAGATGGGGATAAACTGGTTAGCGATGTATGGCTAAGATGGTGGATATAGGAGGTGCTGCCATGTCAAACATGGAAATGTTACGTCACGGAAATGAGTAGTGACTCATTCCAACTCCTTGATATGGCTGAAAGGGGTGTGATCCCTGAATTTTCCTTAAGAGGTCAGACAATGGGGCTCCTTCAAACGGGATATTATTCTCGGATTCTGGTGTAACCTTGATTTCATGGCTAAGTTTTCTAGTTTGATCGGTTCTTTTGTGTATTCCTCCAACGATACTGGTTTGTGTTGTGTGGCTCTTTCTTCACTCACACTCATGGTCATCAGTACTATATATCGGACTAGTGTTGCAGCAATTTTTAAGGATACCGAGAATAAATCAAAACCTCTACTACTGCTGATCTTCCCAACCTATATAATACTCATGAGCATTCAAAATCTTTAGCCTATTAGTAACAGAAAGTTGGGGTTGATGTGGGTGTGTTTTCAAGTGGATGCTTAGTTATGCGTTTGGTGTGTTAGTAGGTCATCGGTGGTTTTGCAGGTGGTTTTCTTAAGTACTATCGTGGCCTTTTGTAACAGAAAAGCTTCTTTAATATATGGTTGTTCTCAACATGTTCTTTTACTCGGTTGGAAACTACTGATAGTCATTACACAACACCTGGTTACAGGTCAGCTAAGCCGTCTTCTAAAATATGAATGTGGTGATATGAGAAGAGCAAAGAAAAAGGATTGACATCTTTAGTTCCCTACTGTATGAAACATATGTATTAAACAGTTACTATCTAGTATTGTGGAGTGCCACCACTTCTCCAACTCTCACGGCAACAAGTCAACAATCCCCTTCCTCTTTACACCACTCTCCTCACCCGGCCACCTGGCTTATGACACGCTTTCTCTCGCCTTCCTCATACCGTTTACTCTAAACTAAGCATTAACGAACACATTCCAATTCTCACAATGTAAAACTTCAACATAATCAAGTTATAAAATAACCTAATACGATACCTTCCAAAACTTGTTATTCCAAAATTTGCAAAATTTATGTAAAAAGAGATGCCGAATCCTACGTGTCAATTCATTTACAATAAATCAATTCACCAGAGATCCAGTTTCTACTTCGCCTGTAAACCTAATCTAATCTAAGTTATCAAATATATATATCAATAACTACTAATTGTACAATCAAATAATGTTCAACTTCTAGTATTCAGATCCAAAAACAACCTCTAAATATAAATAAACTAAAAAAAAAGTATTTAATAATTAAAAAAAAACAAAGGAAAAAGAAATAGAGTAATACCTGCGTAGCTGTTGGTGACGTCAACGGTGCCTTTGAAAGAGGAACCAAGAAGAACACCAACAACACGCTTGCGAGTGTCCTTAGCGACACGATAGTAGTTGTCGACGATGCTAAGGAGAACTAACGGATGCACCACCACTTTGTCGATCGGCCTTGATGATAATTGCTGTGATTTTATCACATCCATCTTTCTTCTTTTTATTTTTTGTATAATTTTCTGTAAATTTGAATAGGAATCAAGGGATTTGAAGGAGATTTTATTGAATGAATGAACAAGGGTTTTATGGTGTTTTCGTTTTGCTTTTTCTTCAAGAAAGGCACACTTCTGGGTTATATGTATTTCGTAGTTCGGGTTTTCTATTATGGGCCGGGTCAAATCAAATAGATCATCCAACAACACTTTCACTGCATTGTTTAGTTTTTTTAATGGTGGAAAGGAAAGAAGAAGATAAAATTATAAAATGCATTCTTAAGATTTTTTTAAGTGTGGAAAGGGAAGGAGTGGAAAGGATTCAAAGGGGGAGTTTAGTTGTTTTTTTCTCCAAAAGTTTTTTCCTCATTTTTTAGGTGATTAGGAAGGAAAATTTCTCTTCCCTTTCATCTCCTTTCTTTTTTTAAGTTAACTAAACAACACAGTGTTTACCTACCACCCCGTGCCACTAATAAAAAAAACTCATTTTTAAAGATCAAACTCAAGATTTTGGATTAATCTTCTAATTAATAATTAACATTTAATTAATATTTAATATATTAATAACTAATATGAAATATTTAATTAATGTTAAATGTTTATTTTATTTTTGAAATGACGGAATTATATAACTAAAAATTATGAACCATGTAGTAAGAGCATCAGGCATGGCTCAAGAATCAAGAACCATTCAGAATGTCACGTAACAACGTCACATCAGTTTCCATTATGTTATTAAATTTAAGCCGTTATGGATACAGAACAACGCAGAACGCAGAATCCTTTTTTTATTTTAATTTTTTTTATCTACATTTATAAGTTATATAAATAATATTCAAACAAATCTTTATTCAATAATACCAATAAATAAACATTAATAACAAAATAAAAACACATTAATAAATATAATAACGTCTTTAAAAATTTAGCTTTGACCATCGTAACTTTTCAATTAACATTTTACTTTTGACCCAAGTATATTTATTATTTTTGGCCATCCATTTCTTGTTAAGTTGTTGGCTGATTTATTTAGCAGTGACTCTTCACTAAACTAAGAATCCTCCTGTTTATGTTAAAAAGAAAAAAAGCTCCTACATCTCATTTTTCTCAAACCTTCAAGCGACTTCTCCTTTAGCTTCAACTAGTTTTTTGTCCCCGGGCGTTGCCCCGGGAGACATTACGTGACATGTAAACATGTGACAAAATTATATAAAATGAAATTTTCGTGGCAAAAGTTATGCGATAAAAAGTAAAGAAAAATGAAACGTTGGTGGCTGAAATTGAAAAAATAAGAGTATAAAAAGTAAGCAGAACAAAACTTTGTGTAAAAAGTAGAAAAAATAAAAGTGATGTAGCAAAAAGTAAAATGACGAAAACTTCGTAAATTTATGTGATAAAGAGTAAAGAGAATGAAACTTTCGTGACAAAAGTTAAAAAAACAAATGTATAAAAAGTAAATAACACAAAATTTTCGTGCAAGAAATAAAAGAAATAAAAGTTATGTGACAAAAAGTAAAAGTTTAAAAGTTTCTGTGATAAAAAGTAAAAAGAATGAATTTTCGTGGAAGAAATTAGAAAAATAAAAGTTTAAAAACTAAATAAAACAAAACTTTCGTGCCAAAAATAAAAGAAATTAAATTTAAGTGGAATAAAGTTAAAAGTTAAAAGTTTCCGTCATAAAAAGTATAAAAATGAAACTTTCGTGGCAAAAGTTATAAAAACATATGTTTAAAAACTAAATAAAAGCAAACTTTTGTATTAAAAGTAAAAGAAATTAAAGTTATGTGACAAAAGTTAAATGGCTGATATGGACCATTGTTGTAACAAATTTAACGAAAGGGACTATAATTGCAGGAAAAAATTAACAGCCGTTAGATGATGAGGACCATTGCTGCAACAAATTTAACGACAGGGACTAAAAGTGTTGAAAATGTGTGACGCACGCAAACCGATTCATGCTTTTTAGTATAATAATAGTGATCAATACACACACAAATATATAATATACGGAAAGATATAATATATATATATATATATGTATAAGCACAGTTTAAAAAGAAAGGAAGTGGACCATCATATATCTCACGTTCTCCCAACAACTGTACAATCTCCATTAAAGAGCAAATAGAAGGTGAGTTTATTTATATACATGTAAAGAGAACACATATATTAATTAAACAAATGAAAACAAAGATAAAGGAAAGCAAAAATTAAACAATACATTGGGCCCTCATATTCACTAAGAAACAAAAGAAAGTAAGACGCCGATGTCCGACAAAAAAACGAAAAACCCCGAAAGAGTACCGGTACAGAACTATGGGGGGATGGAGGAATGGTCGGTGTAGAATGCCATGTCATTGATCGGGGTCGTCATCACATACCCATACCACATGTTCTAAGGTACTAGAAAGAAAAGTATTAAGTACAAAGTACAACCAAATTCTAAAAATACAATATAATACTCAATCTAGAATCATATCGGGGTTCTAACTACATTTTGCTGCTTCTTCATTCTATCCTAACACAGAAATACATCAATTGAGATTTTTTAAGGACGGCAAAAAAGAATGAATAAACTCGTGTCACTTATAATAATAAGATATGAGAAAAATCCTCACCCAAAGAGGTCACACCATCTCTTTTTAGACCCTTTGGAGCTTCCAAATAAATAGAAGGTCCGTATGTACGGATAAGCCGAAAATCTCAAGTCTCGAGTCCCTTCCTAGTACCGGGAAGTGCTACTGAGTCCCAAGCGGGATCAGGACCGGTATTGATTTTTAATAGTTTTCGGATTGGGACCGGGACAAGACCGAAAAAATCCGTGAACTACGGGATTTCCCCGTCCCATCTCGGTCCCATCCCAATCCTGCCTTTTTTTGGGATCGAACATCGGAGTACCACATTTTTGAGATTTTTAATAATCTAATTAGATCACTTTCAAGCATGTTTATTATATAGTTGTTGTATATGTTATCACTTATTCAGTGGCACAAAACTTTATGATGTATCTTAAGGTTCCAAAATCATTAAAAACGAAATCCATAAGACGTATTATTTTTTAATCACTCATCCATCGAACGGAATTTTTTATACCCGTAAAAATATATACTGTCACAAAATGACAAAACTCCTTTCTCATACACTACCATCAAAACTAAAATTTTCAAACTTTATAAGATTATTTTTTCAAATAATAGCAAATAAAATCCCTAGATGCATTATTCTTGTGTTTATCAATTAAAAATTGATGTATTTGTAAGCACGTCCAACAACACTAGTTGATCAGTATCATACTACTATCATTATACCTTATGAATGTAGGCGGTGTTTGTTTGACATCTTAATTAAAAAAAAAAATTTCATGAATTAATTAAAAATACTTAATTTAAGTTATCAAAAGTGTTTGTTTTATTGACTTAATTCATACGGTCATTATTTATCCATTTAATTATTTTATCAATTTAATCACTTAATGGCTAAAAAACAAAAAAACCCGTAAAATTTCATTTATATGTGAACAGTCTTTAGAACATTATAGTGGTATGAACTTATCAATTACAACTAGAATGAATATAGTGAGAAAGAGAATGAATTCCATCGTTTGGTACAAGTAGATAATGAATATATAAAAAATACAAAATTTTAATAATAACCAAATTTAATACATATAACATCACTAAAATCAAAAAAAAAATTCCATTCTCATCCATTCTCTACATTTTATAGAGAATTGAGGGAATGGAATCGATTCCTACTCCTCGATTCTCTTTCCCATTCTCCATTACAACCAAACATGAGAAGTCTTTCTCATTCCCTTTCCACCTTTTCCATTCCATTGTACCAAACACCTAGTGAATCGTCGATAAATGCATAGCACAAGATCCCTATGGACAAGGAGACTTACTAGGAATTTAAGGGAGTGTTTGGTAGGAGGGAATCATAGAGAATGAAAATAGTGAGAAAGAGAATGAGTATTTGGAAAGAGAATGAATTCCGTTGTTTGGTACACACAGAGAATGAATATATAAAAAAATAAAAATTTAAATAATAATACATTTATTACATATAAAATTTTGAAAAAAAAAAATCAAAAAAAATTTTCATTCTCACTCATTCTCTACAATTTGTAGAGAATGGAGAGAATGAAATTGATTTCACTTTCTCCTTTCCCATTCCCTTTCTTCATGATAAACAAGGAAGTCTTTCCAATTCTCTTTCTCCCCTTTCCATTCCATCATACCAAACACCCCATTGTTGATAAGCGCATAGCACAAGATCCCTAAGGACAAGGAGACAAGAAATCGTCGCTTGGAGAAGACAGCCCTTATCTACTACCATCTATCCTATTGATAATCGGGTAATTGCACAAAATCACGTTAAATATTGAATCCAGATACATTATATGTGTAAAACCGAGTTTAGCTGTTACGGAACATTATAATTACCATAACTAGCATATTATAGTGGATAAATGATATAGAAAGAAAGAAGGGAACAAGACTATATAGTAACTGAACTGTACATATGATAACAAACAATAGAGAACTGAAGATTCTTTTCTCTTGTCATATTTCCACATTCATAACATATGAATCATATTTTAAAATACAACTTAGCTAACCCGTAACCAGGTTTTGTGTAACTAGTTTCCAACAGAGTAAAAGAACATGTTGAAAACAATCATATATTAATGAAGCTTTTCTGTTACAAAAGGCCAAGGTAATACTAAAGAAAAACCACCTGCAAACCATCGACGACCTACCATCACACCAAACCCATAACTAAGCATTCACTTGAAAACACACCCACATCAACACCAACTCCATGTTACTAATAGACTAAAGATTCTGAATGCTCATGAGCATTATATAGGTCGGGAAGATCAGCACTAGTTGAGAATTTGATCCATCTTTTCTTCTCAGTATACTTGAGAAATGGCTGCAACACTAGCCCGATAAATATAGCAATAACACTAACGACCATGACCTTGAGCGAAGAAAGGGCCAACACGACACAAATCAATATCGTCGGAGGAATGCACAAAAGAACAGATCCAACAGTACCCACGGGTATCTTGTAAGGCCTTGATGCAGCGGGATACTTCATTCTTAACCTTACAAAAGCTATAAACTCCAAAATCATCCCAAAACAGTATAAAAAGTTTTCAGCAGCCACTATCTCTTGAAAACTTAACCATGAAAGCAAGATTACACCAGAAGCTGAGAATAATATCCCGATTGAAGGAGTCCCGTGGCGAGACCGCTTAGCAAAAAACTCAGGGATCATACCCCTTTCAGCCATACCAAGAAGTTGGAATGAGTCACTACTCATTTCCGTGACAAACATTCCCATGTTTGACATGGCAGCACCTGCCTGTATCCACCATCTCAGCCATACACCGCCAACCAATTTAGCCACATCTGAGAAATAGCCATCAGTCCATTGGTCACGGTGCAGAGGGACTGCACCGGTGCCCATTAAAAGAGGGAAAAAGTAGCCTGAAACGACTAGGATCAACGCATAGAACAAAGCTTTTGGGAGAGTTTTTCTTGGGTTATCAACCTCACCAGCAAGTGTACTTATGGAGTCCCAATAATTAAGATTCCAAAACAGTGTGTTTAAGTATAAGTTCCAGTCCACAACATGCACATCCACCACTAACCATCTTGCAGGCTCAATTTTAGGAATCGAAATAAGACCCATAATTACAAAAGGAACTAAAGAAAATATCCCTAACAGAACAGCAACCCACCCTACAATAGTTAACCCTCTGAAGTTCATGTATGTAAGGGCAATAGTCAAGGCTAAAACCGCTAAAACACGTGGATACCCATCTGCTAAAACCGGAATTCCTGACTTCAAATAATCAAGAAACAGAACAGGGTATAATGCATTGTCTATGACACCACTAAGCCATTTCATCCAACCTTGTTGAAACCCCCAATAAGGACCTAAAGCAGATGAAACCCAAACAACATAACCACCATCTTCAGGAAACATTGTACCCATTTCAGCAGTTATTAAAGCTTCAGGTACGCTCCATATAAACGGGAATACCAAAAACCCAATGAGGGCTAACAGGGGACCAGCGGCCTGAACACTATCCTCAACACCGAAAGGTCCCCCAGAAACCTCATAAAATATGAGAAATATAAGAGGTATAATTGAAACCCTTTTAATATTGTTGTTATTAGGAGCACCTGTTGGAGATGGGGTTTCATTCATTCCAATATATTCTACCTCATTATGTTGTCCCATTGCAGTTGCTGATTCTTTGTTGGCTGTGTTCTTTGATTTCTGCAGTTTTAGTAACCAAATTCAAGGCGATCAGTTGATTACTTGACTCAAATTAACTTCAAACTCACATGTCCTAAAAAAATAATCCACTAAGCAAAAATACCCACAAAGTTTAAGACTTTAAAGAGAAACATATATATAGCAGCATTTTTAGTTTTTAGTCAAATGACAGTCAGTTATGTCCCAAAATAACAATCTTCTTAGTTCACAAATCTAGGAACAAATATAAGCAAAAGTATTAAGAAGATCAATGGTTGTGTTCTAGACTAAACAGCCCTCTTAATGCTAAGCCCTAAAATTCTTGAAATGCCAAAATCTTTATGACTTTATATACTGTATTTCTTTCATTGCATAGATATCAAGTTCAAAATCAAAATTGTCAAGAAAAGATTTGAAATTTACATCTAATGTTAAATCTGGAAAATACCCTTTTTATCAATGCATAAATGTTAACATAATTTCCAACAAAAAGATGTCAATTGTTGATGTTTAATGAATATGATACTCAATCCCGTCATGAGCAGGGTAGGGGGTTCCCAAAAAGACTTGAACTTTATGTCATCATGAACCAATTTAAAGAAAATAAAGATGGGTGTGTTCTTAAAAAACCCTAAAATTAAGAATTCAGGATGAACTAAAGATACTGAGATCCCTTGATCACAAAAACTAAGTAGCTGATACTTGATGCAGTTCTTCAATCAAGTGTAGCAATAATTTGAAAATAAATAGATAATGAAATACTAACTAACTAAATAAATAATGAGTAACATAGATATATACAGATATGTATATAAAAAGGGATTAAATTACGAACCACGAGATACAGGGGATTCTGTTCATGGTGTGTTTTGGTAGATCGATCTGTCAATGATTTTGGGTGTGATGTGAATAATATTGGAAGGCGGGTGATAGAGCACGTGTAGATTCAACTATAGATTAAGTGGCCACGTAATACAAAGGCATGTTTGGCGTTAAGTTTCGGAAGCTTTAACTTTAATGTCACGAGCTTGGTTGTTGCAAAAACTTTAGTATACCATTTAAAAAGACTATGAACCAATAAATTCTTTAAACTTATCCTCCTAATCATCTTCTTAATTATATCATATAGTAAAACTAGTTAATCAATACAGGTTTAACCCGAACATATTAATTAAAATTTTAACATATAAATATATATATATATTAAAGAAATATATAATGTTTCTTATTAAAATGTTATAAAGTATTATTTAAGAGAGAATTTTTTTTTCTTTAAATATATTATTAATATTTTTGTTAAACATGTAAAAGACTATTTCTATTTTATTTATATATGACATCATAATTAAATAAAATAAATTTTAAGGTGAAATATGGATTTTCCACATCAAAATTGTTATAAAAATACTTACAAGAAACAATCTTGTTTTATTATATATAGAGATTACATTTTGTTTTAAAAATAAAATAATAAAATAAAGGAAAAAATACATAAAAAGGTAATCTATTTACCCAAAATTTCTAATAAGGAGAACCTATTTAGTTTCATCTATTTAAAGAATCTCATTTTCATAAATTTCCTAACAAGGTGAACATCATTAATTTTTAATGTTAGACTTCCGTTAAGTATCACCCCATGTCTTTTTTATTCATATCAAATTTTGGCTCCGGTTCCTCCTAATAGTATTTATTATATGTGCTAGGGCAGTAGATATTATATAATGTTTACATTTTTCAAATTAATCAAACAAAAATATATAATTTTGAGTTTTCTTATAAATTACAAATGAGTGACGTAATCAAATAAAGGAATTATAAATCTTTTCCAAAAGGGAATTCTTTTACAGGAGTATGGATATCATTGCATCTTACTTTTAAAGTGTGTTATTATGTAAAAAAAAAAAAACACTTGAATAATAACTCTATATTGAAGTGCCACTTAATTTACAGAAATAAAGAAAAAGAACTCGACATCAAGGAGACCAAATAAGTGGGTTTACACCTTTACATTACAGAATGGTGAGCTATGTATATCGTAGCCTCGTAGGGGCTTTATGCCTTTATCCATTTTGAAGTCAATAACAAGAAAATGTTCACATATATATATGAATTTTAATTTAATTCATGCCTTCAAACTTTCCGCATATTGTTTTTTTTTTTTTTTTTTGTATATTTTTTTAATTTCACCATTATTTAAATGATAATGTTCCACATTATTTATAATAATGCATTATAGATTAAATAGATTATAATATTATATAACCACACGTTTGTATTAATATTTACTTAGGTTGGTGAGAATTAAGTAGTTAAGAAACTATTTATATATAACTAGGTTTTTGACCCACGCGATGTGCGATATTTTAAAAATTGATATATTAGTTTAGTTGTCTTACAAATTTAGTGAATGAAAAAATATATATAAATAACATAAAATTTGATGATCCATACGTATGAAAATGGTAAAAATGAAGTATGTATCCGTGTGTTGCGTCAGTTGATTATCATAAAATATTGTTGAAACAAACAGTATTAAATAATTAGATATAGCTATTGATGATTAGTAAAATGCGTTTTATTATTTTTAAATCACTTCATTTATAATATTATCTTTACATTTCATATTGATGTTCTACATATTGTCAAATATAAACTCTATGTATTATAAATTTTGAATGTTTCTTCTGTAATTTGTTTTATGTCATGACATAATGCCAATTTTTTTATCTGTTTCAGAATTCAAACTACATATGTCTGCGTAGGTCCCTAAAACCATCTTCTAACAATCCACACATACAAATGAAAGTGAAAAAGTCTAAGACCATATTAATGAACCACCAATCTATTGGCTAAAAAAAATATTATTCTAGTTGTTGTAAATCAAATAAAGAAGATATAAAATACTTTTTACATAGACTAAAAAAAATAATATTAAGTAATTAGATTGATTTACTATAAGAAATTACTTTTGATATGAACTATAAGAAAAATGGAAATAAAAAGGATATATATTCTTAAATGTTGAATCTTCCTAAAGCCGCTAGCTTAGTTTGATATAAAAGAAATCTAAGAAATTTGAAATACATGATACATGCTTAGTTTTTTTTTCCAATGGAAGATTTGATTTGATTTTTTTACATAAAAAATATTATTTTTTTCATACATACATTTAAGATTTGTTTTGATAAATATGAGAATAATTTTATTTTTATTTTTTTGATATATTATATTGTAAAAAAGTTTTGGAGATGTAGCAATTTTTAAGGATAGTTAAATTAATGTGAATGCCTTTAAAATATCAGGATAACTATCGTTTTATAAGATGTATAAATATCTAATCTTTAATACTATTTTATAAAGCATTTTGTTTTTTTTTTATTTCAATTAAATAATTGAACTACCTAAATTACCCCACTTCTTTATTCACTAATATAAACATCTATACTTAATATACATATAATACCCTTAAATCTTGACCAAAAATTTTATCCCTCTCATTAAATTTCAACCACTCATTTTTTATTTCTCTTCCATAAATCATTTTATTCCTCTAATTCATTCAAATTCTGTTATCTCAAAAACTGTATATCGATAAATTATAAAAATTGTATGGGTAGTCTTAAAACTTCATGCTCTTTCATTAGAGATGTCATTCGATATACTTTCGACGAATTTTGAAATCCGATGACGGAACTCGTACGGCTAAGGCATTTGGCTATCATACTCTATAACTTGACCTATCACTCCACTATCTCACCGCCGCAACGCACGGGCACTATCTCTCGTAATAATAATATGGCATGTGATTCTTATTTAATGGAACACAAAAATTGTGTGTGATTTCATTTTTTGGTTGAACTAAAAATAAATATCCTAGGGGTTTTATTCATCTTAAAAGGTACTCTGTATATAAAGACATGTTGTACTGATAAAAACTAGGTGATCGTATTAAATGCATGTATATTTATGAATTATGCTGGAGGAAGGAATAACTTTATCAAAAGACCTTAGAAAAAGCCTTTATATAGTTATGTTATTATAACATAGATTTTGCATCAAATGTGCATCTATATGTTTCGTCCATCCGCTTAAAAAATAAATTCGAATTAATGGAATATAAAAATAAGATATGTCGCTTTTAGAAGGAAATAAACACATACAAAGGTGATAAACGACTTTAAGATATCCTAACAGGCAACTAACACGTTAAAAATAATGTAATCTAAAGTCAGTCGACATATCTATGTACTTTTTAGTAATTTTCAATATGTGCCAAATAAACTAGCCAATTATGATCATATTTAGCTTGATAATGAATATGTTCATCACTAATCGAACTCAAATATCTTCAAGAACCCGATTCTACACTAGACTTAAAGGTAAATGGTCAAATATTGTTTCTTAGCTATTTTATCGTTGTTATTTAAGTGATGTATCTTTTTAGCATGCGTTCCATGCAAAATGTACAACCAATCTTTCCGTTTTCTCTGAAAAGGTAATTTGACTATAAATACCTTAGAAGTTAGAAAGAGACCCTCGATCTATAAAGTTAGATTCAATGTTGGTGAAAGATGGCAGCCTTTAAATAAAGTATAAGTAGAAATACAACCCACTCAAAAAGAAGGAAGTAAATTATAAGTAAAAGAAATCAACTTTTATGCAATTGCACGCTTAAGTGACAATTAATTTGACCTTGTCATATCCTATCATTGTTCTCAAGTAGCCCCCCACATGTGCGTATTGGTCGGGCCTATGATCAAGAATCACATATGATATTTTTCACCACATTTAATATTTTAAGTTGAGTAACAAATTATATCCAAATATTTCTAAAACTTTATGGTGTTATATTTATATCTATATATCTATAAACTCTTATAGAGCGCTCTCATGGGTTAACAAACCGTCGTTGGCTTGTTTTTCACTACACCACGAGCACAAACTATTGTATGTGTCTAGTGGTCCACTCGCTATAAACAGATATGTAGTCCATATCACAAATAATGTTGAGGGATAAGTATCTTGTAATGTAACAAACTTTGAATGAATATCTATAATAGGAAATAACTAAAGTTGTGTATATTGTATGTAAACAACTCGAAAATAATGTTTATTGTATATAAGAAAATGTATTCAACCAATTAAAATCAGACAAGTGACACCTCTATATGGTTGCCACGTATGTTTTCTTACATAAAATAAACATTTTTTAAAGTTGTTTACATACAATACACAAAACTTTAGTTATTTCATATTATAGACATTCGTGCAAAGTTTGTTACATTCCAGAATACTTATCCCATAATGTTGAAGGATTATTTTCTTCTTTTTCCCCTCCTTTCATAGACTACGCTATATAGGATAAGTAGTCTCAGATTAATGATCGATTAGTGATATATTAAGAATGTTAGATTGCGTAAAATTTAATGTTAAATTGTGGGGAGTTGTCTTCAATGACATGTCACTAATGCAGACTATTTATGTTAGCTATCCAGACTGGATTAAAGGTAATTTCTCAACTATGTAACAAAGATATCATTCGTATCAATTAACTTAAAAAATCAAACTATCTATACTCGATTTCTTAAAATTCAGCACTTTTTTTCTTCTCAAAATACCCCTATTTAAATATAAAACTCTTATATACCTTCATCCTCACTCTCTTTAATCATTACACACTTTCATCGACCTTTCATCACCTTTCGTCGCCGCCCTCCTTTTCCACCGCCTCCCTCGATCTCCACCACTTCTTTTTATATTGGCATCACTTTTTAGCCGCCGCAACGCGCGGGCACTATGTTCGTTGGTTAAAAAAGTCATCTCTCATGGATACTTAATGATCATATACTATTTCAATTTTAAACCACGTTAAGTTAACGGTTAACGAAATGAGCTATCATACATGTTCTAGTTTTATTTAACAAATGTTGATAATTACGTACATATGAACATTTAACATCTTTTAATAATGAATTCTTCACAATATAAATAATGTGCTAACATATTTATAAATATATATGGGGTCATAAAACTTTGTATATAGTAGGGTAAACTTAGTTATGAGTCATTATCATAACTTAATACAATCAATTAATAATAATAATTAAGATGTTAATATATAGTATTATATAACACATTGCTTGAACATTGGGTAACAACATAATGTTTCCTCTTTTACTATAAAAGGTCATATGTATACTCAAGATGTCTAAGAACGGTTTTTTTTATTAATAGTTTAAATATTTTTTTTAATAAACGGCAATCATGAAAAAGCTCCCCATACGAGCATGCTTATTTCACTTTAAGGTTCTAAAAATCTAATGATTACATATTACACATTCCATTCATTTTTCAACACACAGTTATATTAATTTAAAAAAAATGTCCGATGTTAAACAAACATTTCATGTTAAAATAAATTTTATATTAGTTCACAGAAAATATAAACGCAATTTCATGCTTAATAAACTGTCCCACCCCTGACTTCCAAACAAATTTTACTATATCATGCCACATACATATGATAGTGAATAGCAAATATCGAAATAAAATAAAATACTAATAAAATAATAGCAATAGTAATAGGAACATTAATATTACTCAATAATAGATATAGATAGTTAAAATAGAATATATAATGAATTACCTGATCAGCACCGTCAGCATTAACTTCAACAGAAGTCTTCGCCGGTGAATCAGGTGAGATAGCTTTTACGGCCGTTAGGGCATCAGTGCCGCCACCTTTCGCGGTAACATGATCACTAGTTGGAGCTGGAGCTGGAGCTGAAGCGGGTGGATCGAGAGGTGGTTGTGAAGTAAGGTTTGAAGGTGTGGTTAATATAGTGGTTTTTGTTGCTATTGGCTTCATATCAAAAGATAAAAATAAAAATAAAAAAAAACAATACTCACACACACGTACTAAATTAATTAAATAAAATGTTTGATTCAGATTCGATAGCAGAATTATATATGATGCAAATTAAGAGTAGAGAAAAAACAAAAGGATTGGTTGGATATTTTGATTAGTCCAAATAATACTGTGTCATTGTGGTGATATATATGGAAATGAGAAGAATATATATATGATGCAAGGTGAGAAATAGGATGAGATTTGGTTTTGGATGGGATGGTCCACAGTTTGGAATATAAAGGGAGGGAGGATCAAATCAAGATGTTTTTTAAAACGGTTTTTTATTCCTCTTTTTATTTTATTTAAATGATGATGATTTTTAATTTTTTATTTTTGATATAAATACATCTAATTGGAGGTTGACTAACAATGCTGTCATGAAAAGAACATTATTTTATATATGATATTTAAGTTTTAGAATTTGGTTATTTGTTGGTGGTGGAACTTAGATGTCTTTATTTTGGTATCTTTGTATGGCGAATTGTTTGGATCGATTTCCATAGAAATAGTATGGTGTTTAATTCCGTACGTATCAAAGCACAAATGTCTACGCGATGCGACGGTGTGACGACAGTGTCAATAGATGGTGGTGGCAACGACGGGTGGTAGTGGTATAGATATTAATGTAAAAAGTGATTGATGTAAATGAAAGTGGTATAGTTATTTTAAAGGTTGAATGATGTATGTTGTACGAAAATGTTTAAATTAGTGAACAAACAAAAGTGGTATTTTGAGCTTATCAACTACTTAGTTTATAGAATTGTATGAAACAAATGCATTATGATGTAGTATATATAATTATATTGTTATATTTTGGCTACTCTTTATGCCTTTAAAAAAACTATATCACTTCCTTTTGCATCAATCACTTTTTACATTAATATACATACCGCTACCACTCGTCATCGCCGTCTAAAGAAAGAGAAATAGCAAAATTACGAAAGAAACTATTTTTTTAATTACGTTATAATTACATTAATGTCTCAGCCACAATAAATAATCTATAACGATAAACAGTCAATACAAATAAATTGAAGTTGCTTGAACACTAAACAATTTTTCCTTCTTGCCCGAGTAAGTTTCACCCCCTCCAAATGTCACTTTAGTTGTAACAATAACTTTGAAGAAGAAGAAAAAATAATCAAAACTATGATGACAAAGTGAAAGCAATATTTTTAGTTAACTAGGATATAACCATCATGACTATCTTCGGAGAGATCATCAGTACTTAGACGTCTTTATTAACCCGTATAATTGAAAACTAGTCATTATTGACGGCTGTCATTATGATTGGTGAGGAATGAGATGAAAATTAAGAATATGATGTGACAGATTGTACGAATATGATGTGACATATGATGTAACAACCATGGATACCGAAAAATTATATAGCATTGGTGATAGTCCAATATCACTAACACATCGTATTAAGTAATTAGACTAAAACTTCATTTGGTTTTACTAAATAAATAAATGAGACGATTGTCTCTGTAAGTCTTTAAACAAACTCATTCATCAGTGATAGTCTAATATCACCAATACACCAACCAACTATCCTCGACAGAGGCGGTATTACATGGTGGGGTGGGGGGGAGGAGGGATAATGTCTCATCCTCAACTTTTATGTTTTTTTAAAAATTTTGATTAATTAATTGCTCTTATAGTTTTGGGGTTTATTTAATTGTAGCAATTCTTTACTGTACATATTCATTCTCTATGTTATTTTTTGGTAAGTTCTTTCGTACATAGTTACATGAGTATGTTTAATCATAATATATATATATATATATATATATATATATGATAGTGTTAGAATATATTTGGTATAGTGTTCCTCTTTGTATTAGTTGATATCAACGTATAATATACTTGTATGTATTTATCGTTCTTTACTAGAAGGTTTTTGGGCATGCCTATCACTATATATTCAAACGTTTTACTGTAACTTGTTTTTGGTTGGTAGCAAAGTTTTTTTTGGTAAGTTTCAATTTTGCCCTTGGTGAAAATTTTCATTATACCGCCTCTGATCCTTGGGATATAAATTGTCGCAAATTAATTGTTGTGTTTAAAAGAGAACAACGTTTAAAAGTTGAAGGATATGAATGAGCAAAATGAAATATATGGGGACGGTGATTCTCACTTCCGATTCCCAATTACGTTTCAATTTTAGGCCTTGCTGCTCATTATTTTACTACTCCATTTTTTATTAAATAAGAAATAAAACCATAATATAACAATAAAATAAATTAACTAGCCAACAAACAGGACGCACTGCCACCACATTGTGCCGCCAATATATATTTTCCAGTGAGTTTTACTTCCTGTAGGTGGGAATTCTAACTATATATACATCATCATTTTGTTGAATTTTATTCTCTTTTTTTACAATGTATATAACATGTTTTTATTATTCCCATTTTTAGTTTTTACGATGTTTAACATGGCAAAAGTGAATATTTATAATGGCTTTAGATTCGCTAAACTACGACTATAAGTTTGCATTTAGGTTAGAAATTTTAGCGTAAATAGTTCGTAAAGTGTCACACCCCACCTTAGGCAGAATCGTAGGATATGACGAAAAGATATAGCAATAGCACATGAAATTTGTAATAGAGTTATACTAAATAAAATCCAAATAAATGTAATTCCCACAAGCTATCATAAGTCTAGGCAACACGCCTCAAATAGCAAAAGATGTACTCGTAACAAATAGTAAATAGAGTTCAATGATTAAATGCAACTAGGAGTCCATGAAGGATCTCTTTATTAGTCTTCATAAAGTCCTTATGCTCAATCTCCTTAAGCATTGTTATTACCTGAAAATGAATGCTCAAAAATGTCAACATAATGTTGGTGAGTTCGTAGGTTTATAGGTATACAAATGAGTTTGTTGTGCATGATATATGAGGTTTGGACAATAGTGTAAATATAAACATGTAGTAGCATGTATGCATACCAAATACCGATCAATGCCATCATAGTTTTCCAACAACACAAACTCATCACTGCTTGCCAACAACACAATCACCTCACTACTTGCCAACATCTCAATCACATACTGTATTACCAACAACTACCAGCTGGAGTATATAGTTGGTCGATAGATTTCAAATAGTTTTCAATAGATATCAACAGACATCTATTGCATCATAGAATCAACACAAACAAGCTAGCATACACATTTCATAATTACACGTATTTGTCCAAAAAAACAAACAAGTTTTGGCACAACTAGTAAAAAAATGAAAAGTGTTTTGAGTATCATTTTCCCCCAAACAAATAAAATAAAAAGGGGCCACGAAACCCACCTCAATCAGCAAGCAGTTGTGCAAAGTCCAAAAGATCACTATAATCTACACAACATATACATGTACAAGTTACAATTACGGACATGGTCAATAACCGTCCATTGTAACCCGCATTTGATGATATACATATATGGCTACTTTCAAAATATTCACAACTGATATGTCATATATTATTAAGTTACAAGTCACATAACTTAATATATAGTATTTGTTTTAATGATTTAAGATTAAATTCTACAAGTTCATATTTACTAAAATTTTTGGTAACTTTATCTATTTTTTATTAGGATGAAACAAACGATTCAAGCTTTCAAATCTTAACTACTGTTACCTTAGAGTGTTATATACTTACATGAATTTTTAGATAATTTATTTGGCACGTTTACTATTTTTAAAAATTCGATAATTACAGACTAGTCAGAAAAATCACTGTTTAAGCACAAAAAAGTTTTATAAAAGTTAAGGACCTATAAAGCTTCAAAAAAATCCATTTTTTTTCTATAAACTCTTAACACCTGACGTCTGGAAAAGCATAAATTTCCAGTTCTTAAAATTGACCAAGATATGACTATTTGACGTCGACCAAAATCTGTTCGGAAAACTCAGCTTTGCGCAGTTTTGTTATAAAATTCGTTTGATGAACTTAAACTTCATATTTTGACACGAAACCAACTTCACCAGAAACTACACTTCCTGAACTTAATTTTAGGCACCAAAAACGTGACTTGACCATCTCCCATGACCAAGATACGACCTCTTAAAGTTAACAAATTGAATATGTCCATATTCTGAAATAACTCAAACTTACTGTTTTAAAGATTACTACAACTAAATATTCATATATAAACTTTCAAATCTTTCCAACACCTATTTAAATCTGTTATTATGATTTCCATGCCTTCATAATTGGATTTCTTAAATTACATTAATTATTACGCTACAATTAATACGTAAACTTTTAACATCAATATGGTTTATACTTCAAGCTCTTGATTTAACCATAAAAAGACATTCATTAGTTATTATAAATTTTGCCATAATATATATTCATCAAATAGGCTACTTATAATGAAAGATCAATAAATAAATAAAAATTATATATAGTTATATATATATATATATATATATATGAAAAGAAAAGATAAGTGTTTACCCCAAGATTGATGATCACTCCTTAGATACATTGACAAAATTGAATATAAATCTATAAGAATTTAACTATAGATATTTATATATAAAAGATTTTTAAAGTAATAATGAAAACTATTTAAACTCACCAAGATTGCTATCATAAAGGAGTAATTAAGATTATGATGGTGGTGCTCCCCCCCCCCCCCCCCCCCCCCCCCCTTTTTGTGTGTGTTCGATGGTAGAAGAAAAAAAAACAAAGGGTTTTAGTTTTTATTTAGGATATTTCATTTATATTTGTTATAGAGATAAGTGTTTGAGTTTGGATATAATTAGGCTATATTATTATTATTATTATTATTAAGAATAATTTAAATGGGATAGGATTGTGACCCCTCAGCCGTAAATTCCAATTCATAAGGTTGGATGGATATGTTTTGTTATTTAAAATAAACTAGTCAAATTGCATATGAAATTTTTAATTTGTTTTATTTATTTAACTTCCAATTTAATTGTATAATATAACCATTATTGTTATTATTACTATATTATAATTAACCTTGATGATTATAAATTTTGACACACCATTAAATAATTTATAGAGATTTATGAATTTCTCGAAATGAATATGACATATAACTATATGTCATGTAAAGTGACTAAATATTAAATTATTGGAAAATAAAATAATAGTAGTCACATATTAGAATGATCACACATCTCTACGTTTGTTATACTATGTAGGCACATTGACTAGTCAAGAAATTAGGAATGTAAGTTACAGACTAAAATAAATGACTGGTTTTGGTGACGGATATCACATAAGGTCTTTATGTTTGTTTATTTGTAATAAATGAGTATCTGACTTGTTTAAGTAAACGAGCGAACACGAGCTAAAAATGTACAAAAGTTTTGTTCATCTAAATGTTCGTATTTGTTCGTTTGTATATCAAACAAAATGACGCATGTGATCTGTTTGATGAAACGCCTATACAAAAGACTTTTGTTGGTTGCTTGACTCATTTTGGCACATTATGATAATGTGGTTTCTGATTACCTATGAAATGTGTCACATGAGTTTTATAGTGTCTATTTGACGTGAAGAACTTGGTTAGAATTTAACAAGAGCAAATGACAACTTTACCCCCTTATCATGTATAGAACCGTTTATGATAAAGTTCATGGTCAAATTGTTGAGAATCTAATTATATATATATTTATCATCATTTAGTTGATCTTTATTCTCATTTTTTACAATGTATATAACATGCCCTTTTTATTCTCATTTTTACAATATATCATCACTTCCACAATGTGAATTTCCAATGTGAATTTGTTGGTCTCCTTCAGTGACAATTTGGCAATCCATTAGGGGTTTTGTTTTGGTTATATGTGAAGAACTTTGTTTTGGTTACTCCCTGGGTATTATCATCACGTACATCCTTGTTTAATCAGTAGTTGTGTTATCAATTTCGGTGCTTAAACACAAATTTGGTTTTAAATTTCGGTTAGGATTTCATTTTCAAAATTTTGGTGGTATTGACCGAAATTTTACCTTCCTAATTTCGGTGGTATTAATGGTTTTACCGGTTTGATTTTTTTTTTAATTATATTTTGGGCCATACCTAATTAAACAATTTTTTTAACAAACTTTTTAATAGCCCATATAATAACAATTAAACCTGTGAGGAATAAAACCCACCCAAAATGAAACATAAACCCAAACCCAATTTCCAAAATACACGATCGGGCCTATTTCTTCCAGCAATCAAGCAGCAGCAGCGACCTCAAGCAGCAGCAACATCACCAGGTATTTCTATCATTCTATGAAGCAGCATCAATTTCTTTCTTTCTGTCATCTGTTTCTACGGAGATGATAGCCTTGGCTGATGTGGACTCGGAGGAAGAATTCCAAGACTTGAAATTTGATTTTATCATTTTTTAATATTTTTTTTTTTGATTTATGACTTATTATGGTGACTGGTACTTTATATATACAGTAATATTTTGCCTGTTATTAGAATTACCGAAAAAAACGGATATTTCGTATACCAGTACAGAAACACCGAAATTTCTGTCCTTAATAGATCAATAGAACTGTTTATGATAACATTTGCGGTCAAAATAGTTGTATCAGTCACCAAAAATAAGAAAATGTAATAAAGAAAACTTGGTAAAACAAAAGGTTGTGCTGCCGTGGTTTGAGATTGCTTGATAAATAGTAATAATAAAATTTTTATTGAACTGTAGAGTTGTTGTTAGGCGTATCTTCATTGAACTGTGTCTAATATTCGATATCTTGTTTAGTTGGTATCTTTTATTTTGTAATTGTAGTTTATCTCTAAAACATAATGTTTTTAATTGGTTTATGCTGAAGGAACTCAATTTTTTTTTTTTTTTTATGTGTGCAGGATTTGACACAATAATGTGGAGTATCAACATTGGTAAATCACTAGTTTCGCAAAAGATTCTTAATCGGCTAGCTTTCTCTTTTTCCAGATCATTTTATACATCAAAACCATGGGAAAATGTTCTCCCCAAACAAACAGCTGTATTTATTATGAATCAGATGGATCCTCCTCTTCCTTGTAGTGGGAATGGGAATCGATGGTTCTCATCACGGGTCAACGGTGATAGAATTGTTCATAATCGATTAGATGAAGTCAAGCAGGGAAAGCATAGGGAGGGAGATCGGAGAAAAAAAGCAGGTCTGGGTACAGCTAATATAGATGCTGAAGGTGACAAGGATCACGTGGGTGTAGGGCCAAACATTGATAAAGTAGAGGAGGAGTATAGAAAACATGTCGACCCTCGTCTTCTTAACATGAGGCGCGAGGAAGTCGATGATTCTGAAAGTGAAGAAGAGGACCATTTGACTCATGAAGGCACTAAAAAGAGTCTAGAAATCATGGATAAGAAACTCAAACGTCATGAAGAGCTTCTTCATAGTTTTACTAAATCAAGTATGTTTGTTTATTAATTATTTATCTAATATGCTCGAGTCATGCTGTATTACTTGTAATCATCACATTCTTTGGTCTGATTTCTTTTTCTGGTAACCAACTAAACCATCATTGTTCAAGATTTTTTATTTATTTATTTTAAAGGTAGTCCTGCATCAGGAAACCGCAACATCACACATTCCTGAATCCTGATACCCCAGTTCCCATGTCATTTAGACTCTGATTACCTTACATTCGAAAACATAGAAGATGGTTTTTTCAGTCCTAAAAAGTTGCTTGCCTAAAATATATTGAAACTGAGGATGGTTAACTTTTGACGCAGTTAGCACTTCTTTGTAGATATAATTATGCTCATAACCTAAAATTTTTATTCTTGACAGAAACTATTGAGGATGCATTTAATTTGATGAAAAAAATTGACAAATTCGAGGAGAAACATTTACCCTTTCGGCTTGAATACCGCGTCATTGGTGATTTGGTGAACCGGCTAAAAGATGCTACTGGTAAAGAGAAATTTGTTCTCCAACTCAAGGTGAATAGAGCTATCAAATTCGTTAAATGGAAAGAAGCCTTTGATCTCAATAACCCTGCCAACTATGGAATCCTCCGAAAGCACCCATCAAAACATGATCATGCTGATGATTTTGTAGCTGAAACGGACGGATATTCAAAAAAAGATACATTAGATGAAGATGATGAGGAAGTGTTTGATAACACTAAGCAGACTGAAAAGATATTGTTAGAGAAGGTAGATGTCATTGACCAAAAGCTTGAAGAGAAGCTTGCAGAGTTGGATCATACTTTTGGAAGAAAAGGTATGGTACTGGAGGAGGAGATCAGAGATCTTGCTGAAGAGCGCAACACTCTGACTGAAAAGATGAGAAAACCCGTTTATATAAATGTAAGTATGCGTCCCTGGTTATTATATGTCAATATAGATAATAAGCTATTATATAGGTTGCTTTCTATATTGGCCCTAATGGTGAGTACCTTTTAGATGCTGCATTAGTTTTACAATATTCGATCATTTTCAACAATATAGTAAATACTGGTATGTTTGTTAAATTTGCACACCATATGGGACTTTATGAATTGGCTTGTAGCTTCCTCTTTGTATTCTATTATGTTACAAGTATAATATCTAATGGCACTTTTGTTCAATGACAGGGTTTTGATGTGAAAGCCATTGAGGTTAACCGAACACATAGAGCTACAAAGGTAAGTCTAAGGAATTATAAAACCTATTTATTTCGCACGCAATGCATTTATAATTGTATATTCTACAGGGAGGGAGGAAAGTCAGATTTACGGCATTGCTTGTTTGCGGGAATTATCACGGTGTCATTGGTTTCGCCAAGGCAAAAGGCCCTTCGATTGCCAGTGCATGTCAGAAGGTAAGTTTATTTCTTATAACAGTATTCAAAACAGTTACAGAGAACTAATTTTATATTTATTGCATTATCAATAAAATTAATTATTTTTGGATAAATGGATCTTTTTCAAACAATATTGTGGAACACAGTGGTCAACAATTTTTTTCGTAAAATTGGTATCTGGGTTTTCCAAACCCTGACTATACCTGCCGCCTAAGTCTCGGCCTCTGAACCACGGACTATGCACATCCACCTACTGCCAGTAGCTACCCACCAATAAATGTTGTTTGAAGTCTGGGTTTGGGAAACCCTGATTATGTCCAAAGTAAAAAACTATACATGCTTACAACTTTAATTTTAAGATATATAGAGGCCATAGTCCAGGTTTCCCGAACCCGGATGTCAAAAACATCACTGCAAGTATTTAATGCTGAAAGAGTCTGAGTTTTGGAAACTGGGGGTATGGTGGCAGGTAAAATTTTGGTTTGGGAAACATGGGTTTTACGAATACTTTTGCTGACCTCCTTGTTCTACATAATTGTTTGGGAAAGACCTCATTTATCCAAAAAGTTTTCTGAAACAAGATAAAATCTCAATTGCTTACTATTATTTTTTCTAAATAGTTTTGACCAATCAAAATGACTTAAGGTAGCAATCCCTCTAGGATCTGTTTGTGCCATTTTTTCAAATTCTCTTTTTTTTTTTTGGCAAATTAGAAGCAATTGTAATGCAATATGTGCGATCAACTGACTTCTGTTTTGTTAACATGAACCACATCCTATATTTCGTACTACATTGGATCCAACTTAGGCTCAAGTGAAGTGCTTTCAAAATCTGCATTATGTGGAACGACATGAAGATCATACAATTGCACATGCCATTCAGGCTTCTTATGAGAAAACCAAGGTTTGCCACCTCATTGCCACTTCCCCAACCCCTATGAGAAATGAGAGTAATAATACATGAGATGTATTGCTTCTCTCTTTTAGGTTTATCTTTGGCCTGGTCCGACTAAAGGTGGCATGAAGACAGGAAAACCTGTTCGGGCTATATTACATCTAGCTGGTTTCAAAAATGTTAAATCTAAGGTAAAACAGCTAGTTTTCATTGGTATTCATCTGTGAATAAGATCTAATGGGTTTTAATCTTTACTATTTTAGATCGTTGGGTCCAGAAATGCAGATAACACGGTTAAAGCTGTTTTTAAGGGTTTGAATGCGGTAAGATATATACACTTAGTTGAAGCAAGTTATTATTAACTTCTTTTTTTAGTATTATTTTTCCCTCTTTTTTTATTTTATTATTTTTTTTTTTGGGGGTTTGAAAAGCACTAGGTTGACCCGGAACCACCAACACCCCCATAACTGATCGGAAGAGTTGGTTTATCTCATATGCTTAAAATAAGTATGTTGAGTGACACTCTAATTAAATGAATAAATAGTTTTAACAGGTTTTTTTGGCAGTAAAAATATTCTATGTACGATTTTTGAGCCGTTCCCATTCAAAAACATCTACAACTTTGACCTGTTATATATGAAAACATAACCTGAAGTCCTGAATCAACATGTTTACAAGAAAATGCTTGATATTGCCTCATTTACTTAGCTAGAGTTCTCCATTTGCTATACATAGGGTCATAGAAAGAACCCGCATGGGGCTTATATTAACGGAATCTACCAGAAATCATTTTTTGAATAACAACACAGGTCATCATGAGTATTATTTAATTTATGATTTGATTATCATTTGCAGATAGAAACTCCCAAAGATGTGCAACAGAAATTCGGCCGGGTTGTGGTGGATTCATATCTGTTATCATGAGTGATTAAAAAATTGAGAAGACTAGCTAATCTGTTAGATACGTTAAAGCCACAACAAAGTAACATTGACGAAATCAAAATTGAGGCATGTTGCTAGTTGACATCACCTTTTGATTCATGAGTACAATTGTTTCAACAAGTTGTTTGGTTGACCCAGGAAGGGAATATCTATGATGCCCTATAATTTGCTTTCGAGTAAGCTGTAAGCTATATAATCCAAACACCATTAAAAGTGTTGGCTATTTTTTTTTAATTAATGCAATAAGCTAGCAAGTTAATACAAACACCATTAAATTCTAGTTGGATAATATCTTTGAAAATCCCTAAATCAAGCCTTTTTTAACTATTACTCGTGGGCGTGTTTTGCCCTTTGGATTTGGAACGACGGACATAATGAAACCCAAAGGTCGTGCGTGCTTTAAACGGGATGACTGTGAAAAACTAATAGAATGATCTTTTTAAAGCGGTTATTAAAAATGATGGTTTCAGATACTTTCTTAACGAAATATCTGGTCATTAAATCATTTAACAAGTAAACGGATGATTCTCCTTGTTTAGATTATTTGGGAAAGATGAATTTCTAATCCACATATATGTGGTCTATCTATGACAAATTTTGATTCTTTTTACTTGTCATCTCAAGGTGTCTAATTAATAGTTATGGTGGTTTAAGTATCAAATACTTTATTAGTAACAAAAACATTTTATCAAATTACTATTTGACTATTACTTTGTTATCAATAATAGTATTAGTATTACTAAGTATTACTATTTAGTAATACTATTACTATCACCACCTATTCACATAATTGGGAATCAACCAAGTTTTTTGCTTGTTGATAAATCTAATTGGCTAGTTTTTTTGAGTTAATTTTTAAATATGCATTGGTAATTATACCACCAGTTACAAACGTAAAAAATATTTCTCGCTACATGTTAATTCTAATAAGTAGTGTAGTTTATAAAGAAAGTTTTCATATATTCTTTTCATAAAACACATAATATGATATATGTCCAAAATAAAAAAATTTCAATACATAATATCTAAAGATGCTAAAACATGTTTTAAGAATACATAATATCTAATGATGCTAAAACATGTTTTAAGAATATACACTAGTATGATATTTTGGAGTTTATGCCTTTATGGATGATATATATGAAAACATGAAGGAAAAAAAAAGCGCACTCCAAATGGATTAGAGACGAATACATATTTCATTTCGGGGTCTTTTACACGAATTTCAAAGTACAAGGACATAAAATGGCAAAAAAGTGTATAAGGGGTTTCATTTCCATTAACATGAACCCCAAAGTTCATTTCGAGAGTTTATAAAGCAGTAGCAGCAGCAGCCGGCAAATACGACGCACGCCACTTATTGAATCACCGCCGTTATTTATTTTCGGTACCGGAATCTTTCCTCTGATAGTGGTCATCATTAAATATAATATATATATATATATTTCATATATCATTTCTTGATCTCTTAACTCATGTTTTATCAATAAATATTTATACTTTAAGTAATGTGTTTAGATATATTACATTACTTGATATAATATAAGATAATCACTCCAACGTATATAGTAAAAAGAAATAATTGATGGAAATGTGATATTGTGTGTGTGGGGTGGGGGGATGTTTGTTACTATAGTGACCCAGAAAGTGCATATGCAGTGTTTGATGAAATGCCTGAACGGAATTTTTGCGGGTTACTGTTGAGGTACACCGGTGTAAATTGTGGTTTCTGGATATCTTGTAATTGGGTAACTAAGAATGCAGATAACGGGTAGTTTTTCGGCTTTTGAGTTTTTTTTTTTCTGGAGTATCCAAGTAGACACTTTTACAAGAGCAAGTTATTTAAATTGTAAGAATTTGTTGGTTAATTTGTTCTTTTTTTGATATGTTTGTAGCGTAGGGTGGCAATCCTATTAGCTGTTTATGTAAATAGTTATATAGGTGGCTGCTGTATACGGACTATGTATTAGTTTTGTTCAGTTAAGATCAAATCTGCATAAACCAAGCCCCCCGTCAAAGTATAGGAGTTTTGATTTCTAATTTCTAGTCAACCGAGTTCTTGTAGTGTACTATCATCTTGTTAGTTAGTTTGCATACGTTTTTGAACTAACTACTTCAGTGCTTATACCAGGAATCCTAAGATTGATATCGAATTATATTAGTATTCTAGTTTTTAAATCTCCGTTGTCCAATTTGCTTGTGTATATTCTTTGTGCTAAAAGAATACCATATAAAGGCTTGTTTTCTGCCACCATTGTCTTATTTCTTTGATTTTGTTAGTTAATATTGCTTGTAATAAACAACAAGTTGATTTTTGTGTTACTTCTAAAATGCTACATTTAAGTTTTGCTTTTCATTTGTTCCTGGCGCAGGGTACCCCTGTATACCATATATATTCTTGGTATATAGAGAACACAATTTTTGCACAGGCACTGCCATAACACATGTGCCCTCTATGCATCTGATACAGTAAAAATATAGTTTTTGGTAGCTGTCATAATAATGTCTACAATCAAGATGATGAGCAAATCACGAGTTTCAAAAGACTTTTTCAGCCGGATAAGGTCTGGTGGTACTTTTTCCAGATCATTTTCTACATCACAACAATGGCCGCATGTTCTGCCTAGCCAAACACGTGCATTTAATATGAATCACTTACAATCTACTCTTTTTGGGAATCGGAATCGAAATGGAAGTCGACTCTTCGCGTCCATGTCCAACTCCTATGGTGCCAATGACAGAATCGTTCGTGAACTTCTAGCTGAAGTTGAGAGGGAAAAACAGAGGGAGAGAGATCAGAGAAAAAGAGCTGGTTTGGGTACAGCAGATATTGATGCCGAGGATGATGAAGATTACATGGGCGTGGGCCCACTCATTGAGAAACTGGAGAAGGAGAGTGCTAAAAATGTTGACCCTCGTATCCTTAATATGAGGGAGGAGCCCACTGATTCTGAAAGTGAAGAAGACGATCATAGATTCACTTATGAAGCCATTCAAAATCGACAAGACGTGATGCAGAAGAAACTCAAACGTCATGAAGAGCTTCTCCAGGGTTTCACTAAATCAGGTATTTTTGTTCAATAATTTTTTGGTATGAAGTTTGAAATCATGGAAGATGAATTTATACAGCAAAAATTTATTAAAGTTCAAATTATCTTGATCTAAGGTAAATTACCTATGATAATCGATTTTCAGACACCACACTTGTGCCTTGCCACCGTCATGAAAGGGGCAACATGGCGAAGAGTTACTAATACCTTAGAAGCCATGTCTTCATTTTTGCGGGTTATTGGATCTGATTACCTTATTTTTAAATTATTGAAACTTCGGTGGGATTGGAGTTTCTTAGTTTCTTAGTTTCCATGGTACTAAAACTATGCTCATAGATTGTCTCTTATGATCATACCTTTTTTGATCAGAAAATCTTGACGATGCATTCAAGTGGATGCATAGAATTGACAAATTCGAGGAAAAGCATTTACGCCTGTTGCCTGAATACCGTGTCATTGGTGATCTAGTGAACCGGCTGAAAGAAGCCACTGGCAAGGACAAATTTCTTCTCCAGCATAAGCTGAATAGGGCTATTAGATTAGTTAAGTGGAAGGAAGCTTATGATCCTAATAACCCTGCCAACTATGGAGTTATTCAAAATATGCAGTCACAGCATGATCCTGCTCAGGATGATGAAAAGGAAAAGCACTTTGTTAAAGGTGCATCAGATGATGAGGAAGAATTTGATGATATGAAAGAGGCTGATAATATATTGTTAGAGAAGATAAATGTCATTGACCGGAAGCTTGAAGAGAAATTAGCACAGTTGGATCACACTTTTGGAAGAAAAGGTAAGGTACTGGAGGAGGAGATAAGGGATCTTGCTGAAGAGAGAAACTCTCTGACTGAGAAGAAGAGAATACCCCTTTTCAGAAAAGTAAGCTTTTTATATCTTGAGTTAGTTATATGTTCTGCTAGGTCAGTGGCTATATTAGAAAGACTTAGAGGTGGTTCTGTGAATGGGTCAAACTGATTCAAGGTGACCTGAATGTTTGGCCATTTTGCCAATTTTTAGTTTTGAACTGTAGTTCTGTGAATGATGGTTAGTCAAATCAAATATGAAATGTAAGAATTCGAGGTTAATTAAATAAAAACTCACTGAAACTGAAGTTTATATTGATTTTATATTGAGACCTGGCATCTAAATCATGTATGTTGAATATCATTTGAAATTGAAAATAATAAATTGAATTTGATTAAGACTAGGTTATAAACGTTTATAGGATTAGTATTCTGTAATAGAGGCAGAGCTTATTATGTTTAGGGTTTTGGAATGTATAATACGACAACAATACCCAATCCCACCAAGGAGGGGTTTGGAAATATATACTATCGAATATAGTCTTATAAATGATGAGCACCCTTCTAGTTTCTGAAGAAATGTTTCTACTTACTAAACAATATAAATATTCTTGCGTAGTCTATTAGGCTTTATAATTTTGGAGTTATCAGTATCAGATACAAGCAATGTAGTAACAAGATGAGCATATTTCATAATTGTTGATTTAACTTTATGTTTATGTATATCTGTGTCTCTGTGTGTATATGTTTAATTCACTCACTAATTGGGACTTTCTGTATATGACCCACAGTTTTCCCAATTTTTTGTTTTATCATGTATATCTAAGGGTTTTGTTTGTGTGTGTACAATGACAGGGTTTTGATGTGAAACTCATTAATGTTAACCGGACATGTAAAGTTACGAAGGTATGATATTTTAAACTTAATTTGTTATGCATCAAAGCCGTTTACAATTGTTTTTTCTTTTCCTGCAGGGAGGCCAGTTGATCAAATATACGGTAATGCTTGTTTGTGGGAATTATCATGGTGTCATAGGTTTTGCTAAGGCAAAAGGTCCAGCAATTCCCAGTGCGTGTCAGAAGGTAAATTTAATTCTAATGATAGTGTTATAAATATCAATTGTAAATCTAAAATGTAACAATGGTGTAGGATTTGTAATTATCAGTTCTCAAATGCTCATTGTAAACGCTCTTTATTGTGGACTGCATTGAATTTACCCCAGGCTCACGAGAAATGCTTTGAAAATCTCCATTATGTGGAACGACATGAAGACCATACAATTGCCCATGCCATTCAGACTTCTTATAAGAAAACAAAGGTTTGCATCCATATTGCCATTTTCCCAATCTTTTTGAGAAACAGTGTATTGAAACAGATGAAGTTGGTTGATGCTTTGCTTCTTTTTTAGGTGTATCTATGGCCTGGCCCAACTCAAGGTGGCATGAAGGCAGGCAGAACTGTCCAAACTATCTTAGATCTGGCTGGTTTGAAAAATGTGAAGTCTAAGGTAACACAGCTTGGCTCTCATCCGTGTTTAATTTTTGTGGCCAAGAGCTAATAGTTCTAAACCTTTGCTTTTTTAGGTTGTTGGGTCGAGAAATCCACATAACACAGTGAAAGCTCTTTTCAAGGGTTTGAATGCAGTAAGTAGGATAACTCTTATATATACTGTGGTATCATGCAACAGAGGTGGCAAAATTAGTGGGTAGGGTTGGTTCGGTAACCTATCTAGACAGTCTAAATTTGTCCCGAAACACTTTTTATACACTATCAAATAGTTAGAGTGCCAAATGTGATTGAAAAGTATATCCTAAATAATACTCTAACCTATTTTTATTATCAATAAAGTGATTTAGGAGGTTCTATGAACTAAAAACATGCTTTGGATGGCTTTTGAGCCTTTATATTAATGTTTCGATATATTTGTTTACCCATTTGAGATGTCTGAGATAAAGACGTAACCGGAATTCACCCAGTTCATAAGTAAATGTATTGCTTCCTCTAATTTGAGGTCTACGTAAGTAGGGTACTCCATCTACAACACATACGGTCACAAGCAAGATGTGGCTTGTATCTATGAAACCCTCTTAAAGGATCTTCGAAAGCATTTTTATTTTTTAATCACACCCTTGGTATTTTCTTTGAACTATGATTTTGATTCATGTTTCCAGATAGAAACTCCCAAAGACGTGCAAGAGAAGTTTGGGCGGGTTGTTGCTGAGTCATATTTGCTATGATGAGGTAATTGAGATTTGAGAAGGTTATTTAGTGTGTTAGACGTGGATTATATGGACCGAGAGGTGTTTGACCCTCGACCGTGAAAAGCCGCAACAATAGAACATCGGCAGAATGAATAATGGAAGCAAGTTGCTAGTTGACTTCACCTTTTGTATCATGTTCATCGGAACTGCTGTTTCAACAAGTTGTTGGCTTGATTTTACCTGCTTAATCTTTCATACGAATTCGTGGGGTGTATCTGTATAACCAATGTAAGGGTTTTTCCTTTAGGTTGCTGGATGGTATTATATTTGCTTGTTTTGATCTGCAATTGAGGATTTCGAACCAGTGATTCCATAGCGCACTAATTTATCATAAAATTTGAAGTTACTTTATGATTTATATTTGGTCGGTTAGTATGCTTGTATGAATTATGAAACTTGCTACAATAACTTTATTTTTGGTTGTGTTGGTACGAAACATGCTAAACAAAGCTTTCCTTGTCGGATTAAATCGTTTTGTATGCTTTTGGTGCATTTAGTAAAACTTTGTTGACATCTTGGAAGACTGCAAAACCGTAGACATCCGTAATCAAATGTTTAATTAGCTCTAATGGTTTAGTCAGATTGCTTATGCTTTTGTAGCTATGTGTAGCAACATTATTTTTTTACAATCTTTTGTTTAAAAAAAATAAGCAGCAGATATCTTTTTTTTCTTTGTAGGGATTTTTTTAAACTCATAAGTGATGACCACCATAGAAACATAAACTTTTGGAATAAACATGAAAGGAGTTCAAAGAACTAAAGTTGAAAGATTAAAAGTGTTAACATCAGTATCTGTACCACAAAACTACTTATATGTGAATAGCCAAGTAGTACATAAGTGCGAAAAATCTTAAAGGCTTTACTAAAATATTGGGGTAAATAACAAAAGATGAGAACCTGCAAACAAAATTCAAAGCGTAAGACCCAATGATACAAGTGGCTGAGCATTTACTTTGTTACCTACATGTCAATATAAGAAAACAAATAATTTACCACTAAGAAGATGGCTGCACTGCTGGAGCAAGAACATGAAAACAGTCTCTTAAACGGCCTTCACTCGTATCCCATTGGACCTTCATACGATCAATAACTTTATTCAAGACAGTGTTTGCTTCTATGCACAAACCAGAGAAACGTGCTTCCAGTTTATCCCTCTTTGATGCTGGTACCTTTGTGAGTAAATCTTCAATACGTTGCAAGTGTGACATGATACGACAAGTCTTTGTTCTCCCGATCTGAACCTGATAATTAAGATCTTCCAAATGGTCCCTAGCACTAGCCAATTTTTTGCAAACGTCAATTGGCAGTTTTCTTCCTGGTTGTCCCCTCTGGTTCTCTGACAATACCCTCCCTGGCTTATGTATCACTCTCTTTTGGCCCTGTGTTAGTGCTTTCTCCTGATTTAGCAGCATCCTTAGGTCTGCCATTAAGTTTTGTGCTATCCTTCATTGCTCTAACATCCTGCAATGTTTCCATGATTAAAAACATTTGGTGCAACCATAAAAAACATCTGACGTTTAACTCTATAATCCCCAATGTAAACAAGCTGTCTAAAAACGATGCTTTTTGCTAAAGCTTCTCGACTAGATGAAAACAAGTAAATGATATCCAATTATGGCCTGACGGATGGCATCATGATCCTCTGTCCACATCTAACATGATGGTCTACATATACAACATTCGGATGCAATAATGTCCTTCACACTTAGAGCAGGAAATACGACACATGAAAGATAAGGATACTTTTGGTTGTGTAAATACCTCACGTGAAATTAATGTCAAGGTGGCATTTGGAGAGCTATCTAACAAATAGTTTTTGACTTCAGTAGACATGTTAACTCCTTTGCGTGCTTGTTCAGACAATACTTCTGGATACACCTTAAAACTTGTTAAATCGGTAAATGGAGAAGGTTGATGTGAGATTAGTTCCACTGATGATGAAAGAAGCTGTAGAAATTGAAGAACATAGAATTATACAGTCTTCATAAATGGGACTGTTAACAAATATATATCGTTCAGCAAAAAAATATTAATCTATTTTAATTATATTCCGTTATAAAGTAAATTCAATATTCAGAAAAAACAAGTATATATGGGAAGGACATTATAAACATTAAAGACTAACTACCTCAATAATTTCCAAGCTGAGTGTCAGAAATTTGACATTTTTAAGCTGTTGAAGTAGATCAACAATTTTAGCAGCATCTGACTTGTCTGGATTACTAACACAGAGATCCACCTTCTCCAAAGAAGGTAAACTATCCGGAATGACTGGCAAAGAACGCTCACTTTTATATAGCAAGGAAGTAAGCTCAGGTGCAGAAATCAGATGATCGCCATCACAATTTATGATGATGAGATTCTTAAGTTGAGGTGCAATCACATCAACAGCCTTGGACTGCCAGCTTCCATTTTCAAGTTTTAGGTCATAAAGTTTAGGATGATCAATAATAAATCGATAAGATCCTGTTATGCTGCAATTGTTTAGGGTGATATTCTCCAACTTTTCACACAGGGACAAAAAGCTAACACAATCTTCCTCAGACATTGTGACATATTCAAGATGCAACGTTGTCAAAGGGGGAATCATGAAATGGTATTTGGGTGGTGTCATTGTAATGGGGTAACCGCTCGTAGATCCAATGAGTGTGAGACGTTCTAGAGACACAAAATCTAAGGACTCAATAGGGAATTCAAACTTTTTCTCAAGTGTCATAGTCAGTTCTTTGACAAAGCTAGAGCTTGTATAGTGCAATATTCTCTGTGGATGATAAGGACCATATTTTCCACAAATATTGACCTTGAGATAAGATGGATATACCAATAATCACGGTAAGTAAAAAAACCGGTTACAAACTTCGAGAACTTAGGCAATGAAGAAAAATCCTCACTCGCCAAATTGAGATATGGCAGTGATCTCCACATATACATCCATCTAGATGACAAAACACTCAATTCAACATCTTTTAAGACAAAAAAAGAGAGGATTTTATAGATGAGGTCGTTTGGCAAGCTGCTTAGTCTATCACGTTGCACATTCATTCTCATTCTATTATGACGTTGAGAATCCATTATGTCTCCTTTCTTTTATGGCTCCAGAAGGCTGCGAATTGATAGAATGCATGAATCAGCACATAATAAGCATTTTCTCAAGACAATACTTGAACTATAAAGTATATGTTCAGATTTGTAAGAAAACAAATTCATAGTAAAGAGAAAACTCACTTTTCAAGTTTATAACTATGTTCTTTGAAACAAAGTAACAGACTTTAGCAGTTCTAAATATTACAGAAATAGAAAACGCCTTATGTTTTCCAGCTTTGAGTATGACAATATTTGATCATGTTTTCAGAACTTTCAATGGTGAATATTATTTTGTAACTAATGTCTTTCTTAATATTGAAAACATAGGAATGAAAGCTCAATTGTTAATAAATTTAGGGACTCAAAAAATTGTGAAGCATCATCCGGCCTCATAAGTTAAACTATGTAATATCATATCTAGACCGAAAAGATTTTACTGACTTCTCGCATATGCAGGTACCAAATGATTATAAATGGACAAATTTTGAAGTTCAGTGCTTTTCTGATATTGATAAGCATAATTAAATAGTTCCAAACAAAATAAATAAGCATGAATAAAGGAAAGGGTGAAGTTACCAACCATCAATAGATGGATTGGTACTTAGGGGAACTTGAGGTAAAAGCTCGACAGGATTTTATTCCCATGATGGGTTTGCCCTGGAATTGGAGTTGGCTATATGAAAAGACAATGCCGCTAAACCCAAAATTGTCGATCAAAACTAAAGGAACGGGCGAAGTTCTGGAAAAGGCATCTAAATTAGCCAAAAGGGTCTATTGTCTGCATCTATCTTAGAATGTTTCTGTTGTGTGTATCAAACTTTCAAATAGTGTTATTATATGGATCTGAAGGTAATTTTGCTGATGTGTCATCTATGTAAAAATATCACTAGATGCATACAATAACAATATTCAAAGGTTCGATACACACAACGGAAACATTCTAAGGTAGATGCATACAATAGACTTGTGTCTAAGGTTAAATGCATCTCCAAACAAATGAGTAACATAACATATATGGGTCACCCTATAAAGAAAGATCAACAGTACAAGTTATTATCAATTTAATGATTCTAATCTAATCTAATCTAATCTAATCTAATTTAATCTGATATGATATATGATTATTGAGTAATTAATAATAAAAAGAATTTCAGTGAAATTTGTATAACTGCACAACAGTTTTAGGTTTAAAAATGTACCTTTTCTTTTCCACAGAGGATATGCTTCAAGTTTACCGCGCATATATATATTTATGGAAACGACAATGCATTTTTGACATTTATAAGACCCGCCAAATCATAAATATGAAAGGGCCTTTGTAAATTGGGCCCATACATTTCCCGTAAAAGATACACATACAGATAAAAGTCGATTGATACTCTACTCCATTATAAAATTTTCGTTTTCATTTTTTCAACTTTACTCCAAAATACCCTTTTCATTTATTAATAATATTTTTAGAAAGAAATCTCAAACCACTTATTTTTATCTCTCTATTTAAATCTCAATCACTTATTTTACCCTCTCCTTCATAAATCATTTTATTCCTTTAATTCATTCAAAATCTTTTATCTCAAAAAACATATATCAATAAATTATAAAAAAAATATATGGGTGTTCTTAAAATTTATGCTCTTTCATTAGAAATGTCATTCACTTTCGACGAAATTTTAAATCCGAGAGCGGAGCCTGTACGACTAAGGCATTTGACTATCACACTCTATGACATATCACCTCCTATGACCTATCACACTCTATGACCTATCACCCCACCATCTCACCGCTGCAAAGCATGGATACTTTCGCTTGTACGACTCTATACAAATTACCTTATACTACTACTCTATACAATTTATAGTTCCATATTAAGAAATAAGAAAAATGAGACACACAAATTAACCAAATTATTTTTGAAAAATTAAAATCACTACCAAATCTTAACATTAATAAATATCATCGGTATATTATATTAGAAAATATTTTTATTACCACATTTTAATTAAACATTTTACATCAATTATCTATACCATTTGACGTCGTCACCATCATCATTCATCACCATTCGTCGGCGCAATTACACCGCCACCATCGCCAGCTCATTGTGCAGATACCGTGCTAATTTATGCTAAAGTACATCAGTACATGATCACATGAAGTTTAGAAAAAATGGTTTATAGAAAATGATTACCTTTAAAAGAATATATAAAAAAATATTTGTGTATAACTTTTATGTATACTTAAGATCCATAATTAAAGCGGACAATTTCTAACATGCACATGTTTAAACAAGTCTTACATGAAGTTAAGCATTGTTTGGAGTTCATTTAAACGAGCTCGAACTTTAGACATTATCTAGTGAGTCTAAATGAGCTTAAACAAATCTCTTTATTTCTTATATATAGATGATATGTAAAATAAATTTGTATAATATAGAATTACATATATTTCTGGGTAAAAGAGGATTTACCCCGGTCAAATTTACTACTGTATTATGTATTTATGGCTGATATAGTCTTACAACTCAATAGCTAATATCATTATATACTTTTATGATTAAAGTTTAAACTTATTTAAAGACACAGTTACCCCGGTCAAATTTACTACTGTATTATGTATACTTTCATGATTAAAGTTTAGACCAGTAGAGCTCAAGCTTTACTCATAAGATTCAAATACACGTCTTTTGAGTTCAAACTCGAACTCTTTACTTTTAAACGGTTCATCTTCAAACTAATATAGGATCTCAGAAATAGAAAGTCTTACGATTAGCAACTTTTAATTATTAACTAGATTGCTTATTAGTTATTACATATATGTATTTTTTTTTCTTTGTCTGAGTTTTTATTAATCTCGAAAAAGTATGATAACAAGCAAATATAAACAAAAACTTTTGGATTTAAGATCAAAGTAGTTCGAAGAACAACCAAAAGTTGAAACATTAAAACATCCGCATCTGTATCACAAAAACTAGTATTTGTGAATAGCCGAGTATTACATTACATGACAAATCTTAAAGGCTTTACTATTACATTGGGCAATGTAACAAAAGATGAGAACTTTTCAAAGCAAAAGACCAAATGATACGAGCCGCTGACTATGTACTTTTGTTTCTTACATGTGATTATAAGAAAACAAATAATTTACCATTTGCTAAGAAGACGACTGCACTGCTGGAGCAAGCCCACGAAAACAGTCTCTTAAACGGCCTTCACTCATATCCAATTGGATCTTCATACGATCAATAACTTTATTCAAGACAATGTTTGCTTCTGTGCACAAATTAGAGAAACGTGCTTCCAGTTTATCCCTCTTTGATGCCGGTACCTTTGTCAGTAAACCGTCAATGCGTTGCAAGAGTGACATGATACGAATATTCTTTGTTCTCCCGATCTGAACCTAATTATTCAGATCTTCCCAATGGCCCCTAGCAGTAACCAATTTTTCACAAACATTAATTGGCAGTTTTCTTCCTGGTTGTGCCCTCTGGTTTTCTGACGATGCCTTCCCTTGCTTAGGTATCTCTGTCTTTTGGCCCTCTGTTAGTGCTTTATCCTGATTTAGGAGCATCCTTAGGTCTTCCATTAGGTTTTGTGCTGATGTGGCATCCCTAATTGCTCTAACATCCTACAATATTTCCCTTATTTAAAACATTTGATGCAACCATAAATAACAACCGACATTTATATATATCTAAAAGTTCTATCAAGCAAGTGAAAAAATTGACGTATTATTAACGATTTATCGATGTGTACTTAATAGGATTAATTACTTTTCTTTATTATAAGGTTTTTATTAGGTTAGTAATGATATTAAAAAATAGTGACTTAATATTATATAATTTATTTAAATAAAACTATGTAAAATGGAGTGTAGTGGCTTAATTAAATAGATGTAATTAGGTTCCTTTAGAATATTTAATGTGCAAATATAAATGATTAACTTCATTTTGTTTAGCCCCGAAAATCTATATTGAAATGTACATGTGAATTATCTTCCTATAGACTATTTAATGTGTCAATATAAATGTTGAAGTTTAACGTGAAGGGTCATGTTGTTCTTGATGATTTCAGTTCTATTATATGTTTGTATATCTAAAAGTTCATATCCGGTATGAATAATCCACTCATTCTTGAGTTGTGTTGTAAATAAGGTTTAATGTATAAATTTGGTTGTAAATAAGATTACCGACTGACCCGGTCAAGCCATCAAAACATATAATATAAAGTCAAGTAATAGTTACTTTTTTTAACACAAATCTTCTTAAGATCAAAGTTAAGATGAAATTTATGATGATGAATTTATGACTTTCATTGATAATTTTATTATTCTTTTTTTATTTTTGTTTTGTTTGATAATAATTAAAGGGTCGTGGGTTAGTTATTTGATGATGCTTGGAATTCCTAACTATAGATTGAAGAAGTTGAAGGGAAAAAAGTCATCAATTCTACTATAAATAAATGGTCATCAATTCACAAATTAAAAATTTTGTCTTCAATTCATTCTTTGTACTGGTCCTTAAAGAAAATGATAATTTATCTATATATATATATATATATGTATATATATATATATCTAAAATTATTCATTTTTCTGATTTTAATATTTAGATGAAAAATTCTGATTTCATTTTTCTTTGTTTTCAGGTGTGTGTGTATGCGCACTTTGCTCTTTTGCTTCTTCTTCTGACGAGTTTGTAGATTGTTGAGATTTATATGAGGTTTTGCAGAAAGACGCCAGTGATACAATTGTTATATGTGGTTTGTTTTTTATTTTATTAAACCCCAAATTTTTCTTCTTTTCAATTAGCTCTTTCGCATATGAAATTGTAATTTGTTCTTAAATATTTGTGTTGCAAACTAGGTGTTTGATAAAAAGTCTAAATGAGACTAGGCTAGAACTTTGTGTTTGGTTATGGCAGAAAATGGGTACACGACATTCTTTATGTCTGACACTTTTGATTTGATAATCATTTGGTTTTGTTTTTTGAAATTGTTATATAATGGTATATGAACATGGAATAAGCTTGATGGACAGAAAGAGGACTTACTAAGGCTGTGAAACAAGTTGTGGAGTCGTGAATTTCATGGCTTTTAGAACCGTTGTTCCAAACTGTTTTTGTGCTTGAAACCGAGCTTGAAATGGCTGTGAAAACTTTTCGTACATTGACTGTAGGGTTTGGAAATTTTCATTTTTGGAGGGTTTCTTGGGCTGACACCTAACTAAAACGTAGATAAATTTTTCAACAAATCTTATTTTGGGTTTCTTGAGTTAGTGACAAATAATAAAGACCATGTCACTATAACCCTCTTTTTAAATAGATTTTTTTGTGTGTTGGTTTAAAAGTCTCATAGTTGTTTCTTTTAGTTTCTTCTCTAAATATTATTAGTATGTTTACTATATTTCCTGCAATTTATATTCACAGCTTTCATTACTGCTACAGATAGTGACAGGAAATTGAATTGAAACTTACAAGATGTACTACACTCGGGTGCATCCTAAAAGCACACTCGATCATCATGATGTATAATTACTCACTGAAACCCTATGATAACCATCATTATCATTATTATTTCTATCTAATGAATGAGAAGTTTGCTTAAAAGTTCAAAATCGTCTGCCCTACCCATCTCCCGAGCATATGCTTCAACATGAATCACATAAGGGTAGATTATAAACCTTATGATATTTCATTTTTGTAATGTTAATATAGGTCATTTCATTTATATCACTTTGCTAATGATTTTTCTTGATGTGCTTTCTCTAGAGTTTGCATCGCAGCATGGAAATGCATGTCCCTATTACATGGTGCATGCCTTATCTTTCCTATGTTAGTCATTTTTTTTCATCATTCTATTATACTTCCATTCAATTTGAATTTTGATATTCACTACCATAAACCTTAACATTAAGCCTTCACTTAAGAGATTAATTTGGATAGGCTGACAAAACAAACAAGGGTACATACTTTAAGGCTAATATAGAACTATTTTAACCTGATTTAAGACCCAACTAAGCAGGGCACAAATTAACCAGTAGCTTGGGTTAGCATCTTACCCAAAATACAATGGTTTGAACTAGCGTTATTAACATTTTGGGTAAAGATTATTCTGGGTGTTGACCAAACTAAATGGGGTGTTATATTTATTTACTTTGTGCATTTTTTTCCGGGCGTGTTTTTTTTTTTACGCTTCTCGCCTTCGTCCTATTTGGGGTCTTTGCGCTTTGAGGTCACCTTCGCTTTTGACAACTATGTTCTAGATCTTTCTTTGGTTATACATTTCTCTATATCAAAGTTGCTCAAAGTTTCAAATTAAATCCAAAACAATCACCGACCACCGTACATTTATGGCCAACCTACATACAGCCATTCCTAACCCAGTACAAAGGTAGCTAACTGATTGGTTTGGATGTTTATGCTTATAGCTCACTTCAAGTTGTTCATTACACTTTTTACTAATTAGAGAGGTTGCTACTTCTTATTAGAGTTAGTGAGTTACCAAGATGGTTGGGTTGGGTTGGGTAACGGGTCAAAAATATGTTTGATTTAATGGGTATTCCTAATAATAAAAAATTATCTTTATCTTTACAATGTATATAAAAATGATTGATTAAATGGTTTTAGAAGGTCTTATGCAGGTTCCATGAAGTAGAAATACTCTGATCTACGGACAACTTTAAGTCGTTTCGAGTTTTGCCAGGTTTCTATTTCTTATTTTTATACAGATTTGCTACCTCAATCTATGTGAAACGGATTGGATAAACGTACAACAGAAATGTTGTGTACATAGAGTTAGAACAAAAATGTTTGCACATGTACGACAGAAATGTTATACGTGTAATTAAGATAGAAAAGTCTCCAAAACCTTGAAAACTCAATAGTATAATTAGGACAGAAATGTTTGTACACGTACAACAGATCACCCATGTTGATCCGTTACATGGTATCCTTTCTCCCTACATTAGTAATTTATCTTGCTGGAAACCAATGAATATTAACAATTGCTTAATTAGACTATTATTTCATAATACCTGCTGCACAAGAATCATATATGTTCAATAACAAAACTTCGAACAGAAACAACATGCAAACGTACGAAACAATCCGTGAAGCCCGGCCGTGCGTAGCACGGGCCTTCACTCTAGTTTAACTCTAAAAACTCCCAATGTAAAAAAGCTGTCCAATAACAAAGTAGAAATGACAGTTCACTTTAAGAAATAACAGAAGTTATAACTGAAACACTATCATTAAATTACCAAAAGCTTCTAGACTTGGTGAAAACAAGAAAATAATATCCGATTATAGCCTGACGGATGACATCATGATCTTCTGTCCACATCTAACATGATGGTCTACATATATGACATTCCATTGCAATAATGTCCTTCACACTTAGAGTAGTAAGTACGAAGCATGAAAGATAAGGATACTTTTGGTTGTGTAAATACCTCACGTGAAATTAATGTCAAGGTGGCAATTGGAGAGCTATCTAGTAGATAGTTTTTGACTTCAGTAGACATGTTTTCTCCTTTAGGTGCTTGTTCAGACACTACTTCTGGATAAATCTTTAAACTTGTCAAACCGGTAAATGGAGAAGGTTGATGTGAGATTAGTTCCACTGATGATGAAAGAAGCTGTAGAAAATTGAAAAACATAGAAAACAAAATGATTAATACAGTCTTTATAAATGGAACAATGGAAGGACTCTTACTCATACTCATAATATATATTTTCAGAAGAAAATACTAATCTATTTTTATTATATTCAAATTACAAAGTAAATTCATTATTCAGAAAAAACCTATATATGGGAAGCACATTATAGACATTAAAGACTAAACACCTCAATAATTTCCAAGCTGAGTGTCAGAAATTTGACATTATTGAGCTGTTGAAATACATCAACAATTTTAGCAGCATCTGACTTGTCTGGATTACTAACACAGAGATCCACCTTCTCCAAAGAAGGCAACTTGTCTGGAATGACTGGCAAAGAACGCTTACTTCTATATAGCAAGGACGTAAGCTCAGGTGCAGAAATCAAATGCTCGCCATCACAATTTATGATGATGAGATTCTTAAGTTGAGGTGCAAGCACTTTAACAGCCTTGGACTGCCAGGTTCCATTTTCAAGTTTCAAATCAGAAAGTTTAGGGTGATCAATAATGAATCGATGAGATCCTGTTATGCTGCATTTGTTTAGGGTGACATTCTCCAACTTTTCGCACAGGGACAGAAAGCTAACACAACTTTCCTCAGACATTGTGACATATTCAAAATGCAATGTTGTCAAAGGGGGAACCATGAAATGGTATTTGGGTAGTGTTATAATTGTAATGGGGTAACCGCTCCTAGATCCAATCAGTGTGAGACATTCTAGTTCCACAAAATCCAAAGAATCAATAGGAAATTCAATCTTTTGCTCCTGCGAGCATGTCATGGTCAGTTCTTTGACATAGCTAGCATTTGTATAGTGGAAAATTCTCTGGGGAATCCATGGGCTAAACTTTCCACAAATATTGACCTTGAGAGAAAACAGATTTCCCATATGACAACGGTATCTAAAATAATGGGTAACAAACTTCGAGAACTTGGTCAATGAAGAAAAATCCTCACTCGAGAGACTGACATGTGGCATTGATTTCCACATATACCTCCATCTTGATGACAGAACACTCAATTCAAAAACATCTTTTAAGACAATAAAAGAGAGGATTTTATAGACGAGGTCATCTGGCAAGCTACTTAGTCTATCACATTGCACATTCATTCTCATTCTATTACGACCTTGAAAATCCATTATGTCTCCTTTCTTTTATGATTCAAAAGGCTGCAACTTGATAGATAACTGCAACTGCTTTGAAATAACTGTGAAGCCGGATTAGTATCCGATCAATATATAAGAACACCAATCAACTCAACAAGGGCAAATTGTCGATTAAGGTAACATAGAATACAAAATTTACGATGTGGGATATCCACTAGTTTCTCTGGTAAAACTCACTTTTCATGTTTATAGCTATGTTCCTTGAAACAGACTTTAATAGTTCTAAAATATTATAGAAATATAAAATGCCTTATGTTTTCCTACTTTGAGTATGAAAACCATTTGATCGTGTTTTCAAAACCTTCAATGGTAAAAATTGTTTTGTTACAAAAGGCACTCTTAATATTGACAAATTTGGAATGAAAGTTCAATTATTAATAATTTAGGGATTCAAATAATTATGAAGCATCATTCGGCCTCATATGCTAAACTATGTCACATCATATCTAGACCGAAGAGGTTTTTCTGACTTCACGCATACATTGATTACCTAATGGGTTTAAATGCACAAATCTTAAAGTTCAGTGCTTTGCTGATATAGATAAGCATAATAAAATCGTTCGAAACAATATAAAAAGAAAGCATAACTGCATAATAAGGAGTTCTTGAAAATGCATTTAGTTTTAGCGAAATGCCTATTGTATGCATCTAAATTAGAATATTTCGCTTTGTGAATCAAATTTTGTTATTATATGGATCATAAGTAAGGTGCGCCTAGATCATGTGGGGATTAGGATGAATGTATTGTACCAGCATCATACGGCTCATACTTGATGAGTCGATGGGTAATTGGGTATCCAATTGTGGTACCGGACCACCTGGGCTAGGGTTCCCTCCATTACCGTTTAACTAGGTTCATGGTGTTGGTATGTGATCACGTTATAATAAACGCATGTCCGAAAATCATTTAAGCCTACGGGGTCACACGAAATGACATGGTAACTCTATATTATTAATTAGTATATTAAAGTAATATATTAATTAATATAATCACGAAATAAATAATTAAACTATATTAAAGGGTAATAATGTTTAATTAATTAAAAGAGGAGGATTTAAGTGAAAATTAGGAGTTATGGAAACTTCCTAATTTCCATCATAGGGCCGAAAATTCTCAAGGGCTTAGGCTTTAAGATTACTTGTCCATCAAGGTAAAAACCCTTGTGTTTAAGCCTATAAATATTAAATAGAATGCAAGGCTTAAGGGTTTTTACACACACAATTACACAAACAATTTAGTTTGGGTTTTCTCCCCTCCTCTCTCTTTTGGTCGATGGCTACAAGCAAGAAGAAATAGGTTTTTGCTTTTTGCTTAAGTTCGACATTTAAGGATTATTACAAAGGGTTGTTTGATCGTGATTTAACTACTAGCATACAGTATAGACAGGGACGGAGCCAAAAATTTTTTTACGAGGGGGCAAATTTAGAAGTCGTTTTTCATATTTATAAGAGTCGTATACGATAGTATTAAACGCAATTGGGTCCTAGCTAGAGAATAGAAAATAGACGCCTAAAAGAAATGATATTACTAGCTAATCTCATGAATATTAATTAAAAAAAAACCAAAATATATAAGTTTGTATGAAACAATTAGCTTTTTCTTACATTTAGTAGTTGGTTGTACTACACATTTATATACTTACTCAAATAAAGAAATTGTTTTCTTCAAGTTTTTTTTTTCTTTCTAAACTCAAGCTATACTATCTCAATGGATAGATTTATCTCAAAACTAATGCTTCAAATACCAATGACTTTCAAATAATACACTTATAACAACGAAAATAACATTTGTATGTATTTCCCTTATATTTTTTATTATTTTTTTTGAAGACAAATTATAAATATACTATTTAAATTGAAAAAATTTGCATTGTACCAAGATTGGATTGGGGGTAGCTGCCCACACTGCCCCCACCTTAGCTCTGTCCATGGGTATAGAGGTGTCTAGTGTGCGATCGTAGAGGGGTTTTACTTGAAACCCTACAATAATAATAATCTCATTATTAATAATTTTATTGGAAGCTTTGCGCAAAGGTACACGTTTTAATTCCCTTCTTTGTTAATTAATGTGATTACATATTCGATTTTTTCCGTTGCGTACTCGTGAATTGTTATATGTTTATGTGCTCATATTCTAACACATGGTAAAGATCACTTACAAAATAGATCCCTAATTTAAACATTCTAAGTTAAATACATACAATAGAATTTTGACTAAATTAAGTGCATACACAAACACTAATTCCAATAAAATAAAGGGGGTAATCTTAAAAGAAATGTCAAGAAACAGTTCAAGGTATTATCAATCTGATCTAATCTAAATCTAATCTAATATATGATTATAGTAATAGTAATTAATAATAAAAAGAATCCAGCTATATTTTTATAACTGCAGTACTGCACAGTAGTTTTAGGTTTAGAAATGTACCTTCTCTTTTTTTTCCAGAGGATATGAAGTTTACCGCGCATATGTGTACACGGAAATGAAAATGCCTTTTTCGACATTTATAAGACCCGCCAAATCTTAATTGGATCATAATCATGGAATGGGCCTTGGTAAACTGGGCCCAACCTTTTCCCTTAAAGGGTTTTAATAATTTACGATTACAGACCATGTAGTTAAAAAAAACATTGATAACACCTATTATGGTACTCGCGCAATGCAACGACTATGGTATGGTGGCGGGCATCTTGGTGGTACAGGAGGCTTCGAGTAGTATTTAAAATTGATGTAAAGAATTAATGGATATAGATAAATAACTGATGGTATAATTTTAAAAAATTTTGTCTCATGTAACTTTCAACATAAGACTATTCTTTTTAGGTGGTATAGTAGGCTTCGGGTAGTGTAGATTACAAGTATTATTTTGTCTACAAGATATTGTGCATTAACTATATAGGCATAACAAATATGACTAAAAACCTATTTGTTTAGAGCTTAATAAACTTAGTAAAAAATACTTAATGCTTTATGTCAATAAAAATTGTTTTTCTTTTATTTAATAAAATTAAACAGATGTACCGACTTAATTTATACAGATATTATTTAATAATTCAGAAACTTTATTAATTTAATCACCTAATGATTAGAAATTTAGAATAGCAAACAAGCCCAAATTATAATATGAAAAAAAGTACTTTCTTAGAAAAAAACAAAAAAACTTTATATGCCCAATAATATTTTTTAACTTCCATTAAGGCGATGGCGTCATGGCGATGCATGTTAGATGTCACGAGATAGACCCCATATCACATGGGAATAGTGTCGCAATCCCATATTTCCATGGTATGGGGAACACTACCACTGTATTGTTTATTTAACTTAAAGAAAAAAATTGTACGGATACTAACATTTTTGAAGGATATGATGTATATACGAAATTTGTTTCAAAATGTTGTAAATCTACGAAAAACGGTGTTGTAGACATCGGTTTTGCACATGTCAATGAAAACCGGTGTCTTCAACACCGGCTTTAGCTTTTGTATGTCAGCAATTTCGAGTAGTTGGGTGAGTCGACAGAAGGCCGGTCTTAGAGACACCGGTCTTCCTTCAATTTACAATAAAACCGGTGTTTAAGACACCGACCTTCTACTCATTGTTTTATACCGCTATACTGCTATATATATGCACAAGTTCGATTTGATTATAAATTATATAATACGGTAAAGATGTTAGACAAAATATTCATATTACATGGAAAAAGAAAAAAATTCCGGCAAGCTCTCGATGGAATGTACGTGATGAAGAAGACGATGAAAAATTAAAATACTCAAACTTTGATTTGACTATTATTGCTATATTTGGTTTTAAACCCTATAATATGTAAAACCTTACAAAGATAACACCTGTGTTTTCACAAACTACATATAAGACCATCAACTTTCAAGGTACTTTCTTGAAAAACAACTCAATTTTTTATTCAAATTTAATCAAGGCTTATTTTATGTTTATTTGACAAAAAAAAAAAGTCTGTCTTTTTTATAGTAAAAAAATTGTCCCTAACCACCCCCACTTTTGCACCATATTCCTTTTACACTCCACCGGACCACCACCAACTACACCATCCATTCTATCTTCTCCTTTCATTTATAAACAAACAAATTCCACATCTTCCTGGCGACAACACAACCAAGAATGGACATTCTATTTCCTTCTTTTTTCTGATCACAGAAGGTAGATAAAACACGTTATTTTTCATTGTCATTCCGTCCAACTGCTAAGACACTGGTATGGCGGTATTGGGTGCAATATTGGAAGAAAGCCGGTGTCTGAGAAACCGGCGTTATGAGAAAAGAGAAAAACGGAAGAAAACCTGTGTCTAAGAGGTCGGCTTTGTCTAGAGAAAAAGAAGACCGGTGTTTATTAGGTCGAAAGTGGGAAGACAGACAAGCTAAAGCCGGTGTTGAAGACACCGGGTTTCATTGACATGTGCAAAACCAGTGTCTACAACACCGTTTTTCATAGATTGACAACATTTTGAAACAAATTTCGTATATACACCATATGCTTCAAAAATGTTAGTATCCGTACAATTTTTTCTTAACTTGAGAGTGGAAAGGAAAGGAGTGGGAGGGAAAGTTTTCCTTCCTAATCACCACAAAAATAAGAGGAAAATTTTTGAAGCAAAAACAATTACAATTTCGTCTCTTCTCTTTTTCTCTCCGCTCATTTCCTTTCCACTCTTAAAAAATCTTAATAATAGATTTTATCATTTTCAATCATCTCCTTTCCACACTTAAATCTTAAAAATGAATTTTATAGTTTTCCTTCTCTTCTTTTTCCCTTTCCACATTTAATAAAACAAAACAATAAAGTACGAGATTTGTGGTATGAGATACCGCACTACATCATCCACACACATTGATATAGCCATCTAATGTATGTTTGTTTGTTTGTAAAATTTTATTTAACGGGGTATGAAATATGGTGTGGTATGCTAATGACTACAAAATAAGGGAATGATATACCAAAGAACAATTCTACACTTACAAACAAATTTATACTAACAAAGTTTACTATATCATATGATATTAACTTTTTTTTTTCTCACTCTCTTCACTGTTTTATTGGTCCACCTATATTTGTTAATTTGATAGTAAAACTTTGTTTGTAAATCGAGATGACATAAAGAGAATGGCTGAAAGTGCTATATAAGATGTAGTATGAGAGGTGGGTTGTCAACTTCTCATCGCCTTTATAGGTATTGCCATCGCCTATTTATCCACGGGCTACGTGATGACGAGGGAGGGTGTTGAACTGTTGACCCTCCTAACATTCTTTGTAATTCGTATATATATACTTCTTGTAATAGAAAAAAAATTACTAACTTGCCATAGTTCAGGTGTTTTTTGCATATCTTAAAAGCAGCAAGGTTGGATTAAGTGGTTAACACCCTTGTCTCTTGAGATAGAGGTCATGGGTTCTATCCTCATCTCTTGCAAGGCCGGAGGTCCTTTTCTATCTTTAGATAGAACCTGGAAGCAGCCTCTCTACACCGTCGTGGTAGGGGTAAGGCTATCTACATCTTAACCTCCCTCATAGACCGTCAAGGTATTGGACATCAAAATCCGTAGAAGACGACATTGGGCGTCACTTACTTTACAAGCACCTTGCTACGAATTAGAATGGGTTCGAATCCCCCTAAGCCACCTCCATTCTTTTACTTTTGGCAATTAATGTTTTGGAAACTAATATTGTACCATCTCCTTATATTTCACTTTTGGCAGACTAATATTGTACAAAGTAATATTGGATATATTTATTGTTAGTTTTGTAAAGTTACATGAATACAGTTTTTCAATTTTAGTGTGTAAAGAAATTATCTTAAACTTATGTCTTATAGCTAATTAAGAATCATGAATGTTTAACACAACCTTCAAAATATATAAATCTGAGTTGAAAATATACACATAAAATTATTTTGGCCCTCCCGAAAATCATACTCACGTTCCGCCACTAATATTATATCAGAGGTGGACGAACCAGACTTTCGTTTTGGGCATATTGTTTAGGAACATATTATTTAGAGCCGGGTTATGAAATTTAAACTTTTTATATACGTATATGATAAGTACATTTTTTAAAGTATATTATCATCGGTTAACTACAATCTATTCTTATTAACTTATTATGGTATAACGTATACATCACTAATCTTATGATTTTGTTATGTTTTATAATTAATTGTTATAATGAACTCATCGTTAATGATTAAAAAGAAAAAAAAAGTCATATATTGGTTTTTCTTCAACAAGTTCTTTATGATCAGCACCTTGTAACTGCATTACATATTTATTTAATTAAGTTTTAAAATCAAACTAAATCGGTGTTCTTTTTCACTCTAATTAATTAATTAATTAATCGAACTACATTTATTGGTCCAAAACATTCATAAACCAGAATTAAATGGCACTCCAGTCTGAGGGATCCAAGACTCTCCGAACAAAAACCGACTAACGGAAAACTTCTCCACCTCCTCGCCGGTGGTCAGAAAATGATATCCCGGCCAAGTTACCCTACCGGCGGTACCTGCGCCCTTCCCGTAGTTCATATACTCGGCATAATACACTTTCTCAAATGCAGAGTTCCCCTTATATGGTAACCATCCTGCAGGGTCAATCATAATATCAAAAAAACACTTTACATAAACAACCCTTGCATAGTCCCTCCATGGCCGTCCAAGAAACGTCATGACCGACCCTGCAGTTAGGGTCGTGTCAGGGGCTGGGGCGACCCGGGAATTTTCTATGACAAATCCTGTATTTGAAGCTGGATCAATTCTTCCTTGGGCCGTTATCGTGTTTTCTTGGCCCGGTAATGGGGTTCGGATATAAATGTTGCAGTTTTGGAGGACAGCTGCAGCGTCCCCAAAGATGAAATCCACGGTTCCATATATGTCACATTCGCGATAAAACTGTTGATTTTGGAAGAGGCATAGGGTGTCTTGGTACCCTTTGAAGCTACATTTGTAGTAAGCTGAGAGATTTGACGCTGAGAGGAGCGCCACGGCTTGTCCTTTTGCGGGGCCAGCAGTGTTCTCGAATGTTATTCCAACAGCCACAAAACCCGAACCAAAAACCTCTACATAATATACAATTTCAGAACATAACATTTATACCACAAATATATATATATATATATATATATATATATATATATATATATATAATGTGTGTTCCACTAGTCTTAATTATTTGTCTTTAAAAAGTACACGTACAAATAAAAAACAAAACTTACGGACGGTTGCGGTGTTAAAAGTTATCAAGCCCTCGATAGAACTTTTTCCGCTTGTTATAATAGTTGCATCAATGCCGTCTCCAATGAGCATTAGATCGGTCATGGATTGCTTGATAACTAGTTTTTCTTCGTAAATACCAGCTTTCACGTATATCACAAATCTATGTGATCCAACTCTTTGTTTTTCGGATGCTTTAATGGCTTCGGTGATTGTATTAAAATTACCCGAGCCATCTTGGGCCACAACCATATTGGCCTGTGGTGTTGCTTCCCCTTTTGCTAGTTGGATCAGTCCACGACCGCTTGTTGTAGATAGCTTACTAGCTGGGGAATTGTTTCCAACTAATAAATCTACAATTAAATTTAAGTTTTTAAAGCTATTTATGCATTTTTGGTGATTAAATACTGTTGTGATTATCCATTTTGGGCTATGAGATGGGTTTGTTTGGTTTGTTGAGGTGTTTAAATGGTCCATGACGTCCTTGTATAGCTCTAAGCAGTCTATCCAAGCCATTGTGGTTCGAGCATCAAATGTGGTCCGAGTCTTAGCCAAGAAGTGCCTTAGGACTTCTTTAGCTTTACTCATCGCCGCATTGACCCCTGATTCACTAGACTCCGATTCATGACCTATGATCGAATCACATAAATCGGGAAAAGGGGTATGTTCGCAAAATGAGCTGCCCGAACATAATATCGAGCTTGAAAATAAAAGTGTTGCGATGCAGTAAAAGTGTGTAAGATATGGTTTTGACATTTTTTAAAGCATGTGTATACGAGTGTCTGGCTTTTCTGTCTATTTATTTATGTGGATTTGTTAAATAAATGTAGCTTTTATGTTAACTACAGTAATTCATACGTTACATTACACAAGATCACATTTAATTACTTGTTATCCACCATTAATTAAATTTGGAAGTATGAAAATAATGGTTTGGGAGTTATGCTATAAAATTGACATAAAATAAAACTAAAATTGACAAACGACTAAATAGTAAAGTCTAAATAGTAAAGTCTATGTTTCATTTGACGTGGCTGATATTTTTATTACTTTGAAAACATTCCTCTGTTGAGATTTTTTTAGGAAGGTTAAAATAACTGTATATCAAACAACTTAGTGGAACTATGATGTATATAGCTAGCTTATAAAGGAAGTACTTTGTATATTTCATAACATAGTTACCGTAAAGATAAATTTAATCTCTTTATATAACTAAAAGAGGATAAAAAAAATCTTATGTGACATATTTGTTTAAATTACAACTAGGATTTGCTTAGTTGTAAATTTTTTAAATATTTGATATTTTTTTTGCCATGTAAAATTATTAATTATTAAAATAAACTTTATACTTATCTCTTTATAATCTTTTAATTTATTTTTATATTTAATATATGTTTATAACTAAAAAATAGTATAATTAGTAATAGTTTTATATTTATATTATATTAACAAATATTGGTATATAAAAATATACTTACAATCTTTGATTGATCAGATATATATATTCTAAGATGGTAGGACTAATATACATGTTAAGATAAGAGTATATCTAGACAATTTTCATTTTTAAGTATGTCTCATCTTCATAAAAACAGGAACCCGTGATAATTTTTTACAGCTTACAGTGTTTAATGTTTAACTTCTGACAAAGTAAATATTTAAACTTACATTTGAGTTTATTCCTATTATCTTTTTTTAATATAACTTATGTTTTATAAGTCTTTATTTTTCTAATATAAATTATGCATATACGAGTATGTTTTTAGTAGGGCTAATGTGGCTTAATTCTTTGATTGTCAATTAAATTTTTTGCTAATTTGTTATTAATTTTTCCCCCTTTTAGTATTTTGTTATATTATTTAGAGAAAAATAGTTAGTCAAAACTATTATTTAAGCATTATATAATGCATAAAAACTTTTAAGTTTTAAATTTAGTCGCGTACTTATTAAAGTTATTAACACTTGATTTTATTTGTTGACTTTATTTGTTGTTGCATGATTTCATTATTTAGATATTATTTTAAAAACATGTGTATTAAATTTTAAAATATGTTTATTAATTTTTGATGTAACTATCAAGTTTATACTTGAATACATTGTTGTTAAAATATGGTGGTTTTATACTTTAAATTTGAAAATGCATTATTTAGTTTTAACCAATTTTTACGATAATAATTCTTAACCATGCAACACATGGGTTTAATCTAATATACAATATAGTCACAAATCTGTATATTAAATAAAACAAGATTGTGATTACATCATCATTTTACCAAAATATCTTACATGACAACTTTTAAATTATTTTAAAAATTATATCTTTCTCAACTGAATAAATTTATGCCATCATCATAACATTAAATTACACTACTTAATTTACTATATTTTTTTTAATCCTTATCATATTATTTAATAAGTATTTTTATACATATTTTTAAATTATATATTTTTTTATCAACGAGACAAAAATGATTAATTTAATTTATATTTCATGATTTCCCTGTATGTATATATATATATATATATATATATATATATATATATATTATGATTTTGCTATTTTTTTCTTTTCATTATCTTCATTGTTAAAATATATCTCTTCGATCTACCCGGGTATTAAAGAAAGTAGTTTGTATATTTCATAACATAGTGATTATAAATAACAGTAAAGATAAATTTAATATACAATGTAGTCACAAATTAATACTTACATGTAAAACCAACTACGGAAATCAGGTTGGTCGGAATGCACATAATATCATGTAATAAACTAAACAATAATAGATTAGAACAAATATGATACCATTGGATACTTATGTTAAGGAAACGAAAACTTGGTTAAAAAATAAAGAGTACGGATATTCCTCACATACCCCTATAAAGGTTCATGTGAAAACATTTTGATTTGGATGAACATAAAAACCTTTAAGTTATAACTTGATAATTGATATATTCATATGTGAATGGTATATATGTGAACAAATTCGTTCAGAAATGAACAGATCTAGTTAACTTTGTATTATATTTGTTCATATGTGAATGACTTTACATGAACCTTACTCCATATACCACCTCGAGTCTTTATAATAAAAACTAAAATGAAATTAAATTAAGGTGAAAGAAAGATTGGAGCTAAAGCTATTTATAAATGGGATTACATATATGTTCCTAATAGCATATAACTAGGTGCTTCCAAAGCAAAATTTAAAAATTAAATTACATTTACTGACCTCTAACTATTTTAAATATAAATATGTGATCCCACATTTGCATTTGAAAGCATCTAAGTTATATGCTTCTCAAAGCATATTGGTTTTTCTTACTTATGAAAATAGGAAACATGAAGACACCTCAAATTATAGTGTGGCTTTGTAAAAATGATAACCAATAAAAAAGATTATCATAAAGCCGAATTAAAATCAATGTATATATCACCAAAATACTAATTAAGTTAATGGAAACAGTTTTGCATCTTTAAAATAACTTTGCCCATAGATTTTTATTCTTCCATGTGTGAACATAATTTAAAGTCCGATTAGGGGGTTTTCAGAAAAACCCGAGTTGCATCTCAGAATTTTATGTGATTTAGAAGTAAGAGTAAAATAATATACAATTCAGAAAGAAAAAAAAACATAATGGAAGTATGAGAATGGAAGCTAACCATCAACATAAAAACTATAATTTAACCGCGTTTTGGTTTTAGAAAAACAAAAAAGTTTAATGAGAAAATTATTTAGATGGTCAATTTTTGAGGTTTTATGTCCAATTTTTGACACCTACAATTTTTTATACCTATTTGGTCATAATTTCCTTACTACCTAACATCTTTGGTTATAAATGATATTAGCCAACCAAATGTAACAAGTGTATTTAATTGGCTCCACATATTTTACTTGTTTTTATTCAAAATATCTTCATAACTTAACTCTTTTTACCAAAGTTTTTTTTTAAAGAAACTATACGCTTAAAAACTTTACTTTTTAGGTAAAATCTATCGCAGTGTTGTGATCCATCAAATCTTCAACAATGGCGAATTTAAATTGAAATCCTCTGTAATACAAATAAAAGTTTTGGATGATAATGAGGTATGTCCCAATTCATGCAGAGTAGGTCTTGCCAAAAATCCATACTTAATCTCACATAAGGGCTAAAGAACACACACCATTTTGTATCTTTTAAACCGTAAAAATCCCAAAATTATTACCCATCACATGTTGCAACTTTGATGGATCATCCCGTGTTAGTTCCTAAAAATGATAAAAAGGGACATTTATTCTACTCTATAGTGGTGATTTACTTCATTAACATCCACAGCTTTTATTTGTGGTAAAGGATTTTCAATTAGATTCGTTGTTGTAGATTTGATGGACCAAAGACTGTGATAGTTTTTACCTAATTAATATAGTTTTCAAGGATATAGTTTCTTTAAAAAAACTTTGATATAAAGAATAAAGTTATGAAAATATTTTGATAAAAACTAGTATAATAATAATCTGGAGCTTATTTAAATACACTTGTTATATTTTGGGACTAATATTATTTCTTACTAAGGATGTTAGGTAGTAAGGAAATTATGACCAAATAAATAATTTTTTTTTTGTAGGTGTTCAAAATTAGAGATACAACCTAAAAATTGACCATCAAAATAATTTTTCCAAATTTTAAACGCCTTTTAAGATTTTAAGTTTAGTAATAGGTTTTTTTTTTTCTAAGTAGTTTCCCGGTCCTACATTCAAAATATGTGAAATTGTGAATGATAGGAAAGTAAATGGTCTATCTATGATTCAACCTGGTGCTTAAAACGTAAGTTTGATCTATCGTCTTTCACAGAAACCTGTTTATTGATTCGTCGTACCTACATGGGGGGCAAATACTCCCTTCTAAAATTTAGATTTTGTTATATATTTTAAAATTTTCACGTATTTTTAAAACTTTTTTATAGGTTTTTTACATTTTATCCCCTTCTAGATTTATTTTTGTGGAATTGTTAAATTTTGCCCCCTCTATAATTTTTTTCTAGTACCGTTTTTGATTATCAGTTATTGAACTTATATTATTTTACTTTGACTTATTTTAGTTTCGTTTGTATGCCGATAACTGATCAAACCGGTGCCAACCCACTCTTTTTTAAAACTCTTCATTGCTCTTTTCCACACTTTTGGGTTGACAACCAACTCTTCCAAGCGTCTTACTTCCCCTCCTCATCCTTGGGTTGCTGAGTGAAGACAAGAGAAAAGCAATAACATAAAAAAGAAACTTGTGAGAAAAAGATGAGAAAGAGCCTAGGTTGGAAGAGCTAGGTTGATAGTGAGGGAGAAATATTTGATTTAGAAAAGAGAATAGAAAAAAGGAAGAAAGAGCTTCAAGTATCTTTATGTCAATTTTACCTCTTTACAAAATGAGAAGTAAAAAAAAAATAAAAAAGTATTTAATCTTTGAGTAGCCCTTTTTAAAAGAAAAGAATTGAAATGATAAGATGAGAAGAGATATAATATTTCCAAATCATCCAAAAAATGAGAAGAAGGCTTTTAAAACAAAAACAACTAAATAATCCTTTCAAATTATACCAATTCATTTCCTTTCCATCATTAAAAAAACTCACGAACTCAACTTATACAAAAATTATATGAAATCTTTTCTTATTTCCCATAAGAAAAACTCATTTTCATACTAAAAGCTTACCCTAAACTTTATGGTAAGTGTACAACTAACTAATCAATTTAAAAAAAAGTTTGGGGCAAAACCCTAACTAATTTCATTAATTCTATTTTTGAATTTCATTTCCTTTCATTTCCTAGTCTACCAAATCACTATTATAAAATTTCCGAAGCTAATCTACCATTGATAATAGCAACTCATAAGCTACCATCATGGATATAACTTTTTTTTTTGGCTTCACTTGAAATAATAATGGGGCCATCTCGGATCTTGACATTTTTAGAGCATGGATGTCAAGGTAATTTTTACAAGAACTTCTTTTCAAGAGATAATAATACGAGTAACACATTCCTGGAGTAAAAAGTAATAAATCCACATAATTGCCTTTTTCCTATGATATAAACTCGCATTATATTGCAAGCAGTACTAGTTGAAACAATCCTCTAAACTTCTCTATCGAATCTTATTCTTTCAAAATACATAAATATAAAGAATCGACTAAGAGGAAGTTTGTTTCACCAGTAAATCAAAATGTTTCGGTATGTCCACAATATAAAATCATTACCATAAGCTTTACTGAAACATCTGGATGTTTATTAAATTTCCAAACAGCTAAAAAAATTATGAATCCGTTTGCTAAGGTAACCGATCAGATCGACATTAAACGTAGACGTTATGCAGAGATTTTTTATTTAATAAATAAATATAAATGAAACTGTGAATAAGAATACTCATTTTTCAAAAATTCATTACAGCAACAAAAGTCAAATATTTATTCATGTTTCTTTTTGGTTCCATCTATGTATATTAAAAATTTAAAAGAAGAAAAAAAAAGGAGGGTTGCTCAGGTAACCGCTCAGATCGACATAAAAGCCGACGTTTCACAGAGCTTTTTAAAACTCTCAAAATAATACTCATTTTGGAGTTTTCATCATTGCAACCCACAACATCAACGTTATATTATAACTGAATAAAAAGTGAATATAGAAAAGAACAGTAACTATGAACAAAGATGTTGGAAGGTAACTTTAGGGCGTTGTATAGCGGCGGCGGCTGCTGTGTCGAAATGTTTCTTATGGAAAAAGAGGGTTACTTCGATGTTTATATAAATGGAGATGTTTCTTTCAGCCCCTTATAAAATTACGCTTGTTTATTTTCACTCTTTTGTTTCCAAATAAGAAATCACGTTCTGACTCACCAAACTAAAATGTTTGGTTGGTTTTGTTTACCAACATCCATACCATCTCGTAACAATTTTTATTATAACAATTTTTAAAATAAAACAAACTATAATTTCTTGATTGAAAATTAATGTATGTTATGAAAATATTATAGCATCATTCTTACCATGTGATACGTAATAACCAACTCGCATTATATTGCAAGCAGTACTAGTTGAAACAATCCTCTAAAATTCTCTATCGAATCTTATTCTTTCAAAATACATAAATATAAAGAATCGACTAAGAGGAAGTTTGTTTCACCAGTAAATCAAAATGTTTCGGTATGTCCACAATATAAAATCATTACCATAAGCTTTACTGAAACATCTGGATGTTTATTAAATTTCCAAACAGATAAAAAAATTATGAATCCGTTTGCTAAAGGTAACCGATCAGATCGACATTAAACGTAGACGTTATGCAGAGATTTTTTTATTTAATAAATAAATATAAATGAAACTGTGAATAAGAATACTCATTTTTCAAAAATTCATTACAGCAACAAAAGTCAAATATTTATTCATGTTTCTTTTTGGTTCCATCTATGTATATTAAAAATTTAAAAGAAGAAAAAAAAAGGGGGTTGCTCAGGTAACCGCTCAGATCGACATAAAAGCCGACGTTTCACAGAGCTTTTTAAAACTCTCAAAATAATACTCATTTTGAAGTTTTCATCATTGCAACCCCTTAACGACAACATCAACGTTATATTATAACTGAATAAAAAGTGAATATAGAAAAGAACAGGAACTATGAACAAACATGTTGGATGGTAACTTTAGGGCGTTGTATAGCAGCGGCGGCGGCGGCTGTGTCGAAATGTTTCTTGGGGGAGAGGAGTGGTGGACGGGTTGGATGGGTGGCTGGGGAACCCGTTGGGGAACACCGCCGCCATCACCACGGGTTGCCAGCGGTTTGCAGTTGGGCGGGCTTTTAACCAGCCGCGAGTTGGAGGAGAATATTAACGTTGGAGCTTTGGAGCGTGTGATGTAAAAAAATAAAAAGATGAAAGTGGAGGTTCTTGGGCGGCGGCTGCTGCTGCTGTGTGTTTCCTTTTTCTGTCCGAAAAAAAAAACCCTAACATAATGAAACAACCACCCTTAAATAAATTTCATCTTTTCAAGTAAAATATATGTGGCTCTTTTGTCCGTTACCTTTTCTGCGTACGTGGCCTCAAAGAAAACCACAAAGCCACCAAAATTATTTTGAGTTGCTGTTGCCTTTTGTACGTGGCCTTTTACTATGAACCTTTTTTTATTTTATTTATTTAAGTATATTATTTTGTTAAAAATAAATTTGATTAAATTAAATAAAAAAATTAAAATTTGGAAAGATTGAGAAAGTCATGAATGCCATGAAAAATGATTGAAAGGGTTGGTTGGAAGGGTTGAAAGAGGAAAATAAGTTGAAGATATGTGATTGATGAGATTTAGGAGGGTTAAAAATTTAAACCACATAACTCCCTTCCCCCTTATGAAAAAAGAGGGTTACTTCGATGTTTATATAAATGGAGATGTTTCTTTCAGCCCTTTATAAAATTACGCTTGTTTATTTTCATTCTTTTATTTCCAAATAAGAAATCACGTTCTGACTCACCAAAGTAAAATGTTTGGTTGGTTTTGTTTACCACATCCATACCATCTCGTAACAATTTTTAAAATAAAACAAACTATAATTTTTTGATTGAAAATTAATGTATGTTATGAAAATATTATAGCATCATTCTTACCATGTGATACGTAATAACCAACCTCTTCGTTTGTATGTATTAAAGAATGATTAGGATATCACTCTTACCAAGTTGCAGGCTAAATAATTTCCTGTAGCTGCTCACATATTTTGTTCTATATATATCTATTGAAATGCTACCATACTTACGAAGTTTTGTTGATGGATAGCGAGTGTGGTGTTCACTGTATTAGTATATATATATTTTTTGTTTTACATCTTGTAATGGACTTTATATAATATTTTTATACATTATTTGGACCTTTGAATACTGAGATCAAAAGTTTAATTCTCATCTTATGCAAAAGATCAAAGGTCCTATTCTACCATTTTACAAGAACCTGGAAGCACTGTCTATCTTGATAAGGGTATGGTCTGCTTACATCATAACCTCTCTCATACACCGTGAAAGTATAAGGACTCAAAACAACAAAAGACGTCAATGAGCAGTTCTTTCTTTCTTTACTTTACTTTATAAGTTGGCGCATATATTTGATTTAGTTAAACTCATATCGATCACAATGTATTCATATCAATGTACCGGTCAACAAAACTGATAATGTGAAAGTTTTGCACAATGTATGTTTGTATAACGTACCAAGAGTGAGCTTGTTTAAGTGTTTAACTCTTTTCGTATCTATATCTATCAATATCTATTTATATCTATATTTATATTATATTATAAAGCAAATTTTTCTGTCTAAATTTTAAGTTTCAACATTTACTTTTATAAAATGTCCCTTATCTATTCTATATTTACATAAAATAAATATAATGTCTTTCGCTCTCCTTAAATTTCAACCAATTATTTTTTTTTTTCTCCTGCATAAATCATTTATTCTCCCAATTCATTCAAAATCTTTTATCTCAAAAACCGTACATCGATAACATATAAAAATTATATGGGTGTTCTTAAAATTTCATGATCTTTCATTAGAGATTTCATTCGATATACTTTCTACGAAGTTTTAAATACGAGGACGGAACTCGTACGGTTAAGGCATTTGGCTATCATATTTTATGACCTATCACACTTTATGACTTATCACCCTCACCATCTCACCCCTGCAATGCGCGGGTACTTACTTTCGTTCTAATAATACAAATGATTATTTTTTATTAAACTTCCGGCCATTGAAAAATTAAAAATACTCTTATTCTTTGTTCATCAATTTAAACATTTAAACCTAATATACTTATAATACCTCAATGAAATAGTTACAATGTATCACACCCTTAAAATAACTGTACTACCACTTTTAACATCAATGGTTTCTATATTCACCCACCAGTACCACCAACGTTGCCCTCACTGCCCCCACCACCGTCATCGTCATTTTTGCGGACACTATTGTCGCCACATTGAACGCACATAAATATAGTATTTAGTGATGAAATATGGCATTGTCTTTATAGTTGGCTTTAGGTTCTAATTATTTTTAAATCTAATGTACTAACAATATAATTAACATATGGATAAATTTTTTATTTTTTATTTTAAACTCCATCCAATAGTCAAACGAAGACATAAACATGGATAAAGTGAAGACGACTCTTTTTAAATTAAACAAGATATATTATCGTTCTAAATTAATTAAATCTCACATGGATCTTAAATGTACATCACTTTCAAGTTTCAAACACCAGTAGGCATTGATTTACACTAGATGGATACCCGCGCGTTGCAGCGGTAAATATCAATTCAACAAATGTAGTTTATTTTGTGATTTAGCTAAGGAAAAATTTAAAGGAAAAAGCAACAAACAAAGCTTATAAGGGGGGTGGGAGTGGATGTGGTGTGGTGATCGGTGAACCCCGGCCCCGCCTGGGAACACCGCCGCCAGGGGGTCGGGGTGGGGAACAAAAAGAAGAAAACGGGGAAGGTTCACCGAGGAGAGAGAAAGGAGAGTGGGGCCCGCACACAGGAAAGGAGCCACTGGTGGCTGGACACGTGGCGAGGGGAGCGGAGGAAGTAGCCGTTGCATTTTTTTTTTCTTTCTTTCTTTCTTTTACCTCTTTCTCTATATATATACACTCTTTTCTTCTTTAAACAACACACAACTACTCTCATTTTCACTACATTTTTATAAAATTCAAACACCCCAACCTTTTCATCACTAATTGCTTACACCCAACATCAAAAAATATGGCTTCCGGTATTTTGGATAATTCGAGCGACTCTCCCGACGAGTCAAACGATAGCTCTATGGAATTCTTTGTTAACGCGTTACACTTTCTTGAAGGTACGGCAACTTCTAGTGCTCCTAAAACTCGACGGTATACGGACCGGCGTCGGGAAATTGGTCTTGATACTCTTTTGAACGATTGGTTCGTTCAACAACCAAAATACGAAGACGATTACTTTCGAAAGAAGTTTCGAATGGACAAGACCATGTTTTTAGATATCGTGCGCGACATTGAAGCAAACTTCCCGTATTTCCAAGAACGTTACGATGCAAGAGGAAGAAAAAGTTTTACGGCGATACAAAAATGCACATCCGTCGTTAGGCAACTCGCGACGGCTAATGCACCAGACGAGTATGACGAGTATTTGTGCATGGCAGCCAGAACCGCACGAGAGACCCTTGATTATTTTTGTGACGCCATCATTCGGTTGTATAGCCGAGAGTACCTACACAGGCCGACGTCACACGACGTTGCACGCATCTTCGAGGCCCACGAGCTTCGTCATCATATGCCTGGGATGCTTGGTAGCATCGATTGCACACATGTCGAGTGGTCGGCATGTCCTAGACGTTTGAGAGGGCAATACGCGAGGGGTGACCACAACGGTCCAACTATTATGCTTGAAATCACCGCGTCACAAGATTTGTGGATTTGACATGCTTTTTTCGGTGTCCCGGGGTCGAACAACGACATCAACGTGTTGAACCAATCCGATTTGTATGTCACAACGCGTAACGGAACGGCTCCGGATTCTTCATTCCACGTGAATGGCCGAGATTATAAACGTGGCTACTATCTTAGTGATGGGATCTACAACAAGTGGTCAACACTTGTTAAAGCATACCCGTATCCAACCGACCCTAAGGAAAAAAGATTCAAGAAATTGCAAGAGGCGGCCAGAAAAGATGTCGAGCAAGCTTTTGGTGTCCTCAAAGGTAAATGGAAAATTCTTCAACGACCTCTTCGACCTCTAACGAAAGACAAAATTGGAAAGTATGTTCATACATGTATTATCTTACACAACATGATCATTAAGAGGGACGGGAGGGCAATCTCACCGGTCCATATAATGGACCCGCCAGTGCAACCGGTGTTCGATGAAAGTGTGTATGCGGAGTTGATTGACGAAGAAGTTCACCATCGCCTTCGATATGATCTTACGGAGCACGTATGGGCTCAAGATTTGGCGTATCTCGATGATTAGTTTTTTTTTAGTATTATGTAATGTTTCTTTTTTTTTAAGTATTTATTTAATGTTTATTGTTTTAAGTATTATGTAATGTTTATTTTTTAAGTATTATGTAATGTTTCTTTGTTTTAATATAATAAAAGGGTATGTTTTTTAATTTTAATATAATTTGTGATTTTGTTAAGTAAAAATAAATGGAAATAAAAAAGATGATGTGGAAATTGGGATTGGGGTGAGTGGCGCCACCATTTTGGGATGATTTGGGGTGAATTGGGAAAGTTTGAGGTGAAAAGTTTTTATTGGAAGATGGTGATGTGGATATTTGGGAAACTTTGGGGGTGGGGAAACCATTCCCACCCCCCTAACATTTTATCCACCTGATCGTTTTGGCTCAAAAATTTCCTTGAAATATTGTGAAGGACTTGTATTCTATTTCAACCTTAATAGATGTAACTTTTTACACGAAAGCTACATCATACTATGAAAATGATATTATGTACATCAAGTTTTTATAGAGAGAAAAAATCCCCAAAGAAAAAGATAAACTGTGATTTCTCTATACATTTTATGTCCTCCTTATTAAAGAAAAAGTCCAGGTTTCTCCTAAAGAACATGCTTTCTTCGTTCTTCCTTTAATTCTGTTGACACACTTGTAGAAGGCTTAAAAGGTTCAATCTTTCTCTGCAATAAACTAACCGTATACAAAAATAAAGTTCGACTTTCAAGGTCCATTAAACTCATTTTCAACGTCACTTTCAAGGCCCATAAGACTTAAGTTAAGCTATATTACAATTAGTATAGGTATAAAATCAAAAGGGTTAAAGGTATTGGGAAATGTGTGATAACTATAGTATTAAAAACCCGTATCTAAACACCCGTATCACCGTATGTACCATTTCTGGTTCAGGTAGAAAGAAGTGGATGCCTTTAATCAAAATCTACATCATGACTTGCCTCAAAAAAGGAAAATTTGGGTGAGCACCTTTCATTCTCAACATCACCATCAGTAAGCATTTTAGGAATTGTAAATTTGTGATAGCGCTGCCTATTAGATTTAAGAGTGTAGACCTTATCATATCTCCAATGAGTTTGTAGATCAACTGTTAGTTTGAAACCGATAATACAACCGTCACAATTGCATATAGAATCATAGTCAAAACGTACTAAATGCCAATAACCCACAAAACCAATGAGCACACACAATATTGCTACAATGAAAGCCTTCAAGCATTCAACTATGAAACAATGAAACAGAAACTTACAACTCAGACTTGAACATTTAACCCACATATCATGCTTAACAGCTGATATCACCCCAAAAAAGCCAACATATAACATTAAGTGGGCTCTGGGCACACACATATAGCAATATGAGTTCTAGCAGTAGAAGCCTATATGGGTAAATCAGACTACATGTAACCAACCTCTTTCAAATGAAGCTTATTTAATTACCAAGGGAAAATCCAGTCTTATTTAGCATGCAAATGATACTTGAAGGTAAACTTTCGAAGTGGCATCATTGATTAAAAGACATGCTCTTACTTGGAGGTTCTAGGGATAGCAGGTTATATAGCAAAGGTCGAGTACATGTAACCTTAAGCAATATATAGCACGTTAATCGTCGCTGACATGTAAACCTAAGCATAGAGGTCTCGGTTTTACCTCATCCAAGTTGGCCAACATAAAGATTCATTTGTGTATATCCACGGAACTGCTAGCTAACACTTGCAGCTGGCAAGGTCGCTGGCAAGGTCATTAGGGTTAGTCTGCGAAGCTTTTTGCAAAAATGTTTATATCCCATATCCTCTGCAACTCAAGCATCTGTCAACATTTCGAGTTCTTGTAACGAAAAAAAAAAAAGAATGGTTTTAACGATGTATATAATAAGATGTATAACGATGTTGGCAAGCAATAAAATGTATAACGATGTATATAATAAGAATGGTTTTAATGCACCACAAAATAGGTTGGTTCACCATCCAAGGGACATTTACCACATAATACTTCCAATAGCACCACCCCAAAGGCATAGGCATATACATCTGAATCTAAACACACAACTTGTTTTACTCTCTACAAATAATAAAATTGATCATGATACAATGTTCCACTTGTGGAAAATTAGAGATTACAGAAAGTTTTCACAAACTCACCCATAAAAGCGTTATTCAATTTAGTAAAATTCACTTTAGGGAAGACCTTAACCTCTTCATTCCAACACAAATGCAAAATACTTCAAATTACTTAAAACTAAACAACATATAGATATAAAAATAGAAAATTTGTGAATTTAAGATAAATTTGTTAGAAAATTTAATTAACCTTGAGAAAGAATCCATCGAGATTATGTTATACCCATATCATGATGTCATTCCCACATTGCCTCTGCCTTCTCCACATCTTTCTCAAACCTGACCATGTGCAAAGTGTGGATCAAAGATTGTCACATTTTGTCAAACATTTAGAGTGCAAAAAACATATACCTTTTGTAGTACCCAGGAAAGACTATAAACTTAGAAGCAATCTCATATATCATTCACTAAGATTCAACTCTAACAATAAAATTAACAATACATTCAATTAATAAATATAAGGTTTTTAATATTTGAATAATAACAATATAAAAACAAAAAACGATTGGTTTTGACCTTTATAAATACTTCTTGATGGTGGTTGCGACTCCAATGGTGGTTGAGAGGAGACAGTGAGAGCGACACACGTGATGTTCATGATGTTGAGAAAAAAAAGGGCGATTGAACAAAACCTCAAATCTGTAAAACATATTGATCAAAAAAATTAAAACATAAAGTTAATTACATCTAATATTAATTATCATTTCAAGTAAATGATACAAACACAAAAGGGATAAAAGTAGATCTGAGCAGGGAGGCGTAGAAGATCAGAGCAGATGGGGGTTGTGAAATCTACGTCATTGGTGTTGGTGATGGTGCCGATGTTGGTGGTGGTTTTGATGGCGCGATGTTGGTGGTGATTACTCGCAGCGTAGATAGAGAGCGTGGAAGTGATGGATGGTGGTCATGGACGGTGATGGTGATGGTGATGGTGGTGGACTGGTAGTGGTGGAGGGCTCGAGGATCGCTGGCGACGGGAAGAAAGGGGCGGGTATTTCGTGTTGGCTGTCTGCTTTTTTTGGCAAGGAAATTATTAGGTAGTATATAAAAGTCCAAGGGCATTTTTGACATTTTAAAGACAGAAAGTCTTGAAAAAAAAATAGGGTGTTTGCGCTATAAAGTATTAGGGTGGGAGGAGAGCTTCCCCGCTCCTCCCCTCCTCTCCCTGATTTTTCTTCTCCTCCCCTCCCCTCTCCGAAACCTAGGAGCACTTCACCACCTCTCCTCTTTTCTATTTAATTTCATTTCTATTTATTTTTAAAACTAAAACATTTTATTTAATAAACTAAAACTAATACAACTTAAAAACCCAAATACAACTAAGGCGTCGGCCATCCGTACTGCTCACAAAGGGCGCGTTTCTGCGCCAAAACCATCTCCAACATCGGCCCGCTGAGGTGATCGTGTGGCCTGATCACGAAGTCCATATCATTCTGTCGCTGCTGACTCTGGACCATCCGTGTCATCTCCTCCTCCCGTTTCCTCCTAGCCTCCTCCGCCGCCATATAGCTATCCATCATCGCCTTCTGCATCTGCATCTTCTCCTCCCGAGCTCGTTTTTTATCCTCATTGTCGCATTTCAACTCCGCGACCATCTTCAAGAACTCCTCAGATGTAGTAGAGGCGGAAGGAGTAGTCTGCTTACCCTTAGCTTTACGGCGGGGTGGCACGGGTCTAGCCTGATGTACTGGTGCATCATCCATGTCGTTCCCTCCTTCCTCTTCTTGGTCCAAGTGGTCCTCATTCAAGTCAATATGGACCGATGGCTCCCCTGATGAACGTACATGGACAGACCCTTCCGTTCTTGCCCTTTTGCTACCCGACTCCTCACAAATCCCCTCCAAAGTAAGAACCTCCGACCATTTCGGTCCTCCCCTCAAAACCTGCCACGCCTCTACATGCGGAAACCCGGACTTGTTATTGTATTTCCGCATATACAATGCCACGGCCACCTTAAACACATCCTCGTCACTTTGGCCACTCGACATCTTACTTTTCTTCACATTGTAAATACCACAAAAACCCGACACCTTATGCTTCAAATCCTTCCATTTCGACCGACACATTTCAGGAGTACGTCCCGACTCACGGTTCAAGTGTGAGTCCATCTGAAACTTCACCTTCTTCCAAAACGAACCCGCCGTTTGGGCGTTTCCGAGGATTGCGTTTCCGACGTATGGATCCTCGGAAACGTTTAACCAAGCTTTTGCCAAACACGCCTCTTCATCCTTCCCCCAATTTCGACACTCTCTTTTACCTTTAACCGAGACTTGGGTCTCGGGTATTGCTTCCTCTTCTTCCTCCTCGACCTCTTCTTCTTCTTATTCTTCTTCTCCTTCTTGTTCTTCTTCTTGAACCTGTTGATTTTGACTCGCGAAGCGTGATGATGAACCACCCGCGAAACCCAAAAACCCGGCTTGATTGTCATTTGCGAAATTCATAAACCCGGTATTAATTTGTTGTACGGATTCGAAAAACAATGGATCCATTCCACTCAAGAAATCATCAACGGGTTGTGGCGTATACACATTTTCGGCCGTGTTTCTTTGCGAAGGAGGAGGTGGCATAACATCGCGATTGTTTGGCGGTGGTGGGTTTCTGCGTTTTTTCGGAAGATTTGAGAAATTAGGTTCTTTTTGTTTCTTCCCCCAATTCATTTTTGATGGTTTAAATTGATGATTTAGATTGAGAAAAAAAAATTAAGAAAAAGAAAGGAAATGGCGTGCGCAGAACAGAAAGAAGAAAAAAAAAAATGAAAGAAGAAGAAAAGAGAAAGAAAGAAGAAAGAGAGAGAGAGAAACGTTGGAGTGGGCCACCTTTTTTTTTTTTTTTCTAACGGTCAAATCGAGCGGCACAGGAACCGGCACCGTGGTGCTCAAAGTGCTCCCCTCCCTACCGGTACCGGTAGGTCGGGGTGGTGTTCACACCGGTACCGGTTCCATGCCTAAACCACTCCGTCCTCCCTTATAGATGTATCCATTTAAATGTTGTTAATTGTTAGAGGTTATCTTTTATGTAAACTATTTTGTCATATAAAGTATGGTTTTGTTAAACGAATCCCTAAGGACATTTGTTAAGGTGCATAAAATAGTTGTAAAATTATCATAAAAATCAGGAGTGGACATTTTATATGAAAAACATACAACTTTTTTATATACGTTAAGTAAAATCCTAAAGGCTTCATTTAGCATTTCTCTATAAAGAAAAAAGAATTAATCATCATATTAAAAAAAGATAACTTTCCTAATTCACTTCAAAGTTGTATTTTAGTACAGTTACCTATTGGATATGAATTATGATGATAAAAAAGGTACAAATATCTTTTCATTGAATTTTTTAAACTAAAATATCGAACAAGAGTTTATATTTATATATCAGGTAGCTTATTCACCTACCTAAATTTTAGATTGCAAGTAGATACACACAACCATTATTTTCCAATAAAAACCTTATACCGATTTTATTATATATACCCCTTATAAAGAAAATTGGCTTTAAGGGAGGGAGTAAGAACCTGAACTTACTGGGAAAAAACCCTCTCTAGGTCGATCTTTCTCTATCAAAAAACACACACACACAACAAATAAACCCTATCTCTGTCTCGATCTTTCTCTATATTGATTCTTGATCAATCGAAAAAACCCCTCTATTTCGATCCACGCCTCTCTATCTCGATCCTTCTCGATCTATCAGAAATACAGACACAACAAATAAAACCATTCATCGATTCGTGATCAATCCATATATACACCACTACCAGCAGCTCGATTCGTGACGCCACCAACAGATTCGTGATCAATCCATATATACACCGCCACCAGCAGATCGATTCGTGCGGGAAAGACATCGCCACCAGCAACGATCTATTAATTACACCCGCCATCAAAAAGTATGATTTTTTTTACATCCTACTGTTAGTTATGTTATACACCCTATGTATATATATACATACTTTTATACATCGATTTGGGGATAATGATAATTTTATGTTTGTTTATTAGCATTGTTGATCATGGATGTTTTAAAGAATGGATGGATGGCCACGATGAATCTGGTTCAAATGATGTATGTTCTCATGATAGCGTTTAATTGGTTTTTTTCCCCCAGCATTAATGACCGAAATCAAATCGACCTGGGCAACATTAATCTGGTCGACTAATTCCCAATTTAACACAGAGGTATATGTAACTTGATTTTCATAATTATTATAGTTCACTTATTGCATTATATTGAACTAAATGTGTTATTTTATAATTTGCAGACAATGCAAAATGCTCTCTTTTCTGCCAGTGAGACCACCAAGGTACAATTCTCAAGCCAAATGTTTGGATTTTTAGTTGATTTTCTATTTTAATATGTACTAGCTCAAATCTCTAATTTATCCCATAATTTTTAAATGCTTTAGTGTAATGTCTTTGTCAACGTATCATATTTATACGAAGTTTTGGTATTTTATATTTACATATTCACCGATGAAAGTAATGTAACTTTTAACATTATTTAGCATAGAAAGATATATAATGATATTAGAGGAATGGTTGTATGATTATGAGATAAAAGTCGTTTATTAGGTGGTCGCTACCTTTTATAGACAGAATTGAACCATCCAACCCAAGCTCATCAACGTTTAAGTAGGTTAGGATGATATACATTGTTCATTTGATGATATTTGGTTCTCAAGTTTAAGGTCCATCTGTTTGCCTCATTTCGCTTATCACTTTCGTACTTTTGTTAACAAAACTATAATCCTGCAAGTATTACTATTCAGAGGTTTATCAAGCTTTAGTGCCTACTTCTGGATTTAATCTACCAGAATCTGTGTTTTCACATGGACAACTTTATGTAGCATTATAAAGAGGGTTTTTATAACAAAATACCAAGGTGTTACTCATTCTTGCCAAAAAACTTTAAACAACCTGGAGTGTTCACCTCAAATGTTGTCTACCGGGAAGTGTTACGTGACGAATGAACCATATATGATGAGTTGAAATTTATATCTTTTTGAACATTTGTACCCATTCCTTTTGCCTTGTATACTATGATCAGCTGAATTTTAGGTTATATAAACATTTGTAACCATTACATGGATCCTGAAGCTGAATTTTCATCTCTTGGTTGTATTCCAACTACATTATTATTTGGTGAAGTATCTTCTTCATTTAGTTCATAATTGATTTTGGATTTCATTTGCTTGGTTGGTTTCTTGGTTTTTTCGGATTATTAGGACTATATTTTTGCCTTTGCAATTGGTAGTAATGTTATTAAGTCTGCCTTTGTACAAGTATTGTGGCTGCAGTACTTTAAGAAGCTTGCTAGATGGTTTTGGGGTAAGAGTTATATACAATTTGGTGCTGAAATTTAGGAGTCAAAGGTTTGTGACATTGTGGAAAGAAGTAAATGAGATAGTTGTCCTTCCAAAAAAAGTAAATGATACTGTGCAGGTTTTGGTCTTCTTATGCAGGTTTGACTTCTGAAAGTCAAACGCAGAAATGGCTTAGTGTTTAATGTGCAGGTTTGACTTCTAAAAGTCAAAGGCAAAAATGGCTTAGTGTTTTATGTAGTTCTGGTCACCGAATCATCTATCATGTCATATGATATATAGACACGATAGTAATTTAACGTTACGACATCTCGCGCACAATAAACCAGAGCCGCTGCAATGCGCGGGTCTTGGGCTAGTTTAAAGATATAAGCACACAGGAGGTTACAAAACTAATAAAGAATGAAATAATATCTTGGCCCAACTTAAAAGGTTCATTAAATATGATCTCATTATAAGTGATTGCGCGCCCTTTTTAGGCTATATAATTCACAATTTTTGCCACAAGCCTACCGATCGAATTTTATAGCTAACAACGTACGCTCTGCAATCTCGTATGCGTATTACGGAGTATTAGCTTGAAGCATAGTTTAGAAGAATATAAGGTATATACATGTCCTTCATATATCTTTGTGACAGTTTATTAATCGTTTAATCTTCTTTTCTTTTAGTTATGCAAGAGCATATTTTTTTGTTATACTTTTTACAGCTCTTGGTACCAAGCTAGGTAGAGTCATTAGAAGAGAATGGATTCTGGATGTGATAAAAAAACAAAGAGTGTAGAAGATGCTGATAGACTAAGCAGCTTGCCCGACGATATTATCCATAAAATTTTAAAACTTTTTGATATAAAACAAGTAATCAAAATCAGTGTTTTGTCATCTAGATGGAGGTTTATCTGGACTTCAATGCCCTATCTCAATTTCTCAATTGAAGATTCGAGTAGCTTAATGCCCCCCTATCTCGATTCCTCAAGTGAAGAATATTCCAGTAGGACGTTATACAAGTCCATTGGCTTTGTTAACCGTGTTTTGTCTCGTCGTGATAATCAAAAACAAGTGCCTTCCCTCAAGCTTATTCTTCATGTAAAGGTTAGCGCGACGTTTGTTGAAAGAGTTATAAGCTACGCATTCTCCCACAATGTCAAAACAGTGAACATTACATGTTATTCAAAGGGGTGTACTGGAGTCCCTTTTTCCGTTTTAAGTTCACCGTGTCTAAAACATCGTACATTAAGTGGAGCGAGTTATACTCACCCCCTTACTGTCGAGTCAACTTGGGAGTTTTCAGCTTTGACAACATTGTATCTTGAATGTATGACTTTGTATGATACAAGTTCTGAAAAGTGTGTGAGTCTTTTCTCAGAGAGCACAAATCTGAAAAATCTCACCTTAAATCACTTCAATATAAGGGGATCAGCAGATGGTTTCAGTATAAGTCCTCCTCGCCTATCTAATCTCACACTTCAAAATGGAGATTGGGGTTCAAAGGTTGTCAAAGTGGTTGCACCTCAACTAAAGAATTTAACAATTGTAGAATGCACGGGGACGTATTTCCTTTCCACGCCTCACCTTGCTAGTTTATTCTTTAAAGGTTATTCTCCTCGACACTTTTCTGCAGACGGTTTTCCTTCTTTGGAAACGGTCCGTCTCTCTATTTAAAATCTGGATAAAATGGATTCCCCTAAAATCATTGGTCTGTTTCAACACTTCCACAATGTCAAATATCTTGCGCTTACCATGAACATCATTCAGGTATGTATGTTGGTATCGTCTTAATGCTTGTATTGTTCATCTCATGAAGTTTTCCTTAGTTTGTGCATATTGGAGAAGAATTAGCACTTCAGAAGAAAGATAATTGTTATCTCTATATGAGTATATATTTATAACTCTCTCTAACTTATCAAATGTTTCTGCAGCTTCTGTCTTTATCCAAGGATCTAATCTCAAATCAACCTTCTCCATTTGCTAACTTGAAGAAATTAAAGATAGTTCCAGTAAGTGGAATGCCTTTGCCAACTGAAGTCGACAACTATTTGCTAGGCGGTAGCTCCACCTCCAGGTGCAACCTGTATTAATGGTCTCCCATAACAGCATCCTACATCATGACAGCATATTGTGTACGTTATTGATCTTGATTACGTTATTAATTAATGGAAAATGATTAATCAACCTAAGTCATATGCCTAAAAATCAACCTAAAACCTTAAGAATTTGACATGTGGATTCCACTCATTCTTTTTCTTAATTTTGGCCCCTGAATTTTTCCAAATGTCTTCATCCTACGATTAGGTTGATTTGTAGACATACAAATTAGGTTGATTTATCATTATCCTTAATTATATGATACTTAGCTCATAAAGGGATTTCTGGCTTACACCTTCACATGGCCAAAACTCCTAAACAAGGAGTTTCAAGTCGATGTGCAGCATCTTTATTTCAAGAAAATACTCAATTTTCAATGCTTGCTACGCTTTTTTGGCGTATAGAAACTTTCGCTTACAATGCTTTGATTACAGATTTCTCCCATTTAAGTTTGTACATTGGACAAAACTTCAAATATAATAATCCTTTTAGTATAGTACTAGCCTAGAACTCGCGCGTTATAGCGGAAACAATTTACAACGGGCGAGATGTCGGGATGACAATAGTGTACAAATATTAGTATGATACGAGCGTGTTGCGGCGATACTTATATAGTGGTCGTTAACCGAGGCGGTATTGGTTGTTGCTTCATTATACGAACAAACTCATGGGTTGTGTGTAGCGGAATACACGGCAATAGAAATTTTACTAAAACAAAAGCAAACATGCGAAGGAGTACATGTATTTTATAGGGAAGGGATTCCTTTAATTTTTTTTCTCTAACTTAGACTCAAATTAAAGAGATCTTAACCATTATGAAAATGAGAATAGCATATTTTATTAGGTAGACCATGAAGCATGCTACAAAACTCTTGGTCTACAACGAAAAGAATAGAGAACCAAATAACCAATAACGTACCTATGTCAGATAAAAACTACACCTCGGGAAAATATTAATTCTTGACATTATGTGCCATGACCAGAACCAAAAGCATTTCTATAATATAATTAAAAAAAGGAGGTTAAGGGTATACTTGGCACCTCTAATCTTTCTCATAGAGCCTAATCCTCCATCCTTAACAATCCTCTAACTTTTTAGTATTAATCTAAATTAATTTACACTTTTTGGTTTTCCATCACCAAGTTACACTTTAAGCCCAATCTAAAACAATTAATTTACACTTTTTGTTTCTCATCACCAATTTATACTTTAACCCAATTTAAAAATAATTAACTTACACTTTTTGCTTTTCCATTACCAATTTACACTTTAACCCAATTTAAAACAATTAATTATACTTTTTGGTTTTCCATCACCAATTTACACTTAAAAATAATTAATTTACATTTTTTGGTATTCCATCACCAATTTACAATTTCACCCAATTTAAAAATAATTAATTTACACTTTTCGGTTTTATTAGTATTCTATAATATAACTCACGTACGACAACAAAAAAAGAAGCTACGATCAACTACAAAAAGTTTTTTCTTTTTATATACTTTGCACAGAATTAATCATTATTATTATTTTTTAACATTAAATTCTTATGTTATTGTTATTATTATTTCTTTTAATTTAGTTTGAGGTTTGTTATGGCTTTTTCTTCAACAACAAAAAATATGACCACATTAGTTCATCTTGAAGATCTTAAGCCAACACATGTTAACCAGCATTTACGACTCCGTGTTGTGCATGTATGGACTGTTTCGGAGTGGAACAACTCGAAGAAAATCAAAACGTTCGAGATAGTCTTTGTTGATGAATTGGTATGTATTTTTCAAATTATATAGTTTACACTTTTAGCATATAAGAAACTGTAAATTTTTTATTTAACTAAAGTGAAAGGACCAGACTCGATAAACCGAAAACATAAGAAAAAAAATTTTTTTTTTTTACACCCCACTGTGCCGCAGTGGATATCCTCGGCCAGAACTGGAACATGCCCCACTGCGCCGCAGTGGGAAGAACCAAAATTGTTTCCGTGGGATTCCACTGCGCCGCAGTGGGCAAAGTCACTCCCACTGCGCCGCAGTGGACCACCTGACAGCAACCCTAAAACTCATTTCGACCATGAACAACTTGTAACCATCAAATTTCGAACCAACAGCTGCAAGACACTTTCTAGAGATTTATAACAACTTCATAGACACATTTTAAACACAATTACAACATGGTTTGATTCATAAATCCAAGATCAACCCTAACGGGTCATTTACCCGTTTTGGCAACGATATCGCCCTAATGCGACAATACCAACTTCCAAAAACTTTACAACTTGAGCATTTACAGAAATGTTACCGAAACATGATTCCAAAACAAAATGTACCGTGAGCCAAAGGAGAGGGACAACTAGGTATCTACACCAAAAGATTGTCATCCATCCAAGGATGACCTAAATACCTTCAAGAACTTCCAACGGTTACTTCAAGCTCTAATTCAATTTTCTTCGAATCAGCAACACTAGTTCCTTCTTCCGGAACTACCTATAAGAGTGTAAACAACTAAAATATAAGCAAAGGCTTAGTGAATATACTTGCATACATTTACGAATACGAAGGATGGCATAGTACAAGGACTTTCACATGTAACCTATGGCATCGTCATGTCACATTTACATATTCACCTTGCACACAAACAATACATATATGGATCCATATAAGCTAAACAATCATAACAATCATATCTATCGGGATTCTTAGGCCTCATATCACATCAACTATCAGGATTCTTAGGCCCCGGAGTTTCTTAGGCCTCATAAACAATGCCCCACATAGGCTTCATGCCAAATCAATTACCATGCTTGGAACATTCACATCTCATGGTAATTGACCCAACGTAAACATAAGGGTATGCAAATATACTCACCTCATCCGCAACAAAACAATAACGCTAAATAGACAAGCACAAGCAAGCTTCAACCTATAATCATATCATAAAATGCATAAGCTTACATTCACAACTTGACTAGTTCAACCTAGCCCTTCTCAATCACTAGCCTTTCCTAAACCCAAAACCCAACCCATTTGTCATTGAGTTACTTTTACCTTTAACTATAGCATTAGGTAGTTCAACCTACCATTTTCATTCACAACTCAATAACTAGCAAAAAGATTCATCTTTTCTCATAACTTCAATTTATCACAAGAGCTTATCAATTTCATAATCAAACACATTATATAACTCAATAACAACTAGGTTAACTAAGGAATTGGGAAAAATTAACCATAAATCATTTCTAGTAAAAGCCCCCAATTTGGTTCATCCATGAACCCTAATTTCAAAAGAAAAGATAAAGCTAAATTTGGGAAAATTCCTTACCTCAACAAGGAAGGCAATTACTTAGGGTTTTTAATTCACAATCCCTTCCTCTTTTCTCCAAATTTTCGGCCACCACCAAAACCCACAACCCTACATTTTGATTCTTGAATGGAGATTATAAGATGGTGATGTTTAATACAATGCTTTCTCTTTTGAATTGGAAGAATTAAGCTTTTGATTTTGAAGAGAAGAGATGAAATTGCATGAAGATGTAGAGATGAAGAGAATTGGAATATGACTCATAAGTCATATGGATGGCTGGCACTTTGAGGAGATGCCACGACCCATCCCACCTTTTTGTGGGTATTTTACCCGCTATCCGCTAAAGTTCCAACTAAATTAACCCCAGATTCAAAATAAAATACTAGGAAATTAATTTAATGCCAAAATTATAAAAAGGAGTTAATTTCTTTTACCTTAAAATCTTGGGATGTTACATAAAGTTGGAAAAAAAGGGGGTAAACTGGATTCAATATTTATATGGAGTTAATTTTTGTACGTTTCTTCTTTAGTTTTCGTATTAAGTTGTGATATATGACTTAACTAATCTAAATATTATATATTAAATTTTGTATTTGTAACCTATATTAACCTTAGGATTTACGATTATATCTTTCTATAACCTTTTAGATATAAAGTCTAAATTTGCTATGAGTAGGTTTCTGATTACTTTAATATATTGACTTTGATTATTTTGATATCGTTTTGAAAGTAGCTCATTAATGGTGTATACTTAAGATTTACGATTATATCTTTCTATAAGCTTTTAGATAAAAAGCTGAATTTCGCTATGAGTAATATTATGTTTATTTTAATATATCGACTATGATTATTTTGAATCAGTTTTGAAACTAGCTCATTAATGGTGTATTTTTTTAGTCACTGTTATTCTATCAGGGAAAAATGTTACATATTGAGATGGTGTTGAATGTTTTAGTATGATTATTTAGCATAATGAAACAATTCATCATTTTAGTTTGTGTATGACAGATATACTTCGGATCTTATGAAAAACATGATCTCATTTTTAAATAATTCCTTTAGATAAAACCCTTTGATCCACGTTATGTTTAAGATTTAACACAACAGGAGATGGCTTTGCAATGTTTTTTGCTTTACTATTTTTTTTATCAACAATTTGTTTCCCTATCTTTCTTGAATTAGCCATTAAATCATTTGATCGACGTCTGGAATGTCCTTGGTTGAGTTCCTTTTTATCCTGAATACTTTTCTAGGATTTGTATGCAAAGATGTTTATTCGATTCTTATGGTTAATTTGTTTGGGGTTTACTTTTTAAAATTGGATTAAATACATAGAAACACACTAACAGAACTTACCAGTTTTTTGCTATTTGCAGGGCATATTCATACATGGCTCGGCCAATGGTGAATGGACGAAAAATTTTAGGAGTATTTTGACCGATGGAGTAGCTATTCAGCTAGCAAATTTCCAAGTTGATTTCGGTATATCTATTTAATATATTTGAATTCCATTTTTTTTATCTTTGATTAATATATTTTGAGACTACCCGTCCATTGGACGGACTCGAACACTAGTTGTTATATATATATTGATAGATTTTCTAGTATAATATAGTTAGTGTTTTGGACAAAAATTACTTAATATAATTTTATGAAAGGATTCAGTGTTTTCTCACGACCATATTCGTACGACAAATCCCAATGTCAACCATTGTATATAAATAGAGGTATTTGCATATTCAAGATTTGACCTTTGCATAACTTGATTTTGCATATTCTTGGTGAACTTTTGCAATATTATTTCAATCGCAAAAAAAATAACATTTCACATCTTTAAGTGTTTTAATTAACAAGAGAATTTCCAAGTATAGATCAATTGTATTTTTAGGTTGTTAGGATATTTGCATATCTTTATTTTATCTAGGTTTCGCTACAACATTGTATTTTATTAAAGACAATAAATAAAGTACGCTGTTGAAAAATTACAACTTAATTGGTCTCACTAGTTTAAATTTACTTGCATTTATTATTGCATTGTTATTTACTTATTCAGTTGGTCACCGTAATAAGTAATCCTCCGGTTTCCTCGTATATTGTTCACTGGTACTGATTCCAGTCGAGTCTAGTGAACGTATTGCACAGATTCTCACCATCGACATATAAGTGTATTCAGTAGTACCATTTCTTGCGTTTAGACTTACAATTTTTTTCAAATAGTAAAAACTCCTTTAGTTATACATACAATTTTGAACACCACTAAAAATTACTGTTTTCAATTTAACTTTTCGGATTTCAACAATGTATGGTTTCATAGAAGAACCCTAATCTCAATCTATATAAATTTCGTTGACACATATTTATCTCAATTATAATCATCCAAACAAAAAGTTTACGAATGATTATCAATATCATCATTCATTTTTTATATTATCAAGTCTGACCTAACAATAACAACAAAAAAACTATATATAGATATTTCGAGCACCATTTGAATAAACATCATGAAAAAAAATGGATTTATTGACTTTACTTACCCATAAAAGAAACAAACGGATATATTGTTTTACATCTACATAAATAAAGACTAGCACGGTACTCATGAAATTCGGCAGTGTTTGTGGCGGCGACGGTGTGACAATGGCGTAAGATTGTTGGTGATAGAGGTTGCGTTGAGTGGTGTAGATAATTGATGTAAAGGGGTTATTAGATATATTTTAAAAAATATATGACTGATAGTGTAATATAATCATTAATTGTTAATTATATAATTTTTTTCATATAACTATCAACATGAGACTTTTCTTTTTATAATATAGTATAAATATATAGATACGGTATAAAAAGAAAACATTGATAGTTTGCTAATGAGTCTTCATGGTTATAGTAACACTTATTGTAAACAATAAATTTGTTTAAAAAAAATTGTTATCTATGAAAACCAAAACAAAAAAGTTGAAAAAGAATTTATATTTATATATAAATATATATCATGAAAGATGCTAAAATTTTTATATTAAATAAAAGAGAATTGTTATGACATCAGCAATTTATAAAACTAGCTTAGTTGTCATCTTTATTTTTTTTTCTCAAAGTTCAGTTTTTTTTATTTATTTATTTATGATGTTATAGTTACTTTTCTTTTTTAAATTTTATTTTATTTTATTTTGTTATATTATATATATTTATGGTCACCATAGCTAAGAGAAAAAATTAAAGTTAGCAAAGTAATCTAGACCATCTAAGTTAACAAACAAGTTAATCTTGACCCTTTAAATTAAAAGTTAAAGTATTTAAAATAAAAGTCAAACTTCTAAGATGGTATCTTCATACACTAAAGTGGTGCCCGCACGATACAGCGGCAACGGTCTATAGCACGTCAGATGCCGTAACGTTTATAGCGTTAAGGTTACTTTCATGAGATGCATCAATACAACATATATCCGTATCTATCATTAAAAAAATAAGTATCGGATTAGGTGCAAGAACTAATTAATAAAGTACAAAAACTAACCATAAAAGTTAACCACTTACAATTGTATGTACAATTGTATGATTTGGTTTTCATAGAATCTTCACGTTCCCAAGTAAATTCGGGTCCACGCCTAGCTCGCTATCGCACTTTAACGAGTGTATAACGAGTGTTTTTAAGCTTCCTAGTTTCCCGGTCTAAGATTTCCACCGGTTCTTTCACGAACTTCAACGTTTATCGACACGAATTTCTTCAAGGGGAACGTGAAGTGTCGGATCGGCCAAACCCTTCCGGAGATTACAAATATGGAAAACATTATGAACTTACTCAAATTTTGTGGAAGTTCCAATTGATACGCCATCGGGCCAATTCGTTCAAGGATCTTAAATGGGCCAATATATCTCGGACCCAACTTGCCACGTCTCATAAACCGAACCACGCCTTTCCACCGGGTTACTTTCAACACACATACTCACCAACTTCAAATTCGAGAGGGTGTCGTCTCACGTTTGCATACTTCAATTGTCTCTCACGGGCCACTCTCAATTTCTCCATAATTTGTGAGATTACCTTGGTCGTTTCAATGACAATCTTGGGCCCAATGAGTTGGCTTTCACCAACTTCCGCCCAAGTTATCGGTGACCTACAATCTCTCCCATACGATGCTTTAAACGGAGTTATTTGGATACTAGCATAGTAGCTATTATTATAGAAGAATTCGACTAACGGTAAATGTGCATCCCAATTTCCACCCTCAAACTGATGCTCAAAGTGAAAGGAGGATTCAAACGCTTGAAGATATGGTACGAGCTTGGGTCGAATGTTGTATTGATGCATAAGTCGTGGTCCATGGTCGGGAAAACCCTAAACACTTTCTTGTTGAGTAAACTTATATATATATATATGCATCGTATATACATATACATATGTGAGTGCATATGTAAGTGTGTGTGTATATATATATATATATGAAAGTGGAAATGAGCATACGCATTTATATTAATACACATGTTGTAAGTATTGATAGGTCGTGATCGTTGAAGGATTTCGGGGCACTTGTAACTCGACGAATACTTATAATTCGGTATTAACTTGACGATACAAGGCAAAGGTGAGTTTTGTAGCCTCTACTTTTACTTTATTTGTCGTTACTTTTACTTGATCATGATATGAAACGAGATGTTAGCTACCTAATTGTTTGCTTGTGATACGTGTTATTGGACGTTTATGTGTGATGAAGAGCGTTATATAGTAGTGTATGAAAATGTTTATTATATATATTATGTAAAACGTGAACGTGAACGGTGGATTGATGAATCCACACCCGGCATTATTATAACCGTGGATTTCGGGTTGTTTAACCTGCGTAAACGGGTTGTTGAGCCCGCGTATGAACGATTATTGAACGTAAACGTTAACTTGTATTGATTTGTGATAAGTTGAAACCTTTTAGGGTTACTTGGATGTGATTAGGTATTCTAATCCTCGTATATCGTTGACGGTTGTTATCCTGACACTTGATTTTCATTATTTAAACCTACGAACTCACCAACTTTATGTTGACATGTTTAGTACACTTTTCAGGTGAACAAGTAAACCAGAGACGTATTGGATGATTGCTTGATTGTTTGCATGCTAGGATGCATTTGGACTATTTCTCAGATCCATGATTCGTAGTTCCCGTTTATGGGTTATACTTAGGATCATTTACCATCTTTTGAACTATTATTTTGTGAACCTTTGATGGGCGTGCTTCTTATGCATTATTTCTTGATCCGATATTTGTAATTGAATGAATTGTATGGATTGTCCAATCCTTTTATGCATTTAGTTTGACTCTACTTAAATTCCATGTCGTACTGTGCTTTTCTTGTGATATCTCATTATTCCGTCTTGTTGGGGTGTTACATTAGGATCTTGAATTTGATCCTTAATTATCATGTGATATGTATATTTTGCTGATAAGATATATTAATTGGTTGTGTTCTACTAATATAGCAAATTCACTAGCATAAAAAGATGGCTCTTGTTTTGAAAATGTTATATTTTAATGCGAATAATGCGAAAGTTTTGAAATGCTCATATAAATTTACTTGAGAAATAGAATTTTAAAGCAATGATATATTAATATCTCTCGTATTATATGTTTAATTCTTCAATATGAAGTCAAGTGCGATAGAGGCACGTATGGTCATAAACTAGTGGTTTATTTATCAAGATTATATGATTGATTGACATGCCCGGTTGGACCATCCGGGTCAATGATGATGCGAAATATATTGAATAGTGCAGAGATTCTTCAAAGTGATTATTTAGATTGAGGTCATTTGCTCCATAAGAAATTATATGCCAAGAAAGATAAAGACTGAATCCTTTTAATTTAATGGAACCTATGCAAAGGAGATGTTAGTAGGCCTATGCATCGTCCATATTGACCATTTAGTGTTTTAAATGGATGTATCGTCTAAATGGGTCATCAAAGTCGCAACATGAAGTTTGTGTGATTAATTACTCATCTGATAAGATTGAGAGCATGTTCCATATTTTATTGGCATAATGATTAATTTTCTAATGATTATTTGAGAGCAAAAATGAATGACTTATGATATGGGGCCATGTTATTTAACATGCAATAATTTTGAACTCGCATCATGCCAAGAATTATTTGTGTTTCCTCCCCATTGAAATTGGTTTATGGTCAGAAACCACATATGTCTCATGAGAGTTTTGAATGTGCAATATATGATTAAGTTGCTCCACCATAATGCACAAAGACGAGACTTCAAAGAATGTTGGAAATAATGTTGGGAAAATAGACGTTCCTTGGAAGTGTGTAGGCTTATGCTTTGATTCAGTTCGAAACTGTCTGATTAAACTAGACATTAGTATGGTTGTTTTGGTTATGAGTTAAAACATGAAAGAGGTGTACGTATTCAATAAAGCCATCATTAGAAGATTTGTTTGTGGCTTAAGTTTTTCATTGACATGAATTAGTTTTCCCAACATTAGGGGGAGAAGTTCCCAACATTAGGGAAAGATGGAAAGCAGATGAAATGAGTAGGAATGAATTATCAAAGATCCTCACACCGATGAATATTAAATTACAGTTTGTGGGATAATTTATTCACATGATATAGTAATTGGCAACAATGTAAACTGGCCAAAAAGCTGCTAATGCTCCTACTGGTAATGAGTCTATGCACATTTGAAAGTGGTAGAAAAGTCGATTCCAAATAAAAAGTCTCGAAAGAAAAAGGAGCATAAAGTTAAGATGGTCAAAATCGAGGTATAAAGACCCCATAAGAGATTGATGATAAAAACTAGACATGAAGGTTTTGAAAAACCTCGAGTACCTGAAAATAATGAGATCTCAATGATTTGTGGACATGTCTAGATACTTGTGTAATCAAAAATAAATAAATACGACATCGAGATTGATTGAATATTATAGCGCTAAAAGTATGTAAATTGTGAGGATCTTGAAAGCATGCATGCACAATAAAATTGATATGATATGATATTGATGATTGGCCAAAGACGAAAAGACGTTAGTAGTTTGAGACATGAAGTCCAAAAACATGAAATTGTAGAAATTATATGATGGAAGCAACTAAATTAAAAGTCTATCAAAATGAGGAAGTCTTGATTCATGTCTAAAGAATATGAAAAGAGCTCATTTGATATTGAAATTCCATGAGGGATATAAAATGAATGAAGCATGTCTCATGATTTAGAATACTTGAAACATGTGTGAAAAGTTCTCGAGAATAGAAATTATTATATTTAAAACTTATAAAGAAATCCGGATTTGAATATGATATAAGTTTCTTGTATTTTGATGATTTGAATATTAATGGACCCTGGGAGATTGTCAAATGATGATTGAATAATTAAATGTGAAATAAAAGATAAGGTTTGTCTTGTTTATAAATCTTACAGATAAATGAAGTTCATGCTTATGAGGTCAAATGATATTGTAATGCCCCTTTTGACTTTCAAGATAGTGATCACAATATTGAGTTGAAAGTGTCACTGAAGCACTGAAATTGAAGTAAAGAGATTTATTCTATTCAAACACTTAATATGCCAAACATCGAATATGTTTGGGCATGATAAGTATTCTAAGTAATGTGATAATGAGTAGGAGAAGATACGCGTTGCACTCTTTTTCCCCTAAGCAAGGCTTTGTCCCACTGGGTTTTCCTATCAAGGTTTTTAATGAGGCAATATCCCCAAGCGTATCAAAAGAATTATGTACTTTTTTCCCTTAATTGGATTTTTGTCCCATTGGGTTATCTATAGCAAGGTTTTAACGAGACATAATGTCTTTACTGGATAAACATTCAAGGGGGAGTATTATGAATAAATATTAGATGGATGTCCATATATGGTAACAAAGTCTTTGTATTATGTTAAAGAGATTTGTTTCTTGAAAAGGACTTCATCTTGTATCTATATAAACAAATGTATTGATGAGATTAATAATATAGAACTCCATTCTCTCTATATCTCTTGGGTTCTTTATTGTTCTTTTTCTTTAGTTTTACAACATGTTATTTATAATGTCAAATTTTAAAAATTGTTTTTGTTTTCTTTTGAAAACTATAATAATCTATACATGGTCTTTAAAATTTCCATCATCTAAATAATTTGTCATAACAGATTTTTAAACTATCAACATAAATACGTTTTTGTAAGGTTTTTCTTACTGTTGGAGTGTTGCAACTTTATTGAAAATAAATTTTTATAAAGCTTTTATTAATATGGCCAGGTTGAACCCGGTTTAATTAGCTAGTCATTAAACAAAATAGAGTTTTGAACAAAGAATCAAGCATATACTTAAACAAACTAGATGAGAAATAAAACTTACAATACATTTTCGTGTTTTATAACACCACTAATGGTAGATTGATCAGATTCAACTATAACAAAAAAAAATTCAAAACCTAACGAAATTTCTTACATCAACAAAGCATGTATTTCAAAAATATTATTCATATATATATATAAAAGAAGTTTGTATTACTAAATATTATTCGTTACACCATTAGTGATTGACTAAGATTTGTATTACTAAATACATAAGGAGTTTTCTTTTTCATCATTGATCTCACCATCATTTACATTTATGCTACTAATAATAGATTTGCAAGGTAAAACCCCAACAACAACGAATTTTCTTACACCAACAAAGTATGTATTTCAAAATTATTACTCATGAGTTTTCTTAACAACTTTCGAGTTGTTTGTTTGTTTGTGATTTAGTAGACATATATATGAGAGGTATTGATACATGTTTTGGGAGTAGTGTTTTTGTTAAAACGGATAAAGATGCAATTTTTTTCATCTTCGTTAAGTTACACTCCTATCAAAGAGTAGTAACAGTAGTTAACTAGTAGTAGTTAACTAGTGAGTATGTGGCTGTTATGCACCCAATTTGGGTGAAAAACCCCTCACATACGAATATTTTAATATTTTGAATAAATGTTTGATCCCCCATGATATTTATGGTTTAAAAAAAGGTATGTGAAGGGTTTTTCACCTAACTTAAATGCCTAACAGCCTTATATTGTCATTCCCCATATATAGTATAGCGTAGTATAGTATAAATACTTATATGAGAAAAAAATGATTTTTTAAAACCTATCTATGATTTTACTTAAAACTAGAAAGTGAAATAAATGGTGGATATAAACGTATCTTCATGGTTATAGTAAGAATAATTAATAGAAAAACAAAGTTTTATGATGAAATAATATAAGAGATATTAAAACTAGATACAATTTATGATACAAACAATAAATTGTTATCCACAAAAACCAAAACACAAAATTTCAAAAAAAATTTCATATATAAACATATATCATGACCGATGTTGTTATAATCATTAAACAAAACATGGTTTCAAACAAAAAACTAAATATAGACTTAAAATAAAATAAATGACAAATAAGACGCACAGATATAACATAAAAATTATGTTTCGTTACACTATCAGTGGTTGACTGAGATTTGTATTAATAAATACATAAGAAGTTTTACTATAGACTTTTTTTTTTTTGTCAAAACTGGATAGTTTTTTGATACATGTCCAAAATAAGAAATGGACTTTTTTTTTAGTAATACAAATCTCAGACAATCAATGATAGTATAACGAAACATAAACAAAATTTTATGTTATATTTGTGCGTCTTATTTGTCATTTACTTTATTTTAAGTCTATATTTGTGTTTTTTTTTGAAACCATGTTTCGTTTAATGGTTATAGCAACATCGGTCATGATATATACTTGTATATGATATTTTTTTTCAAAATTTTTGTTTTGGTTTTTGTGGATAACAAATTATTGCTTTATCTAGTTTTTATATCTCTTATATTAGTTCATCATAAACTTTTTTTCTATTAATTATTTTTACTAAAACCATGAAGACCTAATAAAAAAATATCATTTTTTTTATATACTCTATATCTTTATGTGTATAGATTTAAAAGCAATATATCCATCTGTTTGTCTTATGGGTAATTAAAGTTAATATATTTTTTGTGTGTGTGTGGGGTAAGTTGAAACAATATATTCTACACATTCAGGTTTGTAAATATGCTATTTTCATGATGTTTCATTGAATTAGTGGTCGATATATATATGTATAAAATAAAACAATAAGAATTCTGACATTCTAAAGCTATCCACATCAACTTAAAGTTGTCTTTAAACATTGTCACGTAAGATTTAGTCTATGTGTCATCTTCATATGTTTTTCACAATATTTATTTTTTATTTATCAAGTTAGATATATCTGTATATAAACTTTTTAAACATAAAGATTGTTTCAAAATCTAATATGGAAATTGAAAAACTTAACTGAAATTCGTTTGTTTTGTAATCAAAGTAATTATTTTAAAATAATTAACTATATTTTAGACATATTATATATGACAAGTAACTAGGCATGTAATCTAAAAAAATTATTTGCACGACAAGCAGAAAATATTTATAAATAGATTTGTTATTCTTCCGTATAAAAAAACATAAATTAATTTATAATAATTACATTCAAATCTTTTAACAAAATTAATCGTATCATCTTCTTTTTAACAAACAAAGTATTGATTTTTTTTATGTTTGTACGTAATTATTCTATATGTAGCCATTATATAGAATTAAAGATGACATGACAATTTTTATGTTTGTATCATTTTCCTATTGTTTTATTATAGATATAGATATAGATATATAATTGATGATATTGATACATACATATGTATGCTTAATGTCCTAATTATTAGTAAGGTTTTTATTTGGATAATTATAAAAGGAATCTTAAATATGTCAGCAAAATTTATATAGATAAAATATAAAGGTCATTTTATGAAACCTATAGAAATACATTTGTATCCCATTGGTTGTGAGATCTATTTTTATGACTTCCTTACATGTTTTTAGTAAGTAGTAACCAACCTTTTAATTGTGGGATATTTTTTGTTGTGATGTTTTGACAAACACATGTGAATATACTTTGATTTTTTTTTAAGTAATGAAATAGATAAATGAAAAATAAAATAAATGAAAAGTGATATTCTAGTTTGGATAAATAAAGATATATATTATGAGAAAAGTGGTAAGAAAGGATGATTGTGTTGTATGTTAATTTGTTATTTACGATGGTTTTTTCAAAAAGGAATTTGCTAACTAGTGCCCTAGTGCACTAGTTAAGAAACATTTAATGAACTTGTTATTTTTTTAATAATCAAAAAATATATTTAATGTGTATTAATTCAACCTAACAATTTCTATTTTTAAATGAATAATTAATACATATTTTCATATTTTAGAAAAGTTAAACTTTAATAAAGACTTCATTAAATGCTTTTTAACTAGTGCATTAGGGACACTAGTTAGCCATAATGTTTATTTAATGCCATAATTGATAATTAGTAGTAAGGTTTTAGTTAGTGGTAAAACTTGGTTTTCGGTGTAAACTTCTTTCACGTATTTAGTAATACTTTTTAGCCTTTTTTTGAAAGTATGTTTCGAAAAAAAAACCCATCAATTGTTATTGGACTATAATTTGTTACTAACAGAGTATTGAAATAAGTAAACCTGTTATTTTCAAAATTTTGTAATAATAATTGGTTCCTTGATGGATTGTATATATTCAAATTTTATAAGCATAATTTGTAAACAATCTGTATATTTTGAGTCTTCAAATGGTTTTAGCATTTTTATAAAATATATCAAGTAAGCTAATGATTTTATTTTCCTAAATTACTTTTAAAAAAAAAAGAAAATAAAACACAAAATATGTTTAAATTAAATTTGAAGAAAACCATCTAAGCTAATGGTTTCTTTTTGTTTAATTAACAATTAATTTAGAATACGGAACGAAAAAGTAAGATACGTTTATATGACACTTTGAAGTAAATTATATAATGCTTTTTTCTTTTTCAGTTTTTAGTTTTTAAAAAACAATAAAAAGTGAAAATCATATAATGGTGTATTTGGAAGTTTTTATTTTGTTTTTGTTAAATATTGGTAATATTAATTTCCTTAATTAAAAAGAGAAAAATAGTATCATGTTTATATATTATTTCTTTAAGCAAAAAATAAAATTAGGTTTTAATGTTGGTCTGTTGGAAACTTGTTTGAGTTTTTGAATGCAATTTGTTCGACTTTGTATTTGAATTGGATCAGGTTAACGATACTAATTTAGATGATTAATATACAATTAAACTTTTAGTGTTATGAAACCGGGTTGGGTCTGTTTGATCCAACGGGTTTAAGCATATTATTGCTACCTATTTAAAGAGTTTTTGGGTGAACAATAATTTTTATAAAATTATAAATTATTTTGAGAACCATAAAAAAAAAAGAACGCGAGAACCAATCTGGGCCACACATCTCATCTCCTTTTTTCTCTCTCATCACTTTCATCCAAATTTTTCAAAACGTTTTATCTCACAAACCGTGCATCGTTAGACGGAAAAAAAACCATGGGTAGTCTTAAAATTTCGTCCTCTTTCATTAGAGATGCGACTTGATATACTTTTGACAAACTTTTAAATTTCGAAATTTTTTTTTTACCTGCACATGTGTAGGACATACCTACACATGTGTAGGATGTATAACCTACACATGTGTAGGATGTGTATGATGTATACCCTACACATGTCTTGCACATGTGTAGGATTATCGCTAAAAAAAAAATTAAAAAAAAAAATCAAAATTTAAAAGTTTGTCAAAAGTATATCAAGTCGCATCTCTAATGAAAGAGCACGAAATTTTAAGACTACCCATATTTTTTTTCCGTTTAACGATGTACGGTTTGTGAGATAAAACCATTTGAATGAATTGGGTGAAAATGAGGAGAGAAAAAATTAAATATCATCAAGATCAAAATCAATGGCCCAGATTAGTTCTCGCATTTTTTTTTTTATGGTTCTCAAAATAACCCACCCCTATATATATATATATATATATCAAACTTAAAACAAAAGTACAATTAGTTGGAGTGGCAAAAACCCATGCCTTTCGAATTTGAAATCTGGGTTTGATTCCCAACTTGGATATTTAAAGTTTTTTTTTTCAATATTGTTTTTTAAAGGTTTCTTTTTAATCTATCCTGAAGTGTCAGAATTTAGGCCTTGGTTGGTGACTTTTTTTTATTTATTTGAATGTCAAACTTGAAATGTAACTATTATATATAATAATATAGTTATAGTTATTTCAAACAAGTTTAATTATTATATATAGTAAAATTTGCAATTTATTATTGTTTGATATTTTTTCTCTTTATATTTTTATGTTTTTTTTCCCTCATGAATTTAGCTAACTTTACATTTTATTGGAATTTGGATTTGTACAATGCATTTCAATTATGATACATAATAATGCAATAACTTTTGGATTTTTTTTTTACTACGACTTTATACTTTGGTTATTAGTTTGTAAAAGTTTTTTTTTAATGGTTTATTCAAATAAGAAAACATTTAGTATTTATTATCTCTGACCAACTGCGTTAGATTTCTACAATTATATGTACATTAATTTGTAAAAGAAATTTAGCAAATTTATCGAATAAAAAAAGTTAATGTTTCTTATCTTTGGCCAACGGCCGAGTATAATACTAGTTATGTATATATATTTATTTGTTCTTGTTATTGAATTGGTTTTTAGAGTGTATTTAGTTGTTATTGGGTTGGGCTTTGAAGTCATAATTTAAGACAAACTACGAAAAGCCTTATTTGAATTGGATTTGGTTTGGCCCAACCTATTTCCGACTTGTAGTTTATTTATATTTCATATTAGGTAAATTAGAAAAAGCTTTATTTGTAGGTGAGGGTAACCTCACCTATACTCTTGAAGTCATGAGGCAGAACAAAGTGGATCCTAAACAATTAGTTTCCACAGTTTATGAGTCTGAAGGTAAGTGTTATCATATCATAACACCTTTTTTATTATTATTATTATTATTATTATTATTATTATTGTCATTTTAAATTTATAATTATCATTTTTCATTAGAAATTAAGGGGGAGTGATATTGCTACAATACAAATTAGCCATACAAATGTACAAATTTCATTATATAGTGTGCAACTATATAATGCAGTTATTGTTGTTGATGGCTAAATGTAATATCATTTTCTGAAATTAATAGGATTTACAAGAACCACTAACTTATATATTATAAAATAATAATACGGAGTAATAATAATAATAATAATAATAATAATATAATGATAGTTATATATATACGTTTTCTTTTGCAGCTGAGGCCATTAAAATATACACGGGCATAAAATCAACTACGGCTGCTCTTAGAAAACAAGGGGTCAATGTTGTATTTGGTGTTGATGCAACGAGTCTTTCTAGTAACCCAATCTTAGGGCGAAAGATATATGACCATATTCAGTTCAACTACCCACATCATCCGACTACAAAATCGAATGTGATTCAACCACATCAAGACCTGATTACTGGCTTTTTCAAAGAGGCGCAACTTCTCCTCCAAGAAGATGGCATCATTCGTGTATTACTGAACACAAACTACCCCTTTGGAGAAGGGAAAAAGCATGTTTTTGTGTTTGATGCCGATAAGGGTGTTGATGATAATGTCTCTTATTCTGAAAAAGGTTGGGATATTCTTAAATGTGCCGAGGATGCTGGGCTTATTTGTTTCAATCACGAGTTGTTTGAATTCAGTCAACATATTGTGTACAAACCCAAGAAGGGGTTTGGAAAAAACCCTAACGATGATTGGCATACGGGAGAGTCCAGGTTCTATGACTTCAGAGTCCATCCCAAAAATCAAGAGAAGGCCAACGTATGTATCAAAAAAAACTTTATACCAATGGGGTTGGTCTTTGAACTTGGAAGTATTCACCCGAATTGAAATATAATTTCACACATGTATGAAGGTGGATTAATATGGTGTTTTTTTAGAATATTGGGTTAAAGTAACATGTCATAAAAAAAAACTTAAAAATTTTACTTATTAAGTATTAATTAAATAATTTATTTTTTGGGTTAATTTAAATTTATCTTTGCAGAGTTTAAAGGAGGAGGTTGGGTCGGCTCTGTTGGACAAGTATTTGGTTTTCTAAGTTGTAGTGAGAAGCGTGGAAAGCAATTGGCATAAGTTGAATATATGTTCTGTCATACTATTTGTAGTATTTATTTAAGTTAGATCATAAATATTTTATTCTTCTGTCGAAAAGGGGGGTGTTACAATCTATAAGCTTTATGATAACACGGGAATACTGCAGGAGGTTAGAGCAAAATCTTATGGCAAAGTTATGGGATATGCTAGAGAAGGAGAAAGCTATTAGTGATACCAATATGACTCTGGATGGATCAAAAAAAGGAAACAATGGAGAGCCACAAGGAAGAATATCACGGGCAGGGGAATGCACAAGTTGACGATCAGAGGGCACCTAGTGGAGAAATTACAAATCCACATCCGGGGAAAGATGGCAAAGATCGAGAGCTGTTGGGAAGATCTTGGTGTGCAAATTGATCAAGGAAGAGAAAAGGCTTGTCACATCATCTCTAAGTTGCGAGATATTGAAATGTTAATATTATCAGAGCTCCCTGCATCTAAGAGGGATAAGTTACAAGCATGTTTCTCTAATTTATGTGCTGAGGTTGACATTGGTGTGAAGAAAATAATAGATGGTATGAAAAGTCAATGTGACGAAAAGCAAATCTGTTTAAGTGATTGCTTTTATGATCCCGAAACAACTTCATTTCCATTTTCTTAGCAAATTGTAAGTTTTTTTTTTTTCATAAGTCACAATTGATAAACATACTTCATATTAACCACTTCTGCCATGCTGTCTTCTGATCATTTGATATCAGGTTATCTAAAAGATATCGACATGGTACTTAATACTTATGGACTCCACTATTAAAGGATATGTATTTGTTATTATGCAAAGTTGAGATGTACTTATGTAGCAGGTTGGTTTGTGGCAGCAGCCCACTGAGAAATGATTTGCTATATAAACATAACTTCCCATCCACCAAAGTTGGCATACTGAGTTTGGTTTTGCTATTATATAAGAGAACCCTTTATTCAGCTGTACTTTAACTTAGAAAGAGGGGAAGGATTAGGCGAAATGTCTTCTTAGAGTAGATTTGTTGGAAAAATTCTGGTGTTGACCCGTGTGATTCGGATACACAGTTTTTACATTTTGATGTACCCATCAATTTTAGTACATCAAGTTGTTAAAAAGTCGATAGGACATCTGCGATACGGTTCTTATTGCTTTACTTTTTTTTTTACTTTCTGTTTATAGCAATTATTTTCTCTATGAAGTACCCCTTGCAATCTTCATCTCCATTCCAAAAAAAGGTAGGTTTCTATTGGGTAAAGGTTGGTTTGAGAGTAAATGTGACTAATGGATACTTTGTAAGATACTCTCTAATACTTGTGTGTTTGTGGCCTTGTGGGTATCCTACTTAATTTTTCATTTTTTCTAAACAATTTAAGCCTTTAAGGTGATTAGTTTTTTTATTTTTAGTTTATCAAAAAAATGACTTTCGGGATATTTTATCATAAAAAGTACAAGGTGCGTACCTTATTTTGAAGTTTTGAACCCATGATTCCATTTTTCTACTGGTACCAGAATTGTTAGGAAAAGTTACTAACGAAATTATTTTTATAACATTTTTTAGAATTTTTTGATATCTTAGCATAAAACCTGTACCTGAAATTTTTAAAAAAACTTACAACGAAATTATTTTTATAACATTATTTAGATTTTTTTTCCTACCAAATCAATGTATGGTAAGACGATTAACATATCTATTGTCAAAGATTTATTCAATAAATTGTAAGCCTGACAAACTAAATGCTAATATTACAATTTAAAATTTTTAAGAATTAAAAAGCAGTAATAACTTATCCACTGGAATTCACATGCTAATAATTGACATAAAAACTTACAATTAATTACTAATAAGTATGCTTTTTTGGCTAATAAAACCAGTAAGATATTAAAGTTAATTATAGAAATAATAATTACCTTAAAACTTAAAAAGAGGAAAAGAACGCTAATCGGTTTGATTTTTTTTTTTTTGAAAGGTGAATTTCGCTGGAAACTTCGTGTCGTGATTTGACAGCAGAAGGTATACCATACGTTGTCATAACCGGGTCCGAGCTAGAGAGCTTCTTCGAAGTAGAAATGTCTATTTTAAATACCCAATGGGGGAAAAAACCCCTACTAGTCCGTCTGAAGGCACAACGATCAATAGGAGTAAACTCTGCCCCCTCAGACTTGAACATAAGTATACTCGAGCCAAGCCCTCATAAAGGGACTTCCTTATATCTTCCCCAAGACCTCATGTATAAGGAGATGATATTTCAACAATCGAGCTAATGTTCAAGTACATCGGTTTGAAATAATTATCAATTCTCAACACGTTTGTTTGTTTATTTTATTTTTTTCTTAGGACTTTTTTCTTTTAAGCCCAATTTCTTAACCCAAAAACCCCTGGAAACCCCTAAAAGCCCAATCGCGTTTTAGGATACATTTTCAAATAATTTTCCAAAAAAGCCCTAATTAGCTCGTCTCTCCCACCCCCACTTGCCGGTCGTGGTAACTGCATTCTGGCCACCGCTCGTCGTCATTCAGGTATTGTTTCCATACCCTAAATAACTTATATTTATCAAACATTATTCATTTATTTTACTAAATTAATAATAAAGATTATAATCTTACTTTTCGCATTTTGTGTGGTGGATTATTAGGATTTTTCAGAAGTGATGGGTTCGGATTGGTAGGATAGTATTCCATTTTAACTAAGTATAGTATTCTCTTTTAAAAACAAATAAAATAAAGATTAGTAATCTTTTGGCATGTGCACGTGTGTATACATAAATTTTTTTATAAATAATTTCTTAGTTACAAAAACTAATTATTAATTGTATAGTGACCCAAATGGCCAAATGAATAAAGGTTTAAGTATATGATTAAAAACGAACATGTAAGTATGTTACATTTAAGTGACTTCAACCCCTTTAATTGATAGTGTAGCCACCTATGTCAAAAATGTTTCGTATGTTATGATTATTTGTTGTATGTAATCAAATTATTGCAGAGTTTGGAACCAGAAAAGGATAATGGATTGTAGGCCTGGCAAAAAGAGAACAATGAATGTGGACATTGTTGATAGACTAAGCAGCTTGCCCGACGATCTTATCCATAAAATCCTCTCCTTCGTCGACATCAAAGACGCTATTAATACCAGCGCATGTTCATCCAGATGGAGGTTTATCTGGACTTTAATGCCTTATCTTAATATTTCAAGTGAACATTTCTCTGACTCGAACAAATTCTCCGAATTTGTTACCCATGTCTTGTCTCAGCGCAATAATCAGATAGAAGTGTTTTCACTCAAACTCACACTTAGTTTTAAGGATTTGGTTAGCAAAGTGTTTCTCACAAAGATTTTCGATTATGCATTTTCTCATAATGTCCTAGAACTAACGCTTTCGTGCGTGTTTAAGGGGAAATTTAAATTCCCTCTTGGTCTCTTTCGTTCGCAGTCTCTTAAATATCTTAGGTTGACTGGACCTACCTGTGAATATTCCAGTGCTAGTTGTCTTCAGTATTCCAGTCTTCTTGAGTCAAATTGGGAATCAACTTGGGATCTCCCTGCTTTAACAACATTACATCTTGATATGGTCAAATTATATGATGATGATACTCGTCTCTTTTCCATGTGTCCAAACTTGAAGAATCTCATCTTAATTCACTTCAGGAAGAAAGACTCGGATAAGTATCAGTCATCCTCAGATTTCGAGTCTCACTCTTGAAAACGGACGTGAAAATGTTGATGTGGTTGCACCTCAACTCAAACATCTTCGTATTAGAAAATCCTTTGGGCAACATCGGATTTCTGCCCCTAATCTCGTGTCCTTGTTCTATAAAAGTTATAAACTTTTGCAGTTCTCTAATGATGATATGAATTCTTTGGAGAAAGTATATTTCTGTATTACCCAATCGGAATCGTATTTTACTGATGAATATGTTGGTCTCCTTCAGCGCTTCTACAATGTCAAATTTCTGACCCTTAACTCGGAACTTGTCGAGGTATTTTTATTTTCAATGTTTATAGTGAATATCATTTTTCTACCTTGGATTATCCGAATTATATGCCAATGCAGTGATAATCCTATTTCATTCTGTAGATTGCGTCAAACTAAATCTGATATACTTATGTTTGTTTCTCTGCAGTCGCTTTCTTTAAACTTGAAATCAGTATCACTTAAATTTTCACCATTTGCAAACTTAAGGAGTATAAAGATCTACCCGGCAAAAGTATCCGAGAAGGCTGAAGAAGGAGAAAAACCATTGACCATAGCTAGTGAACTAAAAAGCTATTTGCTTGATAGTTCTCCAAGTGCTACCTTCACAATAGTCTCACGTGAGGTATCTACCACATCACAATATAATATTATATATATGCCACTCGTATTTGGTTTTCTAAGTTGTAATGAGAAGCGTGGAAAGCAATTGGCATAAGTTGAATATAGTGCTCTGTCTTACTATTTTTAGTATTTATTTAATTTAGATCGTGATACTTTATTTTCCTGTCGAAAAATGGGGCGTAACACTTTATACGCTTTATGATAACATGGGAATACTGCAGGAGGTTAGAGGTTATAGGAATGCTGTTTCAGCTCAAAATCTTATGGAAAAGTTATGGGCTATGCTAGAGAAGGAGAAAGCTAATAGTGAGACGAATATGACTCAGTTGGATCACAAGAAGGAAACAATGGAGAGCCACGAGGAAGAGAATCATGAGCACGGGAATGCACAAGTTGACGATCAGAGGGCACCAGTGGAGAAGTTGCAAATGCACATTCAGGGAAAGATGGCAAATATCAAGAGCTGTTGGGAAGATCTTGGTGTGCAAATTGATCAAGGAAGAAAAAAGGCTTGTCACATCATCTCTAAGTTGCGAGACATTGAAGTGTTATTATTATCAGAGCTGCCTGCATCTAAGAGGGATAAGTTACAAGCATGTTTCTCCATTCTATGTGCAGAGGTTGACATTGCTGTGAAGAAAATAATGGATGGTATGAAAAGCCAATGTGACATTGTGAAATCCATTTAAGCGATTGCTTTTATGAGCCCGAAACAACTTCATTGCCGTTTTCTTAGCAAATCGAATTTTTTAAGCATGTCTTCTGATTTGATATCAGATTATTTAAAACATATCCACATGGTACTTATGCACTCCCCTTTAATTTTAAGGATATGTATTTGTTATTACCCAGAATTGAGATGTACTTATGCAGCTAGGTATGTTTGGGGCATTAGCCCATTGAGAGATGATTTGCTATATAAACTTAACTTCCCATCCCTCTAAAGTTGGCATACTATATAAAAGAACACGTTATTCAGTTATAGAAATAGGGGAAGGATTAGGCGAACGTCTTCTTAGAGTACAATATGTAGGAAATTTTTTGGTGTTGACCCATTTTTCTCGGATACCCAATTTTTACATTTTACATTTTTACCAAAGAATTTTAGTGCATCAAGCTGTTAAATAACGGATCGGACACTTTCCTATACTTTACATTTTTTAATTTCTGTTTGTAGCCATTGTTTTCTCTCCTGAGCCCCCCTTGCAAAGTTGTAATTTTCATCTTAATTCCATAAAAAGTAGGTTCATTTTGGCCTTTTGGGTAAAGGTCAATTCGAGTAAAAATGAGTCAAGGACGCTTTGTAAGATACTCTCAAATACTTGTGTAGTTGTGTATGCTACTTATTATTTTTTAAGCAATTTAAGGTGATTAGTTTTTTTCTTCTTAATTTATATAAGAATGACTTTTTGGATATCTTAGCATAAAAAGTACAGGTACGTACTATAATCTGAAACTATGAATCCTTTGTTTCTACATATATCTTAAATTGTTAGAAAAAATTAAAACAAAATTATTTTGATAACATTATCTAGAGCTTTTTTTTTTACATCTACGTAATTTTGGATAGGCGACACCAATTTATTTGTTTCCAGTATTGTGTGTTAATCTTAATATTAATTATAGACATGTGGTTTAAAATTTTTTATCAGAAATTTTAACTTATCAATCAGATTTACTTAATTTTGTGCATGTGACATGTAAATAAAATTAACCCTAATTAACCCTACTTAATTTTGTGCATGTGACATGAATTGTCTCATGTACCTTTTGGAGTCTATAATTATAAACTCTATAGGCTTTTCTAATATTTAAATACCCCACAAAGACACCTTCGTCAGCTTTTGCATCAAATTTTCCCAACTGACTGGAATCGTTTAAAATGTAAACTGGACAACCAAATACATGGAAGTATCCAATATTTGGTTTACGATTCCTGAGGACTTCATAGGCAGTCTTCTTGTTTCTCTTGACATAAACTGACCGGTTTTGGGTGTGACATGCAGTTGCCACAGCTTCAGCCCAAAAACAGGTGGGAAGACCAGATTCAGATAACATACTTCTTGCAGCTTCAATCAATGTGCGATTCTTCCTTTCAACCACACCATTTTGTTCTGGAGAACGAGCTGACGAAAAGTTTTGAGAAATGCCAGTGTCAGTGCAAAATGTCTCCAATTCTTTATTCATGAATTCTGTACCGTTATCACTTCGCAACTGACACACTTTCTTGGTATACTTGAGCTCAATTCGCTTGATGAGAGAGATAATTTCACCAGATGCATCACTCTTTGATCTGATAAATATCACCCAACAAAATCTGGTGTATTCATCGACCACAACTAAAGTGTATCTCTTACCAGCTTTAGTTTGAACATTCACTGGACCAAAAAGATCCATATGAAGCATGTGAAGAGGTTCAGTGATGCTGAAATTCTGCCTGGTCTTAAAACTGGCTCTTTTCTTTTTGCCCATTTCACACCCTGGACATGGCTTCTCTTTTTAAAGGAAAACAGGGGTATCCCATCAACCAGTTGCTTTCTTGACAACTTATTAATATTTTTGAAGTTAAGATGGGATAATCGTTTATGCCACAGCCAGTTGGTGTCCTCATCAGCCTTGACATAGAAACAATGCTCTTTTGGAGCAGGCTCCATGTTCATCATGTACACATTCCCTTTTCTTGGTGCAATCATGACTACCTTCCAATCCTTGTTAAAAACAGTGCCTTGAACAATGTCGAACAGTATCCTATATCCATCATCACAAAGTTGACTGACACTTATCAGGTTATATTTCAAACCATTAACAAATGCAACCTTAGTGAACTGAATCTGCCCATTGTCAACAACACCATATCCCTCAGTTTTCCCACTTCCATCATTACCAAATGTCACCGCTGGTCCATCGCAGACAGTGAATTCTTCCAGCAGGGGCTTACATCCGGTCATAGTCCGGCCAGCTGCGCTGTCCAGATACCAAATATTCTTCTTACGATCGCCCTTTTTTAAAATGATATCAACCCATCTTCCAGATACAACATCATCCTTCACCACTGGTTGTTGACTCTCCAATGCCATGAAACACATATCTCTAATCTCTTCTTCATCATCAGATGAATCATCAGAGAGTTCCCATTTCCCTTCAGTTTGAGCCATCATGCACTTGTTCTTTTCTTTCTCATTATTTTGTTCAAGAGACATGAGAGCAATCTGGGCCTTAAGTTTCTTGTATTTGGCCTTATAATCATCAGTTTTAACAAAGTTTGGGACAGTGGGACCAGTTTGGTTGTTCATCTGACTAGATCTGCATTCCTTCATGAAATGGCCTTTCTTACCACATTTATAGCAGGTAAGATTAGCTTTATCCATTGAGATTGAATTGGAAGCATTATTGGACCCATTAAATCGATTAGATTTATGCTTAAACCTGTTAAAGGTTTTAGCAATCATGGCAACCAGATCATCATCGTCAGTTTCCTCACAACCATCACTGAGATTAGTGGTTAGGCCAGAGTTCAAAAAGTTGTTTAACATTTCCTTCATAGAATGTGACTGGACATTCTCAGTAGACATTAAAGCAGCACAAGGTTGCCCAGAAAAGTTGGCAGCCTTGGAATTCTGAGCATGGTTTAAAGCATCTTGCTCAGCCAGTAATCTTGCAGCATCATTATCTTCAGTGAATCTGAAGGCTCCATAAAGAGAGGCAAGAGTATGGCTATGCAAGGTCTTTCCTTGTCTTAAGACAAGAACCATGTGTGCCCATTTGGATGGCAAAACATCACAGAATTTTTCAAGAAGAATATCCTTATCCTTCTCCACTCCCAAGCCTCTAAGTTGATTAATTAGGCCAGTAAATCTGGTATAAGTACCAGTCAAACTTTCATTGGGTAGAGCAAAGAAGGATTCATACTTCTTGTTGAGAGCAACCTTTCTAGTGACAATAGTGTCATTACCTCCTTCAAACTAGAGAACTAATTCATCCCACATAGATTTTGCACTAGAAAATAGCACAAGGGTAGGAATTAGTTCCTCAGGTATAGCAGAAAGAATCATGTTTTTCAATTTAGTGTCAAGATCAACCAATCTGCGATCCTCATCTGACCAATGTTCTTCAGATTTCTCCCTGGTGCCTCTTCTCCCAGTGGGATCGAGAAGAGGGCTAACACCACTGGACATGGGAATATATGGTCCATCCTTAAGGATTTTCAACATATACCTCTCTATCCCACCAAAATGCAAGAGCATTCTAGCTTTCCATGTACCAAATGTCTCACCATTCCCATTGAATTTGGGAACAGGAGAGTTGGAGTAATGTACATGAACGTGGTTAGCTCCAGGAGTTGGAGGAGGAGGAGTAGGGTTAGTATTTAAAGGAGTAGCAATATTAGGATTAGATTCATTTGGACCAGAACCATTCTCACCTTCAGCAGCCATCGAAGCAGACCTAGGTTATAGAATTGAAATAATTCAACCTGCCTGCTCTGATACCACTTGTAAGTCCCAACTATTACTAGATGGGTGCTGAAGACACCTCTATGTCGATGGTGAGTGAACTTTGCAACACGATCAATTAATCTGGATGTGACCAGTTTGGATTGATCGTGTACCAGGTTAACTGGAATTAAGTATTAAGGTGACAGAATAATAATACATGCAATAATATAAATGATGAGTATATAAACTGGTGAGACAATATGTAATTTTCAAGTGTATTTTATTTATTACTTGTTTAAATAAAATACAAGGTTGTTGCGGAACCAAGATAATACAAGAATGTAAATATCCTAACAACCCATGAATTACAATTGATCTAAACTTGGAAATTCTCCTAAACAATCGAAACACTTAGAGTTGTGAAATGTTCCTTTTTGCGATTGAGAGAATATTGCACAAGTTCACCAATATTGCAGAATATATGTATTTGCAAAGTTGTTGAAAATGCTTGTGCAAGGACCTCTATTTATAGTCGAAGATTGAGCATGGGGATCTCAACTTCGACGTACAAAAATGGTTGACAGCACATAAAAGTATTGTTTAAATAATCCTTTGTGTGTGTTAAATAAAGTAAGACAAAAGGTTACTTTATTCAACCACTCTATATCTTTGTACCTTTATCCAAAGATAATATCATTGTCCGGTTAAAAGGATGTAGAGTAAAAAGGTCCTCCTCGTAATTAGTGTAAAGCTTTGTAAGAGCATCTACACTGGAGGATTCTCCAGTTGATTGATCTGGTAGATTGTCAACTGGGCTTCGCTGCCATTGCCAATCTCTATCTTCCATTTGTTGTCTTTGACTTCAACTGGAAGGTCTTCAGATTCTAGTCTTCTGATCTCAACTGGAGGAAGTCATTAGTTGCTGAACCTGTACAACGCAACTGGACTTCTAATATTTCGGACAATTCCTCATGCTCTCCAGATGTCACTGGAGAGCTCCAGTTTAGCTTAAACTGAACCTAACAGGATCAAACATTTAATTTTTGTCTTGAGAGGCAAATAGCTTTTTGTTTAATGGAAACCTTACTTTACAAAAAAAAAGAGTATTATAAATGTTAGAAATACATTAATGGCATATATGATACTCGTATTAATCAAGCATCTACGAAGATTTCCTTTTAAAAAAATATATACTCCGTATTAACTAATTTGGATGTAATTTACTACTCGTAAGTCGTAATTCGTAAAAGAGAATCATTCATGAAATTCTATTCCAATGTACACACGCCCATCTTAGAGAGAAAAAACTTAATTTACACGGGGCCCAATGGTAGGCCCATCTTAGAGAGTCCCATCTAGCCGTCTACTTGTCTTGTTTTATACTTTCCAAATATATACAAGATGAGCTCCCTATAAAACTATAAAATTCTTAATTAATCGTATTAATATTCCATGTTAAGTTATATTCGTCGATAGTTATTACCCGAAGGTATGTTTTTGCAAATTAATGTAACGCTTTATTTATTTTATTTTCTTCCGCTCTACTGTAAATTAATTAATAGTTTGAACTGATTTTCTGGTATTCTTCTAGTTTATTTATGCCAATTAATGTAATGTTTTATTTATTTTATTTAATTTTTATAAAAATTTCAGGCAACATGAACCTGCGATCATGAACCTGGCTTTTTGCATAATGAGTATCTGCATTTATTATTCGCAATATATAAATGCAATTGCCTTAAATACCGGGTCCGGGACTAACTCCTTTGACCCATTGTGGCGATCCGCCCATGAACAGAACAACACATAATATACATTACTTGATCAAAAGCTGCATATTTATTTATTTTTTTCACTTAATTCGGAAGTATGTTTGAAGTATTTTTTTTCTTTTTTAAATAATTAATCTTGTATAAGTACTTGTTTTTCTTTGACAATAAAGGAGATTCAATTTTGTGAAAATTAGTTTACCATGTCTACTAAATTGCAATTTCTCCCTGATGATGTTTTACCTTACGTACAGGATTAACAAACAAGATTAGCTAGAGAAGGAAGGGTATTAAGAACAAAATAATCAGCTAATTAAAGTTAAAGAGAAATCTTATTAAGGGAGAGACGAATGGATTATCATGGGGATGGTGAGAAGGGTACGAATGTTGAATGTGATAGACTTAGTGGCTTACCAGATGATCTTATTTATAGAATCCTCTTTCTTGTGGGCATGAAACATGCCGTTCAAATGAGTTTGTTGTCATCTAGATGGAGGCTTTTTTGGACTTCAATGCCTTATCTCAATTTCTCAAGTAAAGAGTTCTCCGAGGGGTACAAGTTCTCCAACTTTGTTACCAATGTTCTGTCTCGCCGCAATAATCAATTGAAAACATCTTCTGTCAATCTTACTTTTGAAGGAACGGAGTTAAGCCTAATCAACTGTGATGGAGAGCTATTGATTTTTGCACCTAATCAACTTACCCCTCCGAAAAATAAATCAAACCATGCTTTGCAGTTGGTTTTTACAGACGGCATGTCGCCTTCATTTAAGAAGGCGGATCTCTATATTCGTAATCCACGCGGGCAAATTGATCATAAGATTTTTGGTCAGCTTCAAAAACTCCACAATGTCCAACAAATGACTATTACATGCCTCAATGGATCATATAGGTGGGATTCTGTCTTCAGTAGTCGTTGGAAGTCTCTAAAACATCTCACTTTGGTTGGAAATATGAAATCTGATTACGTAATTCTCCCATCAGTTTGGGACCTGCCCGTTTTAACAACACTGGATCTCCAAACTGTAAGATTAGCAGGCGAATCCACTACCTCTGGCGGTTTCTTCTCCAAGTGCGCAAACTTGAAAAGTCTCACCATAAGTAACTTTGACATGGCTGATGAAACAAATAACGTAACCATCTGTCACTCTCAACTTTCTAACATCACACTTGAAGATGGAACCTGGCGATCAGAATATCTTTGTGTAGTTACACCTCAACTCAAGAATCTCACTGTGATAAACTGTGATGGAGAACTATTGATTTCTGCACCTGATCAACTTGCCACCCTGATATATAAATCAAACTATACTTTGCAGTTGGTTTTTACAGACGGTGAGTTGCCTTCATTAGAGAAGGTGGATCTCTATATTCGTAATCCACACATTCGAATTGCTCAAAGGATTTTTGGTCTGCTTCAAGAATTCTACAATGTCAGAAATCTCACGCTTAACCTGGAAATTATGGAGGTATTTAATTGGTCCCCGTTGTTTGCTTTTCCACATTTTTTCGTTTATATATACTCCATATCATGATTCATGATAATGCCCCTACTATACGAAAATGAAATGAGACAAACATGGGTCTGAAGATGAAACAATACTCCACAATGATCATATATTGCATATGTTTCTATATTTTTTGATTTTATTAACTACTGTTGGCGTTTTCTTATTACTTAAATTTTTTTTCCCAGGTTCTTTCTTCGCAGGCGGAACTAATTTCAATTGAACATCCTTCTCCCTTAGTTAACTTAAAAAGTTTCAATATATATCCGTTAAATGCAAACTTGGCGCAACAAGCACAAAAGATACTCAATAATGCATCTACAAAACTCAAAAGCTTTTTAATGGATGGTTCCCCAAATGGCACTGCTTCCTTAATGGCTTCACTTGAGGTATTTACCCACCCGACCGTGTACTATATATTATAGTTACAAGTCTTTTATCGTAAATACGGACAGTACTTATAACTAAAATCTTTATATAACTCAACATAATGGATTCTTAATTAATGTAGTAAGCCTGATGTTTGATGTAAGATGTATATATATATATATATATAGTTTGTTTCTTCTTGTAAGTTCCATGATCAGCTGCTTCATGCAATCTTTGCAGGATATACTAATAGCTTGGGATAATACCAAACGCATACAGTATTAGATTCTATGAAGATCCATATTCCGAGAAAATCATCTGAAGTCTGAACCATAGATCTTTTTATAAAACTGCACATTCTTAACTTCCCCGATACTGCAAATATAATAATTATATTTAAAGTACCAATTCTATCGTGCCGTATGTTTTTTGTATATCATATTCGGGTTTGTGGGTTCTTTGTCTTAATCCGAGTTTGATTGCTATAACATATAAACTTCTAGCACTTGTGTACTCAACAGTTCAAAGGAATTGAAAGTGTTTTTTCCCGTAATCAATAGAGTTTGATTGATGATATATGATAGATTTAGATCTAGTATGTGAAATGTGTGTTTGTGTGTGTTGAGAGAAAGCTGATCTATACTTCTATCTATATCTATACCCCTATTAAAAATTATTCACCCATGTTGAAAGTTTACACAATTTAGGATATGCAATTTTACCTTTTTTTGCCCTTGGTCATCTCTTTACTCCAACAATATGAATTTTTCATCTCCCAATAAAAATTACCCATTAATGATATATTACGCCATTAGTCCTTATTCTATTAAAATGTCTCAATTAACTTTTTATATCAATTACTTTTACATCAATTATTTATACCACTTGACGTCACCTTTACCACCAAAAGTCGTCCCCCACCACCACGATGTCGCCGCTCCGAACACCACCGCATAGCGCGGGTACCATGCTGGTATATACAGTATATACATATTAACATATTATCACTAATACCCCTTCCAAGTTTACAATTAAACACCACTATATTACGAGTATATTTTTAACAAATACTATTATGGAGAGAGTAGAAATTACTTAAATGGTCAAAACGGAAGATGTGTATGTAGATTTAGACACTTTGATTTTTATTTTATTTTTTAATCTTTTTGGTCAAATACTTCTTTCAAAAAAGAAATTGTTCAATAAAATCGATCTTGCCATGTGTCACATGTGAGTGGAAGAATTGACTATGCATTGTGGAAAATGTGCCATAGCCATACCCATCTAGACGAAGAAGGAAAAAGAATTGAAAAAAAAGGGTGACGATCGAAGGAGTTAACTACCACATCCAAAAATTGCTAAAGCCAACAGGTTAATTAAGCGTGCATAGCTTGGATTCTATAAAGTTTGAGATATATATATGCATATATGCATCTTTGTTTGAACTTCTCATTGATCATTCTTTATGTGATTATACTCATTTATGTTGAGGTAAAAAAACATCCCATAAATGTAATAATAACGTAATTAGAAGGTATGGTCAAACGACTACTTGGTCATCAAGAATGTATGAGTTGAATAATTGTGCTTTTCTTTATATTAAAGTTAAGCAAAAGTTTGATCCAATCTTTGATTAAGAATATGTTGCCTATTTTTATTACATTAGTGGGTTTTTAATTTCTAGATGGTGCCTTTTTGTTCTTCACCAATTACTTTTCATGTATTCGATCTACGGGGTGTTGATCAAGTACGTGCACCTGGAACTAATCTTATTTTAGTCAAGATCGGTTTCTTCCACCCATATTCAACAAAATACATGATTTATAAATACAATACAGTAATATACTCTCCCTCTTATCCTCTCCACTTATTTCCTTTACACACTTAAAAAAAATCTAAAGAAATGATTTTTTTCTTCTCCACTCGTCTTCTTTCCACACTTAAAAAAAATCGTAAAAATGAATTTTCTGATTTTCCCTCTCATCTCATTTTCTTTCCACCCTTAAGTAAACTAAACAAGTAATTAATCAAATCTTGGACCCTACATGACTACATGTGAAATGTTTCATTATTTAATTGGTGGAATAGGTTCATTACTTGCTAAAAGGGTTAAGTAGTAATAAGGCCTCTCCTTATAGCTCGTCTACTTTTTTTCTGCCTTCCGTCCGACGCAGCCAATCTCTCAGACGCTAGTAGCACTGTCGCGTCCAAGGCCCGCGTCCGAGGGTTACTTCCAATCTTAGACGTGCTTCCAATGTTATATTTTTTTTATTTTTTGTTTTTTTATTAAATAATATGAATATATATAGATATACAGGCGATAGGGGTGAGATATTTTGAGACCACCTCTTATTTTAGGACCAACTAGGACCATTGATTTTTGTACATCATCATCATCTACTAAGATATACAATTACACATGATTTTCTGGTGGGCCCGTCGCCGGAAAGTCTTAGTGTTTTTACAAAAAAATCTTGTATATCGTAGTAGATCATGATGGTGGTGTGTAACTTACGAAAATCAATGGTCCTTTTTTGGACTTTTTTTAGTTGGTCTCAAATTATCTTTCCCCTACAGACGATATATATATATATATATATATATATATATATATATATATATATATATATATATGTGTGTGTGTGTGTGTGTGTGTGTGTGTGTTTTTTTGAAGGTTAAAGAAGACAATCTATTTTGTCTTATATGATAATTATATTAAGTTTCTATTTTACCCCCGAACTTCTAACTATTTACAAAACACTTATAATAGTTTTAAAGAGTTTTTCTTTACACACTTAACTTATATGTATTTTTTTGTTTAAAATTGTTTTTAGTGTAATTTTTAATTTTATAATAAATGTAATGTGTTTGTTTTAAAATAAAATGTGTTTGTTTAATTTTATGAAAAAGAATAATGATATAATAAAATAATGAATGAATAGTGTTAGAAGTGGGTTAGAAGTGGGGGTTATAAGGAGAGGCGTGTCTTGGTGTGTCTAGAAGAGATGAATAGTGTTAGAAGTGGGTTAGAAGTGAGTAGAAGTAATTCCTTATAAGGAGAGACCTAAGTGTTTAACCAAATAGGTAAAAAAAATTATATGTGTATAGATTTAGATGTACACATTCATTTTTGACCGTATAAGTAGTTTTCCAGCCTGCATAATCACGATAATCAAGTGATATGGGTTGAGTCCATGATATCTTAGTATCCACTAAATATATCTTAGAGATAAAAAAATTTCTTTCTTAAAGGTGTAAATCAATTGCTCGCATCAGAATATCTAGCTTACATTGTTTTAAGCGGGTCCGCGCTAGAGAGCCTCCTCATCTTCAATACCTAGTAAGAGGAGAAACTCTCAACTAAACCGCCTGAAGGCACGACATTTAATTGGGATAAAACCTTGTCCCCTCTGCAGGACTCAAACCTGCTTCACTGGAAGACTTTATTGTGAAATTTTTTTAAATGTCTTTTTTCATGTCTAGAACTTGAGACCTCTAGCATGTAAAGCTTGTGCTAAACCATTGAAATATAATAAAAAGTTTTTCGGTCAAAAAATGCTATATTATTAATACTTGTGAACGATAATACGATTTCTCCATTAAAAATTTTGAATTCAATTGTGTGGCAATGCAAATTTCCAAAAATATATATATATATATATATATATATATTTTCTTTTTTTTTTCTTTTTGGATTAAAAAGGATGTTTGACTCCATAACCTCCAATTACGGATATAATAGATAGTTCAATTTTTGAATTTGATCATGAAAAATTTAAGTATGAACATTATGCCAAATAAGAATGTCCGGAAAGATAAAAAGTAAATAAATAAAATAAAGTATATAATAAGATGTATAAACCATGTTATGTAAATAAAGGTTACGTATCTAAATAAAATAAAACAAATAAAAAATAAGTTTCTTTTTACTGAAATTTATCGTGCATCATGAAAATCATCATGCATTAATTTTTTCGTGAATCTTCGTGCATCAATTTAATTATGATATAAGGATCAAGATCTTATCTTACTAATTTTACTTTAATACTTGTTTTAGAATACACAACCTCTATGTTTCTGAACATTAACAAATAAACAAGATTCCTAATTGGACCTAGCTACAAATACGAGTAACAAAATTCCTTATTGGGCCTAACTTAGGCCGGTGCTTATAGCACCTTCCTTCGAGCGTCCCACGAGAGGAAGACGCAGACGCACTAATGGCATCGATCTTCTGGATGTCTGCGTCTTGAGGGTTGTTCTTGGTGAAGAAGATGGAAGACGCCGGTGGTGGGTCCAAACCGTTTGAAAGTTTTGAATTTTTTTTTTCTTTTTTTCCCCTTTAATCCCAACGGTAAGTTTTTTTTTTCTTCCTATATAAACACTAACAATTTTCTTATTTAACATAACCAATTCAAATCACTAAACAATTTCTTTCAACTCAATTTCAAACCATTCAATTTCAAAATGGCAAAACAAATATGGATTGAATCCGAAGATCTTTTGTTAGTCAGGTGTTGGATAGAAGAGTCTGAAAGGGTTAACCCAGCAACCGATAGAAGTGCTTGGACCAATATACATGAAAGTTTCAACGCACGCACCAATGCTGGTCCACGAAGCGTATCTCAACTACTAGGTCACTTCTAAAAAATTCGCAATGAATGTAACCAGTTTCAGGCAATTTATAGGAGGTTGAATGCCCAGATTCATTCTGATGAGTTGCTCTATGCAACGGCGCATCGGGAGTACCGTGAGAATTATGGAAAGGGCTTCAGATACGAGCATTGTTTCAGGGAGCTTATCACGGTTCCCCACTTTCGTTTTCATTAAGTCTGGTTTATGTATTCTAATAATTAAGTCTGTTTTATGTATTTTGATTTAAGTGTGTTTTATTATTGTAATGTGCACTTTGTATTTTAATAAAAACAGACTTTTATTCATAATTTAAAAACACTACAAACTTATTAAAGAAAAACATACAACATAATAATTCATATAACACATTATTAAAAAACAAACTTATTTCTTCATCTCATAGACTGCTCTGGCATTTGGGAGGAACTCGTTGAAGGTGTTGATGATATACCCATACGGAGCTCTAGCTCCGTATCCGAAGCAATAGCAGAATACAAAGTTATCTTCGTACAAGTAAATCCATAACGGAGCTCTGCCTCCGCTAAATATAGACATTCCAGAGCTCCGAAGGTAGTAGATACCAAGCTCTGAGGAGATATATAATAAAAGACGGATATAATCTATTCCGCAATTAATCTATTAAGCCCCGATATACTCGGGCACAATTAGGTAACAAGATTACCACAAATCTCCTCAAGAAGGAAAACAAGATATTTACAAAGGAGGAAGAGATTTACCCTAATTCTCTTACCCTCCTCTCCATGTTATCTACCCTCTATATAAATAGAGGAGAAGCCTCACGGCACATCATCATACTCATTCACAAATAACACATAAAATCCCTAAACCTTAACGTAGATCGACTTATAAACCCTTCACAATCTATTCGACTTCCGGATAAGTCCAAAACCCTAAGTCAGACTCGAACGACTTAGGATCGACCAACCACCCGGCGTAAAGCGGTCTTCGACCCTCTGACCGTAAGGGAATCGCCGATTAACACCCACAACCCAGCTCACACCTCCGGTTGAGTCATAGTGCTATTATTTGATCAAACAAATTTGCGCCATCCGTGGGACCTTTTTGTCCTCAAAACCGAACCCACCCACGATCAAAATAAAGCATTATGTCAAACCTAGATTCCCCAACGACAAGTCATGGGTCGAGAACCGATCATGAGCGTGATAGAGACAATGGCGAAAACTCCGCTGTTAAAATCCTTAACCCTTCGAACATCCAGGAAGGCGATAGCCTCATGCGTTTTGCTAATAAGCCCCTGGCCCACGTGACATTGCCTTTTGCCTTTTGCTAATAAGCCCCCGGCCCACATGCCTTTTGCTATCACCAGCTTTGATGATCCAAGAAGAATAGATCTGCTAGCTCTTGCAAGATCGGGAAGAATATTGGAATTCCCTCTTTCTCCGTCTCGCACTCTCAAACATCTCACTTTGCAGTTGGCTTTTACAGACGGCGTGTTGGATCTCTATATTTGTCATCCACACACGCAAATTGATCATAAGATTTTTGGTCTGCTTAAAAAAATCCACAATGTCCAACAAATGACTATGAAATGCCTCTATGGATTAGATAGGTGGGATTCTGTCTTCACTAGTTGTTGGCAGTATCTAAAACATCTCACTTTGGTTGGATATATGAAATCTGCTTCTGTAATTCTCCCATCAAATTGGGACCTGCCCGTTTTAACAACACTGGATCTCAAAGATGTAAGATTAATTTGCAGGTGAATTCACTCTCTTCTCCAAGTTTGTAAACTTGAAAAGTCTCACCATAAGTAACTTTGACATGGCTGATGATACAAATATTGTAACCATCTGTCACCCTCAACTTTCTAATATCACACTTGAAGATGGAACCTGGCGATCAGAATATCTTGGTGTAGTTACACCTCAGCTCAAGAATCTCACTGTCATAAACTGTGATGGGGAACTATTGATTTCTGCACCTGATCAACTTGCCACCCTGATATATAAATCAAACTATACTTTGCAGTTGGTTTTTACATACAACGTGTTGCCTTCATTAGAGAAGGCAGATCTCTATATTTGTAATCCGCACATGAAAACTGCTCATAGGATTTTTGGTCTGCTACAAAAACTCCACAGTGTCAGATATCTCACGCTTAACCTGGAAATTATAGAGGTATTTAATCGGTCCTCGTTTATTTTTCCACATCTGTTCCTTTATATATATATAACGATTCATGATAATGCCCCTACTATACGAAAATGAAATGAGTCAAACATGGTTCTAAAGATGAAACAATACTCCACAATGATCATATATATTGCATATGTTTATATATTTACTTTTATCAAGTACTGTTAACATTTTCTTATTACTTAACTTTTTTTCCAGGTTCTTTTTTTGGCGGTGGAACTAATTTCAATTGAACGTCTTCTTCCCTTAGTTAACTTAAAAATATACCCATTAAACGCAAACTTGGCTCGAGAAGCACAAAAGATGCTCAATGCATCTATAAAACTCAAAAGCTATTTAACGGATGGTTCCCCAAATGGCTCTTCCTTAATGGCTTCACTTGAGGTATTTACCCACCCCGCCGTGTACTATATAGTTACAAGTCTTGTATCACACGTACACACACACACATATATATATAGTTTGTTTGTTTCTTGTAAGTTCCATGATCTGATTAATGCAATCTTTGCAGGACATTATAGCTCGGGATACCAAACGCATACTGTATTAATAGATTCTATGAAGATACGAGAGAATCAAAGCCACTTAAGTTTCTATCTTCATGAGCTAGTTGCTGGATACATCATCTGAAGTCTGAACTATCTATTGTACTCTATGTTTTTATATAACTGCACATTCTTAACTTCCCCGATACCACATATAATAACTATATTTAAAGTACCAATTGTATGGTGCCGTATGTTTTTGTATATCATATTCGGGTTTGTGGGTTCTGTTCTAACCCGAGTACTTGGATTGCTTTAATATTTAAACTTCTAGCACTTGTGTACTCAACGGTTCCCGGGAAAGTGATAAATTGTTAGTACTTACGAAAAGATGATGTTTTGACTTTTAAACTTTTCAAGTATCACACGTTTTAAGTTGAAGACAAAAACAAACTTAAGGGTAGGTAATTTCATGTTCAATTCCCTTACATCGATCAAAATAATCCGTGTAAAAATCGCTCCTTTTTAAAATTTTCGAAACCGTTCTTATTGTCTTTTTTCTTTTCTTCTTTTTGGATTAAATAAGATATTGACTCCAAAACCTCCAATTACGGATACAATATATAGTACAAACTGAAGTTTGAAAAATCTAAACATGGGCATTATGCCAAATAAAAATGTTCTGAAAGATTAAATATAGTGAAAGAGTAAATGTAAGGAGATGTATAATTAATAGATGTTATTTTTTTTTGAAAGATGTGGATTGTTTGCTAGCAACACAGGGAATCTACCGCGCTAGAGAGCCCCTCACCCTCAATACCTAATAAGAGGAGAAACTCCCAACTAAAAAGCCGAACTCGAGACCTAAGTATTTAAAGCTAGTGCTCAACCATTGAGCTATATCTTCCTTTAATTATATCTATATTTATACTTATAGTTAATACATTATAAAACATTTTTTCTTTCTAAAATTTTCAACTAAGTAGTTGATAAACGTAAAATGTCTCTCACTTTTATTCATAATTGTATACATATCAACTTGAAATATGTACCTATAATATCTTTAATAAAGTAAATTTACAATATCTACCAGAATCTAAAATAACTACACTACCAATTTTACATCAATAACTAACAGTAATCGCTACTTCCACCACCGCCAATCGCCGCTACTACCGCCACCACTACCTCCCTGCGCCACCACCACCCGCCATCACCGCTACTATCATTACACCGTCGCATCATGCGGACACATGTTAGATATATATATTTGAAAGAATAGTTGAAGTTGATTGGATGAATCCATGTTCCATTAAGAATAATTTTCATGTTGCAGGGTATTTAGGGTTTTTTAAAGATTGAAAGTTAAAAAGGAAGTAAAAATAACAAACAAGTAAATATTGGGCCTAACTTATAAAAGGGCCCATCATTATGATTCATCTCAGTAATTAAGCCCCCATATATATACTGTATTTACGTAGCCTTAGCTTTTCGTAATTGCCACAAGCTCACACAAAGCATCTTATAATTCGTCTGTCGTCAAAAAGGTACGTTTTCTCAAGGAAAAGCGAGAACCATATATACTTCGAGCTTACTATATATGTTGATCTTTATCTGAGTTGTTAGTACTACATAAGAATCAGGAATCAAATTGTTGTTGTCGTTGTATTGTTGTTGCTGAATTTAATGGGAAGGATATAATTAGGACTCCAAGTTATAAGTTGAATTAATGTTAATTTGTTAGTGTAGCGTATATAATGAACTAATTAGCGAAGTCATAATATTTAGTTTAATCAGCAATTGGCTTTCTTGCACCAATATATATACATACCGATATGAGTTCGGTCTCTTAATTTGGTCTTCCATTCTCCTATACCTCTATCTATACAGACGGAAGATATGATACGAATTATAGACCATCAACCTGTATATATTTATAGACCGTACGTGTAGATAGTTCTACAATAATGATATAATACACAGTATGTATTATTGCTAAACCATTGGGTAATAACCCAGTGGCCACCAACCGTCACTTTACAGGGGAGGTCTTGGGTTCAAGTCTTGCCAAAGGCAAACTTGAGATAATCAGAGGAAATTTAAGTGATTGAGAATCACCTGGTTGGGGATTAGTGAGTACCAAATGGTACATGGGATCAGAGAGTTTCCATCCAATTACCCTTTTCTTACATGTATTATTGCTAATTGTATATAGCATGCCATTAAAATTTCAGCCTTTTGGAGGCAAACGAGGCTGGTGTGGTGGTTGAACAAACTGCATATAGCTAGGGAAGCAACTGATCAAAGAGGGACAAATTAAGATATGATGGATACTGACCAGCATGGTAAAATTAGAAGACGAAATATAGAAGGTGATCGACTGAGCAGTTTGCCTATTGATGTTATCCATAATATCCTCTCTTTTGTTAGCACTAAACAAGCTATCCAAGCAAGTACATTGTCATCTTCATGGAAATTTATTTGGACCTCATTGCCCTATCTTAGTTTCTCGAGAAAAGATTTTGATACATTACCCAAGTTTAACAGCTTTGTAACACATGTTCTTTCCCGACGCAACAATCAAACAGAAGTTTCTTCCATCAAGCTCAGTGGTTTTCATGGAGACATTACCGAGGAATTGATCAAAAAAGTCACGGACTATGCCTTCTCCCACAATGTCCAACAGTTGACCATTACCAGCTTTGATGATAAAAGAAGAGTATCGGAAGTTCCTCTTTTTCCATCTCTTACTCTCAAACATCTCACTTCGAGATCCTTCATGGCCTGCACATCAACCTGGGAGTTCCCTGCATTAACAACATTGTACCTAAGTCATATTACATTGTATAGTGACAACGTCAGTCTTTTCTCTAAATGTGCAAACTTAAAGAATCTCACACTACACCACTTAACCATTTCAAGATCGAGCGGTGGCAGTGAAATTGTTGACTTTTGCCATTCTGGAATTTCTAATCTCCGGCTTGAAAATGTATGCTTAAATATAGATGTAATGAACTTGATTGTGGTACAACTAAAGAATCTCTCGCTTGTAAGAAAAGACAAATCCACATCAGCTGTCTTGAATGTGGTTGCACCCCAACTAAAGAATCTCACAGTTAGAGATTGGCTGATGCTGATCAGTCTGAACCTGCTTTCGGCACCCGAGTTTGGCTCTTATCTATGCTCTCTGGACAAGGTGGATCTCTCTTCTTACAAACCACTCAGCGTATCCATACCATACAAGACAGAGGCTCGTAAAATTACTAGTCTACTTCAACAGCTCCGTAATGCCAGACATTTTACATTAAGCTGGGATATCATTCGGGTATGATGGTAATTGTCTTGAATAGCTTTGATGTGTGCATACTGTGAACATTGAAGTAGTATATTCAAAAAGCTTAGTGAATCTGATGTAAGACTCCAGAAAGATATGTTGGATCTATTTATATAGAGTATATCTTAATCTAGGGGTGGGTTAATTTGAGAATACTCCTTCCAAAAAGGATAGGGGGACAAATCTCAACCATTCATTCCCCCTTCCTCTCTTCCCCTTTTGGTATGATTTTATACTTTTTTCATTTTTAATTTTCATTTGAGTTTTTTAAAATAAAAACCCATTCAAAATTTGTTCCCCCCCCCCCCCCCCCCCCCGATTTGATACGGCACGGGTTTCACCCTTACGGATGTTAATAAGGGGTAGCTAGTGAGGATGATAGGTCATAAAAAAAAATTAAAAAGGAAGAAGGGAAGATGAAATGAGAGGGAGGGGAAATGAGTGACTGAAATTGTCTGCTTGTTCTTTTTGGAAGGGGTGTCCTCAAATTATCTTTTCCCTATCTATGTATATACGGTTTTGCCTGTTTTCTAAGGAATAAATGCAGTAATTGTACATATATGCTTGTACTTGTTTTCTTATAAATATTTTGCAGCTTCTCTCTTCATCCATGGAGTTAATACCGCACCTACCTTCTCCTTTTGTAAACTTGAAGAGTTTAAAGGTTTATCCACGTCCCAAAGCATTGTCATATGAAGAAGAAACAATGCCTGCATGTTTTGTAAAATATTTTCTGGGTGGTTCTCCTGGTGCCACTGTGACAATGGTAACATCCAAGGTATTTACACGTACTACGACAATATATATAGTAGTTTCTTGTTTAACATGCATCATAGTACTGTATTTGGTGTTTAAAGTTTAGAATCAAGAGTTATGACAAGTAATTTCAAAATACATAGTTAAGAACTTCAGGCCACATCTCAACAGACAAGAACTTGATGTCAAATCAATTGCTTATTTGCGTACATAATTAGCTTTTTATTGATCTCTTGAGGGGATGCAAACTATACTAACAAAGACGATGTTAGTAATTGATTTTAATGTAATGAAGAAATTCAACTTGTACACCCGTAGAAGTCAATATAATCCTGGACCCAGATTCTAGGAGTCAAGTGGTCCTTCACTCCCTAGCTCTCCTAGGGGTAGCCCGGCCCCTTTGTGGCAGCCTCACTCACGAAACTTACATAGTGACTTTGGAGCAAGTTTATGGTAGGTGCTGACTTATATGAGTAACCGATTGTGATGACTGATCACGTAAGTGATTGATCAGGGACTTGCTCCTCAACGACCACACTGGTCAGCCTAGCTATCTCTTAATTGAACCATCAATTATTGTTAAATAAAATTATTAATTGTCGTGAAATTAATATCTCGCCTAATGTTAGAACGGAATGTAGATAGGGAATTATAATGATAAATTGAGTCTGTTTCTTATTCTTTCTATAACAAAATTCAGGAAATGAAAGCATTGGAAAATGCTGCATCAGCAGAAAAACTTATGGCAGAATTGCAGGCGCAGCTAAAACAGGAGAAAAAATATACCAAAACCAATAGAGCTTATTGGGGGGATCTAGTGAAGGCACCGATGGAGAGTAAGCCATATATACACGAGCAAGGAAATGCAGAAGTTGATAAAATTCAACACGATGATGACTACAACGGGGGCAGGATGTTAGAGATCATTAGCTGTTGGGAAGATCTGAGTGTGCAGATTGAGGAAGGGAAAAAAAAAGACTCGTGACATCATTTCAAAGTTGCAAGACATTAAAGGATTACTCAGGAAGCTTCCTGCATCAAAAAAGCCTAAGATTCAAGCATCTTATTCTAGTCTGCATGCAGAGGCCCACACTGTTATTAATAATATTCGAATTAATCACAAGCAGAAATGTAGCAATATAAATGCTTTTGAATCTTTTTGTAAAAGAGCGCGAATCTGATTTGGGTCATGCATTAATTGTTGCTATTTAAATTACGACAGGGTTCGGAAATTAATGGTTAGTGTAATTTAAGATTTTTGATCAAATTTAAGCCAAATTTGACGGGACTTTTTCTATTCGTATCTTCAGTTTTATTTATACAAATCTGATCTCCAAAAGTTTTAACTACAAAAAAATGAGTGTTACATGCCTTGAATTCCCCCTTTCTCTCTATATTTCTCAATCACTCAAAAAATCTCACTTTGATTTGACATACTAGTGATCAATCCATTTCAAGTCAATGTGGACTAGTGTGACTGTAAACTGAATTTGGCACAACATAGTATATTATCAATTGTATCATTGATCATGTGCCAAAGGGTTGAAGGGAGATAGTGTATCAAGTTGTTCGTAAGGGCCAACTTGATCCTCTTCCCCAGGTATCCTTGATAGGGGAACCCTAGGAGAGTCGCCGACTCCAACTACCATCCATGTACGATCCATACTAGATCTGACCAACTGTCCATCCTACCTTCTCTACGTTCTTGACGTTCTTGACAGCTCATCCTTGTCTCAGTAGAGTTTCTCAGTGGCATGTTTCGGTCCTCTTCCCCATTACTTAGAAAAAGTGAGCCACCGGTTCAGGTACAAGATACTATCAAAAACATTAACAGCCCGATGCTCTGTAAGATTTTTTAGTGATCTTTGAAGCAACTTCATTATATAGGATTTGCTTGCTACGCGTTTTTGTGTGTATGAAACTTTCGCTAGCTTACAATGCTTTGGCCGTCATTGGCCCAGATAGACTGGTCAAAAATCGAACTCCAGAACCTGGTCCAACTTAACTCTCTTAATTAAGTCAGGGTGCTCCAAGTCCAGGACTTGTCTTAGGCCGGTCCATCGGAAGACAGGGCCAGTCCTCCTGAAATGACCACTTTTACTACGATTATTATAGAATTATTAGATCATCAATGGTAAAATTTAGAATAAACCTTTTTGTTTTTTTTCCTTTTCAACCAATTGCTCCTCTTGCATTCTGATTCACTTTTACTTCTATCTATGATAGCTCTAACTTTTTTTCATCCACCGTATATGAATTTGTAAATTTTGTTTGGCAGTTCTTTTATGGCCCAATAGTAAATCATTACTGTCTACTACTCGGCAGGGCTAGCTTAGCAGAACGCATCTGTTGGTATATGACTGCATTAGATAGGGAAAATAACTTGGAAAATGCCACATCAGCGCAAAAACTTATAGTCGAACTGCATGAATGTGCGACTAGAACAAGTCGATAGGGAGACCAACAGAGCTCACATGGATTGGTAGGAAGCACCAGAGGAGAACCAGGAGACATATATGCATGAGCAATAGGGAGACACAAATCGTTGAAATGCAGCTTTCCAAGAGGCAATAGATTTAGCAGATGAAGAATTGTTGGAAAAATTTTAGTATGCAGATAGCAGACTGAACAAGGGAAAAACAAGACTGGTGACATCATTTCAAGGTTGCATCACGTTGAACAGTTACTAACAGAGCTCCCTGCTAGCCTATGCGCAGCCACGCCGGGGCTGGCACCTTGATGAAAAAATATAACAGAGTGTATGAAGAACAATCAGACGAGAAGCAAATTAAAGTAGTTTGAATGTTTGTTTTGCTATAGCATGTTAGCTGCCTTATGGTCACAAGTGATATAACGTCTACAATCAAAAATGCTAACAGCGCTGCTGTCACAATTTTGATTTCCTATCTAATTAATTTCAGGCTTTCATGGTCCTTTGCAATATTCCCCAATGATCTAGCAAGCCGACCATCATGCTGCCAAAAACGAAATGTAAAGGTTTATGTTTCACATACCGGTATTTCACTACGGATTTGGGTTATGTTTTTTTGCTGTGTTATCTTTTGGAACTTGGCCAATGAAGGGATGTGGGTTGTAAAGAAAAAAATATATGTCCAAGTATGATACTTGACATGGCAGACCCTGGTCCGAACTGTTCCTTGGACTACGTATGGGCTACTGGATTAATATACATGAGTGTTAATTTACTTGCTACGTACACAATGAATAAAATACTGGAAAAAAATAAATAAATTAGAAGTCAAACATTTGAAATATCGCCAAGATTTAATTGAACAATTCATCCTTGTAGTTTACACATTTTTTTTGGTTTTCATGCCTTAAAAATGGATTTCGTCCTTCATCTTTACTTTTTTAGCACCTTACATCTTTTTGATGGATGAAAAACACGAAAAGTGTGAAAACTTTTTAGCACCTTACATCCTCAAAAGGATGTAATCTACTAAAAAAATAAAGATAAATGACGAAATTCACTAAAAATAACTTTGAAAGATGAAAACCATGAAAATGTGTAAACCACATAGATGATTTGTGCAATTAACTCGATCGTCAAAGTCCACTATTCTTGCTATAAAAGCAGGTTGTGCACTAAAAATCTGTGTTTGTACATGTTTTTAGTGTTAATATATGACCATGAATAAGAAAACCTAAAAGTTGGTTTAGTGTTAATCTGTGTTTGAACATGCTTGTACATGTTTTAGTGTTAAAAATTTGTTATAAAGTGTACGTATACTATGAGCAATGTTAATCAAAATATGTTAATTAGAAGGTGAATGAGAAAATCTAAGAGTTGGTATCACCATATTTCTTATGATCCATATGTTTTTACGACAAATTTAGTACTCGTATATTATTTGGCATTCTACTGACTTTGCCCTCATAACCCTCTCATTAATTACATTCAAAGTTAATAGTAACAAACAGCTTTTTTCTGGCTTAAAGTTTTGCGTTTCATTCAGTTAGCAATTGCATTGAATTTTGTGCCTTTATTTGCTTATATAAGCAAGTTAATCCTTTCTACTCAACAAAAGCTAATTAATACTATAGTCATGGATTACCTTGCCTTCAAAATTTCTCTCCTGACCATCTGCCTATTTTCCCCTGGTATGCAACTCTTGCTTTCTCTTAACCATTTTAAAACTTATTGTTTCTGTATCCAAACGTTTCGGTAACCATCTTTTCTGAATTGGTATTAATTAATTAACTAATTGTAGTATGTTTATTTTTGTTTTTGCAGTATGGTCATATCCTATGGAATCACCCTCGGAAAGTCCTCAGCCGAGTCCTGATTATTGCACGACGTTTTGTGGAACAGAAGATGCGATATGTGACACCAACAATGGCAAGTGCATTTGCCATCCAGGGATTTTAGTGATACCACAACCAAATGTGTTGTTTAAAAGAAGATCCTTGTTATGGCATTGCGAGGATGATGACATTTGCAAAAAACAGTGGTGTTATAACGACGATTCTTATTGCGATGAAGGCACCTGCGTTTGCCATCAGTGTGGCCCGACTGATTGCTAGATTGATTGATTTATTATATTCTTAAATGTACTTGTTTTTTTAAAATAAAAATAGAAGTTATGACCTTTGATATTATAACTTTCTTTGTTTACTTGAAACATATGGAATGATACTAATTAAGTGTTATGTTTATTAGCAAACACTAACTAGCATTGTACTCGCTCAATGCGGTGGTGATCGTGACGGCGACGGTGTGGTGGTGGTGGACGACTATTGGTGGTAAAGGCGGCGTCGAGTGCTGTAAATAACTGATATTAAGAGTTAATGAAGATATTTTAAAGTATAAAAGACTGATAATGTGATGGCGTTTGGTTCGCAAAATTTTTTTGAAGGAATTGAAATTTGATGGAATTAGAATCTGAATAGATTTGAATCTGATGGAATTGGAATTTGATTGAATTATAATATTTTTTGTGTTTGGTTGACCGGAATTGAATGTAACTTATAATATTAATTATAATAGAAATAATAAAAATTAAAATATATATTTTTAATTAGTAATATTGATACTTTTAACAAAATAAAGAAGTTTATATAAGATATTATAAATTTTTTATAAAATAATTTTTTCTATAGAATAATAATAAATTTTATAAACTAAAGTTAGTTTTTTAATAAGAAAGTTGTTTATTAAATAGTAATAAGTTTTATACTTTTTTTAAAAATTTTATAAAGTTCTAATTAAATTTTAAATATTAATTTTATTTTGTAAAATAATATTTTTTTTAAATATTTTTGAAAATATATATGTATTAATAAAATTATATTTTTAAAATTTATATACAAAAATTTCTAAGCTTTAATAAATCAATATTTATAAAATGTTTAAAAATTTTTTATATTGTATTATTAAATTTTTTATAATAATATTTTTGTATAGAATAATATTAAACTTTACAAGTTAAAATTATACTTTTATATAAAAATATTTTGTAAAAATTAGTAATAAATTTTATAAATATTAATATTTTTTTAGATTATAATAGTTTTAATAATCAAAGAATAACTATAAAAGATTTAATTTTAACAAAACTTGAATTCCAATGAAATATCAAACTTTCCATAATGAATTCCATCATATGATGGAATTTGAAGGATTTCAATTCCAATTTCATGTGAACCAAACTACTAATGGAATGGAATTCCATTCTGCCAACCAAACATGATATGAAATGAAATTCAGTAACCAATTCCATCAAATCTTATGAAATTCTACGAACCAAACACCCCTAATAGTATTTTAGACAATTCTCTCCATTTAACTTTTAAAAAAAGGTTGTTTTTTTCTATGAAATAGTATAGATAACACATTGTTTCTTGGTAACAAACAAGAACAAAACACAACACTCAACTACTCAAGTAGCCAATGAATGATTCTTCTATTGATTTTTATTTTAAATAGTATTAAGTGTACCTACTTATATGTATCTATTTGGTCGTATGATTAAACACTTCTATATGAACAAGATATTTTATATTTATATTCAATATTTTATCTTAAAACATGTTAACTGTAATTTTAAGGACTATTGTTAGTGCGTGTAAAAAAATTATGATAAAGAGACCACTCATAAACTATATGATGAAAATACAAAACTATATTATTTGTTTTATTTCACAACCAAAGCAAAACACTTTTTATTTTAACTTTTATAATTTTGTAACTTGAGGGGGTTTGTAGATTATCTGATTGTTGCGCTTACAAAATATAAATAATTAAGAAAATGTTATCCTAATAAAAATATTATTTGTGAGAGAAAACTATAGTTTTAGAAAATAAAAACAAGACGTAACTTTGAAGATGTAAAATTTATTTTGAAAAGGCAATCCAAACACCCCCTTAATTGACAAAATCCGGTTATGCGGAAACGAACAGTTGTTTCGGCCTTTCTACTAAACCGGCCCAAATACTCCATGTTTCCCGATCACATATAGCTCACTCGCTCCTGTGAGAGAAACTGCCCAAAAGATTCTTCCATTATCATCACAACGTTTCATCTTCTCAAATTCAGGTACGTTTCTGCATCAAAACCCTAGCCCTACATAACACATTACTTATAATTCTTGAATTTTTTTTTTAACCTTTTTCACCTTTTTTTTTTTTTTTTTTCTCTTTTTTATACATACATTAGTTACATTGCTATAAATTTACTGTAAGAATTTTATACATCTCCCACCTCATCTTTTAAGATTTTCTCTTTTGTTCATAAATTAACAGATAATTGTCCCAAATTGATAGATGGTATAATATTAGTATAATTTTTAGGTATTTTGCATTTTGGTAATTACAGTAGTAATTTAGTAAAATTGATTATATTAGCCTTTAAGGTGTGGCCTAGTTATCATCACATTTATAAGAGGTGTGTCACGTTTGAATCTCACCAGGCAACGTCTTGCGGGTGGTAAGAAAGGTTACGGTTAGGTCGTGTACATCTAAAAGATGCGACCGGGGGTAACTTTGACACGGAAAACCTCATTTGGTACATAAAATTTGCAAATATGTAAGCAAAAATTATGTGATTTTACAATCATGAACATATTGTGTCCTTAATGTGAAGCCTTACGACAACTTGAGTTTATGGTATTTATTAGGTTTCGCACATCAAATCAATAGAAAAACGTAGGTTATCGTTCTAGGTAAAAGGAAAAAAAAATTATTATGGTGGAACAACAAAGTTTTTTAATTGAGAAGCAGTTAGAAACTATACACTGTCGCATTGCACGGGCAGTAGCGGATCCAGACATTTTGGTTGGTGGGGACTAAAAACTTTTTTTTTTCATTGTTGGAGTCTGGTTAGGGTTTTTTTCTATTTTGACCAGAATCAAGTTTAGTATATATATCAAAATTCTATTGCTCGACTCCAAGTCGTTGGAACAGACTCCCACGCTCCTAGTGAGTTGGATCCGCCTATGTGCACAGGTACCATGATAATCATAACAAAAGGAATATAATTTCCTTTATTCTTAGTTGTGATATACTTTTATAGTTGCTAAAAGCAACACCAACTTTCTGCTTGCCCTTAAATTTAGTTTGAGTCATGTAGCCATTTGTGTTAATCACATTTGTATGTCCTGGTTGTTGCATTCTGTTAAAAATGCAGATTTTTTTTAGCCAAAAGAGAACTCTTGCTGATTATGGCTTAGCAACCAAGACAACGAAGCAAAAGGAAAGGCAAGTGAAACTGTGAAAGACAGAGGAATCTACCAAATATATAGTGTTTTGATGATTGCATATTTATATTTAGATAGAGTGTGGAGAGAATGCATTCTGGGCATGATCAAAAGAGAATGAATGTAGAAGATGATAGACTAAGCAATTTACCAGACGATCTTATTCATAAAATCCTCTCTTATATAAGCACCAAAGAAGCTGTTGGAACCAGTGTTTTGGCATCTAGATGGAGGTTCATGTGGACTTCATTGGCATGTCTCAGTTTCTCTAGTGAGGATTTCTCTACTCTGCCGAAGTTCTCCAAATTTGTAACACATGTTCTCTCTGGCCGCAATGATCAAATAGAAGTGTCTTCTGTCAAACTAAGTTTTCGGGGAAAGGTTACTCAGGCGTTTGTCAAAAGACTTATGAACTATGCATTTTCCCACAATGTGCAACAAATGACTGTTGAATGCCTTGAGAAGAAGATTGAATTTCCACTTTCTGTTTTTAAATCTCAGTCTCTGAAATCTCTCTCTTTGATTGGACTTGGTGGTTATCGTCAAACCATTACATCTATACCAACTTGGGAGCTCTCTGCTTTAACAATATTGCATCTCGATCGTATCTCATTCTGTGATGACAATCTTGATAACTTTGTTGGTCTTTTCTCCAAGTTCATAAACTTGAAGAGTCTCACCTTGAAGCACTACAATCTGATGGGATTTAGTATCAGTCATCCTAAACTTTGTACTCTCACACTTGAATATGGAGATGAGGTTGTGAATGTGGTTGCGCCTCAGCTTAAGAATCTCTCTTTAACTCTCTTGCATAACTTTCCGAATTTTCCAAATGGTTTGCCATCTTTGGAAAAGATGGATATCTGTATTGACCATCCTCGCAAAGCAGACACTCAAGAATATGTTCGTCTGCTTCAACTGGTCCACAGTGTCAAATCTCTTACCCTTAATCTGGAAGTTATAGAGGTATTTGATCCTTACTGTTTATAATGTGCATTCTACGAATACTTTTGCTTTACGGTTTGTATAATAGAAATACCAATGTAATATGCGTATGAAATAAGTAGAATAAAGCAAGACTAAATCTTTTATCTTGACAGAGATGATTACATATGAATGCAATTTTATAATTGTTCGTTTATGACGGATCATGATATTTCTTCTATTTATTTTAATGAATTATGTCCTCGCTAAAAGAGTGAAGATATTAAGGACATGGTATACCTCAGTATCCCAGATTGGAGCTCAAAAAGTTACATTAAACAATTAACTTGAATCATTTTAAGATCTGAGGCTTGAACTAAATATACAAACTTGCTTTGATACTTATAAAACCCATTGGTTGTTGCTTACTTGCTCCGCTTTTGGTTACCAATTAATAGTTAGCAAATGAATTAACAGACCAGAAATATGTGTTGTGGTGACCCCCATTAACCGAGTAACACTATGGCTAAAGGAACATGGTGATGAGATTTAAACCCATGACCCCTGCTTTTATGCCATATGTCCCCCACCATTAGGCTACTATCGCGGGGACTTATTGCTAGCATTTTATACATTCGATTATCATGGTTGTGACACTGAGTTAACAGTCCTGTATATTTATATGAAATTTGCTTCAGGTTCTTTCTTCATCGGTGGAACTATTCTTGAATCAACCCTTTACATTCGATAACTTGAAAATTTTAAGGATTTACCCGTTCGACATATACTTGGTACAGCAAGCGCAAATGAAAGAAAAAGTTTCTGCTGTTGTGAAAAACTACTTTCTTGATAGTTCTCCAAGCGCCACAATGACAATGGCTTCACGTGAGGTATATTCACCATAAAGTATATTCTTGTATGTCATGCATTATGCTTTTTTCTCTCAGTTGGAGACTAGATAAGTTGGTTAATAATTCAAATGAGCATGTTTGATTTCAATAGAATAGATGTTGATGGCACCTTTAGGATTTACAAGTTTGGTTTTAGAAAATTCACAATGAGTCAGTGGCTGTTCTTGCTTTCTGATTGCCTGCCATTTTTAAAGATATATATATATATATATATATATATATAGGTGAAAGTTATTTTAGGACCACTCCTTAAGTTATTTTAGGACCACCCCTATATATATATATATAGGGGAAAGATAATTTGAGACCAACTAAAAAAAGTCCAAAAAAGGACCATTGATTTTCGTAAGTTACACACCACCATCATGATCTACTATGATATACAAGACTTTTTTGTAAAAACACTAAGACTATATATATATATATATATATATATATATTTGCTATTAAGTTTTTTTACATCCACATGGTGTGGAATATGCACTATTTAAATTGTGTCGGTACTTCTGTTATATCCTAAAGTTAATCAGCTGTGCTGCATCTCGATTATAAGTTCATGGTGTAAAGAGGAGTTTATTTTCGCATATGGTTTCATAAAATTCTATGGTTCATGCGAAAACTCCAGGAGATTAGAGCTGCAAGGCACACTGCATTGGTACAAAAATGTATGCCGAAAGTACAAGTGATGCTAGATGAGTTGAAAGATCAATTGAATAAAAAAGTAACACCAATGGGGGTCCACAAGACAAAGATGAATGGTCAAGGCAACATGAACTTTGAGAAACAGGGGGCACAATCAGTGACAAAAAGGTCGCCTCACATTGTGGGAAAGATGAAGAAGATCCAGAACTCTTGGGAAGATTTGAGTGTGCAGCTAAATGCTGAGAAATCAAACGCTTCTCGCGTTTTTTCGGAATTGCGTTACATAGGAGGACTATTTACAGATGTCCTGGCATCAAAGAGGGGCGAGTTGCAAGCATGTTTTGCTAGTCTGTGTGAAGAAGCTGACACTGTCATGAATAAAATTGTAGATCGTATGAAGATCCAATGTGAGCTGAAGCGAAGGCGTTTAAATGGCTACTTTCGTGACCTTGTGAAGGCATCACAGTCATCGTAGCATATTGTAAGCTCCTAACTTTCTTACATTCTCTCCAGTCTTCAAAATGCCAACATTGGTGTCATGCATATTGTCTCATGTACTTTGATTTCAGGTTCACCCGGACATCTTTTGTTATTTACTCCAGTGTCCAGTTTAATACTCATCAACTTGCTTGTACTACTTGGAATGGTAAATTTCTTTTAAATTTTTGAACTTGACTGTTGAAAGATATGTTTTTTGCTGTTATCATAAGAAATTTTGATTGTAATCAAGTGAAATCTGAAAATATAATACGAGTACGTACTACCAATTGAGATTTGGGAAAAGCTCTTATTATCTTTGAATCTGCTTATTCTATCAGGACATGAATGATTCTCATACCAAAAGTTGATTGTTTCCTAAATTTATTGTTTATTTCATTTCATTTGATCTTAAGATAACTTAATTATTTTTAGTATATAAGCGAGGTTTTTTAAAATTTTAAATTTCGATGTAAATTCAAAAATAAAACCCCTGAAATTTAACTAGTAGGGCTATGTTTGGTTTAAGTTTTTCAAGAGCTTTTCAGGAGCTTTAGTTTTTTATTTTAAACTAAAAGCTCCTAAAATATGTGGCGGGCGGACGCCTTTACATCGAATTTAAAAATTGTGATTTTTGGCAATTTTTATAAATGGAAATTTAAATTAGCCTTCACACCGAATATTTAAATTGTGATTTTTGGCAATTTTTATAAATGGAAATGATTAGGATAATAAATAAGAAGATGCTTGAAAAGTTTAAATTTTAGACTCATAATATATGTTTTATGATGTAGTATATGTATCGTCCAAAAAAATTTATTAAAGCTGATGATGTTCTTTGTTTACATATATAAAGAAAATTAATCTTCATTACCATTTAGAATGCAAGCATATTGATTTTTATATGATAATTTTTTTTCTCCACAAATTTGTTATTGTTAAAATAACCTTCTTTAACTAATCGTTCGATGAAATTAACATTAACAAATTAGATCAATGAGCGCCAATTATATATGTCACGTGAATGCTTGTTGTAGTTACATATATTGTTCATTGAAGTACGATACTTTTATTTATGTTTGAATGGATATATTGAGGTTGAGGGTTTTGTTATTAATTAACATATGTCACTAAATCACATTAATAACTAACAATTTAAACTTATATGGAGGGTTTTGTTATTAACATATTCCATAAACATGACGATCATTTTATTTAGTTTCATTGTATTTCGAGTTCCATGCAACTTGTAACGCATGTCAATATATGATACATGTATAAATTAATAAATGTATTTTTAAATTAATTATTTTGTACAGATATTTTAAAATATCAAATATTCTTCTTAACATAATTATATTTAATTTCTACAAAAATTTGTGGAGATCAGATTTTATAAATAAAATTGAAGATACGATTATAGAAAGTATCCCGTCAAATTTGGCTAAAAGATCGATCAAAAATTTTCAATTACACTAACAAACCATTAATTTCCGGACCCTGTTGTAACTTTGCGAGCAATAAATGATGGGCCTAAGGCCCATTATCATGACCCAAATCAGATCCGCTCTTTTAGAATAGTTTAAAAAAATTCATAAGCACTTCTATCGCTACATTTCTGCTTGCGATTAATTCGATGGAAGGAGGATGGGCTCCTAACAAAATGTTTTGCTCCCGGCCGGTGAAAAAGGTATATTTTTTCTCTATTTTTTTACTGCTAGTAAAAATAATTATCATCAGTTTTACAAGTAGGATGCCTTAAATAATCAGCACTGTTTAACCTTTACATCCAATAGATCTGATTAATATAATCTAATTAAGATAGTTTCAAGTGTCAAAAACAACATTTCTTTGAAAAAACGTAAAAGTTCTTCATTTAAAATCAGTTTCAGCTATGTAGCCTTTTGTATAAAAAGTGTTAAAATGTCCAAATCATTAATATATATCGAACTGCAGCATTTGGTGCCAAAAAAAGAAGGCAAAATAATGGATTTTGGGCCGAACAGAACGAGAATTAATGTACAAGGTGATCGACTAAGCAGCTTGCCAGACGATCTTATCTTCAAAATTCTCGCTTATCATGACACTAAATATGCTGTAAGAACTAGCGCTTTGTCATCTAGATGGAAATCTACTAGGAAGTCAATGCCCTATCTCAGTTTCTCAAGTGATGATTTCACTACATTGCCCAAGTTGTCCCAATTTATTACACACGTTCTGTCTCACCGTAATATTCAAATAGATGTGTCTTCTCTCAAACTTAGTTTTCGTGGAAAGGTTAATCAGCCGTTTGTCAAAAAAGTTATCAACTATGCCTTATCCCACAATGTCCAAAAAATGAGTGTTACATGCCTTGAATTCCCTCTTTCTCTCTTTAGTTCCCAGTCTCTCAAAGATCTCACTTTGAATAGATGTATTAGTGATCAATCGGTTACACCTACTTCAAATCCCATTATACCCACAACAACTTGGGAGCTTCCAGCTTTATCAACATTGCATCTTGATCATGTCACTTTCAATACTTACAATTCTAAGGAGCGTGGTGGTATTTTCGCTGCGTGCAAAAACTTGAAGAGTCTCACCTTAACTGACTGCAACATAACAGGATCAAATGGTTGTTTCACAATCGACCATCCTCCGCTTTCTAGTCTCACACTCGAAAATGGAAATTGGAGTTCAATTGTTGTTAATGTGGTTGCGCGACATCTTGAGAATCTCATTATTAATTACTGTAATGGGGATCATCTAATTTGTGCACCTGGTCTTACCTCTTTGATATATAGAAGTCAGCATTCTTTGGGGTTCTCTGCTAACAATTTGAATTCTTTGGAGAAAGCAGATCTCTATATTGGCGATCCAGGCAAGATAGATGTTATAAAGGTTGTTGATATGTTTCGAAAATTCCATAATGTCAAATTTCTTACACTTGGCTTGGAAATTGTAGAGGTATCCAATTCGTCTCCTGAATGTATAATATAGCTTTTACTATTGGAGATGCTCTTATTATCTTGTAATCTTTCTTAGGTTCTTTCTTTGTATGTGGAAGTAATTATGAATCAACCTTACCCATTTGCAAAGTTAAAGCGTTTAACGATTTACCCAGAAAAAGTATTGATGAAAGGGCAAGAAGAAGGTAAAGTGACTGTATACGTTGAAGTAATGAAGTATCTGCTAAAAAGGTCTCCAAGTGCCACCCTCTCAATTTTTTCACGTGAGGTAATTACACCATGCATGAAGAATAATCTTATCTGCGAATGGGGTTACAACTTTTGGATATTATGTCACTCTGTTATTTAGTTACACCTAAAATTACCACTCCTAGCAGATTATTGTAATGAATTAAAGTTAAAGTAAATTAAATTACCACTGTTTTTGTTTTTACTTGTAAGTGTTTGAAGCTGCTTGACATATGTTTACATTTGTGGGCAACTCAGTCAGTTTTCATATGTTGCATGACGATATCTCATTTTGGCCATTTGGGGCATAAGGTTTTTAGGTGAAAAATGAACATCAAATAAGACTATAAAGTTCTTGTGTCATCAGTAACAAACTTTAGGATAAAATCTTATTTATGCGGGCATTATTCTTGGGTTTGCATTGAAATAGTATGTTTTGGGGCACCGATGTGGTGGAGCTGATTTATCAAATTTTAAAATGTGTTGGTGCTCTTGTTATTTCCTACAATATATGAACTGGTGCTAACTGGGGTTACATGTAGTGATTTAGATTTATTACTTTTTTGGTATCAATAATTTTATAATGTTATGGAAATACTACTGCAGGAGGTTAGAGCTACGAAGAACACTAAATCAGCAAAATTCCATATGGAAGAATTACGGATGCTGCTAGATCAAGAGAAAGAAAAGGAAAAGAGTACTAATGTGAAACGTGTGAAAGCACCAACCGGCCCTAACAACAAGTCAATGATGCAGCCTGCACAAGCGAAGGCGCAATTAGTTGAGCACCAGAGGCCGCTTATTTCTTCACAGATACAGAGCTGCTGGGAAGAACTAAATAAGCATCTGACTGCTCAGATACAGTATGGAAAGGCAAAGATTGATCCCATCATTTCAAAAATGCAATGTATTGAAGAATTACTAAGAGAGTTGCCTGCATCAAACAGGGCTAATATGCAAGAATCTTTTTCTAGTTTGTGCACTGAAGCAAACGCTATTATGAAGAACATAATAGATCGTATGAAGTGGAATTGTAATTCCAAGGAAAGCCGTTTAAGGAACTGCTATCATGAGCTCACTAAAACTTCACAATCATAATTTTAGCAAACTGTAAGCAGCTTTCAATTCTGAATATTTTCTACATATTCGCAAGTGATATTTATGACTAGAACGTTAACTGTTTGTGTCATATTGTACGTCTTTTGTTTTGATTTCAGGTTCGCACGATATAACTTTGCTATTTACTCCGAGCAATACTTAGTCACCTCCCCGCGTTACTTGGAATGGTTAAAAGTTTGAGTTTTTGTAGGTTTGAATTTCATTATTGTATCACGGTTATCAGGCGGAACCAAGACTGTGGGATGATTTTGCTTGTATAATGATACTTATATAGAAATGCAAATACTTTCCTGCATCATTCTTTTTTATCTACTTCGATACTTATTATTATACTCTCCTCTCCCGGTCTTGTAATAAGTGTTTACTTTAGGATTGTGATACATTTCAAAAACGAATCATTTTTATGCAATAAGATGCGATCTTTACTTCTTAAAAATATTTTGGTATGGTCAAAAATTAAAACTAAACTATTATTTTAAAAGGATTTTTTAACATGTGTCCACAAGTTATATACGTGTCTAAACATGTTTCTTGTGGTCAAATATTGGAAAAACAATTGACAAACATATATAAAAAAAATTATGTTTGGATACATATAATCCAAAATTTTGGACATAATTATAATAGAGTTTTGTTAATGAAAGAGTTATTAGTATAAACCTTTTGAGTGCATAAAAATTTATATATTGTTATACGAAAATTTAGGGGTGGTTTTTGATTAATAAAACATGAACATAATGAATTTTCTTTTTTAAACTTGTACTAGAAAATATTGGAAAGTCTAACATACATTGCATTGATCGAGTCCGTGTTAGATAGTCTTTTTGTATAATAAATCTCTAGTTTAAACCCCTTGATGAAAAACTTTTATCCCTAAAGGCTAAAGATATGAATGGAAAAACTCACCCAATTCATCATAAGTGGAAATTTTGTTTTATATTATTTATTATTTTTTCTTTTTAAGATATTATTCGAAGCCAAAATTTTATATGAGAAAATATACCTCTTTATCACTAAACCATTTGGGTGGTGGTTATAAGAATTGATTTCTACTTTTTAAATCCAAACTCATATTAACCGAAGCAACTTCCAAGCCCAAACTGATCACCATTATTCATCTGGGTTAGGGACCCGGTCGACACAAACTTGACCCGGTTAGATACTCGGGATCTCCCACAATTCTAACGCACCACCTATATTCAACTGAAGTGAAGGCATAGTTAGGGTTGTTCTTGTACAAAACCAAATTCAAGAAATCGTAAGGTTTGTTCTTCTTATATCTCCAGTTTTCTGCTTTTTGATTATAATAAAAAGTGAGCTTATATCTTTGTTGTTGCTAATTATATCCAAAATCTTAAATATCAGATCAAACAAGTAGAAAATATTTTAGGGTTTATTTGGTTAGTGACTTAGTGGTATGTATTTTAGTCCTCGTCTTCCTCATTTTAACAAGTAACATTTATTTACTTGTTTACTTACAAGTTACTCTTATTGTTGTTATTCTATAATATTTGTTGTAAGAGGTAAGTTGCGAAAGTTCGTTAGATGTGTCTCTTCTCAAGCTTAGTTTTCACCGAAAGTTTATCCAGCCATTTGTCGGGAAAAAAAAACTATTTGATTATGCATTCTCTCACAATATCCAACAACTTGATGTTGAATGTTTGCTTGAGAAGGAGACGGATTTTGAATTTCCCCTGTCAATATTGGGTTGTTAATGTTAGTTCGGAAACTAAAGGGTTAATTATGAAAATATATTTAAATGTATAGATTTAGGCGGTTATTTACATAGATATAGAAATTAGTTTTTTGTATATATATATATTTACTGTATCATTTCCAGATCAATTAATCAAATGAGTGAATTAAATCCAAATTCTTGTGTTCTTATTTTACATTTTTCTTCCGCTTCGCTTGATTTCATATGGTATCAGAGAACGAGGATCACTCTTATTTGATCAATTAGTGTAATTAGGGTTCCGATTTCAATTTTGATCGGAATTTCTGCAAATCAATTGATTTTAATCGGAATTTCTGCAAATCAACGATCAATTACTTAGGGTTTCGTTTTTACTTCATCGGAATTCTGTAATTTCATTGTGGATTCTTTTTGCTCATTTCTTTTGTTTTTTTGACATTTAATTCTTGTTTATTCATGGCGGTTAATGATTCAATTTCTCCAAATAATCAAAATCAGCCTTTGACAAATGATCCTTTGTATTTGTCTAGTTCAGATCATCCCGGAATGATGTTGACAAACACTCCTTTTAATGGCACTAATTTTTTTGGTTGGAGTTGCACTGTGAAAATGGCTCTTGGTACTAAGTTGAAGTTAGGGTTTATTGATGGCAGTTCTTTGAAACCAGAAGAAAATGATGTTAACTTTGGGAGATGGACTAGATGTGATTACATGGTGACTTGTTGGCTATTGAATTCAATGACTGCAGAATTATCTGAAGCATTTCTATATGCTCAATCTGCACTTGAATTGTGGAAGGAGTTGACTGAATGATATGGCTAGAGTAATGGTCCTCTCATTTATCAAGTTGGGAGAGAGTTAAGGTGAATCAAGGTAATCTTTCTATACCTGCCTATTATAATAAGATGAAATTTTTTTGGGATGAGTTAACTAGTCTGAATGGCATTCCTATTTGTACTTGTGGAAAGTTGAATGAATGTGCTTGTGGAATTGTAAAGAAATATCAAGAAATAGATAGTAGGACAAAATTGATGTAGTTCTTGATGAGGTTGAATGATGATTATGAATATGTTAGGAGTCAAATATTGTCCACTGACCCTCTTCCATCTCTTAATAAGGCTTACTATATTGTGTAACAAGTTGAGAAGCAAAAAAAGGTTACTACTCTTGTGTCATAACCTACTGCTTATTTTGCTAATAACAAAGAATTAAGTCTAGTTAGGGATTCAGGAGAGATAGCAAATTTGATAAGCCTAAGTCATGTACTTCCTGCAAACGTGAAGGACATAGCTATGAGCAGTGTTTTGAGAGGTTAGGATATCCTGATTGGTATAGAGGAAAGAAGGTTAAGAAAGGAACAAGAATGGCTGCACATGTTGGAACTGATATGGGAAATCAAGAAACTCCTTTTGATATGGCTTATGAAAATGAGATGTGTGGTGAGCAGAAGAATGAGTTGGACTAGAAATTAGTTGCTGCAGTGTGCTCAAAAATGATGAAGATGTTTAAGGACAAAAATATGGTCATTACTTCTGCAGATGTGGCTGGACCTTCAAGGCCACATGCAGGTATTGATATCTATTTCTATGATAGATTACATGCCTTGTGTGCACATGTGGAAGTTGATTTAAAAAAGGATTGGGTTATAGACTCAGGCCCCACCCAGTAAAAGCTCCACGAAAGTCAGGACAAAATCCTGGCGGGCAATCATAGGCCGAGAGTATCGAACCTGTGACCTCTTAAACAAAAGTCCGGGTAACCTTTAAAATAATATTTGAACCATTTAAATCATCTTTTGGTTCATTATATTACTTTACAAGTTATGTTTATGAATTTTAATTAGTAAAATGAATCTTGTTAAAATTCACATAAATTTTTTGACAGATATCACCCGGCTTTAAAAATCAAAACTACAATAATGTTTGAATTGAATAATTTACATGTACATGATAAAAATACTCGAAAAAGTACTCGAAAAGTTCGAGAGCATTGAAAAAGTACTCGAAAAGTTGCCTGCAAAAAACCGTGCTATGATTCAACCATATTTTTCTGCTCTTTGTGTTGAGATTGAAAGGTTCATGAGTAAAATAACAGATAGTATGAAGATGCAGTCTGACGAGAATCAAAACCGGTTAAGTTTCTGTTTTCATGAACTTGCTGCAAGTTCTTGATTTCTCTTATGTTCACGCGAACTACAATCAAAATGTTAACTACTGGTGCCATTTATCAATTTGTTTTGATTTTGCGTCCAATGTTTTTGTTGATATTACTCTAATGCAATAGCGAGCAGCCTATCTGCTCAAATTGGCATGGTAAAGTTATAAACTCCAAGCACATATGGACTCAAATAGTAAAGCATATATGCTTTTTTGCCAAAGTTGGGAACTAGAGTTTAATTTCTCTTACTCGAGTATTTCCCATGCACGAAATAAGTTTTCAACATACAATAATTATCTGTAAGAGGTGTCATATATTCTTCCTGATAAATTTTGATAAATACTCAATTAACCAACAAAATAACCACACAGCTTTATCGAAGAAACTCAACTTCCTTATTTATTCAAGAGATAATCAAAACATTCTTAAAGATAAACATTGTTCTTATGAAAACTAACACACACTGATAATAACATTGCAATCACTCATTCTGACCACAATGGATCTTTCCCTTACATCTTAATATTACTCATAACGGTAAAAAAAAAAAGTGAAAACAACAAAGTTGGAAAGATACTGACAACGGCTACATAGATGTGTATATATAGACTGACATATCACAATCCCTAGGAGAATGTTGTAGCAGATTTTACATCAGCAATCCTTCTTTTATTCTTCCTTTTACATAAAAGGAAGTCTTCAATGATATTTATTCTTCTGGCACATGACATCTTAACTTGACAGTTTCTACCCTCTAAGATCCAAAAATTATAGCTGCAGCCCTGCACATTCTCAACATAGTAAATTAGTACATGGGGAATAATTCAAGGTAGGATTGATCTAAATATGTTAAAAATAACACTTCCTGATTCAAGGCAACAAGCTCAACACCTCCTTAATGTCCATGATACTCGGTCCATATTTTGACTAAACTTGCATCAACATCTGATGTCCAACTAAGCCACTTGATTGACCCTTGTGACCCGGTTTATTTGTAACGGTTTGAGTTCACAACCCAATATGTACCTGAATTTAGTGGGTTAACAAAATAAGTGACGATGTAGCCTTTATTTTTTGTTATATGATATTGGTTTTGACAATTTTTTTGTATCTATATAACCTTATAATACAGAGTAAAACATACTCTTTATAATAAAGTACATGGGTGTATCTTAAATATAAAAATTTTAAGTACACTTTAATATAAAATCATTTAGTCAAAACAAAAAATCAAATTAGTTAAAGCTTAAATTTAATCTACTCGTATTGTATTACAAGTCAACATAGCATTCTTCTTTTTGGGCATAAATTTCGGGGGTGTTAAAAGCTATCCGTAGCCCAAAGTGAATAACAAACGCTCTGTTATTGGAGCCCAAAAGTAAATGGAGTTTGTAGTTTAGGGTTTGACACTTTGACCGGCCGTTCACTTTAATTTCCCTGTCTGCTGTTCATTACACTATTCATCTTTCCGTACACATTGGAGAAAATGGATTCTGAGCATGGTAAAAAGAGAAAGATTGATGATAATAATATTGAAAGAGCTGCTGCCGCTGATAGATTAAGTGGCTTACCAGATGATCTGATCCATAAAATCTTTTCGTTTATTAGCATTAAAGATACTGTCAAAACCATGTTGGTTTTGTCATCTAGGTATAGATCTGTCTGGACTACAATGCCTTGCCTCATTTTCTCACTCGAAGATTTTACAACTTTGCTCAAGTTCTCCAAATTCGCTTTCTTAAACGCCGCAATAAACGAATATTTGTGTCTTTTCTCAAGTTCAGTTTTCGCGGAAAGGTTACCCAGCCATTTGTTAAAAAAATTATGAATTATGCATCCGCTCACAACATCCAACGATTTGAAGTTACATACTTGCTAGAAAACAACATCGAAATTCCTCTTTCTCTGTTTCGTTCCACGTCTCTTAAACATCTTAGTTTGGAAGGAAAAAAATATAGTTCATATCGATCAATATTCGGTATAAAAGTACTTAGAGCCACGTCAACTTTGGAGCTCCCTGCTTTAACAACATTGTGTCTCCGTAATGCCACTTTCTGTAGTGATGACAACTGCGTTGGCCTTTTATCCAAGTGTCCAAACTTGAAGAATCTCACCTTAGAAAGCTGTCAAACAGAGGGATTGAGTAATTTCAGTATTTCTCATCCTGGACTATCTGATCTCACTCTTGATGGCGGACTCAAAAATGTAAAGGTTGTTAATGTGGTTGCGCCTCAACTAGAAAATCTCATTATCAGATGCGGATATAGTATTTGGAAGCATGTGATTTCTGCACCTGCCCTTACCTCTTTGGATTATAAAGGTTACCATCCCTTGCACCTTTCGACTGAATGCGGTTTCCCTTCTTTGAAGGAGGTTAATATTTGCTATTCAGATCCATTTGTGGCCCATACAAAGAAGTGTGAAGATGCTCATGAGATTGTGCAACAGCTACGTAGTGTCGAATTTCTTAAGCTTAACTTGGAATTTATGGAGGTATATCGGTATTGATCCTTGATAGTGTGCATCGTCTTACCAAAAATAATTGAGATAAAGAATACTTGATGTTATTATTTTAACAGAAATAAAAACATTAAAACTAAACAAGGTAGAAGTGAAGACGCATTTTGAGATGTGTTTCTTAGATGTATCTTTTGGGTTGGGATTGGCCTGTTTCGGGTTGGGTCATAAGTAAATGTATATGAGTAACACACTAATAACTAGATTGGACTTGATTGCCTTTCAGAAACGGCTTAGAACTATAAATAAAAAAGCTAAATATTATAAGTTATAAAACTTCATATCTTTGATCCAAAATCTTAATAGGTTTATGCTTTTTTTTAGCTTGTCTCATAATATTAAGATTGTGTGTACTGTGTACTCAAAGTATTTAACGGATGTTTATAATCTTAACAGGTTTATGCTGTCATTTTATATATATATATATATATTTTGCTTAAGGCACACCTTTTTATTTTAATATGGGTTGTGATGAGTCTTTTGGCTCAACCTTTTACAAGATCGACCAAACGGGTTGGGTTTGGATTGAGATAGACGAGCATGCCATTGGGTTGAGATAATTGAGCATGCCAACACCCATCATCTGAACACGATACTGGTTGCGATTCCTAGTTTTACAACCCGCCACTCAACTTTCATTTTTGCATTATATTTGACTATTTTTCATTGTATGGGTGATTCCTGATCATGTCTCATAACCCCCCAATAAATCACTTCATGACAAATACAATTTTTTTGCAGCTTCTTTTTTCATCCGAGGAACTAATCTCCCGTCAACCTTCTCCACTAGTTAACTTAAAGAATTTAACTATCTATCCATTAGACCTTTATGAGAGGGGCCTTCCAAAACCATCGAAAGTCAATTCTACTGAAGTAAAAAACTATGTGTTGGACAGTTCACCAGGGGCCACCTTCAAAATGACTTCCCGTGAGGTATGTAGACTAGTACCTTCCATAGCACTTATTGCTCTAGGTTGTAAAGTCAATTACGGCAAACATTAAGCGTAAATTAGACTTTCAAGTTAAGTTTCAACCAAAGATATCTGGCAATATTCATTCTGGTGACATCTTTCTTTCATCACTGATTGTTTTGGATCCCATAATTTTCTGCACTATTCTCACATTTGTTTACTCTTTAAGGTTTTGTCCTACAACATGTTAATTGGTTAACGGGCCAATTAAATGGCTTTAATGCTTAATTGGACGCGAGAATGTGCTGCAACTTTAGTTTAATTTAGTGAATGTGGACCAAGTCTTGTTGAGGAGGTGTTGAGTTTGTTGTTTTGAATCAGGTGGAAGTGGACTGAGTTTAATCTGCATGTGTTCTCGTATATATAGTTATAAATAGGTTTAGTCTACTTTGTTTTATGTACACCGTTTTGTTATATTGAATAAGTAAAAGTAAATGCAACAGTCGTCTTCTTCTTTGTTATTAATTTCCCATATTCACATACACGTATAGTGTGAATTGAGCGGGCCTGTGAACCAACAGACTTTTCTTTTACATTTTTAGTGGGTTGAACTTTCTAAGATCCATTCATAGTGATGTACAAGTGATCATTGTAACTTTGTAAGGCCGGATTTCACAACATGTGACCAACAACTTGTGAATTGTTGTGCTAACTCTTGCTGATGTTCCGATTTGTTTAGTAAGTTGTTCTATACGCATCAATCCTGTTACTGGTAGATTTGTGGTTATTTGGTTCTTATAAATAGTATGCATTCCATTGCTTCTTAAGATAGCATGTGTTCCATTATTTGAGGATTGACTCAACTACGGTAAATTTGGAATAAAGCATTTTCGATTCAACTACTTTCTCTTGTGTTCTGCTCACCTAAAGTTTATATTTTGGATTACTTTTGGTTTGATGAATCCATATAGATCTGTACATATCTTTTGTGCATTGAAATTTAGTAAATGATATATGATGATAAAAATAAAATAAAATAAAAAAGCCTTTCAGAGAGAAAAAAAACCCCTAATTTATGATTATCAATGGTACATACCATCCTATAAAGTGTAACACTCTGTGAGATCATGCAGGATATTATAGCAGTGAAGGACGCCCCATCTAATCAAGCATCAGCACAAGAGCTTATGACCGAGCTACGGGTGCTTCTTGAACAAGCGAAAGCTAATAATACCAACACAAAAGGGAAAGCACCAATGGAGAGCAACAATGAAAAGATGTATATGGATAACCTTGAACTGATCAAGAATTGTTGGAATAATGTGAGTGAGCAGTTTGGGGAAAGGAACGGCAAGGCTTGTCTTATTATTTCCAAGTTGGAGAGCATTGAAGGATTACTTAAAAAGCTGCCTGCAACAAACCGTGCTATGATTGAACCATGTTATTCTAGTCTTTGTACTGAGGCTGTCATCGTCATGAGTAAAATAACAGATGGTATAAAGATTGGGTGTGATGAGAATCAATGCCGTCTAACTGCCAGCGTATTAGTTAACTTGCTAATGGAACCGTCTTCTTAGCAAATTGTAAGTTCTTAATTTCTCCTATGCTCACGAGAACTATAATCAAAATCTTAAATCTTGATTTAAGGTGCGACGTTTTATGTTATTACCCTAATGCAATAGCGAGCAGCCTATGCGCACAAGTTGGAGCGGTAAAGTTTCCTAGCAGATATGGAGTCTAAGTAGTAAAGCATATATGGTTTTTTGCTGCTATGATGCACAACCGATGACATTGATCATATTTTACAGTGCATATTGTTATCTTTTTTCGCTCATAGATTATGATCTTCCATCTTTACCTATATAAAACCAACTGGGTTGGATCAGTGGTTAGAGCTCATGGATCCTCATGCCCAGCAAGGCTGGAGGTCCTTTTCTACCATTGGTAGAACCTAGAACCAGCCTCTCTACCTTTGGTAGGGGTAAGGCTGTCTACATATCAACCTCCCCCATACACTGTCGAAGACGGTATTGGGACCCAAAACCCGTGGAAGACGGCATTGGGAGTTACTTACTATCTTTACCTATATATGTATGTATTGGGGAAATTACACTTTTGGTCCCTGAACTTAGAACGTTTTTCACTTCTAGTAATTAAACTTCAAAAATGACAAATTCTATACTAAACTTGCCACATTTTTTCACTTTTGGTCACCGCGTCAACTTCGTTAGCTTTTATTTGTTAACTTGCCCACATTCGTTAGTTTTTTTGTTTACTTTTCGTCCTTCTCAATGATTCCATTATTAAAAGTGCTAATTGGCCCAACTTTAGGTATTTTTTTGGCCGATTAGTGACAATATATATTCATTTATTGTGTTTTATGTTTAGAGTTTACTACTCTATTGGTCATAAAGTAGTTTGATTAGATGAAATAAATGTGCTTTTTGAACGACGACGAAATGATTGTTAGTTGAAAGTTTTATTTATAAAATTAGATTTTTTTTAGTCACTTTGTTTGAATTTTTGAGTTTTTTTTATTTCTACTTTAAATATTTTTGTTTGTGTTATATAAATTTATATAATTATTCTTACTTCTTTTTATTAACTATTGATAAACTAAAACAAAAATCACATATTGTAATGGTTATCCAGATTCCGGAGTAACGTGTTATAGGTTTTTTTCTCTGAATAACCGATAACGTCTGTAAATATTTTTGTTTCTGTTATATAAATTTGTTATAAAACATATAAATGGATTGAGTTTTAAATGTATTATTGATATACTATTTATACAACATGGTTTTGAAAACTCAACCGACCAGTCCAACCATTAACCGGGGGTAAGGTTGGAACTTTAACGGATAGCGGGTATTATATTACTAAGAAATTAGATGGGGCGTGGCATCCCCATTATGTGCCAGCCACATTCATTTTTCATTATTCATATTTTCATTACCATCTTCTCCAACTCCTTTTTCTTATAATCCCCATATATTATTTCATTTTTAGGTTATCATGTTCATTGTACCCAGACGGGTCAGATAAATGGTGAAAATAATAAATCAAATTATTTTTAAATATATATATATATATATGTGATGATCCATTATTACTCATATTATTATTTTAGGCGGTTGGTATCCCGACCACTTTTTTGGTAATTAATATCGCTGCAAATAGTGGTGTTTTTGTCAAGATCTAACTATTTGCAGCGATTACTGACAAGGGGCCCGTTATTTTTTTGCTAGATTTGCCATTACAGACAGGGCCCACACTATTTGCAGCGACTGTCGCTGCAAATAGTGGGTGTGGTCTAGATACAAAAAAGCTTTTATTTTATGATTCTGCATTACTACCAAACTAGGCATTAATGTTTTCTCTTAATGTTTTCTCTTGTAACTCACAATTGAATGATCACAAACATTAGTATTACGGAGTATTAGTCAATATAAAAAAATAATAATGATATACAAGTATTAATAACACTCTGTCTCAGGTTTATTGTGAAGTCCAAAAGTAAAAGCCCAACATAGAAGCCCTCGTTTTTTCTTCGTAGGGTTAAATTTCTTTTATTGTAAATTTGTACGTATTTGATAATTTCGGAGACAGCCTACTTAATAAAATTTTTTTACTCTTTCTTTCTTCCTTAGATTAATTCGTGCATCTCAATCGCCGCCATCCACTGTACTGTTTATTTTTGTGGGAAGAACGTCATGGATTCGGGGCATAATTGTAAAAAGAGAAAGAGTGATGATATAGGAAGAGGTTCTGCTGATAGTAGATTAGACTCCAAAAAAAGAAAGAAAGAAAAACCCATTGATAGATTAAGCAGCTTAACAGATGATCTCATCCATAAAATTCTTTCTTTTGTTAGCATCAAAGATACTGTGGAAGACATGCTGGTTTTGTCATCTAGATATAGATTTATCTGGACTACATTGCCGTACCTCAATTTCTCATCAATTGAAGATTTTTTCTCAGCTAAGAAATTTTCCAAGTTCGTTAGACGGTTTCTCAAACGCCGAGATGGTCAAATAGACGTGTATTCTATGAAACTCAGTTTTCACGAAGAGGTTATGCAGCGATTTGTCAAAAAAACTATGGATTATGCATTCTCTCACAACATCCAACAGCTTGAAGTTACATGCTTGTTTAAATACCTCACTGACTTGCCTCTTTCTCTGTTTAGTTCGATGTCTCTCAAACATCTTAGTTTGGAAGGAAAACTATATCGATCAATGTCCGGTAGAGAATCAACTTTGGAACTCCCAGCCTTAACAACATTGTGTCTCTGTAATGTCGAGTTATCTAGTGATGACGAGAGCATTGGTATTTTCTCCAAGTGTACGTGCAAACCTGAAGAATCTCACATTGAAAAGCTGTGAAATAAGAGAGAGAACGAGTAGCAGTTTCAGTATTTGTCGTCATCCTGGACTAGCAAATCTCACACTTGATGAAGGCCTCCGGAATGTAGAGGTTGTTAATGTAGTTGCACCTCAACTCGAGAATCTCATTATCAGAGCAGGCGATCATAGTAGGTTGCATGTGATTTCAGCACCTGGCCTTACCTCCTTGGTTTATGATGGTTACCGCCCTTTGTACCTTTCAACAGATGGTTTCCCTTGTTTGAAGCAGGCAAATATTTGCTGTTCAGATCCATATTACAACAAAAGAATGATGTGGCTTGCAGATGCTGCTCATGAGATTGTTTGTCTGTTTCAACAGCTCTGCCATGTCGAATTTCTCACACTTAACTTGGAAATCATTGAGGTATATCTATCTATCTATCTTCATGTGCATCTTAAATTGTTAAATGACACTAATTTATCTCAAGGAATACTCTTAAAGTCAGAATTATTACTCTAGTATATTGTAAAAGCAATAAAAAACATTAAAAACATAGAAGAGGCATATTGAGAAGCGATTACTTGCATGTATAATTTAATGTTTAGGTTAGGTTGGGTCTGTTCCGGGTCAGGCCATAAACAAATCCGTACGAGTAACACGTTAAATCAATGAATTGGCCTTCTGAATGTATTGAAAACTATCAATATCAATACAAAATTAATTATTGCTAATAGTTTATTCTTCCTAAATCGTAAAAGTTTTATTCTTTCTTAAGGGGATGTTTATAATTTACCGGGTGATTTAGACTTTCAGTTTTACTTTCTTCGATTTAGAGTTTTTTATTCTGGAAGCTCAAGGCGAAAATCAAATCAAGTTAACTAGGAGCAAATCAAATCAAATAAGATGATTTGGTTTTGTATCAAATTTAAATCAAAACTAAACCATTTTCAACTTTTGCATATTTTGTGTTGGCAGAGTTTAATTTCTAGCGGAAGTTTTCTTTTTCTTTTGATGGGATTTATTTACCATCATAAATTAATAGATCTTAATCAATAGATATAAATTAAGGGGAAATGATACGTACTATGTGATTTTAATATGTTCAAGGATCAAATGTGAAAGTTTAAGAACTTAATTTAGTTATATTGTACCTAAATTTATGTACCGCCACGTACATATGTTTAGCCCATAGATTAATATTTATTTATATGTATTTAAAACTGAATCGATTTCAATTTGATTCGTTTTGAAAATCAACTATTCAATATTAATAAATCAAATCATAAATTGCAAATTTGGTCCCAAATAAAATCATAAAGTAATAATTCAAATCAATTTTAAAACATCGACTATTTGTTTTGACTTTACTAGCACGTTACCCGCGTAATGCGGCGGTGATCGTGGTGGCGACAATGTGGTGGCAGGTGCGACGGTTGGTGACAGATGAGGCATCGATTGGTGTAAATTATTGATATAAAGGGTTAATAGAGATATTTTAAAAAGATAAATGATTGATAGTGTAACGTAATCATTAATGTTAAGGGGTAGTGTAACTGAAAATATCTGAGTGCTAAGTAAAAATATTATATATTTTAAGGGTAGTAGATTAAAATATTACATGGAAGGGCATTTTAGACATTTTCCCATGTAACTTTCAACATGAGAGTATTTTTTTTAATAAGTAGTATAGATGTATTATTGACTCTAGTCTAAATAATGAAAACCCCCGGGTTTTACCACAGAATCACTACAGATCTCTGGAACCGACCACCCTTAAAGGGTTTATGATATGACTATTTTTGATGGGTTTGATATCAAATTGTTAATTCTATTGCTATCAGCCAAATACTTTCAATGAGAATGCAAGTCATTCTATAATTCGCATACCTATAATATGGCTATTATGGCACACCATTTCTTTTAGGACGGGTTGTAATCGGGTCACTGCTAGTATATTAAAAGGGTTAGTTTTGAGTATCTTCTTGACATGATCAACTGAACAGATTGGATCTGGGTTTAGATAGATGATCATGCCAACCCATACCCATCATCCCACCACCCAAATTTCATTATTACATTATGCCGCACCAACCACTATTTCATTACATTTGTCATTCCTGATCATGTCCCATAACCTCTTGATCTCCAAATCACTCCCTTGCATATCCGAACACGCTAATGTTAAGGTTGTATAAGCTACTCGTATTTTGTTTTGTACATCCTATAATTTTCACTTACAATATATCTTGCAGCTTCTTTCTTCATCCGTGGAACTAATCTCACATCAAACTTCTCCGTTTGTTAACTTAAAGAATTTAACTATTTATCCAAAAAAGCTTTCCGAGAGGGAAAGTCAATCTGTCTACTGAAGTACTCATAAATAACTATTTGCTGGGTAGTTCACCGGGGGCCCACCTTCACAGTGTTTTCCCATGAGGTATATAAACTACTACGCTTGGGAATGTGGTGTGAGCATTCTTATGGTTCTATTAATTCTTTATTCTTCACGTACTACAGGAAATTATAGCTATGAAGGACGCCAAGTTGGCACAAAAACTTATGACAAGCTTACAAACACTGCTAAAGAACGAAATGATGACGATAGATGTCCATCACAATTGGGAAGATGTGAATATGCAGATTGAGAAAGGAAAAGAAAAGACTTGTGACATCTTAGACTGTTTGAGGGAAATTAATGATGTGGTGTTAAAGCTGCCAACTTCAAAGAGGGCTGAGATGCTAGCAAGTTTTTCTAGTTTGTGTGCAGAAGCCGAAACCGTTGTAATTAAAATAATACATCGTTTTAATTTACAATCTAATATGAGCCATTTTAGTGTGGGTTTCATAAAGAGATTGCTTCAAAGTTTTAACCATCTCTTTAGCAAATTGTAAGTTCATGATTTCTTTTGTGCTCCCTTTAGTGATCCCTGTGATTAAACTAACTATTGGTGTCATCTTTGTGTTTATGTATATTTCAGGTTCCAGTGTTCTTTGTTACTTCCCCAATGCAATAATAGTTAACAACAGGTTCTGCAACTAGAATGGAAAGGTTCAGATTTCTGCCACTCAACTTCTCAAGGATAAAAGTTTTGCTGATCAAGTGACCAATGATTACGTTATATCTATAAGTACGGTAGTCAGAAACTCAGAATTGTTTTTGGAATTGGAGAAAGTTTCTCCCTTTATTTTTGTCGTTGGCTAATTGTCAATTTTCCTTTTTAGTATTAGACGTCTGGAATGGACTACTGATGATCATGATTGGAAATGTTTTTTTTAATGATGTACTAGCACGGTACCCGCGCTATGCGGCGGTGTTCGTCGCAGCGGTGGTGTTGGTGGTGGATGACTATTGGTGGTAGAAGCGGCGTCGAATGATATAGGTAATTGATGTAAAATGTAAAGAGTTAATTGAGATGTTTTAAAAGATTAAGGACTAATAATGTAATAAATCATTAAGGGTATTTTAGACATTTTCACCAATGTAACTTTCAACATGGGCTATTCTTTTTATAATATAGTATAGATGTGGAAGAGTAATTACTAACTCGTGTTATTGGCCCATATAACACGTTTTGATAAAATCACTTTCTTGAAATTAAAGTATTTTAAAGTTTAAGGTTTTTTTTCTTCATGTCATATGATGTTGGTTTTGACAACTTTTTCTTATTATTTTTTTTAATTTGATGGTGTTTCAAAGTAGGTGTCTAAATATTTATGGTTGTGTTAATAGGGTCGGGTTACAAAAAGCTAACAAGTTATACCCAATCCAAACTAAACACCCTTAGTCAGGTTTATTCTAGCCCTAGGGTCAGGTTTACAAATAGCTAACAAGTTATACCCCATCCAAACTGAATACCCTTAGAATATCCTTATCAGTGAACCAATCCAACTTTTAATTAAATACTAATTTCTCTCTTTCACCTATACAACTCAATCTCACTCAAATTTTAACTCACATTCACAACCTAGCCTAAATAATTTTTTTTAATTATTAATAATAGAATTTATAATTATTTTTATCGTATTAAAATAATTATTTTACTTTAAATAAATAAATGATTTTTACAATAATCTTATATATCTTATATATAAGAATGACAAAAGGAAATTACAAAATTATTAAAAATGTTTTAAAAAATTATTTATAAAATAACTCTGTTTTTAATAAAATTTATGTCAAAATGTTCGTAAAGAAGAAATATAAATTACTATGTTTTTATATTTTTATAAAAGTTTATAAAATATAAAATAATAAAGAAAAACTAGTAAGGTTTATATATAATAGTATATATTAAAAAAAATTTATAAAAACTTAGCCAGTGAAATACTACCATGTGCCACGCAAAACTCAGCAATCTTAGTTTGGTTTGGAGGCTTGGTTCGTAGGAGATCGAGCATCTTTCATTAGATTAATAATATTATATTGCATGGTCCCTTTAAGAAATCACTGATAAAGGTAGTCTTAGTCAGGTTTATTCTAGCCCAAAAGTAAAAGCCCAACATAAAAGACCGAATGGAATGTAGTCATTGGAAGGCCAAAAAGTCTTCACTGTGCCCCATTCGAAATTTGGAATAAGAACATAATGGAAGGCCTGAATTAATGTCTAAGGAATTACCCTCTCTTAAGTATGCGTATATGCTATGGAAAAACCTGAATCCGGGACGTCTTGTGCTCACAAGACAATAGGGTGAAATATGTGGTAATGGAACAATTATCTAGAGCTCCTTTTGGAAGTAGTGAATTATGGGTCGTGACCTTGTTTGGCAAGTGAGATGCTCAAACATAACTATTGATGTGTCATCCTTGTTTTGAGTACATAATTGATATTGCATTTTCATTACTAAACATTCTCTGTCCTAAAGACTGAAGTCAACCATCAAGGTTACATTCATATTAAAGATGGTATTTAGTTTGGATCTTTATGATGGATAGGGAGAGTATCTTTATTTGTTTTGTGACATTTATGATATCATGGCAACACTATAGGAATTTCGAAACATGAAGAACAACATACGGACACCAAAAGATATGGCAAAATTACGGGTGTTGACCGAGCGAGGGAGAGCCAATGTGCCGCTCAAAATGGGTCTTATGGTGTGATGGTAAATGTTAGCTAGCTGATAACCTGTTGTAGTTTGGGGAATGGTGAAACATGATGTCAATAAAACTTAGAAGGGTCCCAGTGGCAGATTCAGTATTCTAAGATGGGGTCACAATTACCTGCCTTAAACTATTAAGAAAAGAAAAATAAAGCATAAGAAATACCTTAGACAATCACCATAGCATAGCCAAAAACAGTAGCAACTGTGCCTATTTCAGCACCAAAAACAGCAGCGATTCTACGTGTTTCAGCATCAAAACTGCACGTTTTCAGCACCAGAACACAGCAACAATTAAACATTAATTCAACGCCACAAACAGCCATAATTTTCAACACCAAAAACAACAGAAATCCTGCACTATTTCCTTTTGAGATAATTTTCCATGATTCCTAAAAAAGCAATTAAACAAGTATAACTAATATATTATTATGCCCTAACAAATAACAACAAGAATTACTAAATAACATAATAAATAAAAAGGAGTTAGGGTTTAGAAAATTTACCTTTGAATTCAATATTATAGTGAAAAAGAGGTACCAAACAAGATTAAAATTTGGGAATTTCACATTTGGATTTTGGATGGAAAAGTGAAAACTATCTGCTTTCATCTCGTGCGTATCATTAGATTAAATTGACTTGTGGGGTTTTTTGTTTAAAATGGGGTTTTTCTTTATTTTAAGAACCAGACTCATAAAAACTCTCAAATTATATATTGAATTATATGTTTTTTTTTTCATTTACACGTGAAATGATATAAAAAAGTATGTTGTAGAAGAAACTTTTTTAAAATCCTTTAAAATAGCTTTTTGTGAACTTGTGAATGAATATGTTCACGTTTTCGTTTACATGTGAACAAACAGGTGTATATAAGGTTTTGAATAAAACTTTCTTATATAACATATATTTTTATAACGTTTCACGTGTGTATGAACAAAAAAAAACATGTAATTTAACACATAATTTAACAGTTCTCAAGGTTTTTAAAAAAATGAGTTCTCATAATAAAAGTCCCCTATATTGATTAGTACTAAATTTTAGATCCGTGTCCGACATTATAAATATTAGATGATTTGATAACCATTAGGATCACCTCTTGATTTGAGTGATAATCGAAACTGTGAGCATTAATACACAAAATTAATACATAAAAAGAGATAATTTTGTAGATATAACATAAAACTTGAATGAAGTTCATATTGATTTAAATATAAGATTCAATCTAAATGGACCTTTTGTTATATATCAACTAAATACTAAATGAACTTGTGCTATGTTATAAAAAAAATGAAGAAAAAGATTATTTATCGACCAATAGATAAGGTCAATTAATGGATATACACATCAAATTTAAAGATTTCGGATATATACAATGATTCTTAATAAAAAGACATATATTAATTGTTAACTATGAGTAGATTAGTCGTGTAAAATATATATTAATTTAGGGAAAATGATCCTTACACAACACAATTTTACTATACACAACAATATATGCATTAAAAGGTTGTACAGTACAACTGTCTGATGCATATATTGTTGTGTATGGCAAAATTGTGTTGTGTAGGGATCACCTACCTTACTTTAATAATAAAAATCAATGAAAGTCAAAATTAAAAACTTAGAAAAATTAAAAGCTTTAATTAGGCAACAAGTTATTATAGTAACTGTGTTTTAATATAATAAAAGAAAATATATATATTAAGAGGAGTTAGTTATTGTAAAATAAATATTAAAGTAAAATAAATAAGACAAGATATTGACCCTTAGATCATGATAACATTGATGCCAAAGATTCACAAATATATTCATGGACGATGATTTTTAGCTAAAGAAAAACTATTGTTTTATTTATTTTTAATCCTTGTTTTATTTTACTATGAATAATTATCCAAAATATTATCTAAAATCTTACGAGTAGATAAAAATAGAAAATGTTTTAGGTTTTATTTAGTTACTAAATAATGCCCCGCCGTCTCACACACTAGCATAGTCTATCCGCCGCCACTCCTTACATTTGCTGCTGCTGCTGTTTTGAATATATCCTCTCCCTCATTTTGACAAGTAACATTTATTTACTTGTTTTACTTACAACTTATTATTATTCGTTATTATTATTATTATAATTATTAGGATTTTGCTTAACCTTCTGAGTGATATACATATATGTATACTTAGCTTTGGGTAGCTAGTATTTAGTTGTTTGACAGAAAAAGGCAAACACTATTATTAAATGGCTTTCAAATTCATGTTTCTTTTTGGAAATTCGGTTAAATATGTTACCTTTTTTATATGTAATATATAGTGAATTAGTGATGTCTCCCTGTTCTTTCTAACCATAGTATGGGATTTGAGATTGGGCGGGGGGGGACTAGGTCTGTTGAAGCCTAGTAGCAACCTCTGTCGTCTCATTAGTGCATACATACATAGAGGCCATTGTGAGCCCCTTAGGCGGAATGCTGGATTTATTTATTTTATTAAGTTAATGTCGTCACATTAGTGATAAACTGATAATTACATATATATATACCACTTGTATATTTGCTTCATATAAAAATGTTCTGGGTTATTGCAGGTTGAGTGGGGAGAGAATGGATTTTGGACATGATATAAAGAGAATAAACGTAGAACATAATGACGATGATAGATTAAGCTGCTTGCCACAAGATCTTGTCTATAAAATCCTCTCTTTTATTGGCATTAAACATGTTGTACAAACTAGTGTCTTGTCATCTAAATGGAGGTTTGTCTGGATGTTAATGCCCTGTCTTGATTTCTCGACAGAGGATTTCCCTACGGTGCCCAAGTTCGTTAACTTTGTTACACATGTTCTCTCTGGCCGAAATAATATGGTAGATGTGTTTTCACTTGAGCTTCGTTATTGTGAAGACGTCAGCCAGGAGCTTGTTAACCAAATTATCAACTATGCATTCTCTCACAACATCCAACGCCTTAAGGTTACATGCTTGATGGAGAATAACATTGAATATTCCCTTCCTCTTTTTAGCTCTCGGTCTCTCAAGCATCTCACTTTGACAAAGGAATTCAGTGGCTTTTCTATGATATCTGCCTTTTCAAATTTCCTTAAAGTAACATCAACTTGGGAGCTACAATCCTTAACAACATTGTATCTCCATGATGTCACTTTCTGTAGTGATGACCGTACTGATGACTGCGTTGATCTTTTCTCTAATTTTGCAAACTTGAAGAATCTCACCTTAGAAGATTGCAAAACAAAGGGACTGAAAAGTGTAAGAATTTTTCATCCAAGACTATTCAACCTCACGCTTTACAATGGCCACGACAGCTGGGAGGTTTTCCATGTGGATGCACCTCAACTCGAGAATCTCACTATAAGTAATTGGTCACGGGAGCATTATGTGGTTTCTGCACCCAAACTTTCCTCTCTGCACTATAGAGGTTGTCACCATTTGCACCTTTCTACAAACGGTTTCCATTCTTTGGAGAAGGTGGATCTCTGTGTTACTGTTTACCGTGAAGACTATGTAGATGCTCGTGGAATTGTTTCTCTGTTTCAAAAGTTCAAGAGTGTCAAATATCTTAAACTTAACATGGAAATAGTTGAGGTACTTTTATATTGATCTTTGACTTTTTGATATTTATCATGTGCATCTTACTGATATTCTCTATCTGAACAAATACTTTCATATGTCTGATAACAATCGAAGGTTGAAACAAAACATGGTTAATTCTTATTATGTGAAAATGGCATATTCTATATTTCTGTATAACAAAAGATGCTAGCAGAAAAGTGATGTAAGGAATGGTCTTCATGGAAAATAGGATTCAGGAGCGTATTAACTTTTAAGGTTCTTTTGTATAACAATCTTGTGCTCAAACTAGATATAGTTTGATGCTGAAATAATTTCTTAGACGGTTGGTCAAGGCTCCTATATCATTTCCTTTATTATGATGATTGTATTTGTTGTTCCTGTTTTGTATACATAGTACAGTAATATTTTTGCTGAAACTTTTTTTGTTTTTGGCAGCTTCTTTCATCATATGTGGAACTAGTCTCACATCATCCTTCTCCATTTAATAAATTAAAGAGATTAAAGATCTATCCTGTAGCTGAACTTTTGGAGGAGGAAGAACAAAATACAGTAAAGATATCTACAGATGTCAAAAGCTACCTGCTTGATAATTCTCCAGATGCTACCTTCACAATGGTTACACGTGAGGTATTCCCATTATCACCTTTATTCTTATCTGCCCTGTTTCATACTTGTTGCTTTATGTTGTAAGGAAAATTATGGCAAGCAAATTGGCATGACTGTTAAATCCCTTGTTTGATGGCTAATGGAGCAATCTTGAATCTTGATTTGACCTAATTACAATCGAAGTTACGGTGAATCATAATTTACTTTGCTACTATTGTTCCATATGAACCTCAAAGCACATCAGGGTATCATAAAAGCTTAGTTGAACCAGCATTAGTGATTTTTTGTTGGTCACCTTGTATTGTGGAGTAGTCACAGACATTTCATGGCCAGCTGGTCCATCTGAAAAGAGGGTCAATAATCTAAAAAGTAGACTCACCTTTACTCTTATTAGTTCTGAATTTTATATTCAGGATCATTCAAATTGCGCTGATTAGTAGTTTTTAGGTATATTTGAACTTCACAATTTTCATTCTGAATGATTAAACTTGTATTGTATACGTCATTTGACAGGCATTTTAGGTCAATTCTCATTTTAGGCAATATACTTTTTCAACACATAGCAAAACATGCTATATTTTCCATCCATTTCAAGTATTATACTATCATTATTTCATGTAAATTGAACTAGCTTTTGATCTCATTTTAGAAAAAAAGTGCTTGTTTGATCTAAGTCTTCTTGGAAAATGATATGGAAAGGAGGAAAGTCACTGGAAAGCCAAAAATACCATTTAGACCTTGTTAGAAGTCTGTGATGGACCTAATTTATATAAAAATGTAAAGTTGTAAACGGATTTACCAAGTCTTCAGTATACATATAGGTTCTCAAAAAACCTGAATCTGATCTGCTTCTGTTTGAGTGCACATGGCAATGAGGTGAAAGATGTAGTTCCAACAAAATTTAATGAGACCTTCTATTGTAAGTAGTGTAATGCATAAGCTTATAGAGTTATAGGAGTGGGTGTTGAGATTGCTTGTTAAGTGAGTTGTTTAAGCCTACTTCTGATATGCCAGCCTTGTTTTAAATGAACTCCTGACAAATTGGAACTGAATGGTGAATGATTTTGAGGAATAGAGCCTTTATCTTGCTTTAGTTTCCTTATAAATAAAATCCTTTGACAAGATCAAACAAGACAATAAAATCTTCATCAATTTCCATTTTCAGGAGGTTCGAAATATGAAGAACATTAAGTTGACAAAAAACCTTATGGCAGAGTTACGGGTGCTACTAGATAAGGAGAAAGCTAAGATTGAGACCAACAGGGCTCATATGGAGCAAGAGAAAACTCAAGTTGATAACAAACTGCAGAGTGGCAGAAGGATAAAACATGTCAATAGATGTTGGAAAGATTTAACTGTGCAGATCAAGCAAGGTAAATCAAAGACTGCTGACATCATTTCAAGGTTGGAGGAGATTAAAGGATTACTAACAAAGCTGCCTGTATCAAGGAGGGCTGAGATGGAAGCATGTTTTCCTAGTTTACGTGCAGAAGCCGACGAGGTTGTAAATAACATATTAGATCATATGAAGAGCAAATGCGATATGAACGGAAGCCATTTTAGCGTGTACTTACGATGAGCTTGCTTCTACATCACAATTGTCTTCTTAGCATATGTAAGTTTTTCTATTTCTTATCTTCTATCGGGATTTCAACGTAAATCGGAAAAAGTTGCTTTAAAAATAGTGTATAAGTTTTGAAAGATAGATATGTATGTGAATAACGATTGGTTAAATTTGATGTCTATACGAATAATGATGTTCTGTATTGTGTTGTTTATCAGTTGGCTAAAAAGAAGGCAGCATTGATACAGATCTTTAAAGGTCTGGAATAAGGTTTAAGAGCTTCAAGCTTGTTTTGATGAGGTGCGCATGATTCAAATGCTCCTGACAAACGGGGAACTTAGTGGTGAGTGGTTAAGGGGTTCTGGACATGACCTTGTTTTTGGTGTTAGGAAACATAAAACCTTTCGGCTTCATTAAAAAACACTGAATTGGCCAAAAACCTTATGGAAGAATTATGGGAGCTGCTTGAGGAGGAGAAAGTCAAGACCAAGACCAATAGGGCTGATATGGAGCAAATGAACACGCAAGGTGAGAACCAACTACAGATTGGGGTAGAGTGAAGCATGTCAATAGATATTGGGAAGTTTTGAGCTTTCAGATGAGCAAGGGAGAAAAGACTTCTGACATTTTTCAGAGTTGAGGGAGATTAAAAAATTACTGAAAAAGCTGCCTACATCAAATAGGGAAGAGTTGCAAACATGTTTTTCTAGTTTGTGCACAGAAGCCGACATGGTCATGAAAAACATATCAGATGGGATGAAAATCCAATGCAATATGAATGAGCGTTGTTTCAGTGTGTACTTTCATGAACTTGCTTAAAGATCAGAATCTTCGTTTTAGCAATTTGTAACTTGTTGATTTCTTGTGTACTCGCATGATTTTTGTCATCAAATTTCCAAGTGTTGATATCTCAGGTTCCATGTTCCTTGTTTTTTACCCATCACGGTAGTCAAACTTAAAATAAAACGTAGCTTGAGTGACATATATATACTGACGAGTCTAGCTTCTTAGTATATTAACACTGATTCCATTTGACTGCTGCATGCTTAGCTTTTACATGCCCAATTTTTTTAATAATCGTTGAAACATGTTTTGATACTTCTGCAAAACCGTTAGTCATTACTGTTGTCAAAAATTAACAAAAACATTGACTCTAGCTGCAGTTTTGTCTTTTCTATGCGATACTTAGTCAAGCACCATATTTAAGCTTATATTGCACTCGGAGAAATTTTTTATACAATATGGGAGTGCTTGTTTGGTTTGATATTTTGATGGAATGGAAATAATAATAATGGTAATAGGAATTCAAATTAAAATGAGTATCATTGTATCATTGGTGCTTTAATGAATGGTTAACTAAAAATATGTCTGTTTTTATATCAAGTCCTTTTAGGGGTAAAAAGACTGCCCATAATTAATTGATGCTTGCTTGCTACTGATGAGTTTCAAACTATTATGTAAAAAGGGTAGATAGGGATTTATCTCATGGGATCTAAATTCAGTTTTGAGAAGCGTAATTATTATATAAGTTACATCGAATATGGGATCTGCTAGTTTCTTAAACTATATACTCGTGTATAGACAAACATATATCCTTTGTTTACGTGTATTGGTGTACCCTGGCAAAATCCCTTTTCCATGTAACTTTAATTTGCAAACCCTTTTCCAAAAACAAAACAACACTCTACGTATAGTGATGTGTGATACTCACACATATTCACACATGTGAGTGTATGCGTGTATGTATATATATATGTGTGTATACATACTAATGAAGATTGCATTAACCTTCTTGTATTATATCATAGTACTTGTACTAATGTTCTTTTATAAAACTTTGGGCAAATTAGTTTTAAAGGTATATAACTTGTCAATTTTTACTAAAATAGGTATAAACCAAAAAAACCATCTAATATAATCTAAGTGTGTGTAAATTTGGTCTAAAATGGGGATTAAAACCACCATCCGGATTTCCTTTTCTAACTGGATTTTATTCCAAAGATCCCTGAAGAGAAGGAGATGAGCGCAAAAAAGGTTGCGAACTCTTTTTGTGTGTTTAAGCCAACTTACCAGTTTGACCATTGACTTTTTGCCATCTATGTATTTCCATGTCATTTTTTACTATAATGTGGTAATAACACTTAATTCCACATCAGATATTATATAAAGCTTATTTAATAACAATAATAATACAAGAATAATGTGATGAGATTCTGAAACAAAATTCACATCCAAATCTCGATCAGAACATTGCCATTTTACTTCCTCAACCTTTTTTTTATTATTCTTTTATTTACTTTAAAGATGTCCATCCCAGCCATATTTATTTATCACTCCAAGAGTCCAAGCTCACACAACACAAATAAATCATCTTCTCTTTGAAAAATTCAATCGATCTACGAAGGTGGGATCCGGAAATCACATAAAACAAAATAATCTTTCCCTCTTTCTGTTTTTTTATCTGCTGTATATATATGAATTAGGGTTTGTTATTTTGTAAAGGTTGGCGGTGATGGTGGCTATGGAGGCGGTGTACGCATGGTAGAATCTTGTAGTGGTGGTGGTGGTGTTGGGGTGGCCGGATTTTTGTGGTGGCATTGAAGATGGGGTGGCCGGATCTTTGTGGTGACGGTTAACGGTGTGGCCGGAGCTTTTGTGGTGGTGGTGATATGGAGATTTACTTAGATCCAAAAATCAAAGATACGGAGATTTGTTTTTAGCTGAATATGTTTGATGATTCAAATTTGTGTTTATTGTTTTGGAACAATTTATGATTTAAGGATTTGATATAGGATCATAAAAAAATGGTGAATTTTAAGAACAAAATTTGTGGTATGAGATGGTAATGAATAGATCTGGGTTATGATGAATTGATGATGATGAAGATCATTTGGGCATGGTCAAAGACATAAGAATTTTGTTATCTGGTCAAAGTTTTTGGCCTACGTGACAATCTACCTAGGACAAAACCGTCTAGATGGCAGGTGGTATTTTTAATCTCCTTATTAGGATAAATTTACACTTTCATGTATTAAAATAGGTGTTTTTGGTTTATACCTATTTTAAGAAAAATGAACAAGTTAAATACCTTTAAAACTAATTTGCCCTAAAACTTTCTGCAGTTTCTTTCTTCATGCGTAAAACTAATCTCACATCACCCTTCTCCATTTATTAACTTGAATAGCTTGACAATTTTTCCAAAGAAAGTATCGTGGGGTGTTCCAAAAGAGACGGTAATTAAGTCTGATAAAGTCGAACGCTATCTACAAGATGGTTCTCCTGGGGCCACCTTCTTGATTACCTTACGTGAGGTATTCACACCTGAATTACATCCATATCTGCCATACATCGTGCTTAGCTTGTTTTAGATTGGAATTATCATATGTACATATATATATGTGAGAATATGTGACTGTTATGTACCTAAGTTTGTATAGAACCTCTCACATCTTAGTTTTTTAATCCATAAAAAACATGTGGGCTTCATCATTTATTTATTATACAATAAATATTTTTAAAAAAATAGTATGTGAGAGTTTTATACGTAAGTTTGGATATATAACAACCACATATTTACTTCTTTCTTTTTTTCTCTCTCTCTCTCTATATATATATATATTGGTGCAATTTAATGATTAGGAATTAGGATATATAGTGAATTAGTCGACACTCATGTTAGTTCTCAACTGATGTCGCCTCGCAAGCCTTGTTCGATCTGGTGACATTTTTACATTTATCACAGAGCTGAATGTCTCGTTCGATCTGGCAAGCCTTTATGATTTTACAGTTTTGTGGACCATAATAAACGATCATAACACTTTTATATATATCTTGAGGATCAGGGTAGCAAATAAGCAGATTATAGTCAATTAATGCCAATTTTCTTTGCTACCACTATTTTAATAAGACCCATAACTAAGCACATATGGATATCTTAAATACATAGCTAGATTTCTGAACTGTAGATTTAGTGATTCCATCGGAGGGTCAAATCTTTCACTTATATGTCATGTTCAGAGAGTATTAGTAGTGTAGACTCTGTAGAGGGTGGGGTGTGATGCATATAATGTATGGCCGGGGGCTGGGTTGAAATCTAGAAATTTATTATGTATGATTATAAAATGATAAGGTGTTCTTTCTTTACTATGCATCAGGAGATTAAAGCAGAAAAAGATATCGCGCATTTATGGGTGCTTCTGCGAGAAGCAAAAGCTAATATCAAGACTAGCCAGACAGATATGGGCCAATCAGTAGAAACACTACCATTATTAATGGATGAGACAATTAACAGTCATAAACAAGCAGGCAGGAAGAAGTCACGAGCAGGCAGGAAGAAGTTACGGGCAGGCAGGAAGAAGTCACGAGCAGGCAGGAAGAAGTCACAAGCAGGCAGGAAGAAGTCTCGAAAATTCAGGGAAAGCGTGGCCCGGATCCAGAGCTGTTGGAATGATCTCATATCCCATGTTGTGCAAGGGAAAAAAGTGGTGTTTTCCATCAATTCGGAGTTGTTGGAGTTTGAAAAACTACTCATGAAGCTGCCTCCTAAAAAGAGATCTTTATTTCAACCATCTTTTTCTAGTCTTTGTGCAGAGACCAATTCTTTGAAGAACGAAATAGCACATAGTATGAAGATGCAATTTAATGCTACGGTGATGCAGTCGATTTATTATAGGAAGTGATATTAGTACCACAATAATTGTAGTTTACCACAATTATGCATCAACTGCATGTACAGTGTGTTGTAATACTTCTAGTGGTAAATTAATCAAATTGTGTGGACAAATATCACTTACCATTTATTATTAGCAAGCAAACTCTAACTTCTTAAATATAACAATGAAACATGTTTGATATCTCTGCAAAACCATTAACCATGCATTGCTAGTTTGCTACCTTACTGTGCGCTTTCAAGGATTAACAAAAGCATATATTGATTCTACCTACAATTTGTCTTTTCTATGCGATAGTCAAGCACCGCATTGAAACTATTGCATTGCCCTCAAAAATATTTATCATACAATTTTGTTATTGTTTGAGGGATATCTATCTATATACTAATATACTAAAGGAGAAGTACCCACGACATAGAGAAGCTTATATGTCAACAAGTTAGGCTAGCCAACATTATTTTTCGTATGTTATGCTCATGTCATGATTTATTAACCAATTTTAATTTTTTTTTAATTTTTATTATTTTAGTAGTATTTGTGTGTTATGTATTATACATATATTTACCTTAAAAGGAAAAAACCTCAAATAAGAAAATATAAAACTACGGGAATCTTGAAGTTTTACGATGAATACAATGGTTGTCGGCCCAGATAAAAGCGACATATCCAGACCAAATATTAATTTCAACTTCTTACTACAATAATATATAAAGAAGTATTAAATTATAGAATGTTGACTTTCAAGAATGTACAAACAAAAATTATATAAGCAACGCATAACATGAGATATCGCTTGTAGTTGTAACTTTTTGGTGGAGCTGTAGCTTTTATTTGGAGTTGTAAGCTGTAATTTTTATTTTTTAAAAGTGTTTGGTATAGTAGCTGTAGTTATAACTTTAGGAGATATTTGTGTAGCTTTTAAAGATTAAAAGCTTCATCGAAAAGTTAAAGCTCCTATAACGTTGCTTCAACTAACGTTTCATTTTAGAGTTTTTTTTTTTTCAAATAAAAGTTAAAGCTGGTTGCATCTAAACATAACTTTTAAAACTTTAGGAGCTTTTATATTAAATTTAAAAGTTAAAGCTCCTAAAAAGCTTGTACCAAACATATCCAATATATGAGCCTAAGGCCCTGAACTTTCACCCACCAACTAGGTCGTGTAATAAACTTCCAATCCAAAAATTACTTAATTAACTACGATCTGACTTAACATATACATAAGAATAAATCTATCTATCTATTGTCTATAGTTAGGGCTTATAAGTTACGAGTATAACCAACAAATGCAAGTTCTAGCCAGATATACCGTCCACATTTGAAACTAATAAAAAGTACACTAATCAATTTAATTTTTTTTAATCTATATATTATTATCTTTTTTACAGTTTGTTAAATAAATTCATTAGTATATACTTGGGGATTTTAGCATCATCAAAGATCTCGATATCAATGGAATTTTGAAATAACTATTGTTTTTGCACTAAGCCCACCACTCCCACTTGCACTAATGGGAGACCAACAACTTCATTTAATGTTTTTTTAATTATTTTTGGTATTTCATTTATATATGTTCTTATGCACATAGAACTAGACTAATATTCGTGTGCTGCGGCAACAATGGTGGTAGCAGAAATTAATGGTTGTGGCGACGGATAGCGGTAGTGGTCGCAATTGGGATGGTTCAAATAAACCAAATAACCAGATCGTTGATAGGCCGAACCGGATAAAACCCAGTCATGGCAGTCCGGTCCATGGGTCTTGGTTTTCATAGAAACTGGCCCGTCCTTGGTCCCGGCCCGGGCTAACAGGTGTGAAAACCGAAAACCCCATAACCCGAGAAGATATATACATGCAAAGTTTCCTTATATGAAAGTCTGCTACCTTATTTATCGAAGTTCCCTACCCACGTTATCTATATGATTAATTGATAATATTACACACAAACAACATTAGCAGCCCCAAAACCTAAAGAATTGAAGTCTGCTTCTCATCGTTCGAAGTTCCCAATTAAGGTACACATTAATCCCTGGTATTTTTTATTTTCTCTTGCAACTATTTTGCTTAAGTTTGTTTCTTAAGAGCAGAGCCGTGAGAATTTAAGTATAACTTAACTCTATAATTGGGAGTCCCATAGCTAAAAGAAAGAGATGAACAACACTAAATCTTAAGTTTATACGTTTACAAAAATATACGATTAATTTCAATTCTCTGAAGCATGCTATCTATTATTTTTAGTCAAAACTTTTCTTCAGTTCTTTGAATTTATGGAACTCTAATGATAATTGATTATTACGAGTAATAAACAAAGACTACTATAATAGAAGTAACTGATTAATTATATGAAATCAATCCTAAACTCATAGTGGAAAGTATCTGTGTTAATATGATCAGATGGAGCCGGAGTACGTGAGAATGGATTCTGAACAACTTAGTCGGAAGAGAAGGAAGGTAGAAGAAGAAGAAGTTGATAGACTAAGCAGTTTGCCGGATGATCTTATCCATATATAAAATCCTCTCTTTTAATAGTTTCAAAGAAGCTGTTCGTACCAGTAAGTTGTCTTCCAGATGGAGATATATCTGGACTTCAGTATCCTGTCTTGAATTCTCAAGTAAGGATTTTCCTAACTTGGACGAATTCTCCAAACATGTTACACAGATTCTCTCCCGCCGAAATAAACAAACAGAAGTGTCCTCTCTCTATCTCGGCTATCATGGAAAAGCTGTACAACCATTCGTCAAAAGAACTTTGAACTATGCATTCTCTCACAATGTCCAACAACTTAATGTTTCATACAAGAGTCTGAGAGATAGCATTGAATTTCCCCTTGATCTTTTTGGTTCTCAATCTCTCAAACATCTCAGTTTTACAATAAACCGTTTTATGGCCATAACTATGTTAACTAATTTGGAACTTCCAGCCTTGACGACATTGTATCTCCAAGATGTCACTTTCGACCATACTGACAACTGTCTTGCTCTTTGCTCCAAGTGTCCAAACTTGAAGAATCTCACCTTAAATGGTTGCAGAACCAAGGAAGGGGATAATTTCAGTATTTGTCATCCTCAACTATCCAATCTCACACTTAAGGGTAATATATTGTATGAGAAGGTTGTTAATGTGGTTACACCTCAACTCGAGAATCTTGTTATTGAAGCAGATTCTCACAGGAATGATTCGGAGCCTGTGATTTCTGCACCCAACCTTGCCTCCTTGGTTTATAGTGGTGACAGTCCTTCGCACCTTTCCACTACAGACGGTTTCCAATTTCTCAAGGAGGCAGATGTTTATTTTGACGGTCTAAATGGTGATCGTGATGCTCATCAAATCATTTGTTTGTTTCAACAGCTTCATAATGTCAAGTTTCTTAAACTTAACTTGGAAATTGTTGAGGTATGTCGGTATCACTCCAAGCTTGATGTTTATATATCAAGTGCATCTTACAATGATCTTTGTCAAATATGCTTGTGTTTTATATCAAGTCCTTATAGGGGTAAAAAGACTGCGCATAGTTAATTGATGCTTGCTTGCTACTGATAAGTTTCACAAGTAAAAAATGAAGATAGGGATTATCATCTCATGGGATCTAAATTCAGTTTTGGGTAGCGTAATTATTATATAAGTTATATCGAACTAGACAAATCCCGCGTGATGCGGTGGTGGCGGCGGTATGAGTATGTGATTGATTTAAAAAGTGGTATAGTTATTTTAATTGTTGAGAGATGTATGTACGTTGTTAATAATTACATTAAGAATATTGTAGGTATCTTAGGTTAAGTTGTTAAATTAGTGAACAAAAGAAAAGGTATTCTCGAGTTATCAACTACTTAGTTGATAAAATTGGAAGGAACAAATGTTTTATAATATATTAAAGATAGAGATAGATTGAAAGTTTAGAAAAATGAGACATGTGAATGACCAAACTACTCTTAATGAATTGAATCACCACCAACCCTTAATATTAAATTACATCATATATCTCTGATATTATAAAATATCTCTATTATCCCCTTTAAATCAAACACCTTTAAAACAATTACTTACATCATTTGACACCGCCACCAGCAGCACCATCCGTCACCACCATCAAAATACCGCATTGCGTGGATACCATACTAGTATGCCTGTATATAGACAAACATCCTTTGTTTACTTGTATAGTTAGTCTACACCGGCAAAATCCTTTTTCCGCGTAACTTTAATTTCCAAACCCTTTTTCAAAAACAATACAACCCTTTTTCAAAAACAATACAACACTCGATCACACATATTCTCATATGTGAGTGTGTGCGTATATGTATGGATATACATACTAATGAAGATTGCATTAACCTTGTATGCATAATATTACTCGATCATAGTAATGCTCTTTTAAACCACTGGGTTAAACCCCAGTGGCCACCGTGTTGCCATTTGCGTGGCCTGCCTCCCCTCGGGGCACATGTTTGAATCCCGCCAAACGCATGGCTGTGGAAAATAGTATTTGGCTATTAACCTTGACGATGTCCTAACACTGGGGTTATGCGGGTGCCAAAAGGCACATGGGATCAGACGGTTCCTATCAATTTACCGTTTTTTTACTAATGTTCTTTTATAAAACTTTCTGCAGTTTCTTTCTCCACGTGTGGAACTAATCTCACATCACCCTTCTCCGTTTATTAACTTGAATAGCTTGACTATTTTTCCAAAGAAAGTATCGTGGGGTGTTCCAAAAGAGACGGTAATTGTGTCTAATGAAGTCGAACGCTATCTACAAGATGGTTCTCCTGGGGCCACTTTCTTGATGACCTTACCTGAGGTATTCACACCTGAATTACATACATCGTGCTTAGCTTGGTGCATTAGACTTGAAATCTAGGAATTCATATTATATATGGTTATATATAAAATGATCAGGAAGGTGTTCTTTTTTTATTATGCATCAGGAGATAAAAGCAAAAGAGCATATGGAGCAATTACAGGCTCTTCTAGGGGAAGCTAAAGCTAGTCTCGAGACTAGCAGGACAGATATGGTGCGAGTAAAAAAAGATCCATTATTATCAATGGATGAGATAACAAACATTTATAAACAAGACGGGACGTCGCAACAATTCAGGGAAATCATGGCCCGGATAGAGAGTTGTTGGGAAGATCTTAGTGTGCATGTTGAGCAAAGGAAAAAAAAGATGCTTCCCATTTCCAAGTTGCAGCAGATTCAAACACTACTAATGAAGCTGCCTCCTAAAAAGAGGGCCTTATATCAACCCTCTTTTTCCAGTCTTTGTGCAGAGACCAACTTTGTGATTAACAAAGTCGCACACGGTATGAAGATGCGATGTGATGCTATCAAAATGCAGTCGACTTATAAAAAAGCAAGAAAAAGAAAATGCAGTCGACCATTAGCAAGCTTCAAGTTCATAAACTACCTGTATACTCACAAGTGATAACTACAGTATAATCAAAATGCCAACTGTCGGTGTCGCCGTAATATTTTCTTTTGATTTCAGATCCCAAAGTTGTTTCGTACCCTATGCAATAGTTGAAGATATGTTTTGTTTTTCAGCCGCCATTACTATAATTATGCCAAACTAAGATATATGCTCAAATGAATTGTGTTTGATTTTTTGATACCTCTAAGTTTGATCATATTTGCCTAGCAGAAACTGAATTGGGAATGGGGAATGTATGTTGCATGGAAAGTGATCCATATTTGTACCACAAAGTGATTTATTTATCACACTATACAACTTTTATAACATATAAATTAAAACACGTGTGTGGTAGATATATTAATTGTAGTACGAATATCACTCCCCATTTTTCATTATCTTTGATTAAATTTGGAGAGTTTAAATAATTTGGAATTCGGTATAATATTAGTTGTAGAAGTACTACCATTATTAATGCACTACAAATCATATTGCATTTGTTCACATTTTTAGGTGAATGTGAACAAATTAAAAATTTTGCCACGCTTTTTAGTGTGCATAAATATATTGAATTAAAAATGTGTGGAAATTTCTCCACACTAAACAGTGCGTAGAAATAAAAGTTCACACTTTTTAGTGTGAACTTTCATAATTATTTTGTCACACTCCATTTGTCCACGGTAAGTAAAAAAGTTACCGTGAACAAATAAGGTGTGACAAAATAACTATGAAAGTTCACACTAAAAAATGTGAACTTTTATTTATACACACTTTTTAGTGTGGATAAATTTCCATATACTTTTAATTTAATATATTTCTACACACTAAAAAGCGTGACAAAATTTTTAATTTGTTCACACTCACATAAAAGTGTGAACAAATGCAATATTGTTTGTAGTGATGGATGAGACAACCAACGTTGTTCATAAACAAGCAGGCGGGAAGAAGTCGCAAAATTTCAGGAAACCATCCGTACGTTTGGAGTTGATAGAGCTTGAAAGACTACTCATGAAGCTGCCTCCTAAAAAGAGGGCTTTATATCAACCTATCTTTTTCCAGTATTTGTGCACAGAGCAAAAGTTGTGATGAACAAAATAGCATCGATCTGGTATGAAGATGCATGCGATGTGATGCTGCGGCAATTAATGCAGTCGATTTATTATTAGAAAACTCTAACTTCTTAGATATAACCATGAAACATGTTTTGATATTTCTGCAAAACCGGCCATTATATTAGCCATATGCATTGCTAACCTACTGCTGTAAGGATTAACAAAAGCATATATTGATTCTACCTAGCTACAATTTGTCATTTCTATGTGATAGTTAGTCAAGCACCGCATTGAAGATATATAATAGTGCATATTGTTTTTTTATATCAAATATCTTGATAGAATGTAAGATAACGATTTATATTATTTTTTTAAATAAAGGTCGATCATTTGCTCGCAATAGGGGATTTAGCTTATGTTGTTTTAACTGGATCTGAGCTACAGAGTCCCTTCACCCTCAATACCTAGTAGGAAGAGAAACTCTCAACTAAACCGCCTGAAGACACGACATTTAATTGAGATAAAACTCTTATCCCTCGGACTCAAGCCTACTTCAATAAAGAACTTTTATTCGTAAAGTTCCTTAAAATGTCTTTCTCATGTTTCAAACTCAAGATCTTTAACACGCACGTTAAACTGATGTTTAATCACTGAAGTATAATTGGAAGTACAAATAACGATTTATTTAGTTACCTCTCAAATGATACGCCAATAATAAGGACATTATACACCCATTTTTAATTGTATTTTGAGATGCAAAGTTTGCATTTAAATAAGCAATAACGCAAAGGGACATGTCAAAGTTATTCGGCGAGATGGGCAACGAACCAACCACGTGTGTTGCGCCACATGCACGCAATTATAACCCCCAGAATATGCTTCTTTGGAGAACTATAAGGGTTATAATTGTAAAGTTTGTAAAACATGAGGGGCATGTTCCTTCTTGAAGTCTCCGCCGGGAACAAAAAATAGATGACCTTGTTGGGCTGCTATAAATAGCGTAAACACAAAATTACACACACACACAGTGTGACACTAATATCCATTACTCATTAGCCACTAACAAATTATTAGTCAAAAATATGGGTTTGAAGGTATTGCTCTCTCTCCTAGTACTATAATTTTTGTCAATTTTATTCTCATTGATCCATTCCGTATCTAGTATTAGCAGAAATCCTCAATTTTTGATCAATATTAGTTATTATCTATATTCTATATTTATAAGCAGATCTGATCACCGTGAATAAAATTTTTACTGTGAAATTAGGGAGGGATTATTATAAGATTTTTAGAAGTTGTCATTAATAAAAACGATGCACAATCCCAACATGGATTTTTTTGAAAGTTTATTCTTACTTTTTACTTAATAGATAATACTGGATCATGATCATCATTTATGTACTATTATGTGACTTTATGAAAGTAGTGGTATAACTTTATTTCACCTGTATTTTTTGACCCGATTACAACTGGTGGATGGGTCAAAAAAGTGACAAGTACTGTATTTTTTGCCACGTCACTCAAGTATGGGTAAAAGGTAAAAATTAGGTTTTAACCGGTCAAATAAGGATGTAAACTTGTATTTACCAAATAATAAAAATATAAAAAACTTGAGATTCTTAGGTAGACTTTTTTAAAAGGCTTATTGTTAATTTATTGACAATTTTGAAGTATAACTATTATTCAATGGTCTCTATATTGTAAACTGTCATTAATGGCTAGTATATTATACAGGAGGAATTTGAAGAGTATGCCGAGAAAGCCAAGACTCTCCCCGAGAGCACCACCAACGAGAACAAGCTCGTCCTGTACGGATTGTACAAGCAAGCCACTGTTGGACCGGTGGACACAAGTATGTAAATGGCTACTGTAAAGTATGTTTCTGTATATGTTAACGTTATGAAAATTATCTGACGTGTTTATTTTGATGTATTTCCAGGCCGTCCGGGCATTTTTAACATGAGAGACAGGGCTAAATGGGATGCTTGGAAGGCTGTTGAAGGTATACTTTCTGCAAGCTTCTATACTACAATCGTTTTTATTTTCAAAACTTTTATACTGATTGATGTTATCGGTTTTGAATGTTTGGCAGCAAAAACCAAGGATGAAGCAATGAGCGACTACATCACCAAGGTGAAACAATTGCTCGAAGAAGCTACTGCCTCAGCCTGATGAGTGCAGTAGTAATATGTATGCTAATAAACGTTGTTGATGAATGGTTTATGTTTACATTTTGTTGGTGATTTCTATTATGTTATGGGATTCTTCCTAAGTATACTAGTTCCAGTTATGGAAATGGTATGTTAATTACTACTACTAAATATGAAATTGTTGGATTTTTGTCCAGCTTTCTTTTATGCACATCTGTTTAGTTACTTCCTGTGGGGTGTAGGTTCCTTGGGACTAACTCCGACTTAGATTAGACTCTCAAAACCAGAAACTTTAAAAATTGAGAAACCGAACCAAACTTGGTTTCCCAGTAGTACTGAGTCAGTTTGGTTGAGATGTGACTTGAATGCAAAGCAGTATCACAATGGCGAGTCCATGAACTCGCCATGAACATGAATCGGAATGGCCATATAACTAATTCCTGAATTTGGTCCATCACCCGTGTATACATGTCAAATCACCTGTAGGGTGTAGGTTCCTTGGGACTAACTCCAACTCAGATTAGACTCTCAAAACCAGAAACTTTAAAATTTGAGAAACCGAACCAAACTTGGTTTCCCAGTAGTACCGAGTCAGTTTGGTTGAGATGTGACTTGAATGCAAAGCAGTATCACAATGGCGAGTCCATGAACTCGCCATGAACATGAATCGGAATGGCCATATAACTAATTCCTGAATTTGGTCCATCACCCGTGTATACATGTCAAATCAGTAACAAATTATTCACGAATATAAATTGCAGATGATCATATACACTTTCAACTTTCAAAAACAGAAAATAACGTTTTATATATGATTAACGCCTCTATTTATAGTTTAAACTTATGCAATAAACCGTTTACTACTTTTTACAGATAACACAAAAGTCCAAATGAATATGCATACATTTTTTTAACCAAACCATACTAATCGACTTGAACAAAAAAGATCAATGTTTTCTTACCTAAGTCAATATTACAGCCTGCATAATTTACATAGCATCAGCAGTCAGAACAAAATAACCCGATGCACATTTGCATAGAAAAAGGAGGTCAGCAATCGAGATTTAGAGGCCAAGAAAACATGTACAGATTGAGCCATTAATCAATCAGTTCAGATTAGTCAAAAAGAAAAAAGAAAAACTAAACTTTAAATCTTTCCTGTTGAACAAAAGGATATCTTGGAGATATATAATACTCGTTTACTCGCGAAGCACCATCTCTAGCCAAAATCCCTTCAACGTCTCCAATGATTCTTGCTAACCATATTTCCAAGTTTCTCTGAATATCCCTGAAATTGTTTCTTATGGAGTTCAATGAGAGTCTGGTAGTTAATCGTGCACGGCCTTCTAACGGATCGTTCCCATGATTAAAACCTGTCCCTGTTTCTGTTTGCAAAGACAGCAATTTCTGCCCAGTTTCTGAAGCACGCTGCTGAAGCCGCAGTGCTTCCAGCAAAAACTCAGTTTGTCTCTGTGTTCGGAACTCTAAACCCGCATTTGGTTCACAAGGATCATTCTCCTGCTGTAATATTAAGCAACGGGTTATTACTATGTGTACTTACCTATATATCTAATCTACATATGAAAGAACTTAATGCAAAACCGGTTGACCATAACTTAAACTGTAAGATACTATGTGATACAAAATCTATCTCAATCAGAGTATCACCCATTTTCTCGTTAGCAGAGGTGGCAAATTTGACCCATTTATATGTGAATGGGTCAATGCATATATATTATACTTCTGACTAGTTCTAAAAAATGCTAAAAAGGGAGTAAAGCAAGATCACCTGAAGTGCCTTTTCAATGCTTAAAACATCTTAAATCATTATTTTATTTAACAGTTAGCTTTAAACTAATATAGTTTCTGTAAATTTACTTGATAGAATTATTTATATAAAGAGAACATTAAAAAACTTGGACAACTTTTTTGGTCACATGGCCGGGCCTATTTTGACCCGCACCAAAATCCACCTTTTTGACCTGGTACCCAACCAGCATGACTCACCCATTTTGGTGCCTGAACTCATCATTAACTATCACCCCGTCTGTTAATAACATCGATTTTTTGACCACCAATTTTTTTAATTTGTCATCAAAGAGGAGCATTTTAGATATTTGTCTAATCATGTGTTGTAATGTAATTAGGGATTGAGGGCGTTTTACACAAACGTACAATGTATGCAACCTATACATAGCAAGAAAATAGAGTGAGTGGATACCATTCTTCTACAAAGATCATCAATTTTTCCAGCAAGAGCTTGATATCTTTTTGCCTGTTTTTTCATTAACGATGGCACTTTTGACAAATCATTTGCACCGATATTTTCCAAGTTCTGAAGCTCCTGTTCGAGTAGTTTTAGTTTTGCAGAAACCCCAGATGAATCACCATCTACCTTCCAAGGTGACTCTCTCCTAATAAAGATAGTGTATTAGTTCTGATGTATTGATATACGCACCCTTTCAAAATCATACGGGCCTAAAGAGATTACCTCGTTACATAATGCTTGAAGTCATGAACTGGTTCCACAGATCCATATTGTACACCCTGAAAAATTTAAGTTCAAAAATTCAACCATCTAACCCTTGCAAAAATTTACTTCACTGCATTTTATACAACAGTATGTCTGTGAAGCTCAACAACATATATACCAGGATATATCATAGGTTCATTTACTTAACTGGCTGTGGTTAAAACTATTACGAAAAACACACGAGCATCTGATGAGCATGTTGATTGACTTCACACATCATCCAACAAAAATTTTTTACCTCAAGCACAAAATTTTAGGAGTGTATGAAACCTTTGGAGCATAATAGGTTTGACTTTCAAAGTCAAAAGGGATCAAAAAGAGTGTCTGGGAGATTAAATTAGACACAATAAAGCCATACAAAGGGACAGCACCTCTGGCCTTTAGTGTAATAAAAAAATGCCTTGCCTCTTTCAACATGCATGTATATTTTGTCTTCACAAGTGTTCAATTTCAGATTAAAATAACAACCCTTATGAGGCCACGCACTCATGCCTGTCTTACTTTGGGAGAGATTAATCAGTGGCGGAACCAGAATCGGAAGTGACCCGTAGCACAACTTTTTTTCCACTAGCCTTGTATCGCCATAAAGTAATGATAACAACGATAACGACTAAATTGTTACGATATTTTTGTAACAGATTTTTGACATTTTTTTTTAATGATTTTAAGTATTTTTGACACTTTTAGTAGCTTTTCTTTATAATTTAGTTGTAAAGATACATCTTTATAAGTTTTATTGATAAAAAATGTTTCAAAAGTTTAAAGTTGGTTACATGACCGGTATCCCATATCTATTTGACCCGTAGCACCAATAAAAAATACATCTTTTTTCAAAAAAATTGAACTACGTAAATTTACCGGACCCGTGGCCCGGGCTACCCCTATAAACAATGTAGTTCCTCCCCTGAGCTTAATCCCGTTCGAGTTTGTGTGGTGGTGGGTCGAGCCACACGGAGTCAGACACCACGATGACCCAAAAAATTTTCAATTTCAAATACCTTCGCCGGTCACTATAGAGTTTAGAGTTACTGTTAACAGGCTGTTTGTAATTAATCTAACATCGAAAATGCTAACTAGAGTAAGACCCTCAACCTACAACAAAGATATTAAAAGAAAAAAAGACTTCCAATTAATTTGTCTCAAGATTTGAGTTTTGCTCTTAAAAGTCAATAATGAAATGTTTCCATTGATGATGAAGTGGTCCAACATTCATTCAAAGTGCCAAAACTACAATTGATGAAATCAACCACCACCACCAAACAGAAAAGTGGTTTTTATTCATCATCCTAAACTCACAAATATCCTATGTTCTTATCTATAATGTTGTGTTTGATAGTTATGTCTATATACACACACAAAATGCCAACCTGTGTTTGACAATGACCACCAAGATTATGGGTGGATTCTTAAACATATACATAATATGATAATTATTGAATAAACCTTAACCCCCATTAACTAACACAATATATTCTAACTATCATTTAAAATTCAACAATTTAAAAAACAAACCACTGAGTGAGTGTTTGGCTTAGCTTATTTGGAAGCTTATAGACTTATTTGCCAAGTTTTTCATGGCTTAATTTCAGGTTTACAGGCTTATCGTAATTATTAGTTGCATATAATAAACTTATAAATCATAAAGATTGGCATTCTTAAAGAAAACAAAAATTTTTAAAAAAGGTATGAACAGAACCGAACCTGCCAAAGATTTGATCTTTCAGCCAAGAATTTTGAAACCCCGGAATTTGAAATCTCGGAAGGATTAAGCATAGCATACCCATCATAAATTGACCCAATATCATCCACATTATGCATCCCTCTTTCCATATAACAATCACCCACAACACCATTACTATTCCCATAATTACCATTATACTTACCATCATTATTATTACTCCCATAATTACTATCATACTTACCATGTTTAAAACCATGATTAACCCCCTCAACAACATCATCATCATCATCATCATCATCAACTCTATTAGTCATAAAATTCAACAACTCATCTCTTTCACTAACTTCCCTTTTCAAGTCATCAACTTTAATTTCTAGATCTTCAATTTTAGCTCTTAAATTAGCAATCTCTTCAACATTTTCATCAATTTGTCTAAGCAATCTTTTCTCTTCTTGCTGCCATCCATGTCTATGACTTGCAAAGATCTCAACAACTCTTGCATTTGCTTTCGAATCCTCTTTTCTTCTTGAAAACAGCTGCTCTAGCTGTTCTTCAGCTTGTAACACCTTTTTTGACAATAATTCATTGTGGGTCTGTAAAGATTGGATCAAAGATTGTGACTTTTTTGGTATAAATCCTATAAAGATTGCAAAACTTATACCCAAGTATGAACAAAGTAGTTCTTGGTAGTGTTCTTGGTTCTTTTCTTGTGTATCCATTGCGGAAAACAATCAAGAAAATGAGAAGAAAATAATATATCTAAATATAAATAAATAAAAAAAAGGTTGTTGGGTTTTGTGAATTGGGGGTTATTGGTATTTGTTCATGAGAGAAGCAGAAAAATCCATCGAGTGTTTTTTGTTTTGTAATGAAAGTGTGTGGCAGGCTTTTGTGGTGTGTTGGCTTTTTGGGTGGGATCTTGAGAAAGTAGATGTTAGAAATTAAAGTAAAAAGTCTTTTATACAATGTTGTTATTGATTGGTGTGTACAATTATTTATACTGTATTTTTGTATCATGAAACAAGTATGTTTTATGTTGTAAAAAGTTATAACGAGTTGTCTGATCATTTTTACCACTATTTAAATATTTTTATACGCACGATTTACGACTATTTAAATAAACGGTTTAAAGAGATGATAATGTCTCGTTTATTTTGTAAATAAAATAGAAACAAAACAATCTTAAATACATAAATGAAATCATGTGATATCAAAATGATGTTAAAGTTAATATTTAAAATACGCAAGATAATAATTGAACTTAAGTTTAGATTTATTAAAAAGACAATGACATGAGGACTACATCTAGACTCAAACAATATCAAACACAAATGAACATGACTAATATAATAATTCTAATTAATTAGGTTGGTTCGGGATATAAATGAGGTTTTATGAGGTTGGAATAGGTTTGGAATTGTCTTAAATACTATTATTTGAGTTTTTTTTTTTATTTTGAAAGAACTATTGTTTTAGTTAATATATATAAATATAAATTAGAGCATCCAAAATGACAATAAGTCATTAAAAGTTTTTCTATTTTGTCACTTCACAGATCGACTAACTTTAACTTATAAAAAAGTATTCCTTTCAATGGAAAAGTCTTTTTAAAGCTTTTTTTGTTTAAATTAACATCTATCTTATACAATGTAAAAAAAGCGTTTAGTAAATAGGTTGAGATTTCTCAACCTACTGATTGAATAACCATTTGCACTCAATAGTATCAACCTTCTATAAAAGCTTTTTTTCCTTAAAATAAGTTATTCACTTTTTCCCATTGGAGATACCCTTACATTAGAATCATCGCATGACTAATCAAGTAACATGGTACCTACATAATTCGACAACAATGTTAACGTCGGTTTGGTCTTGATAACGACCGTGACGATAGTGGAGACTATTGGTGATGGTGTCGACGAGTGACATGGGTTGATGTAAATATAGTTGATATAAAAACAATAGTTGAGCTATTTTAAAAGATAAAAATTTAAAGTGTAAATTAGTATAAAGAAATTTTATGATGTAAATTAATTTATTATGGATAAATTTGGCAATTACTTATAAGTTTAAAAGGTTTCATTAAAGATGATGAAATCATTTCTAATATCCTACTCCTATAATTTTTTTTATTACTCCTTTCTTTCCATTTTAGTTGTCCAATGTTTACTTTTAAATTCATTTTCCTTTCATTTTGACCGTAAATATTTTTGTTTGCAGTAAAGAAAGTTATATCATTGAAAAGTTCGTTTAAAAATCAAATTTATTTATATATTTTATATCAAGTGTTATAAAATATAAACAAAAATATTTACGGTCAAAGTAGAAGCAAACAAACTTTGAAAGTCAACAGTGGACAATTAAAATGGGACAGAAGGAGTACTAGATTGGTGTCCGCGCAATGCAGAGACATTGAGACAGTGACCGTGTGATTATTAACGTAAAAGTAATTTCATTACGGTCGACGATGTGATAAATTTTTTCGGTAGGATGTGAAATGGGGGAGGAAGGGGGCGAATTGTGAATTAGGGTTTTTTTCTATTTGTTTCTGCATGAGGGAGAAATATATGTTGAATATTTTTAAGGGTATGTTAGTCATAGTCTATGAAATGGAAATAAATATATATTCAGATGAAGAGTAAATTAGACTTATCAGATTCTTAAATTTAAGCGAGAGAGGGTTCAATTTTTTTTTAAAGAAGTATAAATTTCTAAAATAGAGAAAGATGTTAGTAATTCTATAAGGTATCATAGATAACTAACTAACTAGTATTGTCAATATTGCATCAAAACCTCTTTCAACTACTCTGCAACACTAATGTTTTAAAAGATCTCTAATACCAACCATTAGTTTAGACTCATTTATGTTTTATTAAATAAACTCCTGTGTGTTAGAATAAAAATAATTTAAAGTAAAAATTCAAACAACTTTTCATCCATTATTTTCAATGACGAGTCATACCTAATGGTTTTGACTTGTCATTTGTTAGATAAAAGCTAAAGATGAGAGGATAACAAACCATTTTGAAGACTTATATAACATGAGTTGTGTTTTAAAAATTCACAATATATTTTATTTTAACATAATTATACTAACCAAATTTAATATAAATTAAAAACATAACATATTATAACATAACAATAATGTTAAATGTAGAAAAAAATAAAATTGAACTTTTTAACATAATATTATTATATCTTTCTATCTCTTGCGTGACTATTGCACACATGGTATGTTGTCATGTTCAACCTTTTAATGTATCTTTGCTAAAATATCGAAACACATTCGAAACACATCACGCGAGTATATACCTAGCTAATAATTATTTTATCATCAAATGCATGTACTCCTTCATTTCAGATGTTTAGTCCAAAATATAGATAGTTTAAATGATACGGGCATTTAAAAAAATTATTGAAATGGGTGTAATGTTGTATATTATGAAAGTTAGTTGGCATAGAAGGAAAGCAATTGTAATTTTAAGATTATTTGTAAAGAAATTGAACACAAAAGAGGTAAATACGTTTTGAGAAACCAATATATTTAATGACGGGTTGTTTGTTTGTAATGGAAATGAATAATTAGCGAATCTGAGTACTCTTGAAACATATTGTAAATTTATGATGCTTGAAATTGTCAATTTTTTAAGCATGGTATGGATTTTTTTAGTGTAAAGATGAGTTGGTGCTAATAATATCGGTAAAATCGACAAAATCAACTAAACAACTAACAAAACCCTTACAATGGTCTTAATACTTGATTAATATACTTGATCATTGTAAATTTTCTCTATGACCATCTCTTTTTTTTTTTAACGTTCGTGTCATGGGACGGCTAGCCGTTACATCCATACGGGCAGATAGTCACTAGCGACCAATCCACGAAGCCAGAGACCACATAGGAGGGAAAACCCACAAATTTAACCTGCTCAGACTCGAACCTTGGTCTCACAGCATGCAAGCATCATTACAGAACTTCAGAATGTCGCTGGTGTTTTAACCCATTGGCCTATGATCATCTCCTAACGCTAAAACTTAAGGATGTTAGTATTATGTTAGGAATACACTAACTCAATACATTGAATTACTTTTACCATTAACTTTCACACTGTAATTTTAATTTGATGATGATATGATCAATACATTAATTTTATTTTTGTGAATAACGGGTAAGATCTTGGTAAAGAAAGAAAGTAGCGTAAGCACTACTTGTAAGTAGGGAACAAAATTAATAAGAAAAAGAAGATAATTTCAAAATCTGGAAAAGAGGGGAAAACACCTCCAAGTCTCCAACTCCCTCATTCTCAATTTCAAAATTATATTAGTAGTATTATTATTCATCATCGGAAGATACATTTCCTGCAACTCTCCACCGACTTTTCCCCCCTTTTCATCGCTGCCGCAGCAGCATCATCTGCCACTGTTTCCGGTCATCTTTGTTGAAACCACAAGGTTACTTACTTTCTTTCTTTCTTTTTTTTAAAAAAATATCCCCAATTTAATTTAGATCCAACACTTGCTAATTTGTTGTTTTCATCCAGGTCATTATAATATATTTGATTTATTAGTTGCCATGAAATTAGATTACTTGCTGATTAATAAGGCAGACATTACCCAACTGTTGTTGTTCTAAGTATGTATCTGCTTATATATATATATAGATATGTAAATTAAATAACTTTTGTGATTGCGAATTTCAAAAAAGGTAATTCAAATTTCCGAAACATTTTGAATTATAAGCTCAACTTTAGTCGCTAAAAATTACACCGAGTTTTAGAAAAACCTAACGTTATCAATAAAGCTCCTGTTCTTGTAGTTAAATTCAACTTATAATCGGTCTATTTCTTTGTCATCATGCTTTGTTCCCGTAATAAGGAAAATTGTGTATTGATGTTACGTTTCTATGAAATTTGTCCAAACAATGTGCTTATAAGTAGAAATACTAATGTGATGGTGCACATTTTTTGTCAATACGAAAGAGTGGCATTTGGTATTTCATGTTTACATTTCGGTTGTTATGCTAGCTAAAGATGTACTAGATGTAAATAGATGACGTTACTTTACTTACTTATCAGTGATTATTAATGTTTTTTTTATTCGTTTCAGAGTTTAGCTCGTACAGGCACAGCAGTTAATTTGTTTGACGAGTTATGTCTCTTCTCAGTAGATTCTTTTATAGAAGACCGCCAGATGGCTTGCTTGAGCTTGTAGATAGAATTTATGGTATTTTACAGTTCATCAGTTATTTTCGGCATTTTGATAGTAAGATTTCTTTATGCGCTTGCAAATGATTTTTTATGTTTGCTAATTACTTGCTTCATATCTGGTATCTCTGCAGTTTTTGATTCTTGCTTTTCAACGGAGGTTATACCCGAGGGACTGTACCAACTTTATCTGCACGAAATTAGTAACGAATTACATGAAGAATTTCCCGAGTCATCCTTTCTGGCTTTTAATTTTCGAGATGGTGAAAGGAGGAGCCAGTTTTCCAAAATCTTATGTGAATATGATATCACTGTCATGGACTATCCAAAACAATATGAGGGCTGTCCCCTTCTACCATTATCTCTTGTTCATCATTTTCTCCGTCTTAGTGAGAGTTGGCTTGCCCTTAATAATAATCAAAATGTGATTCTGCTTCATTGTGAGAGAGGTGGTTGGCCTATTTTAGCATTTCTTTTAGCCAGCATTTTGATTTACAAAAAAATTCATACCGGTGAGCGTAAAACTCTCGAAATTGTTTATCGGGAGGCTCCTAAAGGTCTATCTCAACTATTGTCACCTTTAAACCCGTATCCGTCACAGCTCCGTTACCTGCAGTATATATCAAGGAGAAGTTTATCTGAGGAGTGGCCTCCCCCTGAAAGACCATTATCTTTGGATTGCCTAATTCTTCGTGCTATTCCAAATTTTGATAATAAAAATGGGTGCAGACCAGTTATTCGAATATATGGCAGAAGTCTTACGAGTAAAGATGGCCTTTTGACGGAAACATTATATTCCACACCTAGGAGAGGTAGAAATATTCGGCATTACCGGCAGGTAAGACGTAAATTCTACCTTTTTCAGTTATATATCCACTTTCAGTTTTTTTTATTATGTTTGTAATTGGCTGATGAATAAATGTGATGTGATGTCATGCAGAAGCAAAGTGATGTGATCAAGATTGATATTCAGTGTTTGGTAGAAGGTGATGTTGTACTAGAGTGTCTACATTTAGAAGCTGATTCGGAAAGAGAAGTTATGATGTTTCGTATAATGTTCAACACTGCCTTTATTAGATCTAATATTTTGATGCTTAACTGTGACAATTTGGACACACTTTGGGACTCAAAGGCACGGTTTCCAAAAGGTTTTCGAGCTGAGGTGAATATCTGTATTTAGAAAATGAATATCTTTATGTATAGAATGTCGAGCTTATAATATTCTGCATTTATCAGGTTCTTTTTGGAGATGTTGATAACGTTTTAACACCCAAAGCTCCAACCACAATGTTGAATGGAGAAGACAAAGGTGGATTGCCTATTGAAGCTTTTAACAAAGTTCAAGAACTATTCAATGGGATTGAATGGGCTGATGGTGGTGACGATACTGCATTATGGCTAGTCAAACAGCTGTCAAATCTGAATGACGCAAAAGAGTTATCAATGCTTCGGAATAAATTGAGTACATATTCATCACCTTTTGATTCGGAGGATGAAAATAATGCTTCCAGTGTTGCTGATAGTTTAGATTTTTTGGATTCTGAGAGGAGTAATGATCATACTCCGTCTGCTGTGAACTATTTTGATGAATCTTCATACCAAAATTCTTTCTCGGATGGAACACCTGATCTCAAGTCATTGGAGGATCCATTGCAACATAAACTATCAGATATCATTGACTCAAGTGTTTCATCTTCTGGAAGTGGTAATGCATGTAACGCAAATGATACTTCATCTCCAAATCAAGTTTCATCTGCTGATAGCAAATCCGTTGAACCAATACCCCCTGTTTTAGATTCTTCTAGAGATGCCCCTGAAGCAGTGGCACCTCCTCCCCCGCCGCCGCCACCACCACCACCGCTGCCACCGTCTTTTTTAATTGGTTTAGGCGGAGGCTCTGCATTATCTCATCCTTCACCAAATCTTTCAAGTAATATACCACCACCACCTCCACCTCCCCCGCCATTTGTAAGAGGTTCAGCTGGAAAAGATGCTCCTCCCCCTCCCCCACCGCCGCCACCTCCTCCTTCCTTGACCCCTATCTTCTCAAAGAGCCCCCCGCCGCCACCTCCACCTCCACCGCCGCCCTCATTCAGTTCTATATCTAGTTTTGCAAAGAGTCCACCACCCCCACCCCCACCTCCACCAGTATACTCCAAAGCCCCTCTGCCACCTCCACCTCCACCTGCTTCTAAAGGGCCGCCACCGCCTCCACTCCCACCTTTACCTATTTCTTCCAAAGGCCCTCCACCACCACCACCTCCCCCTCTACCCGTTTCTTCTAAAGGCCCACCGCCTCCTCTACCCTTTTCCTCTAAAGGCCCTCCACCACCACCGCCACCACCACCTCCACCAGTTACCAGCAGTAGTGTTTTGAGTACTAAAGACAGTGCTACCTCAGGACCTCCACCACCTCCTCCACCTCCTGGAGCTCCACGTCAAGGAACAATGTCTCCAGTAATCAAGCCACCTGGTGCACCTCCACCTCCACCTCCACCACCGGGTCGCAATGGTGCAGGTCCACCTCCTCCACCTCCACCACCGGGTCGCAATGGTGTAGGTGCACCTCCTCCACCTCCACCACCGGGTCGCAATGGTGCAGGTGCACCACCCCCGCCTCCACCTCCAGGCCGTGCAGGTGTACCAGGTCCACCTCCACCACCGGGTCGCGGTGCTGGATCAGGTCCGCCACCACCTCCACCTCCTGGAACAAAGGGCTCTAACGGGCTGCAGCAATCTACTTCATCCAGTGGACGATTACGTTCCTCTGGTTCTCTGGGTAGTGGAAAAGGTAAAGTTGGCTCGGGTTCTTCAATTCCTCCCAAAAAAACCTCTTTGAAGCCCCTGCACTGGGTAAAAGTTACGAGAGCAATGCAAGGGAGTTTATGGGCCGATAATCAAAAACAAGAAGACCAGTCAAGGTAATTAGTAATATCAATGATAGTAACTAGAAGTCTAGAACTAGTTTATTTTCTGGTAACGCTTGCAGCATTGTGTATAGTATAATTCCATGCATCATCTTGTTAAAACAGTCACCTGAAAAAAATCTTTGCAGGGCTCCTGAAATTGATATATCAGAGCTTGAGAGTCTATTTTCTGCAGCTTCTGTTTCTGACAATGCCAGCAAAGGTGGAGCTCGACGAGGTTCAAAAATTAATAAACCTGAAAAAGTTCAATTGGTTAGTGGATTTACTTCTACTTTAACTTTGTCTTTGTAGATCGTTTGCCCTTTTAATCTTCATGCTCTAGCTAGAGTTACCTGAAAAGTATGTGGGTGGAAATACTATAATATTCTTTATCTACAAATTGATCCTGTTGTCTATCTGCTATAGTAGTTTATCTATGTGCCTCTTGGAAAGTACATCTTTATGATTTATTTTTTCCAAGGTGGTTTTTACCCTGGAATCAGGGTCAGGGAAGCGAAGAAAAAGAATGTGTGGTTTATCATTTGCCCATTGTTAAGTTGTAAAAACTTTAATTAAAACTTGTTAGTGGCTACTTATTTTCTTAAAAATGATTTTCAGGTTGATTTGCGTAGAGCATATAATTGCGAAATCATGCTTACAAAGATTAAGATTCCTCTGCCGGATATGCTTGTAAGTTTATTTTTCCCTGTCACTGATTTAGTAAAGTTTGCTACTTATTATCCGATAAAATACAATAGAGTATCGAGTTTCTCTTCGGATAAAAGTACAGTAGGACTTTCAAAAACCAATTGATTATGTATGCTGTTATAACTATTATCCATTTAACAGTGAACCCAAATGAAAGTAATAGTAGTTGGTTCTCCATATGCACTCTTACTTTACGTTAGGCAGTTACACTTCTACCTCTATGTTTAAAAGTAGTATTCTAGCACTAAGAAGTTCAAGCTCTATCTTAGAACGCTATTCTTGCATTGGATGCTACTGCTTTGGATATTGATCAAGTTGAGAATCTTATCAAGTTTTGTCCAACTAAAGAAGAAATGGAGACATTAAAGGTACTTCACTTCAACCATTTAACCATTCTCTTGGGCTTTTTTCCTCCTATTTATTAAAGGTACATGCAAATGCGTAATTGTGCCATAAGTTAAGTACTTAAGTTCAGTGAAGATCATAATTATATATTTATTAGAAATAGGACATGTGATATCTATTTAGGCATACTTGGCTCACATTACCAAGAAATTGTTTAACCACCTACAAGGTGGCCTAGTGGACAACATCCTGGACCTCTTGAGAAAAGGTCCAGGTTTGAATTCCGCTAGGTACAACGTTGGAGATGGCCAGGGAAAGGTTTAGAAACTGCCACGAGATACCCCTGTTAGGCTTTGTACATCTGATTAAATAGAAGACTCATCTTCCCGGGGTAACCTGAATGAGGAAAACCTCTTCCATTTATTATCAGGGAACTGTTTAACCTTGCTTCAGAAATATATTGATACTTTTTAGGCAATATAATGGGGTTTATAGAAGTCAATACTTATTATTGTGTTTAGTAGTTTTTCAGAATGATAATTAAGTGTAATTAATATCAAATCTCTATTATGAAACAAATGGGTTCATAAAAGGAAATCAGTAATAGTTTCAAGAACGCCAAGTTGCATATACTTTTTGCTTTGATACCCTAAAGTATCTTATAAGATGCCTTCACTTGTAGATTGTCCTAATATTATATTATCTGTTTTTGTCATCTCAGAACTATACAGGAAATAAGGAAATGCTCGGAAAGTGTGAACTGGTATTTTATGCTCTTAGAATATCAAGTAGTTCAGAAAGCTATTGTTATATATGTAACACATATTGTGCTTTATGGTCTTCTAGTTTTTTATGGAGCTAATGAAGGTTCCCCGGGTTGAGTCAAAACTTCGAGTATTTGCTTTCACAATCACTTTTACCAGTCAAGTAAATATCCTTACTATATTCTTTTACCATTTTTCTGAACATTATATTTTTTTTCTTTGGCTGTTTACACTTCTATTTTTTAAAATATTCAGGTTAGTGATTTAAGACGAAACCTGAGTGCAATCAATGATGCTACTAAAGAGGTAATTTTTAGTCAATATCTGAGAATATGAAATGCTTCTTTCACAATTCTAATAATTATCTGTAATATTTAGGTAAAAGAAAGTGCAAAGTTGCGCCAAATAATGCAGACAATTCTCACACTGGGCAATGCATTAAACCAAGGCACTGCTCGAGGTACTGTTAAAGTTAATAGCTGAGAATTTGCTTGTGTTGGGAGCTTTTTAAACCTTGTGGTTCGACCTGAAAGTTTTATACGAAGACATGCATAATATGTTTTGCAGGATCTGCCATAGGATTTAAATTGGACAGCCTTCTTAAACTGTCTGATACACGTGCGAGGAACAACAAGATGACCCTAATGCATTATTTATGCAAGGTAGAAACATAGCTGAGCTGTATATTACGATGATAGTTCATACAGAAACATATTTAATTTGGTTACTCTTGTCATTAATTGCATCTTCATCAGCTTCTTGCGGAGAAGATGCCGGAGTTGCTAGATTTTGACAAGGATCTGGTTCATTTGGAGGCTGCTTCCAAGGTATGTCAATATGTTAAACTATGAGTTTTCGGATAATTTGTCAGGCCACTTTTCTCTCTCTCTCTAAAATGGTATTAAACTAAATGAATAGATACAATTAAAGACACTGGCTGAAGAAATGCAAGCAGTGAGTAAAGGTCTTGAAAAGGTTGAACAGGAACTCACAGCTTCTGAGAATGATGGTGCTGTATCTGCTGGCTTTCAAAAGGCGAGTTTCTTGATGCAATACGAATTTGTAATATAGGCAAACAGGTGGCATAGTACTCCTGATTGATATTCTTGTAAAATCCACCTTTTCAGGCATTGAAGGGTTTTCTTGATACCGCTGAAGCTGAAGTCCGGACACTTATCTCCTTGTATACTGAAGTGGTAAGTCATTTACCAATCCCTATCATTCTGCATAAAGTGTCGATCTCAACTCATTACAAGTATGGTTTGCAGGGAAGAAATGCAGATTCACTCTCACAGTATTTTGGAGAGGATCCTGTTCGTTGTCCCTTTGAGCAAGGTTTGATCTAGTTCATGTTACTCATCGTTAAGAATGTTACATATATTATATCTTGCAGAATCATCACAAGTAGTTGGAGTTGCACTTTTAACCTATGTACTTTTGGGTTGATAATAATATTGGTCAAGTGACTCATATGGGTAATTGTAACCGTTCTTGGCTAAAAGTAAAACAGAGTGAAAGCTACCGAAAGTATAAATTTAACCAATACAATCTCCCAAGTTCAACAAAAAAATATGATTTCCAATTTTATTGGAATATTATAGCTTTTGTAATCAAATTACACATGTTAGTTCACTGTAAAAAATGAACAATACTTGTTTAGGTCAGTCTGACCCCGTTTCAACTTGTACTAAAAACATACCTGTTTTGACTCGTTACTGCAACCTCTCCCCACCTAACATGAACATAATCCCACCTTATGTTATGTCCAGCTTGTTTTCAACCCCTTCGATAAATATAGAAAATGGAGATTAAATAACCATATTTTCGTCTCCTTGAGTTGTAAAGAACTTTATTGACATGTAATCAAAAATCGTTAATTACATTTTGAATTCTTCTTTCATTATAACATAAACCTGTATTTGATTGGCATGTAAACAAATATCATGGAACTCAAAAACTAAAAAAACATTCATGTCAGGTTCAGCTTTGAACATTGTTTGGGAGATTCTAATACTTTTGGCAAAAGCATTATTTATGTTTGGAAATGCTTAAACATCGAAGTTTGGAATTATTTTGATATATATAATGGACCTTTATTTTGAGAACCCATTTTTTTGTAAGGTCCTTGAGAACTCTTAAATTATGTATTGGATCACATGTTTTTTTTGTTCATTCACATGTGAAACGTTATAAAAATATATGTTGCAGAATAAAGTTTTTTTTCAAAACCTTGTATATACCCATTTGTTAACATGTGAACGAAAACGTGAACATATTCATTCACAAGTTAACAAAAGGCTATTTTAAAGGTTTTTTAAAAAAGTTTTTTCTCCAACATACTTTTTTATATCATTTCACATGTGAATGAACAAAAAAAACATGTGATCCAATACATAACTTGAGAGTTCTCATGGTTCTTAAGGAAAGTCTATATATATATATATGGGAATATATATATATATATATATTCCCATATATATATATATATAGGGTGACAATCAAATGAGAATGAAATTAAAATGAGAACAAATGAGAACACTTAAAAACTACATTTTGATGCATTAAAAGTCCATAAAACTAACATAGTGCTTAACTAATTATCATTATTTAAGTGTTTAACAACACATTGATTCGTCAAAATCGAAAAAATCTTGTTTTTTTTTGATGCATCGTATTGATGAATATGCATCCAAGATGGATGCACAAAAAAAACGTGATTTTTTAGATTTTGACGGATCAATGTGTTGTTAAACACTTAAATAATGATAATTAGTTAAGCACTATGTTAGTTTTATGGACTTTTAATGCATCAAAATGTAGTTTTTAAGTGTTCTCACCGTTCTTATTTTAAACTTGTTCTCACCGGAGTGTTACCCTATATATATATATATATATATGGAAAAAGTGAATATAAGGCTGTCGAGCACCTAAGCTTAGATGTGGAACCCCTCACATACAAATTTTTTAATATTTCTTGATTAATTAATAAATGCTTGGGCCCTCATGAATTTTATGGAGAAAAAAACAATATGTGAGTGTTCCACACCTAAGCTTAGCTTAGGTGTCGGACAACCTTATATTCCCTTTTCCTTATATATGTGTGTGTGTGTGTGTATGTATAGTTTTGTTATGTTGCTACTGAATTTGAAGAAAGATTCTATATGTTTGCTTCAGTATAATAAAATTTGTTATGCTCATATTGTGTCTGCTCAATGATATTATTAAAGAAATCTGACTAATTGAAGAAGGGAGAAATGTGAAGCGAGGCCAATTGGGCACAAATGGAGGAGTTCTATTGATCTGTTCCAGAAAGATGCCCATCTGACTCACAGTATCAATCAGTTCTGTTTCATTGTTTGTAACTAATCTCATTCTTTCTTGTGTTTGTGCAGTAACACAAATTTTGGCAGTTTTTGCTAAGATGTTTAAGAAAGCACGGGACGAAAATGAACAGCAAGCAGACGCCGAGAAGAAAAGATTAGAGAAAGAAGCCCTTAAAGAACACGCGTCAGCCAAAAAGGAGGGAGTTGAGGCTGATTCCAAGAAAGACCTCAAAAACATGATCCGTGATACATCCCTTTCTATAAAGAAACGAGACGCGGATCTTAAAAGTTAGGACAATCAGAAAGAGTAGTCTCTTCTTGCATGCTTTTGATATCATACGAGCTTATAATGTCCAGAAGACCCTCCCTAATATTGGTGAAGTGGTCCATGTTTATGTGGAGTCAACTATCTTCTTCCTCACATATGTATAGAGATGCTATAGTGACCTAGGCTACATACATGATTTGTTCATGTTTCATGCCGGTCGATTTTTTTTTTCTTTCTTTTTGTATCAAATATTAAGTCAATCAAATTTATTCTTTTTCTCTCCCAATATACGAATGATAGTTACTTTTAAATTTTAATATTGATCAAAGCGCAAATGATATGAGCTATATCAGTCCTTGATAGAACCTGCCGTATGAAACTATGAATCTTCATGATAAAAGTGAAGATGTTAACGTACATTTGTATGATACTGGTGTAACGCAATATCAAATTGTATCGACTGACAATCATTCTAAAGATATGTAAGCTAACCATATGTCGTCGAATGAAATTAAATGATTTAAGGTGTCAATGCTAAACACGTCCAATAGTAAGAAAAAGTTATTGAATTATTGATAATCTTATTAATTCTATTTTTATAATATCCATACTCCCTATTAAAACAAATTAATCCTTTCATTTTAAGCAAATTAAATATTTTTTTTATAATATTCCAAAATACCCTAATCCACCTTAACACATCAAACACACAATCATATCTCTCTTTCTCACACATATACACACATCATCAACACCATCACCGTCCATCATCACCGTCGGCCTCCACACCGCCACCACCAATTGTCGCCGCTACCGCCGTTCCCGTCATTACATCGCCACCGCCACCACTACCGCACGCCACCACGACTCATCACCGCCATCATTATACCGACATATAACTCGGGTACCCTTTTAGCCTTTTAAAGTTCTAGTAATGAGATATTCAAACATAAACTAATTATATAAATAACCTGTTTAAAAATATATGGAATAATATGTACACTTTTATTTCCAACGTGTTATTACTCAAAGGTTAAAACTGGATACTTGTAATTTTCAAGGGTTAAAATGTAACTTCCAAATGAAATAGGTTTGTTTACATGTAATCACTTCACTGCAGTAGCACCACCGCCACTCCGGTCGCTTCTTCTACGGCTGTTGTCGGCGAACCATCAAATCCAAGACGACGAAGGAAGGTTAGTCAGTTTTCCTTCTTTTTAATCATCATTTCTCTCAAATATATATATATTTATATCTATCGACTTTTAATTTCATTTTCCAATTAGGTTGTTTTTTTCTGTTCATTTTGAAGATAAGTGCTACATATATAGTTTCTTATGCATATAGATATGTGTTAAATTGTCACATAAAGAACAAAAACAAAAGTAATTTCCTATTTTGGATAAATTATTGTTAGATATTCAGTTAGTCAGTTTTCCTTCATTTTAATCTTCATTTCTCTCAAGTATATATATATATATATATCGACTTTTAATTTCATTTTTTAAAGTTATACAGATAAAGACTGTTACTATATGCACTTCCGTATTGTAGTTTGGTGGTTATAACATAATTAAATCATTGCAAGTTCATCAGGATGAGTGTATTAAACAAAAGAAAAAAACCGGAATCAACATCGACAGCTGGAAATTTAGTCGAAGCAGATCGGGCGGTACTCAATATTATCAAAAGCAGAAAAGAAATGGCGATTTGGACACGTGACTTAAAGAAAGAAACTAGTTTACCGGATACGATAATTAACAAGTCTATTAAGAGCCTTTTGAATTTAGCATTGATTAAAGAAGTAGCACATATCCAATTCAAGGGGAGAAAACACTACATTGCAGCAGAGTTTGAACCGTCAAAAGAAATTACGGGTGGTTCGTGGTATGTAGATGGGAATCTTGATACTGCGTTTATCGATCAACTTAAAGATCTTTGTTTAAAGATTATCACTAAGTTGACAGTTGCAACTGCTGATGGGGTTTACGATTTTTTTAAGACCAATAGGCTGACTAATACTGATTGTACGAGCCAGCAGATTGGCGAGATATTGAGGTCTATGGTTTTGGATAATATGATTATAGATGTCAAGAGTACGGGATTAGCAGAGTATCATTCGATTCCTATTGGTAAAGTATGTTATAGACGTCCACCAGGAGATATCAATAAGGGTCCAAAAATGGGAGCTCTGGTTTCGATTCCTTGTGGTGTTTGTCCGAGGATGAGGCAATGCACACCTAATGGTCTTATCTCTCCGAGTACGTGTGTTTACTACACCAAATGGTTAGATTTTTGATCACACTCCATGGTTTGCCGATATGGCTACATAGAGGTACTCTTTTGTATTGATCTATATATTTGATTTTGGCCGTATAGTTTAGGTCTTGGTCTTCATTCAGAATCCTTTATACTTTTGTTCAATTTTATCCATGTAACCTGTTCAACATAAGTGAGTTTGGCTATATCAAGTTTTCATTGAAGTTGGTAAAAGTTGAATGATGTTTGATATGGTCATATTAGGTCTGGTGCATATGCTTTAATTTAGTAGATGAGTCCATACAAGTTCTATATTGACTATATAGCTCGGCTGACTTTGACTAGATAGCAACCAAGTAGGATTTGTTTAGGATGAAGTATAAAACCTTAAAGAGTCGCTTTGAGCGCTGAGGTTTTTTTTTTGTGACGACTTTAAAGAATAAAGCTCATCAATGGCGATTTGTACACCCGTATGCTGCTTATACTTCCAGATCCTGTCTTTTGTTATGAACTACTCCTTGCAAGATTAATTGTTTATACCTGGGCTTTAAAATGATGATTCAAAAATTATAGACTTTTGTGACTAAACACTGTCTAAAGTCTAAACTTGTCCATTTTGTAGAATTTGTCATTAATTCAGGAGACATTATTATATACGAGTATGAAATATTATGACACCTGATGAGCATCAACTATTGACAATCACCAGAAGAAAAGCACAAACTGACACTTAACCAAATTACAAATAATAAAGCTAACAATAGAGGTTAAAGTTACTTTTCCGTCCAGTCCTCTACATTAGTGATTGTGCAATTGAGTGTGCGTGACTTTTAGGAACACTGTGGATTGAATCGGAGTTTGATTTGGCATCCCGGCGAACCCCAACCATTAAAACCTTTATTTTTTATAAAAGCACATTAATGACGGTGATCCCCAATGTCCTTTTGATTTCAGGTTCACTACGGCTTGAATCGGAGTTCATGCTTATGTTGATTGATGGTTAGCCTGAAAGGTGTTGTTGCAGAGGGTCAGCCGAGTGTTGTAGAGAGGCTCACAGTGAAATGTTTAAAATAAAAAGTCAAAGAAACTGGTTACCTAGGTGACATTTTATATTAGATGTTCAAATACCAACTAAACAGCAATAACTTTGAATTTTTACCTCTATTATGACGTTTTTGTAGTTTATTACGTGTTGATGCAAGCAAGAAATTTTTTGGGACTACATAGTATGTACATATGCAACTTCAAAAGTTGTTTTATTCTGAAATTGATTGCCAACTACTATAAATATAGTGTTTGAAAATATGTTGTAAAAAGCATTACATGTGTGTGTGTGTGTACGCATACATATATGATAGAAATTACTAGCTAATAAATTTACTTGCTTTAAGTTGGTGCAAATTGCAAAATGAGAAAGACACGAAACGAAATATATATTTTTCAACATCTATAAAAAGCTTGAGAACGTTTTCATGATTGTATTCCTATATAGCTAAATACCTATATATAGTGGTTACCATTGAGGATGTATAGATACTACTGACAGTTACAACACGATCACGGCATCTGTAGACTTGATCTATTCCTCCTAATTAATTTGCTGCTTCTTTTTTCTTTTAATATTAATATTTATTTTATTTTATTAAAGACGTTGTACATATATTGGTTATATTATTCATTCATATGAGTGTACATTCAAATCTTACATTTTCTTTGGTTAAAAAGTGATAATAAAATACTGTCAATAAAATTTTATTTATGGAACTTACGAGAGACATTTTACAAACAATTACTGTATTATACATGACAAAGGTAGTACACTAATGACTAATGCCAATATTGCGGGTTACCTATGATAATGCATTATTACTTTGCATAACACTAATTAGTAATGTTTTTATTCAACAATTTAATTATATGTATTGTGGATTATTACCTATGACAATGCATTAATTAACTTGAGGTGCGTAAATCACTAACCCGTGGGCTACAAACCGCACGTGCCACGTCTTGTTAACCTAATCACGCGTGCCAAAGTGCTCTGTTCAGTGGAAGGTAGTGGCATGGACCTCCATACAACCATTACAAATTAGTATTTGACACTTTTTATCATATAATGTCTATATTTATGGTGGTATTATTCTAAACTTTACATTTCTAGCTAGTTACTCGTGCTTATCTTTCATAAATAAATGTTCTCTCGTTTCCATAAAACTTTCTTTTGTTAAAATTTAATCAATTCATCTAGCATAAAGAAAGACAAAAGAGGTGTAACAACATAAAGAAGTTTTGAAGAACCCAAGTTATTAAGACATGTCAATTAAAAACAAAGTTGAAAAGGAAATTCAAATGGATATCAGGAAGCTACTTTCCTATTGGATGTATCACAAATTTAGAAGAGTTGTACAATGATTAGTCTATTTTAATATGGTCACATCATTGTATATATACCTCTTGTATACACACACATATGTATCTCACCTTGAGTAATTCAATTGCAATTTTTTAGAGATGGAAGGAGTTAACCAATGGCTACCACACACACTAATTATATGTGTATTGACAATTCTAAAAATACAAGGCACAAGTGAAGTGCCTATAACCATCATTGAAGGAGCCCTGGCCAAAGGAGCAGGTGGATATGTATAATCATTTAAACAACTTTTTTCTTCTTTTAGTTGGAAGTTAATTTGTTCTTCTTTGCTGTAAATATGGTTGTGTGAAGTTTGTTTGGATGGAAGCCCGCCAGCATACCAGTTTGATACAGGTTTTGGAGTAAGTGTTAACAATTGGCTAGTCCACATACAGGTTAGTCTTGGTATATGCATATACATGTGACATGCATGTCTTTGTATATTTATATGTTTATATCATATCAAATAGTATAAATGAAAGAGGTTTTTCTTGTTTGGGTCATCTATGTATGACACATATTTCTTGTATATTTATACGAGTATCTTTTTTTTTTTGCCCGTTTCATACCATTTTCATGGCTAACCCGGATGTTTACCTAAAGAAGTCTCAAACTTCTGAAACATCTTCTGAGAAAACATGACACCTAACCACTAGACTAGACCACCTTGATGATAGTTATCATATTAAGTAATATGTCTTTGTATGTGTGGTGAATTTACTAGCTACGTGATTGTTTATATATGTTAGGGCGGAGGATGGTGCAGTTCAGTAGATGACTGCCGTACACGAACATATAGTCAATATGGTTCATCCAAGAAGATGAAAAGTACTGACTATAATTTCACTGGGATTATGAGCAACAAGCCAGAATCAAATCCAAGTACTGTATAAACTATATCCACACCCTCAACTATTTATTCTATTAGATATAGGCATGTTATACTAGTAACGATTATATTAATTACTTTAAAAGGCCCTAAAACTAATTACAAACTTACTGATTGTTTTTGCTAGACTTCTACAACTGGAATAGGGTTGTCATTAGGTATTGTGATGGATCATCGTTGACGGGAGATATAGAAGCAGTTGATCCTGTAAGTTATATATAGTTTTACATCATCTAGTTTCATTACTTTACCATATAAACAAATCTTCCAAAATTATTTATTTTGTTTTCAAGGCTACAAATCTTCACTTTAGGGGTGCAAGGGTCTTCAATGTCATTATGGAGGAATTACTTGGCAAAGGAATGAAGTCTGCATCAAATGTAAATCCATAACCTTTCTTTATAGGCTTTTTTGTTTCTAGTTTGCAAAACTATATTGTGACAAATTTGGATATAGGCTCTTTTGTCAGGGTCTTCAGCTGGTGGATTGGCTTCCATACTACATTGTGACAAATTTCGAGCATTCTTTCCAACAAGTACCCGAGTGAAATGTTTTTCGGACGCTGGTTATTTTGCTCATGTGTAAGTCAACTTAGACAAACGAACATTTTAATGGCCTGTATGTTCTGTTCAATAGAAAATGTTTTCATCAAGATATATACATGCCAAAAGTACTTAACGCCTCGTTAACATACAACAGAAAAGACCTCTCTGGAGAATATAAATTTGAGGGATACTATGATCACATTGTTACATTACATGTACACACCTTCTCTCAATTTCTAGCACTCCTTGTGATTCCTTCATATCAGACACAGAAAAAGAAAGATAAATGTTTGCATTTATGCATGTAGGGATCAGCCAAGAACTTGTATCCTGAATGCACTTCAAAAATGAAGCCTAGTTTGGTAAGTACTGCTGGTGTTGCATTTTCAACATCAAAAAAACTTTGATACAAAGTCAAGCGGTCAAGTGATAAGCATATATGTGTTCTAACTTATAAAAATGACACCCCGCAGTGCTTCTATCCACAATTTGCCATACCATATGTCCAAACGCCTGTATTCATATTGCACGCCACGTATGATACGTTTCAGGTAAGCTTTCAACGTTCTTTTATAAATACAAGTCGATCGGAAAGATGAAATCTTATACTTGGTTCCATTATTAGAAATGAACCTTGATTGACTTTGGATTTTAAAAAAATAAAAAAATTGTTTAAGGTACAAAACATCTTGGCCACACCACAAGCAGATCCAAAAGGACTATTTACCAAATGCAAGCAAGACATAAATGCATGCTCAGCAGATCAAATCCAAAGTCTACAAGGTCAAGATCTTTGCTCTTTTGTTTTGGAAAATTTAACCACTAGTTTTGGTGATAGCTATCAAGCAGAACACACGTAATACACCCGATACTTGTAACACTTGTTGTCTTTGGTATACATAGATTTTAGATCAGAGTTCTTAGATGCACTATCGGTTGTTGGAAATGGTGCATCGAGAGGATGGTTTGTCAACAACTGTTTTACACATGGCCAGTGCGAATACCAGTCAAAATGGTTAGGAAATCCTTCTTCCACATTGAACCACAAGGTAACGTTTTATGATCATCTGGTACATGTTTGCTATGATTCTAATATTTATCTGTCTTTTAACACATATTCTTTTATCTGCAGGCTATTGCGAACGCAGTTGGTGATTGGTTTTATGACAGAAGCACGGTCCAGATGATTGATAACCAAACTGTGTTACCACACTATTGCACCAATTAGTCAAAATCATTAATGTTTAGTTTTCATGGCATGTGCCAAATAATGCAATAATAATTATTATTAATAATAAAGAGATTTATATATATAAGTGATATATATATATATATAAATCTCTATAGCTTAAGTTCATATGCTGGGTCGAGCAAACATGGGTCAAGTTAAAAATAATGACGGTCTCATAGTAATGTAGGTTATTGCATAGAAAAAAAAATTGCTGCACTTGCAAACAACATACAAACAAAACACGTTGCATCTTATATGGACTAATGGACAAAGAGAGAAAAATAAGAGTGATGAAAAAATAAAATGATTAGATCGACGAAAAGATATGTTGGTAAATTTTATTTTATTTTTTCAGTTTATAAATAGAGTCTTTGGAAAGAACTTTGGAAGACACCATTTGAGGACGGCTATAGGCATCGACTAACCTATTATGTAAGGGTTAAATTTCATTTAGATATGTGAAATATAAATATAAATTTATTTAGTCAAAGTTTTTATTTGTATAATTAACCAATCTATTAAGAGTACAATCATAACTTTTTTTCTTTCAAAATTTTATTTCTATAAAAAATCTAAAACATTCTTACCATATACACTATATAAATTTTTACATAATTTAAAATACACATAAAATCAATTTTTTGGTAGAACTTTTCTTATTTTCTTAACTATTAAAAAAAATTAGCATATAATCATGGATATATCAATAGAATAAAAATAAAAATAAATGGGATTGGTGGGTTTGATGTCTCGTCGTCGCCGTGCTGCTGCTGACGAGAAGCCATCTGGTTGCTAACGTGTCAGTCAGTAATTAACCGCCCTCCCCCTTCTAACCGCCTACTCTGCAATCACCCATTATTCCCCTTCCGCCCTCTCCTATTTATCCCCACTTTCAATCAATCTTTTTTAATTTAATTCTTTCTATTTCTATATTTATTTGTTTTATATAAATTTACCGAAATCAAATTATTAATTTTGACATCGATGAGGCGGCATAATGCGGTTTCATGCTTTAACCGCCAGTTATTAGCAGCAATCAGAAAAAAAAGAATTGCAGGTTTACATACATATAATACATATACATATTATTTATTATTATTATTGGAGTATTATATTTTATGATTTTTAGGTTATCTTGTCTAATAAATACTTCACTACTAATAACTTACTTGAATATCAAATTGCCTAAAACAAAAAGAGTAAGTAGGTAGTTTGAATTCTTTATTACATACAATCAGGTGCATTGTATCTAATTTTAGGTTTTTCAACTTTTTTTTTTTATTAATTGTTATTATCGTATGCTATGAGATTACGTTTTGAGGTGATTATTGCGTTTGTAGAACAAGAATAATCTAAAAAAGTGTTTGGATGAAGATGTGATTATCTGCTATGAAAACGTAGTCTTAGAGACCTACATGCTTTTTCAAATCAAAACGCAGTTTTGAGAATGCAAAATCTATTTTCAAAACTCATAATTTATTTTGAAAACGCAACACCAAACGCATTGATTAGGCAATTTACGATTTGAGTTGTAATGCATTGCTTGGGAATATATTTTGTCCATTCTTCCAGTTTGGCCTTAGTACATACTAACATGAATCGTGTTTATATGACTTTTATTGTTTGTTGTTGTTGTATCTTACCATCATGTTCGATCTATGAATGTATACTCTAATAATCTTGTTATTACGATCACTAGGTACAATCAGTTTGATTTTAATTTCACTCATTTGCAGCTATACAAAATACTCATTCATTGGGGGCTGGTCCTTGCAGAAGGCAAGCTAAGCTATATCTTTGTTTATGAGTGTGTGTTTATTAAGTGTCTTTTTTAGTTACAAGTATCATGTACTTTTTATGCATTTGGTTTATATAGTTGCATTCCATGCAGTTTTTCTACGAGATTCTCTAGTGTGCATGGGGAGAAACCATCTGCAGAGTATGCCAGATTGAGGAAGGAATCACTCGAAAGTGAATTTGGAAATGCACTTACTTCTAGATCTAAGCGTCTCTCTATGTACTACAGTTTTGGTCCCTTCTTGGCGTTGTATAGAGCAGCATATATATCATATGAGGTCTTTAAGCTTTCTTTGGGTCACTTTTTTATTCATGACATCAAGGAGCGTGCAGCGAAGGTAGATCATGACTTTGTTTTACTTCTTTTTTATTTTATTTAATGACGTAGTTGTAGTATCTGTTATAAAACAGTGAAAGTGTGAAACAGCAAATATAGCAAGTTTGTTAACCTATGTAGTTGCACATTTTAATTATTCTGATTTAATTGTTGCAGTTTTGTGATACCCTCATCCGTTTGGGTCCTTTCTATATCAAGGCAAGTCTTTTTTCTGTTATTTGTCATTTTCACAATTTTCCTTCTGGTTAAGGTATTATCTCTCTGACAAGAGAATCGAGAGATCAAGTTGAATGGGTGTGTTATTAAAATAGATTACAATCTTATTACTTTTATTTTGATTTGACTGACAGCTTGGACAAGCACTCAGCACAAGACCAGATATACTTCCTTCTGTATATCGTAATGAACTTGCTAAATTACAAGTACATATCTTATAACAATACCATTTTTTAGAATAATAGTTTTGATTTTATCCAAGTTAGCATTCTCACAGTTACGAATATTTATTGCATGCCAGGATCAAATTCCTCCATTTTCAACTAAGGTTGCAATGCGTTCTATTGAATCAGAGTTGGGTGCCCCTATTTCACAAATTTTTGCAGACATCAGCCCAGAGCCTATGGCGGCAGCATCTTTAGGACAGGTTTATAAAGGTTAGATAATACCGGAATATGGTAGGCAATTGGAATAAGTGAATAACTATATTAATCTAATAGGCTTTCCTGGTTACTTCAAGTTTTGCAGCTCATCTGCATACAGGGGAGCTAGTAGCTGTAAAAGTGCAAAGGCCTGGTATGTCACTTTCTTTGACCCTTGATGCCCTGTTATTTAACATGATTGGGGGTCAATTAAAGAGATTCGCCAAAGCAAGGAAGGATATAATCGTAGCCGTTAATGAGACGGTGAGTCAACAAATTCAGTTGATACGTAATTAGGAATTTATTGCTTGCATCACAAAACTATACGATAAATTTTATAATCCGGGTACATGTTGTGTAGTATTCTGATGATTATCTCTTCAACAGCTTGCATATATAATAAGTCTGAATTATATTATTAGTTGGAGAAATAAAATTAAAGTTAAAAGATGACCGTGGAAAAACAAGCAAAGAGGTTAGGTTGTGAATTTAGAAGAAAACATTGGGATGTGTTGAGTGAGGACTAAGTATGATGCTGGGTACTTCCCAATTGATATAAAATGGAAGTAAGTCATGGGATGGTTGCAAGTCCGGGTTCTGCTATCTCGTGGATGTGTAACACTAGTTTTAAGAAATTAGGGATAGACTGGTTGAATACAAGAAAGTAGATATTGTTGCCATAGAAAGCAATAAATGTGGGGTGTCAGCGATGTAGAGAATTATTACCTTCACATAAGTAAATATTCTCTTTGTTGTTGAAAAGTCGTTTCTCGAATTTTGATAATTAATCATTTTCCAGGTTCTTAAACAACTGAGTGTAGTCAAAATTTTAATGCAATCATTCACTTTTTCATGACCTAAGATTCTCATTGAATAGGTCAGACACATGTTTGAAGAAATTGATTACATCCTCGAGGGACAGAACTGTGAGCGGTTTGCGTCTCTCTATGGTTTCCGTGATTGTAAGTGATTTCTAGTTTTTACAATGCATCATATTATAGTTAAATTGCGTGACTGGTAGGACTTACTTACTGAGAAGTAAGAACTGAAATTTTGGTCTTTTAGTTCTATTTATCATCAATAACAAGCTTGTTACTGAGCTCTGTATGTATTGCTTTGTAGATAAGTGCTATTAAGTTTAGGTGAAGATCGCCTTGTATCGGTATAACTCAGATGCTGATATATGTTTCAGCTCAACAGGAAGGTACCTACCCAAAGGAAAAGTGGGTTAAAGTCCCTAAGATATACTGGAACTATACTCGAAAAGCCGTGCTTACGATGGAATGGATTGATGGTATTAAGCTTAATGATGATGCGGCGTTGTCAAAGGAGTCTTTGAACCGAAAAGACCTAATAGATAAGGTGTCACGGACATTCGGAGCTCTTTTTCATAGTCTACTTTTTAAGTACTTATTTTCTGATGACCTTACGTTTGTCAAGTACATGCTTTCATGAAGGGTCATTTGGACCGAAATGTTTATTTCTGTTACTGAATTTAGCTTTATAGGGACTTTACTGCTCGCTGATGCAACTACTTGAGGTGGGATTTTTTCATGCTGATCCTCATCCGGGGAACCTTGTTGCTACCAAGGATGGAGCTCTTGCTTACTTCGACTTTGGGATGATGGGGGATATACCACGCCATTATCGTGTTGGACTTATTCGAGTGGTAATAAGTTTTTTCTGTGTTTCTAAGCAGATATTTCGGATTATTATGTACTCTAGTATATTTATTAAAATTTGAAGGCTTCATTCTTTTGATGTTGTGACTTGTGTTGCTTTCAAATATGTATTTTTATCCTGATGGTACAATACAATTCGCATATTATTGTTTGGAATTCCTGATATATTTTTGGTATCAATGGTTAATGTTGTCTGTTAAAAAGCATAGGAAGTTGGGAATCATATTATTCATGTCACTTGTTTCGACCCCAATTCATGCATCAGTCTTGATCCGCTCTAATTTACTGTTTTATTGATCAGCTTGTACACTTTGTCAATCGTGATTCTCTGGGTTTGGCCAATGATTTTCTCTCATTGGGATTTCTTCCTGAAGGGGTTGATATGCTGTCTGTTTCTGATGCACTTAAAGCATCCTTTGGTGATGGCACTAGACAGTCCCAAGATTTCCAGGTTCTATTTAAAACTATATAATATTCATAGACTCGGCATGTGTTCTGCTGTAATAATTTTTGTTTGAATGTCCTGTATGAATCTATGACAAATAATGGGACTTCTGTCGTATGCCAAAAGTTACAGCATGATCAGTAGATGCACTCATACTCTGTTGCTGCTTTGTTTCCATGTCTTTGACATTTGACCTTGTTTTTAAATGAAATGGCAGGCAATAATGAACCAACTGTATGATGTTATGTATGAGTTCAACTTCTCTCTTCCTCCAGATTACGCCTTGGTGATAAGGGCATTAGGCTCACTTGAAGGGACAGCAAAAACGTTAGACCCTCAATTTAAAGTTGTTGAAAGTGCATACCCATTTGTCATTGGAAGGCTCCTGGCAGACCCAAGTCCTGACATGAGAAAAATATTGAGAGAGCTACTTATTCGTAATGATGGTTCCATTAGATGGAATCGCCTAGAACGCCTGGTAGCCATCTCCTTTACTTATAATATATATCTGCTAACACTTACACATATCCTTATGCTTGTATTTTGTATTTCTCATCACCGCCACCCCACCTATGTACTTGCAATCGAAATGCGAGTAATGTTTTGATTTTCCAGGTGGTAGCAATATCTGAACAATCCTCTCAGAAAGCCGAGGAAGTGCTTGATGCTGAGAAGTCATCTTCAAGACCACTAGAGTGGAACTCATTTGACATGCATGCAGTTGTTGCTTCTACAGAAGATCTTCTCAAGTTTATCTTATCCGAGAAGGGTTTCAGGGTGCGTCTTTTCATTGTTCGTGATATACTTAAAGTGGCAGATATCTTTCTTCAGGATCAAGCTGCCGCTTGCATGTTCGATGAGAATCTTCGTCCAAGACAAACATTGGAATCCGAGGTAAATTTTAATACCATTTTTGTTATTCCACTGCAGTGGAATGCGTTTATGCCTTTATGAAATTGTTGCTCGTACTGCTATTCTTACATGTTTGCATATTCTTTGCAGGCTTATGCCACCCAAAGAAGGGTGGTTAATGGGTTTTCGTCTTTTTGGCAAGCAGTGAAGTTAGCACCCGATGTATGGACTGCTATGCTGATTCGCATGGCATTAAATCCAGATATACACAAATTTTATTACGACATTGCTGCAGCCTTGTTCTTGCATTCTAACCGTGGGATCCCGGATACAGTATGGATTTGTTTATCCAGATTTCTCCACAAAATTGTGAAATCTTAGCAAATCCAGTCTTGTAGACCATAACTACGAAGTCAGTTGCGCAGAGGGAAATTTATATCTTGACGGTAAAGTTAGATATGTTCAGAGAATATCACATCTTGATCGCATTGGTAATATGCTGTTCGGCACTGTGTTTAGAGGTTATACATCTTGGTGAATTCGGTACATTTTTATAGGCAACAACTGACCATTGTGACCCTTGAAATGAGTTTGTTCGATGATAGCGTCTTTATACGGATAGGCAAGAATCTAGTCATATAATGTAAAACAACTTAGAAATAGTCCAAGCTGTAAGAACAAACACGGGATAAAAGATTGTAAATTTGGATTTTGTAAAAACCATACTCCAAGTTAGGAGATATGTCAACACAGAATAAGATGTAAAGGGTAGGGTTGTGGGTAATCCCCACAAGAATAATGTGCATCGGATTGCTGTAGTTCGTTTAGAATCTTTGTGTCGGTTAGAAATTAGAAGTTCTGGTGTTGATGACAATTAAGGGGCGAGCATAGTTTGGTTTGCATTTTTGGCTAAAAGCAAAGTTCGTTTTTCAACCGTGGGTTTTGGTTAGTTTTGTGTTTGGTTTTCCTTTTTGATTTTTTTTTTTCTTTCTTTTCACAATGCTAGTTTATATAAGTTGTAAATAAGACATGTAAATATTATAAATAATATGATAAAATAATTAAAATACATAATATTATATTTCTTTGAAAAATGATAATGACAGCTCTAAGGTTGTCAGTAACCACTTGTTACATGCATAAAAAGTAGTATTTCATATATCAATCATCTTCTCCTGAATTTTCGTAAAACAAAATATAAATTTTAATGCATCAAATGAATTAATGCGGTTGCCATTAATATAACTCTATTTTTTTAGGTGTTGAATTTGTTTTTATTTATTTTTTGTTTTGTAAAATAAATAGTTCTTTTTATGAAATTTCATTATCATACATATTGTTTTTATTTTATATATTATGAGTTTGAATTTAAAACATACAATTGATTTTGTTTTATTAGCAAAAAAAAAAAAAATGGTTAAGAAGTTAAAATGTTTATAACATATCAACATACAGTATTTATTTGATATGAGTAATAAGATATAGTAATAAAATCATATTATAATAAATTAAATAATAAATTAAATAATTAAAAGGTATTACTATTGTGCTTTTTTACTTTGGACACGAGAAGGAAAATGGAAAGGAGAAAAGTCGACGACCAATTAAGTAAAAAACAAATTAAGTTTTATTGTACAACATAAATTAAGGGTTTTAAGATATCCAGATTCTCATCCATCAATATGTGGCGGTACGATTTGTTGGTATGGCCCGAGAAGTGAACCGTTTCAAATGGTGATGGGCTGATGGCGGGAGGCCGCCAGAGATGCGAGGGGTTGGAAAGATGGGTTGGCGGTGGTGTGGAGACTGGAGAGATTGTGTGTTTGTGTGTGAGAAAGAGATCATTGTACGTAAATGCTTATAGGGTATTTTATGGGTAGTTTAGATATATTGTAAAAAAATGCTTAAAACTTAAATCCAATTCTTTTCATAAGGCTTTATAGAAAACCTTGAGATTAAGGAGCCATAACAGAAACATTCATTAGTTGATGCCAACTATTTATGTGTGAGAAAGAGATCATTGTATGTAGATGCTTTTAGGGTATTTTAGGGATAGTTTAGGTATATTGTAAAAAGTGCTTAGAACTTAAACCCAATTCATTTTATAATGGTTTATAGAAAACCTTGAGATTAAGGAGCGATAACAGAAATAGTCATTAGTTGATGCCAACTATTGCAAGTCAGTTATGTGACCGTTTTTAGTTTTTGCTTTGTTTCATGTTTTTAATTGTACTGAAAGACGTAGTCTTAAAATATCAGAATTGGGTTTTCTTGCAACGTTGAACTGAGGATTATGATGAGTAGCATAAGCACAAAATTATTTATAACTGGCACACTTTATGGCTATCCGCTTTACCTTCACTGCACAATCAATAGATAAACTAATATATAAACATCTACTAATGATCAAGCAACATTATCCAAGACGTGAATCACATCCACTTACCCATGTTGTGCATCGCACGAACCTTCATTCTATTGTACAAATAAGTAAAAGTGACTTTTTAGAAGTTTAAGAAGTTTCGCCATTCAACTTCTATGTAATAACTGCTATATTCAACTTACATAATAAACAACTATGCCACCTTTCTTTCTATATCCAACAATCGTATTAGCCTATACATTTCTTATACATAATCTATAATAATAATAATAATAATATCACAAGTAAACGAAAATAAAAAAATAAAAAAAGACCGGTTGGAATTTATGGTGCAATAGCATGACCATGTTTCAAACAACATTAGCTCATCTAACAAAAAAAAAAATCGTAGCCTAACGCTAATTCCAATTCTTAATCCAAAAATCCAGAAACCCATATTTGGCCTAATACCATTTTCTGTTGCCACCATGCAAGACACCCGATAACAGACGTGAATCCCAATAGCTTACCTCACCGTGCAACGCACGGGTCTTCACTCTATATATACTAAAGTTGAATGAAAGTTGCTTCTTTCGTACTTCATTCATTATAGTAATCAATTATTTTAAGGAGTAATGATTTTAATATATATTTTATTTTGTGGCTTAGTTTGTTGTTTAACTGATTTATAAAATTTAAATATATATAGATCAAATGAGAAGATACTTTAAGAAGAGAAGGGTGAGAAGGTTCGTTTTTAATTTTTTTTAACTTGTTTTTTAAACTTTTTTCCTTTTTTTCACTTTCTTCATTCTCTCTTTAATTAACTTATTCAATATAAAAAATTTAAAAATATTTTTTTTCCAAAGGGCGTAGTCTGTAAGTTATAAGTGAAGCCTCTCGGCTTATGGCGGAGCCATAATAGCTAAGGCGAAGCCCGTTAGGTAGATCACCCCATCACCGATCACCCCCTTTGACCTATCACTTCCACCAGCTACCCCTTATTAATATCCTTAAGGGCGAAGCCCGTATCGTATCCTTACATGTATAACTCACTAATTCGGTTAGAATTTTTTTTATTTTTTAAAATTTTTCTATGGATTGATTTAATTATAAAAAGAATATAAAAAGTGAAAAAAAGAAAAAAAAAATTAAAAAAACAAGCTAAAAAAATATAAAAAGTGAACCTTCTCTCTAAATCTCTACCCTATATATATATATAGGGGTTAGGTATTGTAAAACAAGTATTAATGTAAAATAAATAAGACAAAATCTTGACCCTTAGATCATGGTTAAATTGATGCACGAAGATTCACGAAGCAATTGATGCACGGTGATTTTTTTTATGCACGGTGATATCAGAGAAGAAAAATCTATTGTTTTAATTGTTTACTTTAATACTTGTTTTATTTTACCTAAAAACCTATATATATATATATATATATATATAAGTAGACCTATCTGGCTATCTATATGATATGTAATAAATAATCAGGCCCAAAGTTAATTAGGGATGGGCATGGGACCAGTCCCGTCCCTTACCGTCCCGGTACCGATGGTACCGAGTCCCGAATTTTCCAAAAACTTGGTACCGGTACCGGTCCCATTTCTCATTCGGTACCATTTCCCGGTACCGCGGTCCCAAGTCCCACGAACTAAGAAAAATGGGTACCGGTCCCAGTCCCAAGTCCCATTCGGTACCACTTTTCGGGATCGGGATTAGGGCGGTATCGGGACTTGGGAAAAATCTGCTCATCCCTAAAGTTAATATACAAAGGGTTTCATTTAAAAAACCCAACCATTCGTATCCCCCTACATGCGACGAGTTTTCCTAGATTCTCATTTAATTTGTCCTCTTCAACCAGCTCATGTCTCGTATTTGATCAAATACTCAACACCTTGCCATGCCACCATAACCACCAGCCCACCACCGTAGTCCTTCCAGCCAGCTAGCATAAAGGATAAAGATCTCGCATCCAACACAACTCAATCAGGTTTATAATAATCTTATGTTTTTGTTCGAACATACTCCCTTTTTGTGTTTAATTTCTGTCTAATTGCTAACAGATGAGAGCAGTTCTTAGTAACTAGGTATCAAAAGCTCATTGGTAAACTTATATATTTGACACGAATGATATAAGCTATGCAGTTCAATTTCTTACTTAGTTTATGCATTCTCCTTTTCAAGAGCATTTTCAATATGGTTTAAAAATTATGATATACTTAAAAGGTTCAACCGGAAAAGGAATTCATATACAAGGTTGTAAGTTTCTTTTTTCTTTAGCTGCTTATGTTGATTTTGACTGGTCAAGATGCTTATCCACCAGAAAACCTATTATTGCTTTTGCTGTTTATCTTGGTGATAATCTTATTTCATGGAAAAGCAAAAAAACAAACAACACTAGCTAAATCTTCTGCTGAAACAGAATTTAGGCTTTAGCTACTGTTAGTACTTGTGAAATTATGTGGCTCTTAAATTTACTAAATGATTTTGATTTTAATAAGAACATGATCCTGTTAACATATTATGTGATAGTAAGTCTGCTATGTAAATTGCTGCTAATCCTGTATTTCATGAGAGAACAAAATATTTTGAGATTGATTTACATTTTATTAGAGAAAAAATTGTAGCAGGTATTATTAAACCAATTAAAATTGAATCTGCTTTTAATATAATAGATTTTTTATTAAAAGTCTGATATTTAAATTTTATAATATCTTATGTAAAAAATTGGGATTTAAAGATGTTTTTAGGGTTAAACTTGATCGGGATGATAAATTATCAAGTTTAACTTACACATTTTATGTGTTGGATGTTTGAGGTACATTTATTAAGACAAGGAGGACCAAAGCTGTTCATTTTGATATAAGTTTGAAGAAAGGACTATAGATGAAGAATTGAGGGAATGAGGGGCATTATCATGTATTCAAGAAGCTTATACACACACACGATACACCCATTCTACCCGATCTTGGGTTTCATTCACTCAGTCTGTTTCTCTCAATTATATTCGTATATTTTCAAATAAATTCTGTATTCGTATATATATATATATCATATCGATATATATATATACATATATTGCTGTATATAATCATCTTCTATGATGATTATTTTGATTATGTAATAAGATACCGTTTATAATAATAATATTTTTGGTGTTTTTTATTGATTGATTGATTGCGTAGACGATTCCATATTCTCTTTCTAGTTGCAGATATGTATCCGTAATGTTACTCTGCCCCTTTGTTTTTCTCAATTATATTTATATATTTCGTATAAATTCTGTATTCATATATATATATATATATCACATCGATATATATACATATGTATCTGTATATAATTATGGGAAAATTTATGAAATAAGAAACCGCACATGTTATCCTAGGGTTATATATATATATATATATATATATATTTTGCAACTGATTGTATCTATCGTGTTTGGATTGATTTTGTATATATGAATGATGATATGACAACATGGATTGATTTTTGTATACTTTGGACTTACAGTTAGGCTTTTGATTTACACAAAAAAAAGTCAATCGTGTTTGATTGAAGTACTCTGTTTCCCTGAATACGTTAAGTTTTTCATATAAAAAAAATTTTTTGGACTATTTAAATATGTGTAGTTTGATGCTTAAATTTGATTAATAATATGAACTTATTCAATGATGTTCTAGTGAGTAAAAGGTGCGTAGATAATGCAACTTGAACACGATTGACTTATTTTTTGTGTGTTTAAAGTTATCATATTGCTTATGTGATGATGGTAACTCATTCCTTAAAGCTGTTTGGGTATGGTTGATCTTACTTGTGAATTCAGGAAGGTTCCGATAAGGATTAGACACTTTAGGAAAAGATGGGACCTTATTGAGGCAAACATAATGAAGATTTTATATGACTCTCAGGAGCCACATTTTGGAATTCTCGCCCCGTATCCTTCTTTATTTAATTTTTCACAAAATTAAAACAACAATGTTTATGGTTTTATAGTGATATGTCCTGTGCTCTGTATTTTTTTGGGATCCTTTAACCAAGTTCCAGAATGATCAAAGACATGATAAAAAATGGAGAGTTTGATCACTCGGAAAGGCTGTATACAGAATATATGTTGTTATTGGAAGTATATCTTGAATCAACGGTAAAGCAAATCATATCGTTGTTTGTAATTTTGAATATATTATTGTATTACTTTACTAAACAATATTGATATATTTTTTAAAGTGTTGAATTCAAAACCTAATTAACCCATTTGATTCAGGTTTTACCATCTCTGCAAGAGAAGCGTGATGAGTTGTTGCTCGAAGAGCTACAGAGCAGATGGTCAGATTATAAAATCAAGATGGAGCGGCTTTCTAGAGATCTCATCGATCTTGATCACTACTACACCTGTAAAAACAAAGACGTCCTGACAGTTGAAATGGCTGGTTACAAACTTTTCCGTGATCTGGTATTGTAATTGTCTATTTAAATGTTATACTTCTATATCATGACTTTACGATAGTTTTCTGCTTAACTCGTTCACCTCACTGTACCCATAGCTCGTTGATTCGCTATTAAATTAAGACAAAAAAGTTGTTGTATATCCAACATAATTTATTAATAAGTCATTAACAAGTTTTTTGTGATCAAAACAATGATTGATGACCGATACATGTTTATTAGGTCTACGGAAATTTGAAAAAGAATGTGATGCGTCCTGTGATGGCACTGGTATGCCTTTTCTCATCTTATCAGAACGCACATAATCATCTTACTTTCATATTACGCCAATTTGTTAAATTTTATTATCAGATTAATCAAGAGCGTGAAGGCCAACAAATAGACCAAGCTATACTGAAGAGTACCTTAGACTTGGTGGTTGAAATGAACTTTGGATTACTGGGTTGTTATGAGAACGACTTTGAAGCTCCCTTGCTTGAAGAAACAGCAGCGTATTATTCACGAAAAGCTTCAAATTGGATTGAAGAATATTCTTGTCTAGAGTATATGCTTCAAGTAAATTTCAATTGCTCTTTTGTTTTGATCTTGATTTTCTAGAAAAGTAAATTAATAACTTAACCTTCTTTTTTTGTAATAATCAGGCTGAAGTTTGCTTAAAAAGGGAAAAGGAAAGAGTTACTCATTATCTTCAATCTAGTACTGAGACAAAGCTGCTCGAGGTTTGCTTAATCACTATCTGGAATTAAAAAGAAAAGAAAGGATATTGTTTTCCAGCTTTGCTTTTGTATCATAATTTTTTTTTGCAGAAAGTTCGAAATGAGCTGTTAACGGCTCGCTCTGCCGAATTAATCAAGAAAAAAGAGACTGATATATATGCACTGCTGAGGGATCACAAGGTGTGCGATGCTCTATTTTATACATTTGCTATATATATTTAAAACCTGTGCGTGAGTTTCCGTGCAACCCACGTACACTTTTTTTTTTTATTGTTTTTCTTACTTTTTCTTTGACTGCCTACACACTTTCAGTTTTATCATTTTGCGGAGTCATCCAAATTTTTGGGTTTTTAAGCCTAATATTTTGTTGGCCCAAAATATGAAAACATTTCGGCCCAGTAAAACAACTTATAATATGACACAAATCTTTTATTAGAGTCGACTACATAATATAATTAACAAATTTGACTAAAACATTGTAGTAACTAATTTCTTGGTAATCAACGTATAACGGTGAATATATCATTGTTATAACAAAATTGTCAACTTTTGAATATCCCTTTGCTTCAATTTATATTATGTCTTTACTTTTATTAACTTTATGATACGTATTTGTAATCTATGTTCGTTTTTATATACAGTTTCACAAATTTTACATATCCTTATTTTTCCGGGCAATGCCTGGGTTCTCAAACTAGTTATTCTTTAAATAACATCCACTATTTGAATTATGTCTTGGTTGTGACATTTTCTTTGGTTATTTTCTTCTAGGTTGATGACTTATCAAGGATGCATAAACTTTTGAGAACAATACCCCATGCATTGGATCCTGTAATTTTAATATATATATTAAAAAATTACAGCATGTAATAAATTGTGTTGTACTACAGCATGTTACAGCTGAAGGCACAGCCTTGGTAAACCAGGCAGAAGATGCTGCAAATAATAAGATGGTTTGTACATCCTACACTTTAATTAGTCTATCAATCTTCTACATTATATACAAACTTAGTAAAGCTAAATAAAAGGAACATCTGTTGAATTGTGATATACTTTATTACAGAAAGAAAAGATAGATGTGGCTGGAATGCAGGAACAAGCAAGTATAATCGAAATATACGACTTGTAGAACATGTTAATGAATTATGATGGTAAATTATTTGGAGAACTGCTCTCTCCAGGTTTTTTACAGGAAAGTGATCAACTTACATAACAAGTGCATGGTTGTAGTTGATTGTTTTGATAATCAGATCCCATTTCACAAGGTCTGTCGACTACTCTATTCAATAAACTTCATCCACATTTATAAATATGTTAGTACGTTTATCAATCTTTACCTTTTCTTGCTATTTTTCTAGGCGGTCAAAGATGCATTTGAAATATTCTGCGACAGGAGTATATTTGGAAGTTCAAGTGCAGAATCACTTGCCAAATTTAGTGATAAAATTCTTAAAAAAGGTGGAACTGAGCAATTGAGTGATGAAGCAATTGAGGACACGCTTGATGAGGTATGTTAATAACTAGAGGTGGCAAAATAATTGGGATGGATAACATGTCAGTGGGTTCGGGTCAAAACAGATATTTTTTAGGTTGGGCTGAGCAAGATACCTTTTTCCTTGTCATACATATTATAGTGTCGAATATTATGACAAAATATAGTCTTTTGAATCAAGGTTTTATGGATAAAAAGTATACCTTGGGTTACTTCCATCTTTTATTTTAAGCCCAATATCACTTATTCATCAGTAGATTATCTCAAAGTTACTACCTCTACTGGTAAGTGGTAATGACAGCAGTTTGTTAATAAGATCAGAAAGTTATCATTAAATCCTCTTACGAATTTACAGATTGTGAAGCTGCTTCGATACATTAGCGCTAAGGATGTATTTGTTGATTTCTGCTGGTAAATAACTTAGATTATGATGAACATCAGTTTCTTTTATAAATCGTGAACATTAACCTTTGTGCAAATGAATCTCTTAGGAAAAAGCTTTCTCGGAGGCTTTTGTTTGACAGGAGTATTAGTGATGAGCATGAGAGGAGTTTTGTTGCAAAACTGAAAGAGTGGTTTGGTGTTGTCTTTACCAGAAAGATGGAAGCGACGGTAATATACTCATGTATAAGATATAGATGTATTTACGGGGGTGTTTGGATTCAATACCTACTTTTAGTTTTTATAAAACCAATATATACAAAGAGGTACATCACTTCAACAACTGCCCCAAGCCCAATTTTGCACATTTACCCAAGTTGCCAGCCGACCTGTTTCTTCAACTTTTGGGACTAATCTCATTTCCCAGAAGCTAATATCATTCTAAATATACCAAAATCTGAAAATTTGTTCTAGCAAAAAAATTCAATCCTTCCAGTGAATCATTTTCCCATTTTTGCACAAACAACCAAAAGTGTCAAATAACTAAAATGGATAACATAGACAACCAACTACATTTAACAATGTTATAACTAGTCAACATGAGATCTTCCAAAGTTAAAAACAATTTTATAGGTAAGGTTGAGAGATCTTGATCGGCCCTTATACACATATTTGAATACATATTTCACTGATTCAACTCAAGTTCACTAATCTTCCAAAGTTAAAAATAACTGAAATGGACAACATATATAACTAACAACTTTTAACAAAATTTGCCTATCATACGCACCACATATTTATGAATGAAAACCAACAATACGTCTAGTTTACCAAAAAGAGTCCCAACGTCATATTATATCACAGGCACTAATCACTTTGTCGGGGATTCATCATTACTATATCATGTATATTGTTTAAAAATATCTTATAATATGATATTTCAGATAGTAAAAATACATAGCAAAAGAGCATCATAAAATATAAGCCACAAGACATGATATATGATCAATGTCATCAGTGTGTATCATAGCAGCAAAAAACATAAATGCTTTACTACTGGAGCCATCATCTGCTAGAATTATATAACTTCAAACAGCAAAACACATATTACGCTGTGCTCTTTATTGCATTAGGCCTGAAAATAAAATAAAAGGGTAAAATGGGACCAATAGTTGACATTTTTGAGTATATTTCTCGTGAGTATAAGAGAAATTGGTAACTTACAATTTGCTAAGAGAACGGTTTGGATGTTGTACTTGTAGCAAGTTAATGAAAGCCGACAATTAAACGCTTTTGATTTTCATCACACTCGATCTTTATGTCTTCTGTCATTTTTCTCATGACGATGACAGCCTCAGTGAAAAGACTATTAAAAAATGGTTCAATCATAGCACGATTTGTCGCATGCAGCTTTTTGAGTAATCCTTCAATGCTATCTAACTTGGAAATAACGAGATGAGCTTTCTGTTGCTTTGACTGCAGATTCAATTTATTCGAACAACTCTTGATCAGTGCGATGTTTTCCCCAATTTGAAGTTGCATCTTTGTCTCTGCTTTTCCATTCCTTTTCCTACGCATCTTTGCGTTGTCGCTATCCATTCGTACTTTCCTTTTGGTCTTGGTACTAGCTTTCTCTTGTTCTAGAAGCACCTGTAATTCGCCCATAAGCCTTCGTGCTAATGCGAAGCCCCTCACTGCTATCACCTCCTGCACAATCTCAGAGAGTTTTTTACTTTATATATATATATATATATATAGGATACATATATTGATTTATCAAAACAAAGGGCTACCAGATGTCAATATATAAACTTTAGGTAAGTAGAACTCAAGATCAGTAAGATGTTGAATAGGAAATACTTTATTCCAAATTTACCATAGCTGACTCAAATTTGGCAAAACTAAAAAAATGGAATTACCATGCATCCTTCTTCCTGTATTCCAATCATATTTACAGGATCAAAACAAAGCAGTGATGAATGAAAAAATGTCAACAGATCGATTGAAGCTTGGCGGAAGATAACAGTTAATATACCTTTGGTTGAAACTTAGCATAGCTTACGCTTAATTAAGGTTTGCCGAAATTGTCTTTTTGATCTTGCTAGAGCAATAAGTAGGATGCATAAAGCATATGAAAGAAAGAAAGAAAGAACTGCTCAGTGCCGCCTTCCGCGGGTTTTGAGCCCCAATACCTCGACGGTGTATGGGGGAGGTCAAGATGTAGACAGACCTTACCTCTAACTAAGTAGAGAGGCTGCTTCGAGTTTTCTACCTAAATGGTAGAAAAGGTCCTCCAACCTTTGCATTGGATGAGGATTGAACCCATGACCTCTGTTTCCAGAGGCTAGGGTGTTTACCACTCATCCAGCTTATGCATAAAGCATATGAATACATACATATATATTTCCAAGCGTAGTAGTCTACATACCTCACGGGAGAACATTGTGAAGGTGGCCCCTGGTGAGCTATCCAGAAAATAACTTTTTACTTCACTAGATAAATCGACTTTCCCTTTTGGACCCTTTGTCTCCCAAGGGGAAATCTTTTCTGGATAAATAGTTAAACTCTTTAAGTTGACAAATGGAGAAGGTTGGTGAGAGATTAGCTCCACTGATGAAGAAAGAAGCTGCGGAATATTTTGCAAGCGAAAATTATAGGATGTACAATACAACATAGCTTATGTAATTAACATTCATAATAAAACATGTTCAGATTCGCAAGGGAGTTAGCTTATGTAATTAACATTCATAATAAAACATGTTCAGATTCGCAAGGGAGTTAGCTTATGTAATTAACATTCATAATAAAACATGTTCAGATTCGCAAGGGAGTGATTGATCAGAGATTCAGAGGTTATGACTTATGAGACATGATCATGAAAGACAAATATAATAAAAGAGAGTGGTTGGTACAGTATAATATTGTAATAATGGAATTTGGTTGGAGGGCGTGTGAAACTACCGCAATCGTACCTCTTTTGAAATGATGGGTCTAGGACTCTCGGTTGGCATGATCATCTATCTCAACCCAAATCTAACCCATTTAGTTAATCATGCATGTCAAAAAAGTTACTCAAAACTAAACCTTTTAACAAATGAGTAATTATATTGACCCGTATACGAGCCATATTAAATGAAAAGGTGTGCCATATAAAACTACCGGCCGGTGTGTTTGGTTGATAGGTAGCCCGTAGCCGAATGATAGAATGACTTTTATCAAATTGAATGTGTTTGGTTATTGAAGAAGTTTGGTTAACTTTTGACTTTGTTGACCCATAGCTTATGAAGGAAGCTTTGTATATCTATATATAAATATAAACAAAGTGAATGAGAGAAAAAATATAAGGACATGGCAAATGGAAAAGTGATGTTGAGCAAAATGTGAGGGCTCCCTCCACTATGAGAAGCTATGAAAAAGGAAGGACATATGTGTGAGTTCGTTCGGTGTGGTGGTCTCGTTTGTTCAATAACGAAGGTGTGAATTCTATTATTTTAATCAACAGAGTGGTGACATGAGAAGCTTCGAGAAGAGATAAGAGCGTTGAGAGTGTCTGCATTCTTGTAATAGGGAGTTTCATGTGTAGTAGCGAGATAAGTGAGTATTCAGGAGTGTTGAAATGCGTCGTCCATTCTTGTAATATTATTCTTATAGTAAAGTTTAAGTGGCCAGATGGTCCCGTGGTTTTTCCTCTATGTTGAGAGAGGTTTTCCACGCTAAAAGTGTTTGTGTTATGTTTGATTTAATAGTTTACATTTTAGTTGGCTAACATGTAGTGTGTTGATTTCTTATGTCTTTGTGGTGATTGGTGGTGATCGATCCTATCAGAAGGTTGGTGAGAGATTAGTTCCACTGATAAAGAAAGAGGCTGCAGAAATATTTTATAAGTGAAAAATTTTAGGATGTACAAAACAACACAGATTATGTAATTAACGTTCATAATAACATGTTCAGATTTGCAGGGGAGTGATTGCTAAGAGATTCAGAAGTTATAATTTATGAGACATGATCAGGAAAGACAAATATAATAACAAAAATGTGGTTGGTAGAGTATTTAATAGCGGAATTTGGGTGGCTGGCGTGTGAAACTACTGCAGCCGTAACGCTTTCAAAATGATGGGTTTGGGTTGGCACGACCATCTATCTCAACCCTGTCTAACTCATTTAGTTAATCATGTCAAAGGGTTACTCAAAACTAACCTTTTTTGATAAACGAGTAGTCATATGGACCCATTTACGATGCATATGAGTAAATGAGAAGGTGTGCCATACAAAACTACCGGCCGTGTGTTTGGTTGATCATAGGTAGCTGAATGATAGAATGACATTTATCAGGTTGAAAGTGTTTGGTTGATAGCATTTCATCAAATTAGCCATATGATAAACCCGGCCATCAGGGGTATTAAACTATAGTGCATGATTTCATGGTAAAAAGTAAAAGGTAGGGGGTGTTCAGTATTTGGATTCACGTCAAAGAAACCAGAATTCAAACCAAATAAAAGTCGATTTTTAAATTGATTATGGGTTTTGATTGCAATTTGGTTTAACTAATTGTATTGATCATTTGATTGTATTATAAACATTCAGAAAGCTAATTCATTTGTTTGAGGTGTTACTTTATAAGTGTCGTCACTCAATATGCGTCTTCTACCTTTATATATCGTATTTGTATTGCTTTAGAATACTAGAGTACGTACGTAATAACAAAGAGTAGTATTCCTTCTGGTGCTGGTAGATAACACTATTTAATTAAGATGATGCACATGAAGATAGAAAATCAAACCAAATCGAAGTTGATTTTTAAATTGATTATGGGTTTTTGATTGCAATTTGGTCTAACTAATTGTATTGATTGTATTATAAACATTTAGAAAGCTAATTCATTTAGTTGAATATGCGTCTTCTACCTTTATATATATCATTTGTATTTGCTTTTAGAATACTAAAGTATGTACGTAATAACAAAGAGTAGCATTGCTTCTGGTGCTGATAAATAACACTATTTAAGATGATGCACAAGAAGATAAATAGATATACCTCAATAATGTCAAAGTTAAGTTTAAGGAACTCGACAGTGTGGAGCTGTTGAAGCATACAAACAATTTGATGAGCATTGGGACAGGAAACAAGAATATGCGCCTCCTTCAAACAAGGGAAACCATCTGTAGAATTAAGGAGCAGAGGATAGGAACCTTCATAAGCCAAGGAGGCAAGCTTGGGTGCAGAAATCTCATGCCTTGTATCCCTGAATCTATCTGCGATAGTGAGATTCTCGAGTTGAGGTGCAACCACATTAACAAGGTTTGCACGAGGATAGTGTCGGAAATAAAGAGTGAGATCAGATAGCCCAGGATGACATATACTCAAACCACTATTATTCCGTTCATATGTTTCGCAGCTTTCTATGGTGAGATTCTTCAAGTTTGGACACTTGGATAAAAGGACAACGAATTTGTCATCACTACAGAATCTGACATCTTTGAGATACAATGTTGTTAAGGATGGGAGCTCCCAAGTTGATTTGGGTGTGAGGATATATATCCTGGGCCTCGTTTCCAAACTGAGATGTTTGAGAGACGGGGAACTGAAAAATGAGAGGGGAACTACAGTATTCTCAAACAAACATACAACCTCGAGTCGTTGGATTTTGTGGGAGAATGCATCCATAAGGTTTCTGACATATGCTTCTTTATCCTTTCCACAGATACGAAAAGTGAGCTTCAGAGAAGACACGTCTGTTCGACTATCTCGGCGTTTAAGAAACTGTCTAACAAACTTCCCCAGCGTGTCCGGCGCCCTTCTAAGACATTCCAGAGTTGAGAAATCGAGGCAAGGCATAGCAGTCCAGATAAATCTATACCTAGATGACAAAACCATGGTTCTGACAGCATCTTCGATGCCAACAAAAGAGAGGATTTTATGGATGAGATCATCTGGTAAGCTGCTTAATCTATCAATGGGTTTTTCTTTCTTTATTTTTTTGGAGTCTAATATATCAGCAGCAGCAGAACCTTCTTCTATATCATCACTCTTTCTCTTTTTACAATTATGCCCCAGATCCATGCGTTCTTCCCACAAAAATAAACTTGGCGGTGAATTAGGAGATGATATGATGCGGGAATTAATCCAAGGGAGAAAGAAAAAGATCTACTACGGTACCTTTACTTACGAATTAGATTGTCACCGAACTGATCAAATAAAAAAATGCAAGTAATTTAGGTTTTCATTGATTTATTAATCGATTACATAAGCCCTCTATTTATACAAGAATGGAAAACAATTTATGGAAACAAAGAATTGTAAACCGACGCTAATTCTCGACCTAATTACGGACCGACTGTCCGACTCTAATTGTGTGGGCTTCAAGTCAAGTGATGAACGATTTTCTGATCCCACATTCTAACACTCCCCTCAAGTTGAATAGCGGGATTACCGAAATTCAACTTGTTTAGACACTTGTGAAACATGATGTTTCCACTGCCTTGGTTAGAATATCAGCAAGTTGATCTTCAGATTTAATAAAAGGTAACTTGATAAATCTACTCTCCAGTTTTTCTTTTATAAAATGACGATCAACTTCCACATGTTTGGTTCTATCATGCTGAACTGGAATTTCTAGTATCTGGATAGCAGCTTCATTGGCACTCATGATTTGAATACTTTCTTTTGTAGCAAAACCTATTTCAGACACAAGTTTTCTCAACCATAATGCTTCTGCTAACCCTCTAGCTATACCTCTAAACTTGGCTTCAACACTTGACAAGGAAAGAACTTTTTGTTTTTCACTTTTCCATGTAACCAGATTATCACCTACCATTGAAAAATATCGAGGAGTTAACCTTCGATTTTTATCTCCTGCCCAATCACCATTTGTATATATCTGAATTTTGAGATGGCCATTAGCTTTAAATAACACCCCATGACCTAAAGTTCCTTTAAGATACCTGATAATTCGCAAAACTGTATCCATATGATCTTCCTGAGTTGGTGCATAAACTGACTCACCAGTCCAACAACATATGCTATATCCGGACGGGTATGAGCCAAATAAATAAGCTTACCCACCAACCTTTGATATCTATCTTTATCAATGGCTTTAGCTTCTGTCTTCATAAACAACTTTTGATTGATGACCATGGGTGTGTCAGCTGGCTTGCAATCAATCATTTATGTTTCAGCTAAAAGATCTAATATATACTTCTTTTGACAAATGAAAATTCCATGTTTTGACCTTGAAACTTCTATTCCAAGAAAATACTTCAGATCTCCCAAATCTTTCATTTCAAATTCTGCAAACAAAGCTGATTTTAGTTGCTTGATCTTTTTTTCATCATTTCTTGTGATAATCATGTCATCAACATAAATAATTAGACATGCCACTAGATTCCGTCTATGACGAGGAAACAACGTGTGGTCCGAATTACTTTGTTGATATCTATACTTCTTCATAGCTAGAGTGAACCTTCCAAACCAAGCTCTAGGTGACTACTTTAATCCATACAATGACTTTTTCAACTTACAAACTTCCCCATTTTTAAAATTATGAGAAAAACCTGGAGGAGCTTCCATATATACTTCTTCTTTTAATTCTCCATGTAAAAAAGCATTCTTCACATCAAACTGATGAAGAGACCAATCCGGATTTGCTGCTATTGAGAAAAGAACCCTTAGTCTATCTAACTTTGTAACCGGGGAAAAAGTTTCTGAATAGTTAATGCCATATGTCTGAGTGTATCATTTGGCAACAAGCCTTGCTTTGTATCTTTCTACATCCCTGTCTGGTTTATATTTGATGGTATAAATCCACCTGCAACCCACTAGATTCTTTCTTGTTGGAAGACTACACTTCTCCCATTTATCATTCTTAATAAGAGCCTCCATTTCACTATTCATAGCATACTTCCACCTTTTTAACTTCAAAGCATGCTATACTCCTGATGGGAGCTCTTCTGAATATAACTTTGCTGCAAATGGACTGGGACTGAATTCTTACAAGGTATGTATAATAACCTTTTGATCAAATTGTACAAACAATAACCAAAAAATTGTTTATCAAATTATCTAATAAAAGGTGCGATTCAACCTCACCGCAACTGATGGGTAGAAATATTGATAAAGAATGATTTAATTCCACTTGTTGTAGAATTATAATGATAGAGAAATAAAAATGAAATATTAACTTGATTGTAAATAAAAACAGAATGAGTGATAACTGATATATATAGAAGGAAAGAAAACCGAGTGATCCCACTGACAACAAATATAATATTACCCGCAAAATATCCAATAAAGATCTTGTAAACCGTATATACAAAAAATACACACATGACATAGGCGATTGTGTGTATAAATCGACGTTGACATCTTAACTGATTGTCACATTAGATTTAGTAATCCAGCCTTAAGTGTGCTTTACTATATCTACCAATAAACTAAAACAAAATTGTATATTTTTTAAAACGATATTTGGCGCAAGATTTTAATGACACGTGACATGTTTGACTTAGTTTTGGAATATATCTTCTTATTATATTTTATTAAAAGCGGCTTATTTTTGTTAATGTAAAAGATGTTTCTTAATTATTTGTTGACCAAAAAGTGTTTGACAATGTTTATAACTCTTTAGTGATTTTTAATTAAATTAATAATAATATTCGTATTAGATACCTACTTCAATTTACAAAAAATTTCCTACGCAAATTTTATGTCCTTTCAATTAACATCAGATCTTTCCTATTTCATTTTAATTTACTTTGTTAATTTTTTTCAACTAAATTGAGTGTTATGTTTAAAAGATTTATATCATACATGATTAGTATAAAGAATATATGTTCCAAAATGTAACAATATTTTATTAAACTATGTAACTTGCTCTTTGCTAACCTCATCTTATATTACCTGTATAATAAAGGGGAAGTGTATTATTGAATTAGCTTTTGAAAGAAAATTTTTGAATCTTCATCTTTATATATATTAAATGACAACTGACCTAATAGTTTATTAATCAATCATAACTCTTGATTTTATCAAATTGGAAATTGATGATGTCATTATTAATTTAATTATAAATTAAAAATTCTAATAATTATAATCCAAATATATCAGTATATTATACAAACATTAATATTTGTAAAAAAAATCTCATTAATTTACGTTTTTTTGTTTTCCATCAATAATGTATACTTTTTACCCTCATTATATACTTAATTATTACAATTTGTAACTATCAACTTGACTTTAATTTTACCTTCATTAAAACTTTTATTTTCAGTTTTTAACCATCACAATCTACAATTTTAATCAAATACATAGTTGACTTTAGTTTTTAATTTGACTTTAGTTTACACTTTCTTTTGTTTTCAGTCACAAATTTTCACTTCTTAACCATCACAATCTACAACTTTGATGGACATATTATGATTTTGTAATATTCAAATATTTTTATGTATATCACAGTTAACAACTTCGATAAACATATTTTTAAAAATATTTCACTATAAAAATCAAAGTTTTATAATATAGATCAATTTTATCAATGATTTTGTAATCAAGGCTAAGTTATTGCCTCTCTCAAAGAGTTTGTATAAAAGAAACCATGTTACACCACCCAACCTTTATATGAATTAACATTCAATATTAACATTTGAATATCTCAATTCGTTTTTAAGTATATTTTTACATTTTAACACATAATTGTTTTTTTCATATACTAATTCTTATGATGATAATTTTATAAAACCCGTGTATTTGACACGGGTTTATAATCTAGTGCATTCTAAACTTTATGGTTTATGTTTAAATTATATTTACATTATTAATAAAATTAGTAGTCTAATAAATAAATAAGTACGAGAGTAAGTACCCGCGCGTTGCGGCGGTGAGATGATGGGGGTGATAGCTTGGTCAGAGTGTGTGATAGTCAAATGCCTACGGCCTCCGCCCTCCGCCCTCAGATTTAAAAATTCGTCGAAAGTATATCGAATGACATCTCTAATGAAAGAGCATGAAATTTTAAGAACACCCATACAATTTTTATAATTTATCGACGTATGATTTTTGAGATAAAAGATTTTGAATGAATTGGAGGAATAAATGATTTATGGAGGAGAGAGAAAAAAGATGATTGGTTGAGATTTGAGGAGAGAGAAAGGGTATTATGGTTATTTTAGATAAATATAGAATAGATGAGAGGGGTATTTTAGGGATGTACTTAAAATCAATATTGAAAATTTCAATTCAATGTTGAAAATTTAGAAGGAATCTGTTTTATAATATAGTATAGATATCTATCTACACTATATTATAAAGTAGATTCTCCTAAATTTTCAACGTTGAACTTGAAATTTTCAATATTGATTTTAAGTACTTCTCCAAAATGCCCTCCTATCTATTCTATATTTATCTAAAATAACTATAATACCCTTTCTCTCTCCTCAAATATCAACCAATCATTTTTTTTCTCTCTCCTCCATAAATCATTTATTCTTTCAATTCATTCAAAATCATTTATCTCAAAAATCGTACATCGATAAATTATAAAAATTGTATGGGTGTTCTTAAAATTTCATACTCTTTCATTAGAGATGTCATTCGATATACCTTTGACAAAATTGTTGTTGATGATGCACATAAAGATAAAAGTTAGAAGAAAAAGTATGAAAAATGACTCGAAGGGGAAATGGTATAGTAGTAGGGTGGGATTCATTGAGTTATTTACAGTTTTGGTCCATGTGAAAAGGAAAAGACTAAAATACCCATCATGTGTAAGTCACATGATGGGTAATTTAACGTTCGCTTGAAAATTGGACCAAAACCGTTGACGAAACAAACTTATTTGGACTAAAACTGTAATTTATGAAATTTAGGGATGAAAGTTGCAAGTGATGGTCGACTACAAGGACGATTTCTGTAATTATCTCTATATATAATAATAATCTTCTTCCTTGATTGGTAGGGCGTATTCCTTGTTTGGAACCCTAATTTTTATCTCCAGCTTTGATTGCGTTGGATCTCTTTGGGTCTTGTCTTGCATCTGCAATATCTGGTTGGTTTCGCTAATTTTAGGGGTCTCGATCGAAACCCTAATTTGACAAATTAAGGTTTATTGATTGCGTAATGCCTACTAGCACTGTATTGTGTTCTTGTTCTCTTCTCCTTTTATTATTTTTTGATTGTTTGTTATTTGTTACTGGTTTTCTGATTTGGAACCCTAAGAGTGGGTGATTTGATCTTTATTGTTTTCTATCTGTTTCTTTCTTTCTCTGCTATTATTTGATTCTGTTTGAGATAATCTGACTGGTTTTTATTATTTTGATTATATTCTGCTTCTGTTTATATGATGATCATTCTGTACATACTGATAAATATCATGTGCATTTTAAATTGTTATTTATGAAAGGATGATTTTTACTTATTCTAAAAGCAATTTCAAACATTAAAAACAAGATCAGCAATTCTGAAAGCAATTGTTATTTATGTTTTTGAAACCCAACACATTTCCCTAACTAGGCCTTTTGATATGGAATGCTGTCAACCAAACAATTTCATTTCACAATTTGCTACCTATTAACCAAACACACACGTAATTTTGTATGGCACACCTTTTCTTTTAATACGGGTCTGTATTAAAAGGCCTAGTTTTGAGTAACTTTTTTACATGGTTAACTAACCTGGTTATATTTTGGGTTGATATGGATGATCATCCCAACCCAGACCCATTATTACATTATACTGTACCAACCACTATTATATTTGTAATACCTGATCATGTCTCATAACCTCTGAAACATGTTATTATGAAGGTTACATAAGCTATTGTGTTCTGTACATTTGACTTTCACTAGCGAAATATTTTGCAGCTTCCTTATTCATTAGTGGAACTATTCCAAAAGGAAAAGTTATTTAGTTCACCCGGGGCCACCTTCACAATGTTTACCCGTGAGGACCGTTTGGTATGTAAAGTACTAGACTTATTTCTTTAGATTTTAAAGACATTTACGGCTAGCATTAAGCGTAAGCTAGAATCTCATGTTAAGTTTCAGCCAAAGTTTTGTTTTTTTTTTTTGTGTGGGGGTGGGGGTGGGGGGGGGGGGGGGGGGACGGTAAACGAGTTTGGTTTCGTTAAACAGGTTTTTCAAAAAATAAAATAAACTATATATTTCTAACAAGTATTTCCGGCAATAGAAATGTCTGATACGTACATATAAACTTGTCATGCTTTAATTTGTCCTTATCTCGCTCATGTAAACCTGACATTCGCATTGCCGGGTTGATTTTTTTTTTTTAGTTATATATATTTTCTAGTTAGTTGTTATATTTTCACGACTTAATTGAATCTTTTAACATTGGTTTCATTTCCTATGAAATCTGTACGTTAGTTTTTTTTTTTTTGGTATATGATCCATTCACCTTTTTTAAAGAGGGATATATGGTACGTATTTCAATTTTTTTAGTTTTGCCAAATTTGTGTCAGCTAAGGTAAATTTGGAATAAAGCATTTCATATTCATCATCTTACTGATTTTAAGTTCTACTTACCTATAGCTTTTACTTATACTTTGGCATCTTGTAGCCGTTTGGTTTGGATGAATCTATATATAATACATGTATCCTATAAAGTATAAAACTCTGAGATATTGCAGGAGATGGCGGCAAGAGATGACTTTGCATTAGCCAAAAATTTTATCGCCCAATTACAGGGGCTTCTAGAACAAGAAAAAGCCCAATTCCAGAGGCTTCTAGAACAAGAGAAAGCTAATGCTAGGACCAAATGGAAAAAAGACAAGAAAAGGAAGGCAGAAGCACAACCAGAGACAGACATGCCCAAAAAAGACAAGAAAAGGAAGGCAGAAGCACAACCACAGAATGAGAGAAACGTTACAATGCTCAAGAAATGTTGGGAAGGCCTTGAGGTCAAGTTCACGCCAAAGGAAAACAAGGCTCGCCTCATTGTTACCAAGTTGGAGAACATTCAAAAAATAGTCAAAAAGCTGCCTGCAAGACTCCTTGCTGAGATTGAACCAAGTTTTCTTAGTCTTTCTACTGAGGCTGTCATGGTGCGTAATGATATCTTAGAGTGTGTGAAGCTCGATTGTGATGACACTGCAAGGCGTTTAACCGTCTTAGCAAGTTATAAGTAATTAATTTCTCTTATGTTCAAGAAATATAATTAAAGTGTTAACCATTGGTGCCGTTTTATCCTTTTGTTTGATTTCAGATCGGATGTTTTTTGTAATTACCCTAATACAATGGTGTGCACAGTCTATTTGCATAAGCTTGAATATTAGAGTTATAAATATTTATGTTTTTTTGCTGCTATGATGCACACTGATGACATTGATCATATATCACAACGCACATCGCTGTGGCTCATGTTTTATGATGCTCTTTTGTTATTACTCCATGTATTTTAACTGTTTGAAATATCTATATTGTAAAATAATTTTGAACAAGCCAATAAGAGGTGCATCTTGGCGTCTGCAATTTAATTGTGGAATTTGGTTCATCATTTTCTATGGTGGTGCATTACCTCTGTTTAATTGCTAGAACTTGTTGGCTTGGCTGTTATTGTTGTAATATAGTACCCCCTTACTGTGCCAAAATCCAGATTCAGCGCTATTAATAGGTGTTTGAATGCACTTAGTCAACAATATATCAGAGATTGTTAAACCAACCTAGACCGGTCTAGTTAGACTTTGTCGTAATTACCTAATACAATGGTGAGCACGGCCTATTTGCACAAGTTTGAACATTAGAGTTATAAAAATTCTAGCAGATATAAACTCATAGTAAAAAATTTATGTTTTTTTGCTGCTATGATGCACACTCATGAGATTGATCATATATCATAACACACCGCTCTCTTGTGGCTCATATTTTATGATGCTCTTTTGCTATAATGTATTTTACTGTTTCAAATATCTATATTGTAAGATATTCTTGAACAATATGCATGATATAACAATGATGGATCTTTGATAAAAGTGATACAGTGCCTCTGGGATAATGACTTCGGGAGTCTTTTTGGTAAACTAGTTGTATTGTTGACATGGAGTCAGAAATATGTGGTGTATGAGGGCGTAAATAACTTATAGTGTATGTATGAAAATTGGGGTATAAATACCAAGTTGATTAGTTATACTTCTGATTAAAGTCATTGGTTCTATGTTGTCCATTATGGTTATTTGATCCGTTTGGTCGTCTTGTGCAAAATGGGAAAATGTTTCATTGGAAGGGTTGATTGCATTTGTTAGTAGAAATTTGCAGATTTTGGTCTATGTAGAGTGATATTAGCTTACAGGAATGAGCTGAATCTCAAAAGTTGAAGAAACGGGTCGGCTAGCAACTTGGGTAAAATTGCAGAATTATCCTTGGGGAAGTTTTTGAAGGGATATAACTATATGTATATATTGTTTTGGTAAAAAAATAAAAGTGGGTATTGAAGTTATGGTTGGGGATCTTTGAAATGGTAACGAATTTGTCTAGGTGTTTCAATCACGGGTCACAAAATATACCCATAAGTGCTGTTTGCTCATTTCCAGAAGCCAAAAAAGGCTTTCGGCTGTTTTTGAGAGGCTATAACTTTGTGTGTATTGTGTTTTGGAAAAAACTGAAAGTACATATTGAAAGCATGTTCAAATTTGTAACGGTATATTGCATGTTTGTTTTAGAAAGGTTTTGAGTGTCCGTAAAATGGTGTCTAAAACAGGTGTCTGGGGATGATGTAACATGCTCCATCAGCCATGTTACGTAGAATATACATGCTTTAAGTGTTGTCCTTACTAAAGTCTTATGTTAGGTCGAGTCATACATGTTTGTTTGTAGCCAAATACAAGTATATATGATACTTGAGTTGTTTATTTAAAAAAAAATAAAAATTACGGGCATAACAGACCATCCCAAGATGTTTACGCAATGTGATTCGAACTTGGGTCCCTCCAGAGACCATTAGGATGACTTACCACTAGACCACCTTAGAGATGGTTAGTTGGAACCTCGAGAAGTTGTTGCTCAAAAGCAATACTAGTTCATTAATCTATAGTTACAAAAAGAAAGTTACTGAAAAATACAAATGGAGAAATTCAAATCAAGAAATGATCTTATGCAAGTACTTGGCTACTTCAAGAAAAAAGTCTCAAGGGGTTTCATCTGAACCATTCCATACTTGCCCTTCCTGGATTGTTAATCTGCACAAAAGGAAGCCCCCACAGGCCACAACGCTAATAAAAACCAAGAAAACAAGCCCAAACATTTGTACATTAGCTAACAATTGTCCATGAACCTCATGTTCATGAGAAGAACACGTAATTTCATCCGCTTCAAATTTATAGCCAGTTGGCATAGAGGGCCCATAGAGGCTGAACGCAGTTTGATAGAACCATAGACCTTGAAGGGCAATAGCAACACCACTGCACATATCAGCTGGGAAACTTTTGGGCATTATGGCCCCTGCTCCTACGGATGATATGCAAAGAGCTACCAGTAAAACAAGGAGAAGATGGTAATGACCCTCTAGTCCTTGGTGTGTTACTATGTTGTTGAATTTAGCTTTTAGTTTTGATTGACTGATTATCTAGCCATTAGCTATAGCTACTGATTTTGTCTGAAACTTTCTCAAATTTTTTTGTATGACTACGCTTTCAAATGAATTTAATATAGTAGATTAATTTAAACACTTAAGATGTCTACTCATCATTTTGTTTTATTTTTCTTGGACTATTTGCTTGAGGACAAGCAAAGACTTAAGTGTGGGGATATATGATGAGCGTCCATTTTGTGATAAAACCCCCTAGTAAAAGGCTTCATTTCTATGCTTATGAGTTATTATTCCGGAACTATTGGTACTTAATGAATGATGTGTTTATGCAGGTTCACGGAAGATGTGAGAGAAGGTAAACGACATCAACTGACTCAAGAAGGAAGCCTATAAAGTTACAAGACACAAGGAAGTGATTCGGGAGCCTAACGAAGATGCAAGAACAAGAACAGCAGTCACCAGCGCCGCTGCTGGCCACTCACCAGCGTCGCTCCCCAGTCAACCAGCGCCGCTGGTCAGCCCACCAGCGCCGCTGGTTGGCCCAGATCTGAAACCGACTTTTATCACTATTTAAGTCGAACTAACCCTTAAAACCCTAAGAGAGGGTCGATTCAGCAAGCCTAGCCGCCCAGCAACAACCCTAGTTCGATCTTGCAGATTCCAAGGAGGTTTTGGAGCTTTTAACACCTTCCGATCTTCATCCTCGGTCTAGATTTATCTCTTTTATTTACTCTTGTTATTGAACAATGTCTTTCATCTTTTCAGACTTTGTTATTCCTTTAATAATGCTAGGCTAGTAGGCTGAAAGGTAAAGTGAATCTAACGAGAATCTGAACCGTGATGAAGTTTCCAACAGACTAGCAAACCAGTAGGATAGTATTTGGTCGTACCATGAGATCGGAGATGCCAAACAAGTATTTTAATTTAATTACTGTTATTTGCTTTTCTTCAATTTAATCTGATTTACGTTGTGTCTTCAGACACAGTCTGCCCCGGTAACACCGGATAGATACTGTTAGGTAATAGTTATTAGGAGTCAGTGACAAACCCCCAAAACAACTAGAATTACACATACTACTAGATTAGGTAACGCAACGCGTCCCTACGAACGATCCTGTAACTTACCACTAGGTTGTACTATACTGACCGGTTTCTCTGCTCGTTAAGTGTGTTTAGGTTAGATAGTTACTTGTACAACATAAATTTACAAACAAGAATAAAAACACACCATCAAAGTTTTTGCCTGTGGAGCAAAGATTAAAATTTTATCTTTTCTAATGATTTAGTGTATGAATATTTGTGTATTTAGATATAAAAGGTCCGTTGATAAAAAATAAAATAAAAATCTAATAATAATTATCATATATATTCATTTTCACACACAAAACCAACTAGATTAGATCGATAGGAGCCCTTACCTTTAAAGAAAAAAAGTCAAAAGTTTTATTCTCATGTTAACGAATTAAAATGAAAGGTAATGATAAATTAACTTAATTGGTATGTCTAAAAGCAACCTAATAATAAGATGATAATATTTGAAAGATTCAAAAAATAGGATTAGGAAAAAGAATTAGTAAAATACATGTGTCAACATTTTAAAGTTTTTAGGTTGATATTTAAATATATTTTTAGGTTTATGGATGTCATTTTTTTTTATGATATTTGTATCCTTTATTTTGATACTTTTACTAGTATGTTATAGACTGTACAAGTATTAATAACAATGTTACGGTAAACTTATCAAATACTAATAACTTATCAAAAAAATACTGTATTAATATCAAATTTTTTTATTTATTATTATTTTCTTTTTTACCTTTAATAGGAACTGAAAACTGGGCCCCCAAAAGAAAAACCATAAAACATTAAACATAAATTAAACAATAATCTTAGAAAAGGGGTCTTTCCAAAGTGGCTGTACTAGTGACTGCTGGCTATCAATAATTAAACATTATTTCCACTACTTCGTTTCCCTCAGTTTGTTTGAGCAGTTTGTTTGAGCTTGCTTATTAGTGATGCAAACATCCCACGAAATTAGCAACGAAGTTGTTGCTAATGATGATGACAGAAATGCCTCAGAGGTTCATGTTTTGTCTTCTTTTTCTTGTTTCTATCCGTCTTTTGTAATAAAGTTGTAATCTTTTTTTGTGGGTTTTGTGCTTTTTGGTAAATCCTTAAATTTTATCCAATACCCATTTGTATATAGGTGTTTTTTAGTTCATGGCAGCTCAGATTTTGAGGCTTCTTGATGTGGCACCGCCTAAATCTTGATATATTTGTTTCCTGAATTTTGAGACAATTTACAATTTCTGAGATTTTGTATGATTTACTGATAGGAAATTTTAAGGCTTCATCCTTTAGGGTTCTGGGTAAATAGTGTCTAGTTGTATTAACTGTGTTAATTTGCCCCATCTGTTTTTGTTGTTGTTGTTTTCATAATGATGTGTCTTTTCCGTTTTGAAGAAACAGTTGTTTATGATCAAGCTAATGTTACGTCACCGAGATAAAGATATATACTTTGATCCAGGGTATTGGATTGTATAATGTCATAATTATTGTTGATTTATGTTTAGATTTGTTTGGAGAAAAAATAGTGATTGAATATAATTGCTGCAAGTACAATTGTGTAAAGATTTTGACTACTTCTAGGCTTTCCATTGATAATGCTATGTTATTGCTGTAATTTGTGAACATTTCTTAGTCCCTATGTAGAAGCCAACACTTGATGCAATTGCAAGCAAACAATAATAAATGATTAATTGTTCCATAAGCTTCCATCTTTTCTCCAAAGATATTTCATAGTGGCATAGAATGTATTATTAGACCCGGTAACTTTGCTTCAAAAGAGCCATAGAGGTATAATATTTAAAATGGTTATTGCAGGCAGATGCCAGGGAGAAGGAGTCTACAAGTGAAGTTATAAATTCTGGAAAAAACACACGCCGTTTAGATTTATCACTTAATATACCCCCAAGACATCCACATTTTGGTAGTATTGGAAGCGGGAAGGCTTTACTCCAGTCTCCTAGTGTTTCATCCAACGGTGGGACCTCATCACGGGGCATTTTTAGAGGTTTAAGTTTCAAAAAGAAGGATCCTCCCAATGGTGAAAGTAGCTCCCTTCTTCGTTCTGACACAAATGCACCACCACCCGGAAGCCCTGCTGTGACCAACCATATGTCCGCTTTAAAAGGGAAACGATGTACATCTCTTCCGGTCAAACATGGGTCAATTCCTTCCCCTTCAGTCACCACGCCCATTTCAGCAAGGACATATAGTGAACAACAAAAATCACAAGTAAGTTGTTCTCCAACAGTTGCATTACATCAACACACTTGCATAGAACTCATATATAACATGCTCGAGTCTGATCGGTGATCACTTGAGGTGGAAAAGGGGCAAGTCGCCAAGTCGGGAGGTTGAGTCACTGGTCAAGATGGGTCAAACAGATTGGGTTGACCTGAAACAATTTTTGTCCAAAGTGCTTATTTTTTCATGTTCATTTATAGATTAGTGTCTCAAATATTATTCTTATTTTGGGTAAGAATTAGTGTCTCAAATTTAATTACAAGATTTATACTACTTTTCAGTATCCTATTTTTCAATAAAATAATTAGTAGGTTATTCACATTGGTATTGTTTATATATGTTTATTCCTTCTGTTTAAGCAGAACATCAATCTCAAACACCCTTTTGAAAACTGATTTTTGAACGAAGCATTTAAATTAAGCAGGTTGGTATCTGCTTTTTACTAAGCAGATATGCACTTTAATATAAACAACCCGAAACACACCAACATGGTAGCTCTTAACTCATTTGATCCTTTCCCCTTTTAAGTTGATCTTATATACATGATGTTTGACCGTTTAGGAAAACGTTACCTGCATTAACCGGTTTATAAGTGAATGGTCTGAAATCGCCACGGAAATTCCCAATTTTGTTTGACTGAAATTTTGTTGTAAAGCAGATTTGAATTTTTACTGCACAACCATTATATTGTGACATGTTATTTCTTTATTGTTTTCCCTGCAGATAGGGGCGGCACAACCTTCAGTTTCGAGGTCTCTTTCTGTGCCTGGACGAAACATTGTTATTGTAAGATCAATCTCATTTGCAACCCGCAGGGATAATGATCAAATAGAAAGTGCTGATGGTATGTTCAGACCATATAACATGTTGCAATCACTACTGTTAGTTGCAGGTTGCTTTTAACTTATATGATATAATTGCTTGTCAAATGAAGATCATAACAGTCCTGTTCAAGTGGAAAATGATGAAGAGATTGACGAGGAAGAAGCAGTTTGCAGGATCTGTTTTGATACATGTGATGAAGGTAATCAGCTCAAAATGGAATGCAGCTGCAAAGGTGACCTAAGACTTGTACATGAAGAATGTGCTGTCAAGTGGTTTAGTGTCAAAGGGAACAAAAACTGCGATGTTTGTGGTCAAGAAGTCTCAAATTTACCAGTGACTTTACTTCGTATGCATAGTTCTGTTCAAAGACAAAATATCACAGCACAAAATCAACAGGGTCTCAATTCTGCAACAATAAGGTACATAATTTCTTAAGTTTATGCTTGAGAAATATATGCAGCGCTTAAACATAACTGGACACCAACTCCTAGAACTTGATATATATATATATATATATATAGGGATAGGGGGACAATCAAATAAGAACAGTTTTAAAAATAAGAACGGTGAGAATACTTAAAAAACATCATTTTGATGCATTAAAAGTCCATAAAACTAACATAGTGCTTAACTAATTATCATTATTTAAGTGTTTAACAACACATTGATCCGTCAAAATTGAAAAAATCACGTTTTTTGGTGGATGCATTATTTAGAAGAATATGCATCCAAGATGGATGCACAAAACAAAAAACATGATTTTCTTGATTTTGACAGGCCAATGTGTTGTTATACACTTAAATAATGATAATTAGTTAAGCACTATGTTAGTTTTATGGACTTTTAATGCATCAAAATGATGTTTTTTAAGTGTTCTCACCGTTCTTATTTTAAGACTGTTCTCACTGGAGTGTTACCCTATAGGGATATATATATATATATATTTACATCTTAACTATTATTGGGAAGATTGAAAAGCAGAAATACTCGTGATGTTGTCTTTACACATTTTTTTACTTTGTTGGTTTCTCATATTTTAAATGGGAAATTCCTATATGTTTTATGCAGTGCCTGGCAGGACTTTGTGGTGCTAGTTTTGATCAGTACAATATGCTACTTCTTTTTCCTCGAGCAGCTTCTGGTGAGCCCTCTTTTCCTTAATTCGGTGCTTCCCATATATCCTTTTCTTGGCTTCTGGATTTCTGGTGACGATATCACATTATGCAGATCCACGACCTGAAAACTCAAGCTGTTGTGATTGCGGCACCATTTTCTTTTACATTTGGCATTTTATCATCTACATTTGCGGTTATTCTAGGTATGAGTTATTCTAAAAGTTTCTCATGGCATATATAATGTTGCAACACAATCTTACAGTAACCTTGTTTCAACTACAGCAATCAGAGAGTATATTTGGACATATGCGGCTCTTGAATTTGCACTTGTAGCTATGATTCTACATTTGTTTTATTCTTGGGTAAGTGACATATTTGAAGGGTATTTTGGGAAAACTTGTGATGCTACATAGCTGGTTACCTGAAATCATGAACAAATTCATTTGTTTGTTGCAGCTTCAGTTGAAGGCAATATATGCAGTAATGCTGTCATCAGTTTTGGGGTTTGGAACAGCTATGACCCTCAATGCATTGTATATCCGCTACTTTGTCTGGCGAGTTCAAATCCCTCGAGAATCCAACAGCGTTTAATGAGTGAAATATGTTACATATTATATAAATTGTGTACATAATTAATCTCTCTTGACACAAGGGGCTAATCAGTCTGGAGGTTCATTTCCATAATTCCATTGACCTCAGTGGGTTGTACCAGTGTTGAGGGGAAAATGTGTTTGTACTAGTGTTTCCTTTGTATTTCTTGAAAAAATGGTCTCCATTTTGGAGTCCATGATGATTTCTCTCTATAAAAATGGTAATTTTGTAGATTGCTTGTGTTGGATTCCAGAAAATATCCAAATGTGACGTACAGGGAAATACGCCACTTCAAAAATATCTGAATATGCTAAATGATATTTCATAAACCGATTCGATAATGAATTATGGTATAAACTTGTTAATAGCAATCATAAATTTACTGAACTTTTTTGTCTTATTGATGATTAAAATGTATACAAAAGATGAGAGCCATTTCCTTTACAAAATGTGGTACCTTAAAATTAGTTGCATTATCTGTTAGTCCAGATTATGGTAACATATCTAGTTCAGTTTTTCTTCATAATATTCAGATATGGAATGAAGGTGCATGATATATCCAGTTGACTTTCCAGATCTATGATTGTTCAGTATATTGACTTACTAATATAAGTCATCAAGTCAACTATTTTTCTTGCTTCTTGCAGAGGATTCATGTGCTGGATAACATGTTCATTAAATTGTACTTTGCATAATCTATATTTAATTACATCCCACTTGAAATTAGAATGTGACCTTTTCCGCTCATATAAGGGCATGCAAGATTTGGTTTTAGTCAATGCCCAAAATGGTGACCATCACAAGAGTATGCCAATGGTTGTGCTTAATACTATTCATAGTCTCGAAAACAGAATGTTCAGATGACGTTGAAATGACTTACATGCAAAGTGCTATTGCCAAAGGAGCTGGTACGCTTGTTTCCTTAAACTCTCTGTGTGCGTGTTTATGTGTGCGTGCTAAAAATGTTGTGCAGTTTGTCTAGATGGAAGCCCACCAGCATACCAGTTTGATAAAGGATTCGGAGAAGGTGTTGACAAGTGGTTAATTCACATACAGGTTAGTCATTTCATATGTTCATGTATCCACTTACTCTTAGTAATTGAAGTATCATACAAATATTCAATTCATAAACATAACTGTTGTACCCTTGTTCGATATGCAATCTGCATACACGTAGAGATATGTTGGCCTCATTCTTTTATGACCTTAACCTTAGTATGGGAAGTATCTTACATGATTAATAGTTAGAAACAAAACTGTGAGATGCTATAAAAAGTACCATGAGCTTAATACAAACTTATGTTCGTTTAGGGGGGAGGATGGTGTGAGTCGACAAAAAGTTGTCTTTTACGTGTCAACAAGAGCAATGGAGTGGGTTCATCAAAACTTATGCAAAAATTTAATTTCACAGGAGTTTTCAGTAGTAAGCAAGAGTTTAATCCAGGTAGGTGCTCATATGTGTACAATATTAGACATATATATATAGACTTATATCTGTGATGCAAATAAAGTTTGTTCGAATTCTCAGGTTTCTACAACTGGAATAGAGTCATCATGAGGTATTGTGATGGAGCATCATTTACAGGGGACGTCGAAAAAGTTGACCCTGTAAGTCATGCTTTTTGGAGCTCCATCACAAATTACAGTGATTCAATGTTTCTCATTTATTTTACAAATTTCAGGCTACTAATCTTCATTATAGAGGTGCAAGGATCTTCAATGTTATATTGGATGAACTACTAGCAAAAGGACTCAATAAAGCATCCAGTGTATGCCTCTCTCTCTCACACATACATCTATTCTCTCTATGTAATACATATGTTCTAGCGATGATACTTAAATAATGGTGGCAGGCGCTGCTAACTGGTTGTTCATCTGGTGGGTTAGCTGCCATATTATATTGTGATAAGTTTCGAGCCAGGTTGCCAACAACTAGTCGAGTAAAATGTGTTCCAGATGCGGGTTTTTTCGTTCATGTGTAATTCACCTTTTCTATAACTTGATTCTTAATCAATCCAAAGATAACTGTCTTCTATCATCAATATTACATATCTAATTCATCCTATTTTCTAACAGGAAAGACATATCTGGAAAATACCACTTTGAAAAGTTCTTCACCAAGATCGTTAAACTACATGTTTTCCCTCTTCTCTACCTCCATCATATTTTACATGCGCATATATGTGTGTATACATACAAAATATATCAAATTGCGAGTTCTGATAAGGTATTTGTTTTTTGGCTGTAGAATTCAGAGATAAATTTGCCCTCCTCATGTACTTCAAAGATGAAACCTGGTTTGGTAAGCTCCATTTTTCTTCAATACTACTCATTTTGCTAACACAAGAGTACAGTTTGACTTTCAAAGTCAAACAAACTACATTGTTAACTTTCAAATTGATACTATCACGTGAAGTATCAATTAAATGGCTCTGTAAGCTTTATAAAACCACAAAAAGGTAACAGTAGTTAAGAAGTTATAAGGGATCTTAATGTTAATACCTCCCCTTAGCAAGATATATAGTTGACCTCAAAAGTCTACTATAAAGCTTTCTTTTATTTAATGTCATGAAACTAAAATATTCAATACTGTTGCAGTGCTACTACCCACAGTTCATTTTGCCAGAAATCAAGACACCCGTTTTTGTCATAAACTCGGCATACGATTCATATCAGGTCTGTCATCTTCATGTGTATGTTTAGTGTGATTCTATATGTACATGTGATATATGAAATCGTCTGAATCACTTCAACTTGATATTTCATTCAAGATACAAAACATCTTAGCCCCAAAGAAGGCTGATAACCACGATTCATGGTCAGCATGCAAGTCGAATATATCGAATTGTTCCCCTATCCAACTCAAAAGATTGCAAGGTCATACTTTAAACGAATCTTATATGCATTATTGAGTTGTATAGTACAAAGTAACATAAGTACGATTCCATACAATTTTCTTCTTCTTTACTTTCAGATTTTAGGTCAGATTTCATAAAGACATTGAGAGCAGGACAGGGTAAATCCAAATTCAACTCCACCTCAAGAGGAATGTTCATTAATTCTTGTTATTCCCACTGCCAAACAGGGAATCAGATTAATTGGCTTGGAGATCCTGCTTCAAAGCTTGATAACAAGGTGAGCAATAATATATCTTAACAATTCTATACTAGAGGACACATACACTTTTGAAATTCTAGAGTTAAAATACAATACTCTTCAACCCAAATATTAGATAAAATTTGATAACAAGAAGTGTGGAAAACGCAAGTCTATAAATACTAAAACCCTATTGTTTTATCTATATAAGTTTACTGTCATTATCGTTCCAAAATTTTGTAAATTTTAATATCGAAGTTGCAATGGAACTCATTAACTTTGAAAGTGTCTATTTCTGTAAGGAATCGAGTATTTGTTTGTTTTGTTTTTATGTTGAAATAGTTCACTTGTGATGCTCAGGCTATTGCTGAGGTAGTCAGTGACTGGTTTTATGAAAGAAACACAACTCAGTTGATTGACCGCCAACATAAATTGCCACAACAGTGTTGATTTCTTCGCATATGTCAATCATAACATATGATTTTGAGGATGCAGAATAATGTTCTTGTGTTACCTAGAACTATATCATCTATCATATAATATTCATACAAAAACATGTAATTTTAAGATATGCAGAATTATTGATTTATTTATGAAATGTAAGAAGATATGCAGAATTATTTTAAGTGGTATCCATGCTTTAGGGAAGTGCGGAAAATGAAGCATCAAGTACTTATTTAGCACTGCAGAATTTGTCTAACTTCATAATGATGAGTAACATGGAGAGGGGACTGCTTTGAAATCGGTCTCTCCTCTGACCAAAGCTCTAAATTTACAGTCCCAAAACCCCAATGCACAAGGCACTTGTAAACCTGATTAATGTTAAAGTTGTTGACTAAACCCAATCCAAGGCAATTGTCAACGAGCATCCATTCACCTAAATGAAGAACAATATTAATCAAGTTTATAGTATACTAAGTATATGATTGATTATAATATCGACATTTACCATTTGGGCGAAGATCCCCTTCATACAGCTGCTTGTCAGAATCTGGCCATACATCGTGCTTGGACCCGTTGATGGAGGTAAATGTTACATATGACTCGGTTGGGTGCAATAGACTAAATGTTGGATTTATTTGTAAACAAGCAAGCCTAGGAAATGGTAACAATACTTGTCACAATTGAAGGGAAGCCCATAAACCAGCACAGTAGAATTATAAATTAAAGAAATTAAAAGGTGGAATGACTTATGTTTAACAGGTCGGACATGTAAAATAAACAGAATAGATGGTATAATTGGTTACCCGGCAAATAATTTAAAAGTTTAGGTCTTAATCGGTTACCCAACCGACCCAATCTGCTCATTTTGCCACCTCTCACAAAAACAGAATAGATGGTATAACCAACCTTGAATACCCTCCGGAACCAGCACCAACATTGCGTGCTACAAGGCTTGAGTCGATCCTCAGAACTTTTGGGTTATCTTCTAAAATTGAAATGTTTCTTTCAATAGCTAATCCACCTCCAACATCACCTACCATTTTTATAGAATCCATCTCTCCTATCTGTTCAAGATTTTGACTGTGCCATAGAGGCGAATCAGATAATGGAATCATTGTTAACTTGAATATTAGAGAAGGTAACATTTTAAGACTAAAAGGGAGCAAACTTACTCAAGGACAGTATACTCTTGGGAACAGCCAGCAGATCGGTAATCAGTACCACTATATTCTTCATACCCATTAATTTCACCCTGACTATGGAACCACTGAGTTCCTGTCATGAAAGTCAAATCTATGATTAGGGTTTAACAAGTCTAGCAGCAAGCATATTTCTGGATTGATAATTATCTTCATATCAGATCAGATGTGTCTACTTTCAGTCCCATCATTCTACTTGCTTCATTCCTAAAGAAATTGTAAGGTTTGACCGGCCAGACATGTAGTATATTAGAAAGGTTTGACCATCAAACTAACATCTTAGATACCTTTCGATAATTATAACATAGATGAGCCAACTAGACCCTGAAACAAAATGCCGAGCAAATCAAGTTTACCAGTAGGAAGGTGCTCCATAGAAATAATTCGACCACCCATCCAGGGAACCACTTGGAGAGCCCATTCACCATGTTTAATATCATCAGGAGTTCGTGAAAGCTCAATCCCTTTATGTCGGGATGCTTGCTCCACATCAGGAATACATCTTGCAGTTTCTGCGGTTACCATCAGAAAAATAACAGGCAGAATATGATAATAACTGCATGAATGCTTTTACAATATGAGATGGGAAAAAAATAAGTAAAAACGATGGACTCGAAAGTATTTGAACAAAACTATACTTACCCATCCGCAGCTTGTAATTGTTTTTGGTTGCAAAAATTAGTTTTGACATTGCATCATCTGATGGCATAACAATTTGCAGATCCTCTCCATCAGTGCCCCATGCATCGATCTGAAAATATAGAGTATAAAAATGAACACCGAAATGTGCATAAAATGAAGAAAAACAGATAAAATGAAACACCTACCATAGCTCCTTCACCGAGCAATAGGTGTACATGTAACCGGCGACCTGGCCTCTTCCACAATCCTTCAGTTTTGCAAACACTCACTGTGACAACTGAATACTTCAGCTCCGCTACATACGTTGTCAGGAGATAACCTCCATTAGTATATCCATAGCCATCACCATCATCTTCAAACAGAACACCTTCAGCTTTACCTGCAGTTGCAAGTAGCAATTATGTTGAAAAAAAAATAAAAGAGAAACATATAACGCTAATGAGGCATGGCCATATATTGTTACCGTTTTCATCCAAAGAAATAAGCAATGACAGATCCTCAGTTGGATTAGATTCACCAATATGTTGATGAGCTGGACCAAATGGGATAATTGATCCACCTTGTAGATACAGTACTGGTAAATCCTGAGCCCACAAAACTATTAGACCATTCATTAAAAAAATACAATTAAATTATCAAATAAAACATAAGAATTATCTTCTTCTGGGGGGATTCATACTGGATGTGAATCTTCGAAATCAAAACTCATCCAAATGCCGTCAGGCAATGCATGCTGCAGTTGATGCACTCCAAGATCACTCACAGTACTGTGACAGTAGAACATCATATCAATACTGACCTACTAATTGCATGACTAAAAAATTGAATGTAATGACCCCTAGGAGAAAACAAAGAAAGAGATGAGAACCTTGCATATACCAGAAGTGGGCCCAACAAGAAAGAACTCTCATTTCTTCTTAACTGAGAATTCTTAGAATCTGCCAAATTAAATTATGAAGTTGAAGAAACTTAAACACAAACTTATATGCTAATATGTAGAAGAACTAAACTGTAGCATCAAGGCATACCAGCAAAAAATGCAGGAGTTGCCACCGGTGAACCTTTACTATGTGCCAAGTAAAAAAGTGTATATATGTGTGGTATAAGGCGGTACCTCCTCTTTAGTGCCAAACGACAAACTTCCTCACACTGTGAAAGGTACACGATATTTAAAGATATGCTATCATTTTTGTGTAATATGATACTTTTTTGCATGGTTTAACAATAATTCAAGTATTCAACAAGTCAAATAAGGGTCCCACCTCTTCCCCGAAGGACCAAGGCTCATGATCAACAGTTCCCTTCTCGGAATGCCCACGACAAAACGGAAACATAGACCCAATGCCCATCCATCTTCCAAACATCTTTGGTGTTGCATTGCCGATAAATCCACCAATGTCAGGACCTGAAAGTGGCTGACCACTAAGCCCCTGAATCACAACGGACTCATTAAGCCAAATGTACTACTAAACAAATTCATTTCATACAAAGATCATTTTTTTGTAACTAGAGCAGAAGCTTGGTTATAGTAAATAATTCTCGCAGATAACATAACCTAGCTACAATGTATGATATTCTAATACACTATTCCATGAAATATACTGACGCAGCTTACCAGCTGGAGTACCATAGAGATGCTCATATGCAGGTGTTCCCAAGAAGAAAGATTATCCCCTGTCCATGTAGCAGCATACCTCTGACTACCTATAAACCCAGCTCGAGTAAGAACAAATGGGCGTTTCTTAGGGTTGGCTAATTTCATGCTTTCATATGTGGATCTTGCCATCAGCATGCCATAAACCTAAATCAGAAACTTTATTAGCATACGAAAACTCTACTCTGACCAAAAGTTATGGCCAGTTAAAGTTCCTGTTCCTCATGCACCCTTGTGCATATATGAATCTGCCTATCGAATAATTTACTGTTTGTCAAAGATAGCCAAGTGTGTATCTCACGGACAATTTCAATTATAACTCTACTGAATGATGAGGATTATTTAACAGTTAAACAGTCTAGAGAACTTGTTTTCATATCTCAACTAAAAATGCTGAACATCTGATTTTTTTTTCAAACCAATAGTGAACACTATATACTCAAAGGTGAAAATAGAATGATGTGAACATAATCAATAGTTAGATTTAGATCTGCTCCCGGTATTCTGCTAGTGGTCTCTGTTCTAATACCAGGTCGACTACTTAGAGAGCTGGTAACTGGTAACCCATATATATTAAATTGTTTAATCATTTCCTAACCAACTGACGTTAATTGATGCTTTAACATGTCCCAGTTAATACGGATTCTCAGGCCAAAATAGTTATTTACCTATAATATGAATCTTTTTTGTTGCACTGAAACACATGGTCAATGACCCAAACCATTAGTATGGAAGACTTTCAATTGAAATCCTTGGCATATCATAGAGTAAAAAAGTGAATCGACATTGAGGAATAAACAAGGTAGCTCACATTGTGGTAGTGTGAGTGATTCTGATGACCACCAAGTTCAGCATCTCCCCTATGAATGTTACTCTCAGGCATTGTCTTTGTCATGGACTGGTAAACAAATAATAATCCAGTGAGATAATAGACTAAAAAGATTATTTAGAGAAAATATGTAAATAGGCACCTCAAAAACAGCTGGTTCATTCATATCATTCCATATACCATCCACTCCCTTAGATACAAAATCTCTGACTAGATTAGCCCACCACGAACGTGCTTTCTCTTGAGTAAAGTCAGGAAAAACACAAGGTCCTGGCCATACCTCTCCTATAAAAACAGAGATACAGCCTGTAAGATACAATCTGAAAACAGTTGAAAAGTAAAGGCATAGGCATACCAACAAAGGGTTCTCCGTCTGCTGTTTGAACCCATATGTCTTTCTGCGATCCACTGTCATAAACAAAGTAACCAGTTTCATGCTTGATCCCTGGGTCAAGCATCCAGATAGCTTTGAAACCAGTACAATGAAGATCATCCGATAGAGATTTTGGATTAGGAAATTTTTCCTAAGACCAATAAGAAGGAATAGTAGTCAAATGTGACATGAATTGCATACACATAAATGTGGCTAGCATTAAATATGTTTCTTTTCCCATAGAGAGCTTACAAGAATATAAAATATATTTATTGACAGGATTTTTTTGACACGATTAACATCAGCTAGTAATGCAGAGAAATTGAATGTAATTAAAAGATTTATTGGCTTGAGATAGTGATGAAATTCACTTTCAGATGTATGTAAATAATTATTACAGTATGAGAACATACCTGGTCAAATGTGAAACAACGAAATCCATCCATGTAGTCAATATCCATCCATATGACATCACAAGGTATATTTTTATCCCTAAATGTCTTGGCAATCTGCACAGTAAAATCAGCTAAATGTTGTCCTCAGAATAAAACTTTTAATGTTACTGAGAAAAGTTCAATATACCTTACGAACACGTGAATCGGAGACGTAGCTGTAACGACACTGGTGATATCCCAATGACCATTTTGGTGGCATGAAAACAGTTCCTAACAAAAAATATCAGGGACATCAGTCCAGTCGTATCAGGTGCAAAACATATATACTAAATATAAAAACAAGAATATCAAAGTCAAGATTTCAAAAGACTAATTTCTTCATGTTAATAAGAAAGGCTAGAGTGCTCATACAAATTAGTATACTATCATGTTCATAAGAGTTGGTGTATTATATGAGGTTGAAATTCTTTTATATAAGTTAATTTTTCAATAATCATACTATCTCTGGAAGTTATCATTTCAGAAACTAAACAAGATACCATACTTTAAGTTTAATCAGTCTTGGGAGAGTAGGTTTAATAAGCTTAACTTAATGACCACGGAGAGAGTAATAGGAAGAAGGGGATGTATAAAAATGAGTATACACCAGAACTTCAACCAGTATGCAACTTTAGAATTAAAGTTTCACTGCCATGTATCCATGAGCTTTCAGAATCATTATAAATATCAGATATGCTCGTAAATGCATGGTTCAGTATATTACCAATTGCATGCGACAATGATATCAAAGCAGCAGTTGCGGAAGCAAATGGTCCGAATGTAATGACAGGAAAAGACGACGGGGCACTAAGCTTCGCTGTAGATTCTTTACACAGATCAATCTATTCATGTTTTTAAAATAAGATAATGAGTGCATGACGACTATAACAACAATTTATTCAGAAAGTGAAAAGTTAGATGTGTTGGTAATCTCAAACACCTCACAGCGATTTGTTGTATCTGCAAGAATTCCAAATGCCTCTCCGTTAGGAAGAATGGCCAGAACCCAAGGATGTGATTGATACAATGAGGTGGTTTCACTCCCATACCCCCATGCATCAGTATTCCATGTGAAGACCTGCAATTATTGAATCCGTCAACACCCCAAAAATGTAGTTAACATAGATTGTAACATCTATAAAAAACAAAATATGTACAATAAAGTAATGATAGGAACCTACCCTTTTCCCAGTTCTTTCAAGTTGTCCACTAACTTCACCTGTTCCATAGAATGAGGTTCCTGCTGGAAGCTAATGACCATAATCACTAGCTTTAGTGAGACAAATAAATAACATCCGCAAACGCATGGCATAATCCAAAACAGAGCATAACATATCAAAAGTATATCTAACACAACAGTTTCTTCAAGAAGGTGCAACTGACCTCGAAATAGACAATTTGTTGCCCGGCAACAAATTCAGAAGTTGGGATATATGATGGAAATTTGTGATTACTCATAACAGGTACGTCCCTTTTTTGGGGATCAACAAAAGAAAAAGTGGGAAATGCCAACTTTCTAGCATCAGCAGAACAATCAAACCTGAAAACACCTTCTTCCAGAATTGGTTCAAAAACCATATTATAACGATTGACCTCACCAGCCACAGATGACCCTGCCTTCTCTCCCATCTCAGACTTGGCTAATATTCGGTGAATGGAGCTTATTGTTGTTTCTGCTAAAGAACTATGCGTTTTAGCTGATTAAATACCATAACAAATCAATCATGTTGACAATCTGATGTGTCAACTTTGCAAAACCACTATTTTATTGATCAACGAAAGCATATTACCCACACCAAGTAAACAGAAAATAAATAAATGAAGCTTTAACAAACGAAGTTTCAAAACTAACCTCGTGGTTCCACTAAAGCTGATTAAACGACATTCTGCACCTTTGTTCCTAAGGTGGCAGCGACGTGGTTTGATGGTTACGTGAGGGGTTTACATGAAATTTGGACCCTTTTTCTGTAGTATATTAGATTCCTGAATTTGAATATAGAAGTTTTACCCCCCAGAAAGTGAAGTTGTATTGACTGCAGATTTAAAAGAGATCTTCACACAATGTACAACTGTGGTAGGTAAGATTCCACCATAATTTATACAGTATTATAATAATCATTGATTTATCTCTACAAAACCTTAAACATCCAATGAGATCAAAGCTTTGAACTTGATCACGTGAAAATTGAACTAATATGCATTTTGGCCTATATTTAAAATAATGATAATCACATATGTAAAAAAAATAGACAATTTTATGTTAATATGTATGTCAACGTTTCTTATTACTGACTAACCATAATCAAATTCGTTACATCAAGTGCACACCAAACAGACCTAACTGATGATAGTTACTTGTAAATTTCGAATGATTTTTATGTTTTTTTATTGATGTATACCCTTTTATTGTTTATCTTTATTCCCAACAACTTTTAACTTAGCAGCAAAAATTACATAACTTTGACTTACAAAGGCAAACACGCTACTCTAAAATTAAATCCAAAGAAATAGATGCCAATTGGTAAGAGTATTCCAACTTATTATATCCTAAATTATTGAGTTCTGAAGTTTACTTGAGCTATCACACATATATAGATTTTAGAAAAAATATCTACATTGAAGTCGAATAGCAGCTCATTTGACTTCTAAAGTCAAAGTATGTCTAATATTGGGATGGAGGGAACAGATGTATACATTTGATCCTTTATGTTGATATAGTTTTTGTTATTGGATCTATGAAAGAAACAAAGCTCAGTTGATCGATCACCGGCATAACTTGCCTCGACAGTTCCCATAACAATTGTTTATAGATGAGAAAAAATCTAGGTATGCTTCCCAAATATATGTTATCCATTATATAATATGCATACAAAACTAAGTATCTACTCTCAATATCATTATTATTAAAATGTGAGGAGATATGGAACACTGTTCTAAGCAGCATTATCTACAATTTAGAAATACATACAGATTGTGTCGTCTGACTTCACATTCTATGGAATCTGCCTAACTTCATAACTGTGAGAAATACTAAGAGGGGATTGCTTTGAAACAGGTCTGTCTTCTGACCAAAGCTCTAAATTTACAGTCCCAAAATCCCAGTGTAAAAGACACTTGTAAACCTGGCCAATGTTAAATTTGTTAACCAAACACAACCCAAGGCACTTGTCAACTAGCATCCATTCACCTGATAGGCCAAATGAAAGAAAGTTAATTTCATCGAGTTGCATGACATAACCTAAAAATATATATCTGTTGAAAATTTACCATTTGGGCGAAGATCCCCTTCGTAGAACTGCTCGCCGGATTCTGGCCATACATCATGTTTGGACCCATTGATGGAGGTAAAAGAGACATAAGATTCGGTTGGGTGCAATAGGCTAAATGTTGGATGTATACGTAAGCAAACAAGCCTGGGAAATGAAAGATAACAGTCGTCATGATTAATGAAATATATAACTTACTGAAAATACAAGAGGTGGTAAAAGTAAAAAAACCAACCTTGAATACCCCCCGGAACCAGCACCAACATTTCGTGCTACAAGGCTGGAGTCAATATTGAAAACTTTGGGATTATTTTGGGAGATCGATATGTTTCTTTCAATAGCTAATCCACCTCCAATATCACCTTCCATTTTTAAAGATTCTATCTCTCCTGCTTGCTCAAGATCTCGACTGTTAAAGAAAAATCTGGTTTAGAGTTTTGTCTATTTAGAAAAAGTAGTTTTTTATGATCAAAAGGATTAATGATTAACTCACTCAAGGACAGTATACTCTTCGGTACAACCAGCAGAACGATACTCAGTACCACTATATTCTTCATAACCATTAATTTCAACCCGACTATTTAGCCATTGAGTTCCTGTTATAAAATCCATATATATGTTACAGGTTTAGCAATTCTAGCGAAACACATTTATTTCTCCCGATTGATTATTTTTTAATATTTATAGCAAACTTGTTTCGCTCCCAAAGAAATTGTAATGTTTGACCACAGACAGTCTAATAGAAAATATCATCAGTTCTTTGTGTGATCACACTAGATCGATTACCTGTAGGAAGGTGCTCCATGGAAATTATTCGACCCCCAATCCAAGGTACTACTTTTAGAGCCCATTCACCACATACGATTTCCACAGGAGTTTCTGAAAGCTCAATCCCTTTACGTCCAGGCGCCTGCCCCACATCAGGAATACACTTCACAGTTTCTGTAGTTCACATTAGAAAAATAACATGCAGTTAATATTGAAGAATAACATAAAAAGTAAGACAATCACTACAGGCAATTGTTATATAGCATAAGTTACTTAGAAGAAGCATAATTACCCATTCGAATCTTGTAATTGTTCTTGCTAGCAGAAATTAATTTTGACACTTCTTTTTCTGATGGCATAACGATCTGAAGATCCTCTCCATCAGTACCCCAGGCATCAACCTAAACAACGTAAAACAACCGAAACTTAAAATCCTGAAAAAAAAAGGTAAAACAGAGAGAAATAAAATAGAACACATACCATTGCTCCTTCTCCGAGCAATAGGTGTATATGTAAGCGGCGGTTTGGCCTTATCCACGATCCTTCAGTCTTAGAAACACTCACTGTGACAACCGAAGCTTTGAGCTCAGCAATGTATGTTGTCAGGAGATAACCTCCATTAGTATATTCATAGCCATCACCAGCATCTTCAAAGAGAAAACCTTCAGCTTTACCTGCAATATCGAGTTGAACGGTGAGACTTCTAACTAATTATTAGTAAAAATTGATGACGCACGGCTACATATATATACCATTTTCATCTAACGCAACAAACAATGATAAATCATCATTTGGATTAGCTTCACCAACATATTGATGAGCTGGACCAAATGGGATAATTGATCCGCCATGTAGATACAGTGCTGGTAAATCCTGAGAAAGTAAAAAGATAATTATATGAATCCATACAGTGGCGGCATGCAATCAAATTGCCAAATACAAGATACTAAAACAGTTCAATCTTCAGGGGATTCATACTGGATGTGAATCTTCAAAATCAAAACTCATCCAAATGCCATTAGGCAATGTATGCTTCAGTTGATGCACCCCAAGACCACTCACAGTGCTGTGACATTAGAACATCAATTTAGTGCAGATTATACGAATCATAAGTTGAATGCACAACCCTTTCAGTCATCCACAATTATAGAGAATATATTGAGAACCTTGCATATACAAGGAGTGGCCCCAGTAGGAAGGAATTCTCATTTGTTCTTAACTGGGAATCTTTTGAATCTGCAAAACAAATATGAGACCGATGATGCATAGTCCAAACTCACTCTTAAATTCTTCAGATTGCTAGTAGAAAGTGTAATAGTAGTTGGGTTAGATCTGTAATCCTTGGTCCAACATTTCCCTCATTGTATGAAGTCCCAGCATCTTGCTCAATTCATTTTAATAAGTTCAAATGCCGTTTACAAAAATTATGGGTGCAAGTATATTCATAGCAGTAGAACGTACCAGCAAAAAAACTGGGGGCTGCCACCGGAGAACCTCTAGTATGTGCGAAGTAGAAAAGTGTATATATGTGTGGTATAAGGCGGTAACGCCTCTTTAGGGCCAAACGACAAACCTCCTCGCACTATGAAATGCACATGATATTAAAAAGTGAAAAGCTTGATTCAAGAAGTCGGAAAAGGAAAAAGGGCCCTACCTCTTCCCCAAAGGACCAAGGCTCATGATCGGCAGTTCCCTTCTCGGAATGCCCACGACAAAATGGAAACATGGCCCCAACACCCACCCATCTTCCAAATAATCTGGGTGTTGCATTGCCAGCGAACCCACCAATGTCAGGCCCGGAAAGTGGCTGACCACTAAGCCCCTGAATGACAAAAGAATCTTGCGAATCAAATCAATCTTATCCAAAACGTTAATCTATTTAAAATTTAACATAGTAAAGATGGATAACTTACTAGTTGGAGTACCATAGAGATGCTCATATGTAGGTGTTCCCAAGTGGAAAGATTATCCCCAGTCCACGTGGCAGCATACCTCTGACTACCGATAAACCCAGCTCGAGTAAGAACGAATGGTCGTTTATTTGGGTTAGCTAATTTCATTCCTTGGTATGTTGATTTCGCCATCAGCATGCCATAAACCTAAATGAGAAAGTATATTCATAAAAGGTCCATATACCCCTCCAAGCACTTTAGACTGATTTATAGCAATAACTGCATTATTCTTTGACAAACATGCCTGGCAAACAAACAAATAATCTTACGTTGTGATAGTGTGAGTGATTCTGAAGTCCGCCAAGTTCAGCATCTCCCCTATGGATGTTACTCTCAGGCATCGTCTTTGTGATGGACTGCATAAATGATAACAAATTTAGTCAGATAACCAACTACAGGTGGCAAAATGGGTGGATCGGGTAATGGGTCAAAATAGGATAGCTTCAACCAGATAGATCTTTGTACAGGTCAGGTTATGTTGACGTGATACACTTTTTCACAAATACTTCATATAAATCTATGGTGTCAACTACCATTACAAAAATTATACAGTTGGCACCACCTTCGACCTGTTTGACCCATTTCCTGTAAATATGTTTTTATTTTACATGTTCCCATTCAAAAGAAATGGGTTTCGATAGGAAACTCGGCAGAACGATTACAACAACGTAAAAATAAATAAAATAAAAAAGGTTTGAATATCACCTTGAAAACAGCTGGTTCGTTCATATCATTCCATATGCCATCCACACCGTTAGATATAAAATCTTCGACTAATGTTGCCCACCAAGTACGAGCTTTCTCTTGAGTAAAGTCAGGGAAAACACAAGGTCCTGGCCATACCTCTCCTACAAAAACAAAAAAAAAGAACTTGTGTGAATCAAATTTAAATAAGCTGAACAACAAAAGCAATAGACATACCAACAAAGGGCTTCCCATCTGCTGTTTGAACCCATATATCTTTTTCTGATCCACTTTCAAAAACAAAGTAACTTTTTTCATTCTTGATCCCAGGGTCAAGCATCCAGATAGCTTTAAAACCATTTTCATGAAGATCATCCGCTAGAGATTTTGGATCAGGAAAATTATCCTGAGACCAATGAAAAGGATTAGTTGCAAACTGTAAAGTGAATATCACACAAATGTGTTGCCAACTACATGGCCAATAATATCAATGATGCATACATAAAAAATAAAAAATGATGCATCAATTTCTAAGACATTTAGTTATGGTTGAGTGACAAGTAGATTAATAAATTGTGACTTAAAATGAAGTTAAGATGTATGTACATATTCATTACTGCAAGAGAATGTACCTGGTCAAACGTGAAGCATCGAAAGCCATCCATGTAATCAATATCCATCCATATGACATCACAAGGTATTCCTTTATCCCTGAATGTCTTGGCAATCTACACAGTAAAAACCAGCTTGAAGATATCTTCAGAACAACAAACATTTAATGTGACAACTAGAGAATATTTTTTTCTTGGCAGATTTTAATGTACCTCGCGAACACGCAAATGAGAGTCATAGCTCCACCGACACTGTTGATATCCAAGTGACCACTTTGGTGGCATAAATACAGCTCCTGTCAGCAAAAAAAACAGGAATATTACCTCAAAATAATAACAAGAGTAATTATTTGATAAAAAAAAAAAAAGATAATATTGCTGATTTTGATAATCATTACAAATATGTTCACAAATACATAATTCAAGACTTACCAGCTGCATGTGATAGTGATGTCAAAACAACGTTTGCTGAAGCAAATGGGCCGAAGGTAATCACAGGAAAAGGCGAGGTTGCGGTTATCTTTACCGTGGATTGTTTACGAAGATCAATCTGTTGAATATATTTCAAAGACAGAGTACCAGTATGACGACTGTAATAGCAATTTCTCAAGAAAACCAAACAATTATATAAGTGGAGAACTTAAAGCACCTCACAACGTTTGGTTGTATCAGCGAGAATCCCCAATGCCTCTCCATTAGGAAGAATGGCCAGGACCCAAGGATGTGATTGATATAAGGATGTTGTTCCACTTCCATATCCCCATGCATCAGTATTCCAAGTAAAAACCTAAATTTATTTCATTTATCAAAAAAGTGCAACTAACAACATGATTATGACAGCCATACGCAATATAAACCACTAATAAAAACCTACCCTTTTTCCTGTTCTTTCAAGCTGTCCACTAACTTCACCAGTTCCATAAAATGAGGTTCCTGCTGGAAGCTAACTTACCATATTCACTAGCCTTAGCGAGACAGATAAATAGCATATTTGATCATTCTAGTATGGTAAGAATACACTACTGACCTCAAAATAGACAATCTGTTGTCCAGCAACATGTTCAGAAATTGGAATGTATGATGGAAGCTTGTGATTACTCATAAGGGGTACGTCTCTTTGTTTTGGATTAACAAAAGAAAGACTCGGAAATGCAGTATTTCTAGCATCTGCAAAACTATCAAACCTGAATACGCCTTCTTCTAGAATTGGTTCAAAAACCATTTTATGTGGTTCGATATCACCAACTTGCACAGATGTCTCTGCATTCTCTCCCATCTTAGACCCTGCTAAAATCCTCTGATCTGAACTCTTATTATTGTTTCTGCCAAAAAAAAAAACCGAAAACTTTTCATTTCTCAAAACTTTTCTCGAACAACCTAACTACTAAAGTCTTAAAAAGATAACAAGTTGTTTCACATACCATATATTATAACAATCTGGTTTGTGAATATAAAATGAAAACTTGGAAAATCCACTTCAGGGTTGGCAAGTACCAATACGGGTCGGGTTATAAATTCGTTCAGGTTCACTATACAATTCCAAGTCATAAACTTTATCTATCTATCTATCGATCGATCTATCTTGAAATTTTAACACAATATTAGTTTGTAATTGGATCACTCTTTGCCTGTTTGGTTAGATAAATACCTTCTATACATATTTAACAAATTTATATACAGAAATTTGAGCAACAAAAAAGATTAACTATCCTTGCAAACATCATGATTCTCATATTCATAACACATTAAAGAGAAAAAGCACAAATTTCTTATACTGTAAATTCAAGATGATGATGATGATGATGATGATGATGTAGGTTACCTGAGAAAATGAGTGAATTTGCGAGAGGGGGTTGGATTCTTGACAAAATTATAGTTTGTAAGCACAAATTTTGTATTATTTTTATTATTACTATTATGAGTGGAAAGTAGTACTGAAGGAAGAAAGCTATGAATTGTTATGTGTCTGCTTCTGGTACTAGTAGTGATATTCGTAGTCATTTATTTTATACTGTAATATATATTTATAAAATCCAAACAAAAAATGATATCTTTTGAGAAGGAACAGTAACAGTAATCATCATTTCTTTTTGCAACAAACAAATGTACGAATGCTCCAAACTTTGATCAGATCTTTCTCAGACACGTCTACTTATTATAACTTGTCTTTTTTCTCAAACACGTCTACTTATTGTAACTTGTCTTTTAATGTCTGATATTCAATCCATCACGTTATGTTCTTCAGTTTTTCCATAAGATTAAAAAAAAAAAAAAAAGGATTATAAATTGAATTTTCTTCTTGAGTTTAATTTAAAGATAAAATAAAAATGAAAGGGATAAAAAGTGAGATGATTTTTTGTTAATTTTGTTTAAAAAATGTTCTGCTCAGCGTAATTTGAAAAAAAGATAATACTACTTTCAATCAAATCCTTTCTTTATAACTTACATTCAACCTGTTAGGTCCCATATCAAATAACTTTGCTAAAATTTTATTACAACTCATATATGTGGGTTTTATGATATTGGGTTTTGTTGTTATAAATAAAACTTTATTACATGTAAATTTTTTTCCAATCTACATAATAAACAATTTTTTTTCTTATATCGTGTGCATATGAGTATTTCTATAAAAAAAAATGGTAAGTTTAATTCAAGAAATATATTGTAGAGATTAACATTAATGACTGATAGTTTTATAGTAGTGTTTGATTGTGATATAGATAGATTAGAGGTTGTTTGGTGAGCAATACCCACAATAATTTGGTTTAGAAAGACCAACAATTGTCCTTTTAAAGTTAGAAAATCATTTTAAAGTTCAATACAATAATATTTTCTTCTTTTTTTTTTGTATAAAAGGGTAAATCGGCGGAAACACTCCTTAGTCCCATGTAGCAAATTTGATACCTACACGATCACCCTGCAAGGCTACATGTACCAGGTTAGTTCTCCTAAGTGGCGAAGTAATCCACCACATGAGATCAGTTTTTTGAACCAGAGTCATTATAGATTGACACATCCACACATAGGGACCCAACATAACACAGGCAGGTAGCCAACTTCTCAAAGAAAAGTTGGTTAATAAATTCACCCCCACAAATGTGAGAAATATTCGAACTCAGGTGGACCTTCCAAAGTCAAAAACCTTATCAATGGATCATCATCCCCATTGGCTTCTTTTTGTATACAGTCGTAGCATTATTTCTTTCATTGAATTGATTGTTTTAATGATCTTTTTAAAATTTATACATGGTTACAAAATATCAAACTTTGTAAAATATGATCATTAAACTTTCAAAATTTATACAAACATGATCATTACAAAATTCTGATTCTGATGATGAGACAAATTTCTAAAGTTCACCGTTATTTTTAAACAAACTCTGAAGTTTCAATGGATAACTGGTGCAATAAAAAAATTTACGGTGCATTTTGAGTTTAATACCCTTATTTAATCGTAAATAATAAAGCGCTAATGTTTTTTATGTATAATATTGGAAATGGTCTCGCACTCCCGTGTTAAACATCTATTTGTGCAAAATTCGTCCAGTACAATCTTTGAAGTGAGTTGAAAAAGATATAAAAAATATCACAAAATACCCATTCACACAATGCTGGAAAAAAATTCGTCTTTCTCGAAAAAACATATACATTAACTATTATTATACGTATATATAACATAATAGCTGTAATTCACCAACACTTGTGTCAAAAGTCATCGTTTTCATTTACCATCTCCATTCACAACCCAACCAACTAACATTATTCATTAAAAAATTAATTTCTCTCTCTTATATTTAACTAACCCAACTAAATCTAACTTTTACACCCCCAACAATAACTCACTAACTCACCCAAACTATGTTTTTAATAAATAAAAATGTTATATAATTAACATTTCCTATATTCATAATTAGTTAAAAAAATTATATAAAAATTAAGGTATTTATCATCATCAATAAGAATAAATTAATTGGGTTATAAAAATATTTCACTTCCATCATACATATTTAACAAAATAAATAACTTATTTTTATATTATATATAAATATAAATTAAATGATACAATAAGAAGGTAAAAAGTAAGAAAAAAAACTACTTCATAATCGATTAGTCATTATATTGCAAGTGACTTTGCCTACAAACAAATTACTATATACTAGAAATCAAACGATAAAAAGTAAAACATAAAAGTTTGCAGGATTACAGTCACTTCATTTTAACAATACATTGTAAATTGAAATGCCAAGTTGTAACAAAGGCACCATCATCATCATATAAGAAAATGACGTGTAACAAAATTATTATTACGAGTACTATATAACAATTTAAGTCAACTTATCTACAGTAACCGACTAATGTCATGTTGACGTCAGTCTTTTTTTTTATTTTTACGATTGTGTAAGTTTGGAGTTTCTTATTTTTAATACTTAATTTTTAAATTTTTAAATTTAGTATAACTTTTTGTAACCTACTTAACTTTTGGATTCTTAACTTTAGTCTAACTTTTTATATGCAAACTTAAGTATAATTACTTTTTAAAATTTTTAATTTTTATCAATTAACTTTTGGTTTTAACTTTAATCATCTTTTTTTTTTTTTTTACTTTTGACCTTTTACCTTAAGATATCTAATTTTTACCATTTCTGAGTTTTTTATTTTTACCACTTAGCTTTTGAGTTTTTTAACTTTAGTCTAACTTTTTGTATACAAACTTAAATATAGTTTACCTTTATAACCTTTAATTTTTCTATATCTTATTTTAAGAATTCTAACTTTTACCATCAAACTATAGGTTATGGCCACCTATTTTTTTTTAGTTTCTATCCCTTTAAGTAAACCTTAAGTGTCCAAACTACTAAGTAATGTTGTATGTATTTTTGCATGACGCAACGATGATCCCGGGGTAAGGCCCGGGATCAAAAACTAGTTTGAAATATATACCATAGTCTATAAGTAAAGTAATAAACTAAGGACCAACTTACAGTCGGTTAACGAACGGGTGGGTTGGACATTACATAGTCCCCACCACAAATTTCCCACTATCTCCAACCAACCGGAAAAAAAAAAAAACCCATCGATGGGGTCATGGGGATGGTCTTGCACCAAGCGGGGCGAACATGTTCAGTAGGGATGAGCCGAAAATCCTAAGTCTCGAGTCCCGTCCCGGTACCGTCCCGATCTTGGTACCGGGAAGTGGTACCGAGTCCCACGTGGGATCGGGACCGGTATTGAAATTTGATGATTTTCGGGATTGGGACCGGGACGGAACCGAAAAAATCCCGCGAACTACGGGATTTCCCGGTACCGTCTCGATCCCGCCTTATTTGGGACCGGGACCGGTACCACGTTTTTGGGTTTTTCGGGACCGGTACGGGACGGGACCGGTCCCATGCCCAGGGCCCTGATCTTAGGGTTTAATGTTTACAAACTGACCAAACTTTGGGCTAATATTAATATACAGATTTACCCATTGTAGGCCCAAATTGTAGGCCCAACTAGTCTCAAGCTGATCCTAATTCTTAACTAGCCCAAATCTCTTGAATTTGATTGTTTTATTAAGATTATATTAATTAATAACTTATCCTAACGCCACATTACATTAAACTTTTTAGTTTTTAACTTTTTATACATGAATTTTTGGTACAAACTATAGGATTATCTGTGCAAACACGTTAATCTGTAGATAGAACGTACATATATAAAAAGTTATGTTCTTGTTATGTAGTGATAAAAAAACATGTATCTTAAAAGCAAATGAGATATTCAAATATCGGTCTCATGTCTTTTAGTCATAATGTAGCACGATTAACGACTGAAAATATGGTTTGCATGTCCTAACAGTTATTACCGAGTAACATGCGTTAAGCTAGTCTAGGCAGATTTTGTCATTTTTAAATGGTCATAAACCTTGGAGACGAACAAATTGTCCCTAAAAAGAGAAAGAAAAAAAAAAGAAAAAGGCTGATTTCCAATGGGGAGGCTAATTTAGATTTTAGATGGGTCTAATGTATGGCATGAGTGTAATGGCTTAGTCTTTTTTGAATAGTTATGATGAACGAGTTCCGATACTATACGTACGTAAGTTGTTAAAGTAAAATTATTCCAAAGGCCTACGGAGTTTTCATTTTTCAAGTATGTTTTTAAGCCAAGTTGAAATGTTTTCCTATGATGTCAAAATTATTTACAAAAAACGAAAAGAAAGTATGTAATGATAATTAATTTTGGATGGCAAAAGAATTTATGACAACATGTCATTCACATTAGCATTCAGCTAAGCACATACATGTTCATAAACGGAGGATTGAGTCGATCGGATGAAAATTAACCAGAAATTATATATTGTTTTTGCATCCTAGCTAGGTGATCGAAAATTTTCTGTCTAACTAGCTCGTACAATAATACTCAATCTGATGCCGATGAGCCAATAGGTTCCACTTTAACCAGGAAATTAACTAGCGACTAAAACTTTAGCATCAACAACTGAGTAGACATCTTGTTTGTTAACTTAAATCAATTTTAATTTTATATTTGGATTATATATGAAGTTGGATCTTGTCCGACATGAATCTGGATCTCGATCATGATAGACAAGCAAACATCTATAGTATAAGTCAGGTGGAAGTAAGTAAATAAATAAACAGATGAGTTGTACAATAATAAAAACGCGTTTTCCCTTACAATTATCTAATAGTAAAAAGGCAAATAAGGAGGTGCACATATATAAGCAACGGTGCTTATTGGAAGTCGTGCACATCCAAACCGGTTTAACCAAAACCGAAATCGAGTCCGGTCAAAACCGATTTTGACCAAGTCGGTTCGGTTTCTAAGCCAAACCGGTGGTTCGAAACCGGTTCAGGGTTTCTACGGCCAAATCGGTTTCAATACCGGTTTCACCGAACCGGATTGAGAAATCGGTTTCAAACCTATTCGATCCGAGATACCGTTTTCACTTAATTTCAAGTGTTTTTTATAAAATAACTTGGAGTTTTTTTGTATTAATTCACTAGATATTATTCATTAGAATGTATCTTGGGTCCTAGTCTCGAGTCATTAGCAATCACGTGGCCGAAAAACGATTTACATAGTTAAAACTAACAGGTTCGATTTTCGAATCGGTTTGGACCCGAACCGGTCCCCAACCAACCCAATCGGTTCGAAATTGGTCGGGTTTTCAAGCCTCTAAATCGTTTCCAAACCGGTTCGGGTTTGACCTCAAACCGATTTGGGTCAACACCCCTCCAAATCGGTTTGGACCGGGTCAGGCCCAAAACCAAAAACTGCCCACGACTAGTTGGAAGTACACTTGACACCCCTAATCTTCCTCCTTTAATCTAAAACGTCCTCCTCATTAATCCTCATTTTTTTTAATTATTAAATTTATAGGTCGACCTTATTATTAATAAAATAGTCTTTTTATCCTTAAAGTCTCCCAAAAATTATATTATATTATATTTATATTTATATCTATATATATACAACCTAAGAAAAAAACTTTACACATCTTCAACCAAAAACAAAAACCTACGATCGAAACAAAAAAATAGTCGCCTACCAAGAAGTCGATTACCAAGAGTTTTTTTTTTTAAATATAGTTTGTCCATATTTAATTATTATTATTATTATTATTATTATTATTATTTAACATTCAATTCTTATGTTATTATTATTATTATCTCTATCAATTTAGTTTATTGTTTATTATAGGTTCATAATGGCTTGTTCTTCGACAACCAAAAGTAAGACCACGTTAGTTCATCCTGAATATCTTAAACCAACACATGTTAACCATCATCTACGACTCCGTGTTGTGCATGTATTGACTGTTTCAGAGTGGAACAACCTAAAAAATATCGAAATGCTCGAGATGGTCTTTGTTGATAAATTGGTATGTACTTTTCAAATTATATATTTTTCTTTAATTTTCGAAATTATAGTTTAAAATTGTTGTTTGTATTTGTCTTAAGTTTAGATATAACAAACTACAAATTTTTTATTTAACCAAAGTTGAATAAAAAGGGAGTTAACTAGATGTAATATATATATATGGAGTTATTTTTCATATGTTTCCTTTTTTAGTTTCCGTAATTATAGTTTAAAATTGTTGTTTGTCTATGTCTTAAGTTTAGATATACTAACAAACTACAAATTTTTTATTTAACTAAAATTAAAAAAAATGGATTAACTAGATTAATCGTTTTATGTTTAATTTTTAGGTATTTTAATTTTATTCGGTATCTATTTAATATACTTGAATTCCAATTTTTTAGCTTTGTTTAATATATTTTGAGACTACCCGTCTATTGGACAAGTCTGAGCACTAGTACATTAATAATTTGCATATTTTACATGAAAATGTTGTATCCATAGTTAATATAAGGGGATAATTATATAATGCTGTTAAGTATCTAAGCTTATGTGTGTAACATTCACATATTGATATCTTAATCAATAATTAAATTCATGGGGCAAGCATTTATTCATTAAACAAACATTATTAAAAAATTAGTATGTGAGGGGTTCCACACCTAAATTTAGGTGTCAGACAACCTTAGATTTTAGGTAAAATAAAACAAATATTAAAGTCGCCAATGAGTTGGTGGCTCATTGGTAAGGTCTTTGACCTTGGAAAAATCCACCAGGGTTCAAATCTTACTTCCTACATTTGTAAGAGTGGATTATGGGGGTTTTTGAGAGTCTTGGTTTTATCTCAGGCATGCGTGGTTCGAGCACCTCACTGTGGTGTTTCGGATGCTAACTGCTAACTACTTACTACTAACTCGCTGTTCAAAAAAAAAAAAAAAACAAATATTAAAGTAAAACAAATAAAACAGTAAGCTTCTCTTCACTGAAAATCATTATGTATCAATTGCTTTGTTAATTTTCGTGCATCAATTTAACCATAACCTAAGAGTCAAGATCATGTCCTATTTGTTTTATCTTAATATTTGTTTTACAATACCCAACCTCTAACTATTAATATACTTACAAGAAGATAATTAAATTCTTCGCTAAATTTTTTAGGGTTTTGTTAACGACAACTCTATAGTACTATTATGTATTAATATAAAATTTAAGGGCGAAATTTTGATATAAAAAACTACAAATTTTATAATGCAACTTAACGAGTAATGACAGCCTTTAAAGTTGTTATTAAAATAATCAAAAATTTTTAATCAGCATATAAAGTTCATAGCGCTATTTTTTAACGTTCTAATTTTTGTTTGTTTCTAATGACATGTTTTATTCTATTTTTAATATAGGCTAAAAGATGTCAAGAAAAAGAAAAACACAAAGGAGCAAGATGTAACCTTAATCAGTATAATCACATGGATTGGTGTATATTTTTTTGTTTGATTAAGGTCACATGAACTTGTTGGTTATGATTTACGTATTACCTTTGTTGGATCTGATTTAAAACTTAAAACGTCATACCACAAACTCACAAAGGTATTCTATGGACGATTGAAACAAATCTATATATGATAACACATCACATGGGTTTAATAATTTTTAGTACTCGATCCAAGTAAGTGTAGTGTATTGTTTCACAACAAGTACAATTGTACAAATGGCAAAATGGAATCTAACCCTTAGACCATTTTTTCATTCATCATTTTTATCTAAATTTTTTTCTCCCATGCAAGTATCATTTTTTCATCTCTTTCACTTTTTTTTCCCCCTTTTAATTATTCACTTACAAATTTAATACTCAATTATACCTCACAATATATCCAATCAAAATCTGATATTACATATCAGATAATATAAAGCAAAAAAATGGATCCATTATACCTTTTTCACATAGATGAACCATGTCACTTACCGTTTTCATGTATACCCTTTAACCATTTACTTTCTTATCACCTCTCATCACCCACCCCTTTCACTTTCCAGTTACAATTGGTACGTTATTGTAAAATGTAAATACATACACAAAACGTATAACATATTGGTTAAATGACATAAAAATGTGTGATTTTTGCTATATTCACTTTAAGATGTGATACTTCTTTATTTCATTTCAAAAATATAAAGTACAGTAATAAGTTAACTTGTAATCTATGTTTTTTTTTTCTTTTTCAAATCAGTCTATTAGTTACTTATAGCTAGCTCTTTTTCAATAAGCTAACAAACGACGTTATTAATTTTTATTTTATCTTTTTTTATTTGTAACACAACACCGACCAGATGTGTCATCAAATTTGGAAAGAACTATAGTCGATAAATTTGGTGGAACTCAAAGTTACAGAAGAAAAAAGCATTTTACAGCTGTTGTTCTATTCCATGTAAAAGATTTTAACCAAAATAATAGATGTGACTAAAACTCATAAGCCCATACGCCTAAGCAGAACATGCGGTAATATTGAAGATGAGAAAACATTTTAACAAGTGAAATCTTTGTGTTAAGTTTGAGTTGAGTAGACATGCTTAGTCAATGAATTTTAGGGCATATATGTTAATGTTATTACTCTTTTAAAAGTAGATTTGAGCAGAACTAATTGATGATGGTCTTGAATTCACAATCAAACGTATAATTCTTGCAAAGTATTGCATTCTGAAATGAATATGACACATAATTAATAGAGTATCATATTATATCAATTTCCCAACTATACGTAACTAAATTGTCAAAAAGAGTCGAGAATTTGCGATACATGGGACCAAAATGCAATCATTTTGTAGTAGTCTAATTCATCTAGTCATCATTCTAGACCCATAGATTGGATTTGGATGCATCCTCCCTTTATTATAATAAGATACGACATTTCTTTAGCTTACGTAATATACTTAATGCCGTTAAAAATAAAAAGGAAATAAAACTCATTAAACTTATAATGAAATCTGCACACTTATTTATCAAATTTCATCATCATTGTTATTAAAAAGCACACAATATGGATATACTCACATTTTTGGTATTGTTTTTGTCATTGATTGATGTATTGTAATGTACGTGGATTTGATGGCATCCAGCTGCATCAATTATTTGATCTATTTTTCAAGCTAATAATAAAAATAAAACCTTATCCATGTCACTTTCATCCCATCGGTTTTTGTATATATATTTGCTATCTCAAAACTACTTTTAAACAAGATATTAATAAAAATAATATATGCTAATCATCTTTAAATTTAAGAATAAGCATGTAAATTGAAAACGTAATTTTCATCTTTCTAAACATTTGTGTGACATAACATTAGTCACATTCAAGTTACGAAAGCATTTAAGTTCATTAGTTTGGTAGTTTACAATTATTGAGGTTTTACCCATAATACAGAGATTTAAATCTCGAATTAAGTGTTTGAGATTCACCTGGACACTAGCTTAGTTAGGGATTAGTGGGTACCAAATGGTAGATAGGATCAAGGGTTTCATCTAATCACCCTTTATTTTTTCCTGAGATTTAAATCTCGGCTGAATCTTTATGACAAATTTTCCAGGGAAGCCACTAAACGGGAGCCGGGGCATAATTAAGACTCTTGCGTCTTCCCTCTAGTGGCCCTCACTCTTATATGGTGAGATGGAATTGGGTTTTCACAACTTAGAATACGATACTTAGCTAGTCCTCATTGAGTAAACTAAGAAAATTTACCTTTTATGACCAGTTATATAGACAGGTTGCATAAGTCAAGTCCGAAAGAGACTTGTAAAGGAAGAATTACAATAACTGAATAACAATATGCATATCTAATGATAAGGCGGTAGATGAACTGAATTTTCAGCAACAAACTCTAAGTCTTGCTTACTTTGCTAGTAAATTCATAAAAGACTTGAACTTTGTGGAAAAAGTGAAAAAAATAATCATTTGTGACCCATTCCTATACCATACATTTACAAATACACCTCCAGTAGTCCCCCTTTATCCATCAAGCTTCAGCCATGTGTATCATGGCTCTTAATTTGTTCATATTTTCACTCCTATCCCCACACCCTATAAATTTACAAATTATTAATCATTGTCACAATGATATCCAAGTACCTGTTCATCCTCATCTCTCTATCCATATATGTTACATATCTGCAAGTATTTACATAGTGACTTACAAGAAAGTGCCAACAAAAAAAAAAAAAGAAGTAAAATAGTAAGTGTCCTAACTAAAAACCAGCATATAAAAAGACCAAAATGACACAAATGGATCATGTCAAGTCTTATAATACTACAACAAGCAATGTCATGATCCACTATATATATATATATATATATTCTTTCTTTTCATTTGCATCAGCATCACTCTTATTGTCTTCCTTGTCACTGGGAACTAACTTATTTTATATTTTCATGACTTCATCATATCTTCATCTTTTAACTCCATTGATGCCCATTTTTCAGCTCAATATCACAACTGAATTTTGATACATATATCTTATCTTTCTTGCTATATATAAGTTGAGTGCTTTTCAACTGTACTCTTGATCAATAAAGAATGTTGCTTGCATCACTTCCTAGTTTCAGTCATCAACTTCAGATGACTACTTCTCCAATGTATGGGCCCACCCTCAGGTACTTATTATGACTATATATATGATTATGTTCATGAATCATGATTTTGGCTTAGTGTTTCTTGATTCAAGCACCAGGGGCGTCTCAACCACTTTTTAGGCTTAAAACCAACTATGATGATATGGGCCTTATTGATTAGAATTTCACATAATAGTGATAAAACTGATAATCAACTATATAAGAGGGTATGCGTTTTGAGCTGATTATTGTGTTTGCATAACGCTAAAAATGAAAATTAAAAAATTCTAACAAAATAAGTGATTATCTGCTTTAGACGCAGATTAAAAATAGTAGGTTGAGACATGCTTTTTCAAAATGCAGATTTTAAATGCATAATCTATATAATAAATGCAATTCTCAAACACCTGCTAAAGCTTAATAAACAAACTTTTGGGTTATTTGCATACAATACAACTCGGCAACTCGCTTCAGAAGAAAAAAAAAATTCAAAAAAAGAGCCAGAACTCTTTTTTTTTTTTGGTTTCAACAATGGGCTAAAAGTGTACTAAACCCCTGTTTTAACAGCTTTACCTTTGAGACACCAGTGTCAAGAATATGGGATGTAATATGGGATGTGGTATATTTTTTTAAATTGCTGTTTAGATGGATGCTTTTTGACACTGCTTTAGTTGTATTTGCAAATGTATAGCATATACTAAAAGTGAATTAAAGAAGATATTGTGCATATGGCAATATGGGTTTATTGTGAATTGCCATATTCAGGTATGGTGATGATCACAAACTCAATAAGATGGCCACTTTGCTGGTCCAAAACAAGAAGAAATCGAGCTTTTCGCCTATGACAACCACTGCCAACGTCAAAACTCATGATTTTTCTCCTCCCAAATCCTACCAGGAGGTCTGAAATCATGTTAACTTTACACTTTCTGTTATATCCTCTGTACATATGTGCATGTATGTATATTTTTTTTATACACTTGTTTAGTCACATATACGAATAGTTTTCATTCATGTACTTGGATCACCCTTATTATTATTACTTTCTTTTTGGTCATATCTTTTCTAAAGTTCTAGGTAGCTGAATACATAATTGTATAATATGTTAATCTATGATCATGAAAATATTTCAGGTTCGCATTGCCGCAAGAGAGAAATTCACACAAGAGATATCTTTCCGGTCAAAAGACAAAGATATATCCCTTGCTAAGGTGATCTTGTTTTCCTTGTCCTGTTTTGGATCAATAAAGACCTAAACTTTATATGATGCTAATCATAAATAGGGACCAAGAAATATCAGGGTTGCATAGAAATAATTAGACTATCAACAAAACATACACTGGACATTAGTTTGTAATGTATTATTGTGTGAAAAGATGAAAATATGTTACTGTTTTGATGGTAAAATCATGGATGTTACACTGTGACTTCCCTTTATGAGTTTATGATTCAATTTGCATCTTATGAAACTTGCAGACTTTGCTGTATATATCTGCTGAAGATGAAGCATTTATGGCTTTTAACCGTGAGATGGATGCCCTTTCTTTCCAAAACGAAAGGGAAGATACAAATGTGTCATCTAATACCCAAAAATGGGACTGCATTGAAGCTATGCCTGTGGCAGGAAAGACAATCGACGAATGGTTACTGGAATTGGACCTCATAGCAAAAGAAGTTGAAGCTGAGCTAATATCAAGAGACATAGGATGCCACTTGGTTGAAGTTTTGGAGGCCGTGAACCAAGTTCTCTTTGAATCTAAAGGCTTTGGAAGATCACCCGTTGTGGATTCAAAATGTTCCTACTTGCATTCCGTATTAAGCTCCAAATGTGGCAGTGGTACATATCATTTTATTCCTATTATAGGACTTACTTGAAGCCAGAATTAGAACCTGATTTTACGACTACCCTTTTGACAGCAATTTTACTCAGCATAATATATATCGAGATTTGTCAAAGACTAAATTTGACTATAGTTGGATCTCGGGTCGGTGAAGACTTTTTGATTTGGCCCAAAACCGGGAACCCAGAGGTACATTTGACTTTTGAACTTGCATATATCGTAGAATGACATAGTCACTTGATTGAGTTTAAAACTTGGAAACTCTTTTTTTCACAGGAGCTTTTCAAGGTCAACTCGGGAAACAGCTTATTTGGGATTGTAAATGGACGGTGTGTCGATGACCCAAGATCAATGGCCTCTGACTTAACCTGCAATTCACTTATTGGTCTTGACATTGCTACAAACCGGGATATTATTGGGATTTATCTTGCTAACTTGATTGTGAGAATTCTTGCAGCTATTGAGAAAAAACTTCTTTTATTGCGTACTGATTATATGTTTCTTAACTTCTGTTTTAATACTTTTGTAGAGGCTATATTGGAAACGTGCATCGAGAATGAACCATGGATTGATGTTGACTTCTCCTCTTAGACCTGTTCATGATGATACTGAGAAATGGGGCAAGATTGATGGTTCTAGTATGCCATTGTTGCCCCCGCAAGATCTTAGGTAAAACTAAAACTATTTGACATTTTAACCCGTTTAGCCAACAATTAGTAAAACTCGGGGTCTAAATGAGTCAGGTTTCACTTTTGGTGTTGGTTTGTAGGCTGGCTATCATGGCTTCAGAAAAACTGTTGATCTTGCAGCCACATAATTGGGCTTTAAGGAGGGATCATGGCATGATGTTGTACTATAGTAGGTATGAGATCTTTGCTTACAATCATTAGTATAATTCTACAATAGAAATTAAAATAAGATAAAGCTAATTGGGGTAATGGGTAAAAGACTAAAAGGTGAACCCGCAAACGGGTCACCCCTTTGCCTCTAACAGGTCAGTTGTAACAACTTTCAAAAAGTTAGCTAAAATGGAAACGGGTAGAACAGGTAGAAGTTTCCCAAAGTGCATACAAAACACATCAAACCTCGCTAATAGTTTTTTATGAACGTTCTAGAATCATTGCAGTAATAGTTTCTTTGCTATATGCAGAACATTATTAATTTATAGTCTACAGAAAAGAGAAGAGAAAGAAGTATATGTGGGTTGTCCTAGGCCGACCCAACCCATTTCTGTTCCATAATAATAAAAAAAAATGCACATGTTTTGACCCACTGCCCAACTAGCCCAACCCACCCATCTATCCACATTTAATTAAGCTGAATCAAAGTTTGTTCTGTGAACTACAGGGATTATGGGAAGGCGGTTCAAGAACTAAGCATTTGCATGGCATTTGCACCCGAAGAAGAGGCTGAAGTATTGGAACCATTTGTGGAGAAATTGCATTTGTTACAACTCGAGTCCTCATGGAAATCTCGTGGACACAAAGGACGCTTGACAGTTCCATAAATCCATGTTCATGTCTTTCCTAATTCTTCCGATCTAATTTTGTCAGATGCTTAGCTTGAATGGTATCTGCTTCTTGAGCCTTTCAACCTTGTAAATTATATGGGTGTAATGTACTAATAGATAGCTTCAACCATGTTTCCTATAGATTATCGTCTTTATGTATTTAGCATCTAATCTAATAAAACGTACCAAAGGGCCTAGCAATTTTTGAGGTGACCCAACGAAAAGAATGTGGCTTCTAGTTTCATGATGGACAAGTTGTGCAATATATGGATATTTGTCTTTCTAAAGGAAATCTAATGAGATTTTTAGTTATGTCTGTTATAAGTTGTCATGAAAACAAAACTAGAAAGCTTCAAATGAATTCTATGAATTTTTTTTTTTTTAGAACAGCAAGGGCTGGATCACGGGTATCCGGACTGAATACCGTGGACCTACCCGATCCCCTCCCCCCGCCCGCCCCACCCCGGTAAAAGCTCCACGAAAGCCAGGATAAAAATCTGACGGGTAATCACAGGCCGAGAGTATCGAACCTATGACCTCTTGGACAAAAGTCCGGTTGTCTAACCACTGAGATAATCAGCGAATATGATCTTAATTATATATTTACGTAAATCCATATCTCTACTCCCTTATAAAACATTTATACTTACAATAATTTTCTTAAAGTATCAAAACATAAAATGACTAATATATACACATACAATTTAATTACTTAAATATTAATCGATAATCATAAATTCCTTAACAGTTACTTAAAAACATTCAGAGACTGAAGAAAACAACCAGATACAATCAAAAATCCGAGTGACAGTAGTTGAAAACTATTCTCCCTTTGGCTTTAAGCGGATAATATGATAGTAATCCGTTAAATACCAAAAATGTCATATACCATGGTATATAGTATATCCACGTGAAATAAAAAAATTGGGTTAACAGAAAGAAAGCCAAGATGTATGGATATATATTACTCGTATATCGTTAATAATACGAGTAATAAAATACAAAAGACATCCACTTCATATTCTTCAATACTGAACGTGATGACAATCACATTGTCTTGTCATGTAAAAGCATCAAACAAAATTTCAAAAGCAAGAACCAACAGATTCCCACACAATCTTACATTGTCATAGTATAGTACCGTCCTTTTGATCATCCCACCCGAAAATGCTTACAGTCGGACTACACACAGTGATGGAAGATCAGTAGGATCAGAAGGGGTTATGTTCCCTTTAGAATTTGAGGGTAACAACTTTTTTTGTGTATTTACTATTTACCCCCTCAAAACAGAAAAATAAAAAATAAAAAAAATCGGATCTTAAAACAAAATTAATTTATTTTTTGACCCTCCTGTAATGATCAAGTTCCGCCGCTGATTACACATGACTATAAGATCATCTTCCTTTCGAAGTTTTCTCATTAGTATAAGCTATTCCTTTTGAAGTTTTCTCATTAGTATAAGCTATGTATAATATAATCCAAATGCAGTACTACCATATATGGACATGAATCATCTGAGCATTTAGATATCCATTTTATAGTGCAAACCTACATACACATAATTACAATCCTAACACAAAGGCTTTTATTTTTAAGTTAAATTTTTAGGAAGGATTAGCATTATCTCCCACATGTTATTATCATAATAGAGAATGACTTCATCTATGCTGACATAATTGATAGGTGACTAAACAAATCAATTATGATATAAGGACAACTGGTTACAAAACCATATATAATATTGTGGTGCTATACCTAATCATAAACTTTATAGATATTTCTTTTATATATGTGTGTACTTGTGTAGTGGTGTATGTTCCAAAACAAGGTTAGTTCAAATGATAAGTGTTATGTTCGACGTAATTATATGGGAGTTAAAATGTCATAAATTGTTTGGCAACTAGCTAGCGCCTTATTGAATTCAGATTATGCAATAAGCCAAAAAGGAGTGCTGAACAACTAACTCAAACACCCATTACCACCATTTCAAGCGCATATGACAAATCGAAGATTAAATCAACAAATATAACTGGAACATATATTGATCACCTGACATCACTATACTAAGATCTAACAAGATTTCTCCATAGCTTTGGTCACAATGATGATGATGTTTGGAGCATTGTAAAGATATTAGGGTGATATATGTAACCTACCTAGCCTATTATGATTAGCAAACTTATTTTATGATACATCAACTAGTTAGTTCTTTATTAAAAGAACTAGCATTCACATAATGTAATAAAGTCAATGAACATTTATTATGCACAAGAATGACAGAAATCTTATTGACCCTTTGGTTCCAGGCTTGTAGCAGCAAACGGTCCCGGCCTAAAAAATTTGGCTATAAAGAATTTTAGTTAAAACTGTACGAATGTTTTTCAAAAAAACGTTGTGATAAAACTAGATAATACATTGACAATACGACCTAAAAAATATTTGTATTGATAATTATTTTGTTGGTAACATTACACACCTGACACCCCGTCTTTGCGATATTGGCTGGGTTTAAACAGCTTTGGATGTTTGGTCCAGCATCCAGTCTGAAAATCAGAACATTATATACAAAAACTGATTTGCCTAAGCTGACCTTAATGAAGGGCAATTCCAGAAGGCCCAACAGGAAAGTGCATGACTGTTGGTGCATTTTTACCATTATAAGCAGTGTATAACATAGATATAATCAAATTGTCTACAAATTTTTTGCAAGATACAGCAAACCATTGTATATCACTATCCTTATATTGTATTACAGTAACTAATTAGGTATATCACATATTATAACAAAAAATATATAAATAGAAATTGCAGCAAAAAATAATTCAAGGTCCATTGAAGTTTGATATAACCAAGACTTTAGGATTCAAGATATATGAGACGCAAATTTGATCTCGTCAAAATAAAGGTTTAAATTTAGAATGTCAAATTCCATGCAAACAATTTAATAGTATCAATAAAGTACCCAACTCTAGGGTTGAAGGAATAATGTATGGTTAATGATATGTCACTTTTGGCGATTCTGTATAATCCTAAGATGAACATTCCTACTCGAGTATATTCCTACAGATCTAGAAGAAAATTCCAGAAAATAACCATCATTTGAAACCTGTCAATCCACAATCTTTGGTAGCGAGGTTGGAGTCCCAGATAAAATTTGACCTATCAATGGCAATTCAGATGACCGGGAATGGCGGCCTCCCAAAACTGCCTGTTGTTTTTCACGATATGTTGCCCAAGTGACCAGATAAAGCCCTGATATGATCAGAAATCCTCCTACAATGCTGTTTATGAAATGAAGTGTCAGATAACAGACAAAAGGATTTATCAGGATTAAGCCCTGATATGATCAAATATCCTCCTACAATTTATGGACTTCAGGTCAAAAGCATTAAAAAAGCATACTTCTTAATCATGAAAGCAAATAATCAACTCTTTTACATTGGGTTCTTGAATATAGTTTAAATTAATAGTTTGGTTTTCAGATGTCTAGGATACTCTTGACAAATATTAACGATATTGATTGGCCAAATCAGCTTCATTCCTCTACATATTTTCCACCAAAAACTTGGATCTGTGGGTTTCATCATCTATAGGCAATGATTTTTTTGCACTAATGGAAACAGCTATAATGTGAGAAAAATAGTTCAGTTGAAGTGTTAAGGGTTGTACACGTGTACTCTACAATCAGGGGTTTGGACAAAACTATATAAACCGGCGAAGCAAAAGCAAATTTGGCTGATCTCCAGATTACTGGGCCAGCTGGTTGGGAAATTAACAGACAGATGCATGCAGTTTGTTTATAAGTTGGAATATCAAACTGACCATTTCAGCCAAATCGAAGCATTATGTATACATTGCATCTTTTATAATTTCATATACATCCATGTGTGGCATAAGCGGTTGGCATAAATGTTACTTGTAAGGAAGAAATTAATAGACTGATACAAAAAGTTTGGTTTATAATTTTTTATATAAAAAAATCAGCCCAAACAGTCAGCCAGCAAGACCATGAATTGGTATGGACGGTTTGGTGGAGATCGATGAGTCGGCTGGTTTGGTTTGCAAATATGTCAAGAAAGAGTTACTAGTTCAGCCGGTATTCAGTGTCTGAAAAGACAATATCGTATTAAAAGATAGAGTAGCAAATTAAATACAAGGGTGATGACAGACCTTCCCATATATATTGGGCTTCCGAGGAAAAGTCTTGACAAAAATGCAGATGCAGCAGGTTGAAGTGGATTATAAAGTGCAACCAGAGCAGGTCCCAAGATCTTGTTGGACCATGTCAAAAGACCATAATTTAAGGCAGATGCGATGGTTCCCTAAAAGAAGCCAGACAATCAATGCTTGCAAAATGATGAGAAAGCTGAAATCAAGTTTACAAGTTCTAACTGTTGCATACCGAATTCTGCGAAGTGCAAACTGATTTTAATTTCCCCGGAACATAAAATATTATAATGTATGCTAAACATTGTATTTGTCTTCATTTATGATTTCTAAACAAGGATACAGAGTTAAAAAACACTGTCAAAAAAGACCTATGAATAACTTTTTCTGTTTTTCATATCCTCACACTTATATCCCTACTCACAGTTCTCAGACCCAAAATAACTTTTTCTGTCTAAATATACCACTAAAAAACATACCAGTTTTCAATATAACTCAACTTGCAACTTTGAAAAACTTAAGGAAATAAAAAAGAAACTTACAGCATAAAGTACTGCCCAAAACTCAGATTTAGTCAAACTCCAGTCTGTTGACTCATTGTTCATGACGAACGCTGTTGACACCAGAAAAATAACACCAAAAAGGTACGAGTATGCTGTAACCGATAGGCTTGCAGGATACCTGGCCAAAACTGGAGCCTGAATTGGTTTTAAGATACAAAACCAACTTCAAAACATTTAAAGACAAATTCAAATAAATACAGAAAAGCACTATATGGCTAATAGCTAAAGTTCTATAGATTAGTGTCATAGTGTGTATCAGTAGATTGGTAACAAACTTTATACCTGAATAGCTAGAAAGGCTGCCATACACATGCAGTTCCCTATCAAGCATAGGACGCCAAGATGCCAATTGTCAAGCCCAAGACCAATAAAGATAGATAACAACCATCCAGCTGGCTCTGGTTGACCCTTTGCGCTAATTTCGTTATGTATCGATAGGTCGTTTTCTAAATAACCGAATACTACTGGTCCCCGGAACATAACCATGAAGATGGCTCCACAAACACAAACAAATGTACCTCCAACCTTCGCCTGACCTTCAGTTCGGAGCAAATTCACCGTTTCTGTACTGCATGTAAAACCACTTCATATGGACTCTATAGTAGATATATACATTTTAATAAGATAAAATACAGAGTGCCCATGTAAAGTTTTCTAACTTCAAAGCCAAAATAAAATGATCACTAAACATTAACAAACATAAATAAAATGGAGAGTAACGATTAGTTGAACTGACCCCATAATAGTAGCAAATATAAATGTAAAGACAGGAATCGAAGGCTGTACAGCTGCAGCATATGTTGGAGTAGTGTAGCCAAGACCAAAGAGAAACAAAAGCTGGTTTCCAAATATCCTATTCAATTTCAAAGGAGTTAAAGAAAATAAGTATTTATATGCCACAACAATCACAATGCTTGCATAAACAAGTAAACGAATAGACAAGAAACATGACAATTGATAAAAAGATGGACCTTTAAACAGCTTTAGAGTATGTACACTTACCCGGTTAACCCAAGAAAGAAGAATGACATGAGTAAACGCCTGGTTATAGGTGGTCTGGTTCTCCTACAAATAAACATACAAAACAACAGCTTTAGGTTTGTCACTTTTTCCAGTTGACACACACCTGTGATTAAAACCGCAGACATACTTCGAATGTTACGTTCAAGAAAAACAAGGTGCATTGGTTTACTTATTAAAAGGTGAAGTATTTAAATTCTAAAATATATCCAACTTAACTCGAAACCATATAAGTCGTCACATTATCAAAATCCGAAACCTCAACAATAAACAAATCACAACAGGTCTAATCCAAAGATTCATTATATTACAGTACCTACTGATCCTACACTACTCAACATGAAGTAAATAACATTTCAGATGATATTAAAGATATAAAGTTTCAATTTTTATAACAAAAACCTATAAATTACATCAATATATATATATATCCACTATATATATATAGATCAAAGAGAAATAAATAACTAACTTTTCACGAAAATAAGCAATGGGAGCAAGAATCATCAACGCAAGCACATCACGATACACACAAAACACAAGCCTACTAACTCCGAAATTTAGGGCCAATTTTGTGATCACGTGCGATCCGCCGGCAAATAGCTGCACCATCGTCATCGCAGCATGTGCCCGCCGAGTATCATCGCCGCCGGCCGCCATCACCATTACTACTACTACTAAACCCTAAATTTCAAAACTTTATTATTATATAGAAGATAGATACTAGTAAAAATGTGTATGTATAGATTAAATTAGGGTTTCCGATCGATCAGAATTATAACTGATCGATCGATTGAATTGATTATATGAATTTGAATGGAGATAAAAAGATGTGAAACTTAATTAAGGCATTTTCAATTTATTTTAATAAAGGAAAGTTAGATTTGGGGATATTTATTTGTAAGAGTAATTTACGAAGATGGAATAATGGTGTTATTTGTTAATTGCTACTAGGATGGAAAAAAAAATCCGACCCGATGAGAAAACACGATACCAGATGAAAAAATCCGATACCCAAACCAGTACGAGGGAGGGAGGGGGCATGTGTACCTAACCCGACCCGACCCTACCCGATATATATAAAGTATAAACATTATATTAACATACACTCCCATATCTATCCAATATATACATAATACATATGGAGGTTTTTGACCTTGGAAAAAACCACTAAGGTTTGAATCTCACTTCCTACATTTGTAGAAGTAGATTATTAGGGGGTGGTTTCGAGAGTCCTGGGTTTCATGTCAGACTTGCGTGGTTCGTGCACCGCATACTACCTAATTGGATGTCACTATGGTGTCTCGAACGCTAACCGCTAATTATTAACTACTAACTCGCTGTTAAATATATATATATACATAATACATATGGGGATAACTTGGATGATGTTAACATTATTTTGGTTGGATGATGTTGCTCTCACAAATCATTAAAATCATGGGGGGATTTTTGACATGTGTAGAAATTGATTTAAATGAGTTTGTGAGAGCAACATCATCCAACAAAGATGATATTAACATCATAAATCATTTTCCCATACAGTTATATTTATATTATAGTTTATGTTAAATATAATATTACTCTATCTATATATATGAGTAATATAATAGAGCTTTTAGGTTTTGATTGATATTTTCTTAGCCTTGGTAGTGTCACAAATGCACACCTTATAAAATTTTCAACCTGAGCACTAGTTAGTTGTATGTCTATCTACACAGAGCTCTACACACACACATAATTCAGGTTGGGTTTCGAGTTAATAACGGGTATCGAGTATCGGGTCGGTTTTGGGTAACTTTTTTCCCAATAGGTGCCCCGATAAGATCCCCGATGGGTATCAAGTCGGGTATCATCTTTCTTATTGGGTTCGGGTATGGCACTACCCGCCCAAACACGCCCCATTGCCATTCCTAATTGCTAGAGGGTGTTTTGAATTCTGTTTAGAGTGTTTTTTGATTATTACATTTGTAAATGCAAATAATCAGATAGAGAGAAAACACAATTTTGAGAATACAATTAAAGTCATTTTTTTTAAAACGCGAAATTCCTTTTATAACCGCAACTCCAAACAGTACCTTAGTGTGTTATCATTCATAATTTTCAAATCTACTCGAAACATTGATTTTTTGACTCATGATTCAAAACGTGATTCGAATCGTAAGAGTCTTGATATTGTATATAATACTTAGATATATAACAACGGTACCCGATTCTCCCGTACCTAATCATAAGGGTCTGGAAATTATATAATTATGATTATGCTATATGAGGAAGAGTGATTTAAGAGCTTACAAATAAAAAAAAATGCGAGAATAATTCTGGACCACACATTTTCCTCACCTTTCTCTCTCTTCTATAAAATAAGAAAATTCATCCAAGTCATTCAAAATGTTTTATCTCATAAACCGCAAATCGTTAGATTAAAAAAAAAAGTATGGGTAGTCTTAAAATTTCGTCCTCTTTCATTAGAGATGCAATTCGATATACTTTTGACGATTTTTTAATTTTCGTTTTTTTTTCTTTCATTAGAGATGCAATTCGATATTACTCTTTTTTGCATGTATAGCGCTCAAGATGAAGCTAGCGGAAGGACTTGCCGAAAACATCGAAGCACTGATGCCGAGTCATACTAGAAGAGTAGTAGCAGTAGCAGGATGGAAGAATAAACAATTGAGCTAGCTTGTTCATTTACTATTTTGAGCTACTGTCTTGCTACGACCAAGAATGTAGCAGAGTTTTCAGCTATGGCTGTTTAACCCTTTGGTTCATTTACTTTTTTGAGCTATTGTCTTGCTATCATCAAATTTACTAATTAATTTGCTTTTTGAGCACAGCTACAATATAGTTACATGTTTACTCCTTTTTGTTCATATATTTTTTGAGCTACTGTCTTCAATCAATTTGCTTTTGTATTTGTGTTAAGTAGTTTGCAGCTACTCCTTTTTACGTTTTATTCTTCTCTTTTTTGAGCTACTATTTTATCAATTTGTAATTAGTTCATGTTTATTGGCTAGGAGATAAAGGGCTGATCAACTTTGTGAGTTGAAATTTTTTTCAGCAGCTTGAGTCCCATGGAAATTGTGCTCATCTCATCATGTGTGTTTGAGCTAATTAAAATGGTGATTTGACCTGCTTTCAAACCTGACCCGACCCAACCAGTGCCTTTTGCAACCTCTATTTACAATATAATAATGATATTTAAATTTTTAAAATTAGTTTTTTTGATGCTGATGAGAGTGATGGATCCCCATCGAGTTGGACAAATCAGAGATTTGCAAGTAATTAGCACCGATTTTAAAAAAGAATGCGTGCTGGAAAAAGGTACGTACATGTTATATGGTTTGGTCATAATATTTGTTTCCAAGTTTTTGTGACCAATTACAAACTCCATGAAAATACGATATATATTTTTTAATGTGAACCCAAAAAAGTCAGTTATGCTCCTTAAGAAATACTCAACATGTACATGTATATATGTTCAGTTTAATTATTAATAAACCAATAATTACTCGACAATAAAAAAAAAAAAATCATCGATTGATGAACGCATTCAAATGTGCATAATTCCCAACTAGAGAAGCTTACAAACTTTATTTCATATACTAATAATATGAGATTACGATCAAGAAGAGATCCTATTTCAAACACGGCATATATTCATCGGCGATATGACACTCTCCTTGTATTCTATGCCTATGTTAGGGTTTTCTATGATCTCTAGCAGTTTATACGAGCGATTTGATGTATTGTAGATGATAATATTGTAAGGGCGCCTCATGAATATTATAATTCTTCCATCCTTGGTTATTTCGATAATTCGATATGAATTGATATGCTGAGGTTTCAAACCTATTGCCAAAGAACATGTTTTAGACCATGAGTACTTATCAACCTCTTTTTCAATATTCATTACCCACACATCGAAATTATGAGTGTTGACGTCGGTGTTTGTGATCGTCCATAGGCATCCATGGCACGTACCCAAACCATTAACATTTTTAATAGCCGAATCTGGTAGACGCATCTCTGAAAATAGCATCTTGTCAACATCGAGTGCTATGATTTTTGAGGAATCCAACCAATATATATATCCTTTAAGAAAGGTACCTATAGCAGGTTCTTGAAAGTCAGCATGTTGAGGGAGAAGTACTTCTTATAGCTGGCTCCATGAACGTGTTTTAAGATTGAATACCTCACAAACATTACATGTCTTCTTCGAACGAAGGGTTCTGGTGTTAGAAAAAAATCTCAAATAAGACAAACTTAGAAAACTTATGAAAAATAAATCTAAAGGGGCAAAATGTTAAAAACATATAGAAAATTTTAAAAAACTATGAAAAATTTAAAATTACATGAGAAAATTTAAATTTGGATGGGGCATTGGACCCCCTCCCCCCTAGTACCGCCCCTGAATCTAAACCTAACGATTTTCAACTCATCTGGGGTGGGTTGCACCATACCCAATTCCGTATGCATGCCTGCCATAACGAAAAGGGCGATATGGATCATCAAGTATGTCATATACATCGATTAATGGATTGTACAAAATCATATGCTCATCCATATAATACCAGGTATACCTAGGATCCTCGGCATGATCAGTAACCACCAACAACATATTTCCGTTGAAAGTTCCGACAACTCTAGCACGTCTAACTAACTCGCTTTCATGGGGAACGTACGTAGAACGGTATTGAAAAATATAAATGTTCATCATCTTCCATACTTTCGTCTAATCTGTAGCTAGGTACATGTCCTAATAAGTGAGTCATCGTCGTTAGTACTTGCAAGAAAGATCATTGGTGATCTTGACATCAAAAAACTAGTTAACATCGAAATCGATCTCCCAACAGCAAATCTGCTTCGAGTTAAAAAAAGTTCCTGCAGCTGGTGGTCAAATTTTTATTCGTGGACTCTTAGGTTTTTTTCCTGAATATATAATAAGAGTAATATAATAATAATAATAATAATAATAATAATAATAATAATAATAATAATAATATAATAATAATAATAATAATAATAATACGGGCTAATGAATAATCAAAACAAATACTGTACACATTGACATGGTTAGGCTAGCTGCCTAAGATTTCTCGAGCTACCAAGTCCAACAGTATAAAAGCTAGAAAAACTCATAGGCCCATTATATAATAAATATTGGCCTGTTCAAATTCAGGCCCATTGCATTTGATTAATATTTGTTTCTTTGGTTTGCGGGGTTTTTTTAGAATCTAAAAATTACTGTATAAAATTAACATGTAATCCAAACCGAATAAGAATCCGGGGTATTAGGTTCAGGTTATTCGAATTGGGTCAGTTTTTGGTATCCAAATTTAACCGCAAAGAGTTAACACCTCACAACTATCACATGAAGGGCCGTTATATATCGTGACCTTTATGAAAGATTTAGGATTGATGTGCATGAAAGGTCAACACGATCCAAATTTATTACTTGATCATGATTCTGCAATATTCCTTTTTCGATTGTGACTGATATAATCGATCAAATGATATCAAATGTGTAGAAAATGCTATTAAGAATTGTGTTATGCCCTGTTCTATTTCTTAAAATATAATACTAATATGATATTAACATGAAACTAAACTTATTAAGGCCAAGTTATCTACCAGCATAGCTAGGCATCGTTTAGTCAATAAAAGCTATACGTACAACAGATTGGTCTTTGTGAATTAGAGACGCATAAGATAAGCATAATAATACGGCTTGCTGTAAGTATGCTTAATTCAAGCCAACTCAACTGTTTGATCAATACATCAATCTTGATCTTAGGTTTCAAGCTCTTCAATGGTAACAGAACACTTCTTCTGCTGCCACGAGCCCACGACCAATCTTTAACGGATACACGAGTCCATTCTGATAAATGCCGAAACGCAAACTGTTTTCAGTTTTTGAGAATTACTGTATTTGATATTCTAAATTGATTAGAAGTAACGGGAGCATAAAGCAGAGAAGGGTATGGCCTTTGATAAATAAACCAAAATCGAGCAACATACTAAACGTTTCTTGTCGATGGTATAGTCAGCTTTAATATAACCACACCTATTTCCTGATTTAGTTTTCTTTAGGGACTTCCAAATTCCTACTCTTCATTTATCCCGACAATCTTTCGTGATCTATCACCTATACAAACATCATAACCTCATTCCAAATCTTGAAAATAATAGATCAATTTCGATTGCCACGCCGTTCCAGAAAATATAAAAAATAAAAAAAATTCAATTGCCACACCTTTATCCTCACAGTATACAGGCTTCACATATAACTAAGAATATACCCACTACTCTGCAAGCCCAGATATAGCTACAAATGATAACATTTCGATGGAACAAACATAGAACAAACTGTAGGTGGCCATTTCAATTTGTATATAGAAAAATGTCTCAATGATGTTCATCAATTGTCTTAGGTTCAATGGCCAAACTTCAAAATTTAGCTAAAATAAAAACTGATGAAAGGACTGAAAGTTACCCCATCGATAATAAAGAACAGGAGAGAATGCAGCCAATATCACAATGTAATAAAGATCCCCCGCGTCACTTGTTAGACCAAGAACAGATTTCAGGTTTTTCTACAAGTTTTGGTTATAGGGGTCAACAGTCGCTGTGCCAATCACGTCGATATTCATCAATTTTGGATGCTCTTTCAACAATGGTTCAGGTTCGTGCAAATTCAGGATTTACAGTCACAGTGTGCTAAACAATTGCTTCCTTCTCCTCAATATGTTGACCTGGGCGATTGTAGAAACATGTGTGAATTTTGTGGAGCTTGGTTCTGGACTTCTGGTTTGATTAACGTGTAATGTGAAATGGTCTAAGATACAACGAGAGAAATTTCAAGCGTTGGCACTTCAGGTGAGCAAGATCAGCCATTTAAAAGTAGTCAGTATTTGATAGCTTCTAAGCCATTCGGCGTTGTTGCTGCAGGTGTTTAAACTCTAGCTTACTTTTTTGATCCACGGTATTACATCTGTTCATACTAACAACAACTTATTTTTAGACTTTACTACAGAGTTTCTTAAATACACGGCCCCTCATTACCACGCTCTGGACTTATTTGGAAGAATAGTAATATGTCCAAAAGCACTTGCAAAACTAGGGAGTCAAAGAAGCATTTTGCAAAATTAGTAATCCTGGGTATGGGAAAGTCGGGATATGAGAGTTTGAAAAACCTATGTTATGAGATTAAATGATTAGAAGTTGTGCTTCTCAAACAAGTACAGGTGATAGTGTACCTCTCACAACAAGTGAAGGCCCGAGAACTCGATCGGGTTTTGCCTATTAGCTGGCAACAGCTACATGTGATCTTTTGTTTGCAGCTACTTAGCATGGCAGTCAGTTGTTGCATCTTTTGTTTGCACGTACATAGCATGAAAGAGTTGCAGAGGAAGTGTATATATATATATATATGTGTGTGACCGGAGTTTGTGAAATTCAGCTACTTAGCATGGCAGTCAATTGTTGCATCTTTTGTTAACAACCTTCTAAACTGGCCCCATAAACCCAACAACTAACTACTTACAAGAATTGAAAGAAAAGTCAATTCTTGTAGTCATACTAACTACCTACAATTATCAAACCAACATCAACTCTTATAGTCATACTAACTACCTACAAGAATTGAAGAAAAGTCGACTCTTGTAGTCATACTAACTACCAAGGAAAGAATTGAAGAAAAGTCAACGCTTGTAGTCTACTAACTACCTACAATAATCAAACCAACGTTAACTCTTGTAGTCAAACTAACTACCTACAAGAATCGAACCAACGTCAACTCCTGTAGACTTGTAGTCATACTAACTACCTACAAGAATTGAACAAAAGTCAACTCGTGTAATCATACTAACTAACCTACCTACAAAAATTGAGGAAGAGTCAACTCTTATAGTCATTTTAACTACCTACAAGAATCAAACCAACATGAACTCTTGTAGTGATCTCATAACATACATAAAGGTACTTTGTACTCCCTTACACTTATATTACTCTTTACACGTTACACCCACAGTATCAATCAATTCAACAAATACTAGTGCAAGACCATATCATTATCTTACTGTTCCACTTTCGTCACATGTCATATATAATCATTCTAAACAACTATCACATCTTAGAAATATCCGACATATATATTTCCTTTACATATACTATAACAGTTTATATACTCACCTTGAGTCCTGCTAACACGCATATAAAATCTCTTGAATCCAATTCTAAACAACCCTTGACTACCTATTACAAGTATTACAAACAACACATATGGAGTCATCATTTTTTTGATATTTGTTAATTACTAACTTCCTCAACATATTCAACTTGATTTATCTTTTTCATTTATGATTTCATCCAAATCAATGCACCTTTATTCCTACTTCATTTTACCCATACAATGTTCTATATCAAAGCAAAGACTCGACACTTGTTAATCTTTCTTTTTAGATTGTAATTTCACATTTCTCAAGTTTGGACAACCTGTAGAACTCATACAGTTGACTGACTTTTGCCCAGAATCAGTTTGTGAAACCAATTTTGTTGGAAAGTAGACTTTTTCCCTTTTCCAACAATATATTATGCGTCTAAAACGGAGCTACGGTTGATTTACTATGATTTTTAGGAAACTGCGCATTTATAACACATGGTCCAGCCATTCAAACCAAATCAATTAATTACTAGCACTTCCATTAGTTAGGCACGCAACGCTATTAATATTTTAGAAACTGATTGAAACGAAATTTGATATCAAAACGTCATTATTTTCATACCAAAAACGCATTTGCTTCATAAGTCTAACTCTTGTTACCCATTTATTTCAACCAAATATCAATAACAATTTTCACTCATTAATCTAGGTTTCAAATGTATACATTTTAATAAATTCCCCAATAATAATAATATGAACCCTAGCTCAAGATAATCAAAATAAATAAAATACTTTCAACCATAATTCGTGTAGAACCAATAACACTAGCACGAAAGCTTTAATGATGTCCTTTTTCTTCTCTTCTTCTTAAATTTTCGGATTGAAAATAGCCCCCCAAACTCACAACTTATTTCCAATTGGATAATAAAATTAATCGCCCATAAATCTCTGGTTTTCTTGACAAACCCACCCCTTTTTTTTCTTTATTTATTTTTTTTCATTTTAGAACTTTCTCTCTCACACTCATATCACTCATATAAGAAACTTCGAAAATAGTGAAAATGTGGAATGATGAAGAAGAACATGGAAAGTCTGATATCAAAAACAAGAATTTGAAATGTGCAAGTTTGGTCCCTCAAGTTTCGTTTCCAATACAACAACAACAACTATACTCAATCCTGAAAAGGGCATGAGGGAGGAGAGCTGTAGATCACATATTATGTAACAATAATATAGTACTAATTTGATATCCTAAATTGATTAGAAGCAAGAGACATCATATATAACCTCATTTCGAATCTTGAAAATAATAGATCAATTTCAATCGCCACACCTTTATCCTCACAGTATACAGGCTTCGCATATAACTAAAAATATACCCACTACTCTGCAAGCCCAGATATAGATACAAATGAATACATTTCGATGGAAAATTGTGAGCACGATTGACACAAACATAAAACAAACTGTAGATACGTGGCCATTTCAACCTATATATGGATAAATGTGTCGATAACGCTCATTATTTGTCTTGAGTTCAAGGGCAAACTTCAAAAAATACCTAAAATAAAAACGGTTGAAAGATAATAAAGAACTGGAAAGAATGCAGCCAATATTTACAATCATGTACTGTAATAAAGATCCCCCGTGTCAGTTGTTAGACCAAGAACAGATTTCAGGTTTTTCTACAATATTAGTTATGCGGGTCAAAATCGTTATGCCAATCTCATCAATTTTTGGATGGTCTTTCTACAATTGTTCAGGTTCGTGCAAATTCAGAATTTACAGTCAGTATACTGAACAATTGCTTCGTTCTCCTCAATATGTTAACCTCGGCGATTGTAAAAACATTGTTGCACGTTCTTTTATGTAACAACAGACCTTAATTCATACTAACAACTACAACATCTTACTTTCGGGCCTTAATTTATACTATAGAGTTGCCCGTTCTTCACTACTCTACAGATTAGCTTGCAGCGTAATGTATCCAACTATAAAGTTATAATTTTCCTTCCTAATTTTAGTTAGGGATTAGAGCTGATGTTAAGCATAGGCGAAGTAATTAATTGATAATGATTAGATTTGAGTTACTCCTGTGAACACACAAGTCGAAGGACTAATTATAAATTACTCTAATAGAACGTTACATGCATATGTTCAATTTATTAATAAACCAATTAGTCGAGAAAAAAAAAATATATAAAAAAAAACCATAGATTGATGAACAGATCCAATACGGTAAATATTTTTATTTGTGTTATGATATAACATATTTGATTTGATTGAGTTTTAAATGTACTTTTCATTGATATAACTTTAATCAACTAATATATAACACGAACAAAGATATTTACGATCAAAGTCGGAAGATAAACACTTGAACAGTTAAAACAGGACAATTAAAATGGACGGGAATAGAGAACTTACTATTTTATAAAAAGTAATTTAATTGATAAAATTTATCATTACATTACAACAATAAAAAAAAATATTATGTTAAAAAAATATATATTTTTATTAAAAAAAAACATGCTTTTGACCATGAGTTATTATCAACGCCTTTTTCATTTTATTTTTATTTATTATTATTTTTTTTTTTTGAGTTAGTTTTCAATTAAAGATATACATCATCTATAATATAATTAAAATAGGAGGTTGGGGTACACTTGGAACCTTAATCCCCCTCCTTTAGCCTAATACTCTTTCCTTATTAATACTCTTTTTTTAAAATATTTATTTAATAAAAAATGGCCGACCTTTAATAATAATAAAAAAATATTATAAGCCAACACATATTAACCATCATGTACGACTCCGTGTTGTGAACAACTCGAAGAAAATCAAAACGTTCGAGATGGTTTTTGTTGATGAATTGTTATGTATTTTTCAAATTTTATACTCTACACTTTTTGTTTTTCTTTTTATTTAACTAAAGTTGGGGGAAAAAAAGGGTAAACTGGAATCAATATTTATATGGAGTTAATTTCCATATGTTTTTTCTTTAACTTTCGTATTAATTAAGTTGTGATATTGGTCATACATTTTTTGTTTCTCTTTTAATTTAACTAAGTCGGGGGGGAAAAGGTAAACTGAAATCAATATTTATATAAAGTTAATTTTTATTTGTTTCTTCTTTACTTTTCGTATTCATTAAATTGTGATATTAGTCATACACTTTTTGTTTCACAATTATTATAAGATTTATATAATAATTGGGAACCAAAAGGGGGTCAACTTGAGGTTAAATCTGTAGATATTGGAGGAAGATTGGGCCTTAGCAGGCTTTTCAAGTTAGATATACTTGGGCTTTTGAGATATAGATATTTCAAAAACCAAGTTAGCAAGAGAGGTAACAAATAAAAAAAAGTTGGTTATTGTAAAATAGTATTAAAGTAAAATAAATAGACAAAATCATGACTATTGGATCAATGATACAAAATAATGCATGAAGATTAACGAAGCACAAGATTGATGCACGATAATTTTGATGATATATAGTGATTTTCAGTGGAAAAGGAAAATATTGTTTTATGTGTTTTATTTCAACATTTATTTTATTTTAGCTAGAATCTATAAATTGGATGTAACTAATTGGCATTTTCAAGTATGACTTTTTTTTTTTTTTGGTTTTAGCTGTGTTGATGTGGTCATGTAGTGTATCCCCAACCCAAACAGTTGTTGGTTCAATTTTGTTAATTGTCGTACTATTATCATTTTTGAGTTTATGTAATTTTGACCGATGAAAAGTATTACTAGTAAAGCTTGAAGATGATTAAATTTGCAATGATTAGTTAATAATTAGTGGTACGCGTGCTTTGCTCGCATAAAATATGTTTGAATTCGTGGATTTTCTTGTCACACAATTATTGCACCAATTATATTTCTCCACAAATGTCCCTTGCCAACAATTGCCCATCCATTTTGGTTTCTTTAGTAGATTGTATACATAGGCATTTTGAGGGCTTTTTTAAGACGGTAACTCTACTCTATCTTGGTATTTTGCTAAGTGTTAAGACTTTATTACAAGTGGATTAACGTTATATTGATATTTCGAACCTATTTAAAAAGCTAAAATATTGTTTTTACAATGTTTAAATTCATAATTGATGTCAAATGTCTAAATTTAAACTTTCAATCAAGACATACGGTTAATGGTGTTCGGGTTCGTCCATTAACAGCTTAAAAATATGGTAGTTGCTTGTGGTGTAACATAGGTACTTTTTGGTAGTATCTTCAAATATAAATATGTTATTTTATTTTTACTTATAAATTTTACAAAAACATTTTAATTTACATCTAATTTTAAATTACACGCATGTTTAGAATGAAACTCAAGACTATAGACAAATCCCTTATTAATCTAACCCTACATATGTGGAAAGTGGGACTCGAACGTAGGTAGACCCTCACAAGGTCAAAGATTTATCAATGAGCCACCAACCTCATTATGTTATTTTTGCTTGTTAACAATTTAATATAGTATTTAATCTTTACATACATTACATAGTCACTAAATTTCTCCACATTTGTTGTGAAATGTGAATAGTAATCTGGCTGCTTTCAAAAGGTTTATGTTTATATATAAATTTACACGTCTTATCAACAAAACAATAATCATAAAAAATGGTTTGAAGAAGATGAGGGTGTCAATGGTTACAGATTCTGTCAACAACAACAATGATGTCTCATTTATTGGATCGATATATTTGTTAAAAGAGGAGAATCGAGAGATAGGTTGAAGATGATGATGAGTTTTGTTTTTATGTTCTCTGGTGCAATATTATTTTTTCATGTATGGAATTGGTTTTGAGATCTATGGCTTTTGAAGGAGAGAGAATATTGTTGTTTTATAATTTGAGAAATTCTAGAATGCATGACAAATTAATGTTTACATACTCATGTGTATCAATCAAAACCAATAAAAGTTTTCAATAATTTTTTCTTCATTCTTTTTTTTTAATCGGCACATATGAGTTTGTAAACATTTATTTATCATTTTAAAATTTCTCGATTTGAGAATTATTTTTTCACGTTATTTAATCATTAATCATGTCATAGTTATCTATACATCTATATCTATACATCTATCAATACTATATTATAAATCTATACATCTATCTATACTATATTATAAAACAGATTCTTTCCAGATTTTCAACATTGAGTTGAAATTTCTAATATTGATTTTAAGTACATTCTTAAAATACCCCTCTCATCTATTCTATATTTATCTAAAATAACCATAATACCCTTTCTCTCTCCTCAAATCTCAACCAATCATCTTTTTTTTCTCTCCTCCATAAATCATTTATTCCTCCAATTCATTCAAAATCTTTTATCTCAAAAATCATACGTCGATAAATTATAAAAATTGTATGGGTGTTCTTAAAATTTCATGCTCTTTCATTAGAGATGTCATTCGATATACTTTTGACGAATTTTTAAATCCGAGGACGGAGGCTGTAGGCATTTGACTATCACACTCTCTGACCTAGATATCACCCCACCATCTCACCGCCGCAACGCGCGGGTACTTACTCTCGTACAATATAATAAAGAAAGTAACTGCCATGTTAAAAGTTACATGGGAAGAAATGACTAAAATATCTTTAATGAGTATATAACATTATCAACTATTTTTAATTTAGAATATTCACATTAACCCTTTACACCAATTACTTTTACATCAATCATCTAACATCACTCGACGTCACCACTACCACCAACATCCGTCCTTCACCACCACATCATCATTGCCACAAAAACTGCGGGTAACATGCTAGTATATAAGAAATAAAAAAGGCAACGTAATAGTTTTCTACCTACTAGTATTTTTACAAAATAAACAACTTATATCATATCAAAAATGAAAGTACATAGCCTATTTGTAACTTAAAGTATTAAAACCCTTTTAGCTTTCACATGAGTATGTGATTTTAATTTATTCACGACTAATGAGTTGAAGTACAACTAGTGAAACCCCAACATCCCACGCGTGATATGTGGGTGGTTGTATTGTCCCCAAACAAGATCTTCATTTTCGACCCCCCCTTGCTTACATGTTATTCTTCTTCCACGTCACCCCACTTCCCCTCCCCACCTCATCCCCCATATTTTAATTTTTCCTTTTCATGAAATATATATATATATATATATATATAGAGCTTCAGATATTAGATGTCATGGTTATACATGAAAGTGAAAAGACACCTGATAATCATACATTGAAAGGTTGAAACTTTTTGTATGGAAATTTATATCTATCTCAATTTTTAAAAAAAAAGAAGTTAATTTTAACTATTGATGCACACATATTAAGACTTTGATGCACCCAAACTTCGATATATTATACTTGCTAATTACGTACTTTCGATGCATCAAATAAATACTCTAGTGATTTAGCCACATCAAAAGGCTGAATAACAGACATTAATTAGGTAAAGAACCTTCGCATCGTTAATTAGCCGGCCAGTTGCATCAAAATAATAAGTAATTACTTTCGAGACATGAATACCAGAATGCTTTGTACATGTGCATTTTTTAGGTAAAGAACTCTTCGCATCGTTACTTAACCTAAGACGATGCGAGTAAATTAAGTAAATTCCAACGAAATTAAATCGTTCTAAGATTTTTACTTGAGTTTAGAATTAAAGATATATATATATATCATATATATATATGCCTTCTTTTATGCATTTCGATTATCTGATGGATTTGGTATCAATCACATGGAATTGAAGTGTATCCCTAAAAAGTAGACCGACAAATATGTGTAAAACTCACAATATGATATCATACCCCCAATATAACAAATATGTTATTTATTAACATTAATTTTTTCTTACTTTTTTAAAAATTTTTAAAAAATTTTTAATTTGTTTACACTCACATTTAAAAGTGTAAATAAAGTTAAAGAATGAAAAAAATTTCACAATTATATATGTAGAAACATAAAGTTTACATTTTCAAGTGTTCAAAAATATATAATTGTTCACACTTAAAAGTGTGGGAGTAATTTATGACACCAAATTTCCCCACACAAGAGGAAGTGCGAGGAATTTGAGTGTGACAAATTAGTTCTCACACTTAAATTGAAAATGTTTAACATTTTTTCACACTTTCAAGTGTGAACATTTTGTTTATACATTTATATTTGTGAAAAAAGTATGACTTTTTAAAATTTTTCACACTTCTAAGTGTGAATTTTTTTTATACAATTTTAAATGTAAACAAATTAACATAATTATTCACGGTTTTTAGAAATATAAGGAAATAATTGTGAACAATTGACAATTTTATTGTAATACCTTGGCTAGCTAGTCAAGAAAGTTTCAAATAAAAATGTTTAACTAATTAAAATAGAGTTTGTTGAATATGAATAACATTTTATTATTTTATAGTGTAGTAATTACACATTTTAAAATTATATACATTTCAAAGTGTACATTTATTTCAAAACAATAAAAGTGTATGTGGTACTACTATATTGTTTTTTCACAGAAGATAGATTTGGTAAAATATCGATCGGCCCACTCCTTTTCTCTCTAGCTTTGTTTGATTACTTAGTAGGGGGTTATTGTAGGCTTTATTCTTTTCTTTGATTCCATGATCATGAAGCAATGAAAGTGAATAAAGAGTAAATGGGATCACACAAAATCACTTTAAGAAGATATATATGTTTATGATCCATTCTTTTTTTCAATAAATGGTGTCCTCATCACATAATCCATCAGCTATGATATGACACCATTGTCTACTACTACATCTTTCTATTTACTTACGACACAATTCATATATTGATCGAGCTTTCATATATTGATCGCAACACAATTCATAATTGATCCTTAAGCTAGTATATTTTATAACCACATTTAAGTTTTATCACATGAATATACATTTACACGCATATACTACTTATTCCCATTTTTTTTAGTTACATGAGTAACGATATTGTAACATCCTCTAAAATCTATCGGTTAATGCCAACTAATCCAAAAAAATTTAAAGGTGATTTAGACCTCTATTTTTACTGATAAAAGTTTTTATAAAATTCATCTATCAATATTACATCCCTTACAATTTTTGCATTCCGCTATCCTTATCTCTCTCTCCATCTTAATTTTTATAGCAAACCATCCGCGCACATTTCACAGACACTAACATACACAAAAGTTCAGAAATCATAACAAACTATTGTCGCCGTCGTTATTATGCGAATAATCTGCGCGCTAGTATGAATGCAATGTTTTGAATTTTAAACGAGACTTAAAAGATACTCCGTATTAATCATTTTGCAATTTCAAACATCTCATTCAATTCCTAAATGCTGAGATCTCCACAGTTACATTTTTTTTCTTTAACATTCTTGTTAACATCTCAAATATTCGAATTAAGTAAAATTATATATGTTTACCGTTAAAAGTTTATAAAACTTGTACATGTCTATAAACAAATGTATACACTTTTTGAAGAGATAGATTTTTTTAGTTATTGTTTAACTCATGCATCGTGCTAGCTAGTTTCTTTTATAACATAAGTCTCAACTTTATGATATTATATAATATATACTCGTTATTGTTTTCGCTATACGAGAAAAAGATAGACCTAACCTAGCATGATAGACAGCACATGTGCGGCCGCATATTTGAAGATATTTGCTTTGGCATAAAGAAATAAAAACAATAAGAATTGTAGGTTTGTGGTGTTAATTATGTTACACCACTAATTACACGCTAAATTAATTAGTTATGCGGTGACATATATATTATGCGGTACGTGTCTTGTGGGTTCTAGTTTTTTTAGTATGATATTGCTAATTCGGTGTACTGTTGTGTGAATGTGTGGTGTAACAATCAATATGATCTTTTGGTGTGCTAGTGTGAATCACTACCGGCGTTCTAGCAAGTTTAATATAATGATTTACGAATTAAGGAGTGGATTTTCTCTTTAAGAATAAGATATTCACTTTTATGCAGACATTTCGGTTACTACATAGCAATTGATAATATATAAAAGTAATTATTATAGAATAATATATGACTTTTCAAATGACATAAAGTGGTGAACCATATGATTAAGCCTAACGAGTAGTATACTAATCATAATTGGGGTCATATTATTATTATTATTATTATTAATGAACTGTCATTATAAAATGGTGTGGAAACTTTTAGACTAAACAACAAGGGTTAGTGGAAGATATTGCACGTAATGTCACTTGTAGGCACATATATATGGAAATAACAAACATGCTCTAGTAGTCATGTATCATATATGCTTCTTCCTCATAATTTTTTAAAAATTTAAATATTGATTTCAATTCCATAGCTTAATGTCTAATATTTTTTAAATGATTTATGAGAAGAGAAACATGTATGATACATGTTAGCTAGAAGCATGTTTGTTATTCCCCAAATATCTGTACTACTATACTACTATATAAAAATTATAATCTCTATGTTAAAAGTTTACACATGTGAATTGACTAAAATACCTTTAATAAATTAAATCACCATCAACCCTTAATATTAAATTACATCATTAGTCCATTATATTAGAAAATATCTCTACTAACCCCTTTAAATCAAATATTTTTACCTACACCAACAGATGTCGCTATCACCGTCATCGCCGACTTGCCGCCGCATTGTGCGGGTACCATGCTTGTATATATATATACTTCCTTATTTTGAGAACAGTTTTTTAAGAACCATGAAAACTCTCAGATTATGTATTGGTTCACATGTTTTTTTTGTTCATTCACATGTGAAATGATATAAAAAAGTATGTTGTAGAAGAAACTTTTTAAAAAAATCTTCAAAATAACATTTTATGAACTTGTGAATGAATTGTTCACATTTTCGTTCACATGTTAACAAATGGGTATATATAAAGTATTGCAACTTTCTTCTACAACATGTATTTTTATAACGTTTCACATGTGAATGAACAAAAAAAACATGTGATTCAACACATAATTTAAGAGTTCTCAAGGTTCTTACAAAAAAAATGGGTTCTCAAAATAAGGCTCCCCTATATATATATATATATATGGACAATCAAATAAGAACAGTTTTAAAATAAGAACGGTGAGAACACTTAAAAAAGATCATTTTGATGCATTAAAAGTGCATAAAACTAACATAGTGCATAACTAATTATCATTATTTAAGTGTATAACAACACATTGGCCTGTCAAAATCAAAAAAATCATGTTTTTTTTTGTTTTGTGCATTCATCTTGGATGCATAATCTTCAAAATGATGCATCTACAAAAAAATGTGAATTTTTCGATTTTGACGGATCAATGTGTTGTTAAACACTTAGATAATGATAATTATTTATGCACTATGTTAGTTTTACGGACTTTTAATGCATCAAAATGATGTTTTTTAAGTGTTCTCACCGTTCTTATTTTAAGACTGTTCTCACCATAGTGTATATATATTAAAAATCCTAATAATCATTATCGAAATACATTATTATATTAGTATATATATTTACTTGTAGAAAAAGTCTCATTAATTTACACTTTTCTGTTTTTCATTAATAATTTACACTTTTTAGCCTTAAATATTTAAATTATATTTATTTTAACCATCAACTTGAGGGGATTTTTTAGAAATTTTAAAAAAAAGTTACAAAATTTATTTATATTTAATTTTTTTAAAGTTACAATTGTCACTCAAATCAAAAGTTCTAATTGTTATCAAAAAATTTAAAAACAATCCTAATTATTATCTATTTATCATAGGACACGTGATTGAAAATAAACTTATACGTGTTTTGGGCCCGTATCATGATCAAATACATATACTTGAATGTCAAGTACATGATCACAAGTATGTTTATATTTTAATTCTTTATTATCTTTCATCATTATATCATATTATGAGTATCAACTAATAATGACACGAACATGTGATTATTATACCACAACTTACAAAGTATAACACTTAGAACCGTATATCTTTAAAATTATAAATTATAAACTTTTATGAATTAAATGTATGAAAATCTAATATTGATAATATCATAAATCTCGTATTCAGTGTTGAACACGAGTCTAAAATCTAGTTTTAAATTACGTACCATTGTATATGTGATCTTTATATATACTAAAAGACAACTAGCCTAATATCAAATTGATAATTGATAATGTCATTACTAATTTAATTGTAAATTAAAAATCATAATTTATCATTATCCAAATATATTTCTATATTATATTTATATTAATATTTGTAGAAAAAATCTCACTAATTTATACTTTTTTGTAACCATCAATAATAACTTTTTAGTTTTTACCCTCACTGAATACTTAAATTAAAAATCATAATAATCATTATCCAAATCTTTATATATATTAAAAGACAACTAATTTGATAGCTTATTAACCAATCATAGCTATTGATTTTATCAATTTGAAAATTGATGATGTCATTATTAATTTAATTATAAATTAAAAATCATAATTTATCATTATCCAAATATATTACTATATTATATTTGTATTAATATTTATAGAAAAAATCTCACTAATTTATACTTTTTTTTGTTTTCCATCAATAACTTACACTTTTTAATTTTTACCCTCACTGAATACTTAAATTAAAAATCATAATAATCATTATCCAAATATCTTAGTATAATATATTTATATTAATTAATATTTGTAGAAAAATCTTTATATATATATATAATATATAATTTATTATACTAAAAACTAGGGATGAGCAAAAAAACCGTTGACTCGCGCCCGACCCAGAACCGACCGGCCCGAAGCCCTAACGGGCCGGGTCAAGGGTCAAGCTTTTGGGGTTTTCGCGGGTCACGGGTTGGACGGGTCGGGCTGGGCCGGGTGAAGGCAAAAACCGAAAAAGTGTGAAGGAAAGCCGTGACCCGCCTGAACCGACCCGTGTCTTCACGGGCCGGGTCACGGTTCACGTTTTCATGCTCTTGCGGGTCGCGGGTCGGGCCGGGTTTTCACGGGTCGGGCCGGTTTTCGACCCGTGTTCATCCCTACTAAAAACAGTTGACCAAATAATAATATTATTCTTTTTATTTTTTATTTTTTATGTTTCGAATGAATAATAACATAAACCTTACATCCAATTTTCCATCTTCTATTTTATTTTCCAAAGAAAATCTGCAATTTTCCCGGCCGACACAAGGAGGAAAAAAAATAAACATTCAAACATTCTTTGATGCTCATTAGTGATCAACAAATATTGTTATTATGTATCTTTTATGTTTGTAAAGGTGTTTTACGTTCATAAATATTTATTTGGGCCTAAAATCTAGTGAAGATTGTTAATATTGGACTTTAATTTAATATAGTTTAAAATGTAATATAATACTTTGGGTAATAAAACCTTGATCTATATATCAACACTTTGAGTTTAAATAGAAATATCTTTAAAAAATATGTTCATCAAAGTTGTTTACTGTGACATGCTTAGCGATATTTGAATATTACAACTTTACACTATTAAAAATAATATCTTATCTTTAGATGAAAGATATCTTAAATATATCTCAATTAGAATATGACAATGTTATATAGTTTTCTTATAATTAATTATATTTTTATATATTTTATTTTTCTTATATGCGTCTTGACAATTACTAAAAAACACATCAATAAAAAATAATAGTAAAATTACTCTTAAAATCTTAATATATTTACACCAAATTTTAATTAATTAATTTTATATTTATATGACAGAACATAATACTGGATATATATTACACTTAAATAAATTATATTTTTATATGTTTTATGTTAATTTTATGAGTCATGATAATTACAAAAAAAAACACTTCAACAAAAAATAATAGTACAATTACTCTTAAAACCTTAATAAATTTATATTAAATTTTATTTATTTTTAATTAATTAATTTTATAGTTATATGATAGAACATATTATTGGATATATATTAGTTATTGTTCTATTGGATAAATATAAACTATTATCTTATCGGATATATATTATCTATTATTATTTATTATATTAAAATTATTGGGGAAAAATGTAAATTTGTGATGGAAAAAGCAAAAAATGTAAATTAAAGTCAAAATTGAAATCAAAAGTCAATATTAAAAAATCAGGGGTTGTGATTGGTCGATAAGTTATTAGAGCAACTGTGTTTTAATATAATAAAAGATTTAGATTTAGATTAGATTTGTTGATGCTTTAACAATTAAGAAACTAATAGATGTCGAAATCCTATATGGATTAGAAACAAATATCTTAGTTTGAATAAGAATGTGATTATATAATGAATTTATTAAAAAAATTTTAATGAATAAAATTAAAAAGACACTTGTCGTTTTAATATAATGCCACATGTCGATTAAAAGGAGTTACAATCATGTTTTAGTTTATTGGTAGATAGTAACTTGGGGGAGAAGCCGGGCTTAAGGTTTTTCCCTAAGTCCAGTCGAATTAGAGTTATTACAGGAGTCAATTTCCCTTCCTTTTTTATCGTTTAATTTATTCTATCCTTCTGACCACATTGACTGATTATCCCAAATCACAGTTTAATATGAAACGATATCTATTCTATGCTTATCAGATAACCCTTCCGTTAGATAGGTCTTTGCTTACGTACGGATGCTTATGTGGTTACCTTTTTCATGCCGCTGGAGGGGTATGTCATCAGATCTATATGCCAAATAAAAAATATAATGAATTTCGATGATACGTCTTGATGGTGAAAATAGTTGCAAATTTTAAAGACACAAATCGATGATAACTGAAAACAAGATATTAGCCAAAAATACGCTAAAACTTTTATTGAAGAAATTTAACTCAAAACTCCAATATTCGGCGTGTATAATATAATCCTTACCTCTAACTCGGTTCGGTGTACAAATCCTTACCCCTAGCACGGTATATATAGACCAACTAAAACATGTTAGACTATAACTAGGATTTCACTAATTATCTAAACTCATATTTAGCAAACATAAATAAGGAAACTATTAACTAATCTTATTTGAGTTAAACTTGGACTACACTCCAATATGTATTGTTGTAGAACTCGATCCACGCATCTAGCCATGACCGAGCTCAGTAAATTCGCCAAACAAATTTCACTATACATGGTCCTATGCTTTTTTGCATATAGAATTTTAGACACTTGTTTCGAGTAGATAAAGTGAGTTCGCGTGGTTATATTATTAACGTAGCTCTACTAGCTTATTGTAAGTTATCTTGGCCGGGACGGCCTCTGAAATTATTGACACCTAGCTAGCTAGTAGCTCATACCGGCCATATGGATTGGACGGTTTAGTGTCAGTTTCAACAAAAAGAAAAGTAACACTAACATGCGTTATATATATAAGTGTTAGTTGTTTTTGCGCTGGTGTGATTTTTTACCACTTGATTTGTATCTATAATCTATTGATGTCCTTTTTACATCCATGATATTGACGCTTATATACACAAAATAAAAGTAGAGATTCACAAACGTACATAGTACATATGATGTGGACATGCATTTCTAATATTTGTAGCACATATATATATATATATAGCTCATGTTATTCCAAATATTGCACAAACATAACTTCAGAGCCATTATTGCACAAACATAACTTCAGAGCCATTATTGTTTGTCTTTGATTAAAGTTGGCGGCTGGTATCCCGACAACTTTTTTGATAATTAAACCAGACTATTTGCAGCGATTATCGTTGCAAATAGTGGTGTTTTTGTCCATATCAAACTATTTGCAACGATTACTGACAGGGGGCCCGTTATTTTTTTGCCAGATTTGTCATTACAGACAGGGGTCCCGCACTATTTACAGCGACTATCGCTGCAAATAGTAAGTGTGGTCTAGATACCAAAAGTCTTGGTTGAGATATGAATCCCGTTAAAGTTACATTAACACACAGACTGGTAATTAATATATATGGAAATCAATGTTTTCAAAACCAGTATTTTGTTTATACCGGTGTGAAAAAAATTCCCGGTACTGTCGGTATTATCGGTATTACCAGAAATACCGACCGGTGCAACTATTTTAATTTCTTTTATATTTTTATATAAAATTCATACAAAACTTGTTAAAATTTAACGAAAATAGTCAGAATACAATTATAATCTACTCAAAAATAGTATCAAATAGGTATTTCATAATGAAATATAAGTTTTAAAGTTCACAAATAACAAAAAATAACAATAAAGTATTGTAAAAATAATATTTATAAAAATTTTATTATATTTTTGTAAATACCGAAAATACCGGAAATACCGACCGGTATTGAATAGTAAAAAAATAACGGAAAAATTGCCGGGTTAAATAATTTTGGAGTACCCTCCGGTATCGGTAATACCGGTATTTAAAACATTGATTAAAATCGAAATGTTTGCCATTTTAAAATCCTAGCTAGAAGTTATACCATATAATTGACAAATAATGTTTTGCGCGTTTAAAATCGGATTTTGTGATGTATATCCTTTTGATCGGAATTTAGATCGAGCATTGACTATTGTTGGCCAAGCGTTTCTTAGTTAAAGATAAACGACATACCAAATTGATTGTCCTTAAGCCCATCCTTATGGTGACTTCCACCCCGCGTCCGACATAGTGCGGCTGGAAGACGCTAGTAGTAGCGGGGGCGTCGGAGGTGGCGTCCGATGGTTTATTCCAACTTTAGACGCACGGTTTTGGGGAAAAGTGGGTCCCGTTTGGTTCTTGAAGGTTGCCAAAATTTTGAAACCAACGGCTACTATCTTTTTTTTTTCATACTCCTATTTATTCCCAACTTAACACAACCAATTCAAGTCACAACAACTTCTTTCAACTCATTTTTATCTTTCTCAAACCATTCCATAAACCATTTTCCATTTAACAATATCTCTACAAAGGTAGACTCAAGCAAAATATTTTTTGTTGTCGAGGAGTTGGATGTTGAGGCGACCTGACCCTATGACCGGTAGATGTGAAATGAATAACCCAAGCGAAAACGCTTGGAACAACATTACAGAAATGTTCAACAAGGAGACGACTGAAGGTTCACGAAGAAAAGATCAACTAGTAGGCCATTTCACCATAATTCGGAAGGAATGTAAGAAGTTTGAGGCAATTTGCTCGTATTTGAATGCACAGGAAAGACCTGTCTCTGATGAGTTGCTTTATGCAACGACGCATCAACTTTACCAGGAGAAGCATGAGAGGGACTTCTGATACGAGCACTGCTTCAGGGAGCTTATCATGGTTCCTTTTTAATTGTTTTGAATTATGAAGTATGTTTTAGTATTTTAATTAAGTGTTTTAGTATTTTAATTACGTGTGTTTAGTATTTTGAATTACATATTGTCTTTTAGTATTGTAATGTCTTTAAGTATTTTAATAAAAGATGATTACTTGGTATTTTAATAACAACAGAAGTTTATTCATAATTTAAAAATATTACAAACTTATTAAAGAGAAACATACAACAAAATAGTTCGTAGAACACATTACAAACTTATTAAAAGACAAACTTATTCCAAAATCAAGTTGTTTCAGAGCAACTCGAGTCTTGTGGATCTTCCCCTGCAAATAAATATAGTATTGACACTCAAGATCAATACAATACCCGGTTTGTATATAATCGATTTGTTCTCGACACCATTGCTTCTTCTCATTTAGTTTTCGCATAACTGCAACAAGTTCCTCTTTAAACAATTGGTGGTCGAGGATATCAGCCATGATACTTTCCTGCACTTGATCGACAGTCATTGGTCGTTTTCGGTTACTGGCATTTGATGAAGAAGCCATTTCAACTGTATAGAAGTTTGTGTTTTGATCACAAATATTTGATAAGGAGCCAGTTTTTATAGGTAAACTACAAGACGTCCCTCCAACATTCAAAATTCAAAATATCCACACTTTCAGTTCCTCAAATGTTCAAATTCAAGAAATTTACACTTTCAGTCCCTCAAACAGCCAAAATTTCAAAAACATTTACAATTCCAGTCCCTGAACGGCTAGCCTGGATGTCACTCTATAAATACCAACCCAGAGCACAATTCAGTTTCATCACCATTACAATTTTCATTCTTCTACAAACTCACTCACTCTTTTTAACCAAATGGCGTTCTCATCATCATAAAAGAATGTTCACCGACCTCGTCTGACTGAAGATCAGATGAAAACACGAATCATGGCTGATATAAAAAAGGACACCCTTCATCAAACTGAACTCTCTTGGGTCATGAGTTACCTACGGGAGAAAAGACAACGATACGAGCAAGAGGTTAAGGCAATACAAGCACCAGGCCGCAAGGTCTCAAAGCACGAAGAACACTATTCTTCGTTTCTACATGAGAGATCAGCAAGGTCAAGAGGGTAGTCGATGATGTTTTTAAGGCCGGTCACACGTTGGGTGACCAATGCACTTGGGCCGAATCGTACCACGACAATCGGTGTGAAGTCGAATGCCCGCAACAAGACAAGTGGTGGCTCGACGAAAGTGCTTACCGTGGCATAGGAAATCTGTCAATAAGAGATGAGTAATCGTAGCATTTCAATGTATTTTGTGTTTTTTTTTTATCAAGTACTGTCTTTTTTAATTATATGTTTTTTTTTATTTTTAAGTAATGGGATGTGTTTCAATTATAATAAAATGTGTTTGTTTAATTTTGTGAAAAGGAAAATTGAAATAATAAAATAATGAATGAAAGTTCTTTTGAAAGTTTCCCCATGGAAAGGTACTGCCCGGTTCGGCAAGAAAGGCAAATTGGCGCCTCGATACATTGGACCTTATAAGATCATTAAACGGGTGGGACCAATGGCGTACAAGCTGGAACTACCGTTAGAACTTGGCAACGTGCATGACACATTTCACGTGTCCAATCTTAAGAAGTGCATGGCTGAAGACCCGACCGTCATTCCTGTTAAGGATATTCATATAGACGAAGGGCTCGAGTTCACTGAAGAGCCCATCGAGATCATAGACAAGGATGCTAAACAGACCAGACAAAGCTGTGTACCACTAGTCCGTGTACGTTGGAGTGCTAGACACGGGTATAATGATACCTGGGAACGCGAGGACTTCATTAAGAAGAAGTACCCTCACCTTTTTGATCGACAAGACTCTTAATTTCGAGGACGAAATCCTCCAAGTGGGGGAGAATGTAACAACCGTCTTAGAAATGTTCTTATTAAGTTCTTAAAAACGTACATTTGCCATTAGAACGGCCAGACAGTTCGATTTATCTAAGTTCTTGACGTACTTTAGACCTCTATTATGTGCTTATATGAAGGTCAATTTGATCTAAAATCTTGATTTATATGACGGGTTCATGATTGTGTGCAATGAGATAATAAAGTTCGGTTCATAAACGTTCATGTTCATTAAGGTTCTAGTTCAAAATGTTCGCAAATGGTCCTTGCATTTATGAAGTCCATTAAATATGGGAAATGTATATATTGAGAAGATGAGAACCCTAGAGAGAGAAAACTATCACTATTCATCTTCTTTTCTCTCTTCTTTCTCACTCTAAAACACATAGTGCAGCCACATTTTCACACACAAAAAACAACACAAAATCATTTGTACTTTTAGCATCCTTGTGATAATCGAAACGTATTTCCTGAATCAAATCTCAGGTAACAACAAATTATGAGTTTTTGATCAAATTAAAAGTGAACTTTTTCAACTTTATGTTCTTGATGATTTGGTCCAATTTTGATATGAAATCGTGTTAATGATTAATGGGTTTATGTCTAAATGTGTTTAATAACATGTATGTGAACAAATTTGGGTCATAACATGTTTTAATTTACAAAACCCATTTTGTGAAAGTGAAAGTAAACTTGTTCTTGAGGTTATGACTTGTTCATGTGTTATTTGATCTTGAAAAGCATTAAAGGTGTTAATGGTTAATGTTATTGTGCATATATGTGCTAGTTCTAAGTTCTAACAAGTCCAGGAATCGATCTAGAACTTCATGTTATAAATTTGTTCTTGTTCAGCTCGTGGGAGACCTAGGACGGTCTTGAAATGGGACGATCTTGTCCCAAGATCGTCCTGGGCAGCTCACATGGTTCATGGTTCTTGTTCGTTCGATCTCGTGTGGTGTTGTGATATTGTTGGTATGTTAATGGGTAACTGATCCTTTGGATTGGTTTAGCTCAAATACTTGTTCATGAAACGATCTCGTGCATTTATTCTTGTCTTTGGATCACTAGGACGACCCTGATCAAGTCCATTAGGATGATCTTGGGGTCTGATTCCCTCAAAACGATCTTGATACACTTAGCCTTGAAACGATCTTGTACTTATTGCTTCTAAAACGATCTTGCACCTTGGACAACTGAAACGATTTTGGTACTAAGACCCTAGGACGACCTTAGCTTGCATCCAGGACGATCCTGGCTGAACAATGGGACGATCTTGCTAAGTCCAATGGGACGATCTTGGAGTTCAAAACCCTAGGACGACTTTGTGCATACATTAAACAAAACGTACTTGTTCTATAACATACCACACTTGATCCTTAATCATCTAATCAGTTCTTAACAACATCATGACTTGATTAAACATCTCAAAGGCTGTCCATTAACACCAAAGCTAGATCATGGTTCGATCTAAGACAACGTGCAAAGTGCAAACTCTAATTAAGTGCAAATAAAACATGTTCTATCTTGATTATCAAAGTACGAGTTCTATGATCAATTAAAATGAGTTCTAAAGACTAAAAGTTCATCATTAAAGACATGTTCAACTCATTAACACGATAAGTACTTATTTGTGAGTTCAAAGATGTTCAGTGCGAGTCCAGTTCATGTACTTAAAGTTCATTTAAAACTCTTTTGAGTCAAAACGTTCAAAGATCTTCAAAGGACCAAATCATCAGTTCATCAAGGACATTTCTGTGATTGAATAATCACATGAACTAATATATGTACTTATTTATGATCAACATGTGCTTAGGTATCCATCAAGACGCGCTTGGATTTCGATAGATATACTTATCTATCTTTGTGCTTATTCTCTGTGCTAATACTACTAGTACTTGTACCAGATCACTGTGAGTTCACTAATCCCCTTTCGTACATTTGTTCAAAGTTCTTTATCGGGGACTGAAAAACATGAAAACTATTTTCGTACTTGTACATATGTTCGTGAACTATTTTACGTACTATATTATGAGCTTGATCTTGAACTACTTATGATATAATTCTTACACTTATTAAAAGAGTATTTAAGTCTTGAATGAGCAGGATCTTAAATACATCTATACTTCTGTACTTGATCTCTATTATGTTCTAGTTCGTACATGTACTTGTTCAGTTCTTGTTCACTGCTATCAATTCATATCCCACAGTTCAGGGAATGAACCGTAGGTAATTATGGACAGCGCTGTTTAGGGTAGGCCCACCCTCATTCTCCGCAGTTCAGGAGAATGCATATTACTTGTTCTTGTATATGTCATTTGTTCTGACATAGATCTTACTATCATATGAGCACACTATTATATTAAGTTCAGTTCTGGCCAATCGGTTTAGCAGTGACAACTTATACCTAAAGTTCATTATATGTTCTTGCTCAGTTCATGTTATTATAAAGTACTTATGTTCAATGTGCAGATCTTGATCTAGTTCTTATTATTACAGAACACACTGGTTCAACGTACAAAACTTATGTTCTTGTTCTTATTATACATATATACGTATATGTAAACTAAAGATACATTATGTGAATCTCACCAACTACTTTTGTAGTTGACCTTTTGAACTTACATGCTTTTCAGGCTAGGTTCATAGTCCTTTAGCATAGGAGTCTTCCTTTCTAAGCTCATACTTTTGGCGGTTGTTCGAGCGTACAAGTTCGGGAGCTATGAAGATCTTCCTTGCTACATCAGTTCAAGTTCGGTTCTTAAAAGACAATTGTTCTGTCTTCTAGATATTGACTTTTCTAAGTTCATTTATGTTCTGTAATAACAATCGTACTTCTGTTATTTACTAATGTTAATGGCTGTGTTGGAACTTGTACTGTGTGCAATTGTGCTTATCTGTGCATTCCGTATATTCCGCTTTAGCGGGGTGTTACAAATATAATATTTATTTAGTTAGAGTTTTGGATTTACCTTAAATTTTTAGAATCACATCTAAATCAAAACTTGTAAGCATAGTGAATAACGACAAATAGCCTTGTGATTTCGGATTGTAAACTCAAAATTTTGAAGTCTTCATTTTAATTACTTATTATAAGTAATATAAAGTAATAGTAGTTGAAGAATTGAGAAAGAAAAAGAGACAATTTTATTAATGAGAAAACGATCAATCAAATAAGTTTATAATGTCTTTTGTATTAATAAGACAATAGTTCGAGTTTAATTATAAGTCTAATAAAGAAATTGAATCTATATACAATTAAAAAAAGCTAATTTAATAAACTAAATAAATTAAAAGAACACGTGTCGATCAAGGATTACGCCACGTGTTATTTCAAGAACATCTCAACCATGTTTTAGTTTATTGGTAGATACGAGTACTGAGTAGAAGTTTATGCTAACATATGACATCGAATCCATTGGATGTAGATCTCAAAGTCTTATGAACTCAAACATTCGATGATCTTAACATTCGGCACCCCAGGGTGGAATTGATCCAAGGGTGTTACCAATTTATTTAAATTATCAAATGGTAAATAAATGTTTGAAAAACATAATTACCCAGTTGATGTGGATAAATCTTATTACATATAGTATTAATTATAGCCGGCTCTAAGAGCTATGTTTAGGAAAGAACTTAAGGATATATGAATGCTTTTTTCATCTCTTCTTAGATATTCATCACACAACCAAATACCACCATTTCAAAATGGACAATTCCCTTATCAACTCAATAGTTACCTAATCCTGTCTTCCACGAGACATGGGGAATTTGAGATTTAGTCAGTCTTAGCCCTTTTCGAAGGTAGAGAGACTGCTTCATAGACCCAACTATTTTGAAACGAGTGTGAATCGAACTTTTGACTTCTTTCCAAAGACAAGAGGTTTTCCAACAAATCCAACCCTGCTTATTATGGTATCACGAATCCTTTCTCAACTCATTTTAAATAATAAGAGTATTACATAACATCTACCTCCATCGAATAATATTTTAATTCTCTATTTAACAAAAATCGCATGTATATTGTTTGAGAGTAGAATTTGGTTATTTTCTTGCACCATTTTGACAAAAAGTTAAACTATGCATAGAACTACATATATAAAGGCTTAAACAGAACGCGTGTGTCAAAAATCGACAAAATACAAAAGAGCACATAAAGGACTATTGGTACAAAACAACTGATCAAGGACGCAAAATTTATTGGCAATCCCATGGAAACTATTCATTATTAATTCATTTTCTAGTTCTGATCAAGTTGTACCAACTATTATATCATTCCAGTCCAGGTAAAGTTTACCTAATAACTAAAACTGCATCACTATTAGAGAACTAAAAAGATTAGGATAACTGGATAAGTGATAACCTTCTTTAAACAACTGATAGATTCAAATCAACGATATTATAAATATTTATTATTGCATGACGTACAAAACCTCATAACTGAAAGTAAAGTTTACCTAATATAACTAAAGGCATGTTTTTTGTTTTTTTTTTTTTACTAATTAAGTGTTGAATCTATTGAGTGACTGTATAAATAATGTGTGTATGCATTAAGTAAAAAAATATGTAACTGATGGTCATTTTTGTTTATTAAGTTCAAAAATAACATTAATTTTAATTAAATGCGCTAAGTTATTAATTATTAAATTTATTTTTAAAAAAAATAAAGTTACTCGCAATTCGCAAACCAGTCCTTGAACTATCTTTCCAATTCTACAATGACCTTTAAAAAAAGCTATACCGTATGCATACATATTTATTTCAAAGAAATATATATGAAACCAAAATTAGTATTTGTGAGCCGCAGATATAATAAGTCTAGAGCCGTTTCCTAATCATGAGTGATGTACTTTAAATTATCAAACATTTGTATCGAATGAAGAAGACAAAAGCAACACACACACACACAAAAGAATTTGTTAAAAAACTTTTTTTACATGTAAATAAAAAGAAAAATAATAAATCATCCTAACCAAATAGCCTAATAATCCTTTTAAAATATTAAGAAGGTGACATGTGGTATCCATTAATTCTTTTTCCTAATCTTGCTCCGTGATTTTTTCATATATCATCATCTCATAATTAGAATGATTATGAAACTATTTTTTTAGAATGATTAATCAACTTATATATGGTGGAGCTCAACTTGCAACTTCCATTTGTGTTGTGACAGTGCAATAGACAGCATCAACACCCCCATGATCATAAAGGTAAAGGAAAAGATAAGATAAGAAACATTAACTTAATTAACTAAGTTCATATAAATACTATTATTATTAATTTATTATTATAAAAAATTAGCTCATTTGTAATAGTTTTGAGATTTTATATATAATTCGAATATTGCCCTTATACATATTATATGTTAAAAGATCATGTCACATTAAAAAAAAAAATAATAACGAGTTAAGGGTTTTACCAGAATTATACTGACAATCTTTAGAGGAGTTGTTATCAAAACCATAATCTTATTGTGTAAATTATTGAACTTTTAAAGATATGTATAAGGTACTTTAACTTTGATCAGCATTCACATTAGGTCATCAACGACTCCTAAGTATATTAGTTTATTTCCTTACTCTATTTAAACTTAACTAATATAATCACAGAACAAAGAAAATACATCCAAATATAAGATTTCATCTTAATTGGGAATATTGATCACAATATTTTTCGCTTAGTATTTATTAAAAAAGTGAAGAGTAAATTTAAGACAAACAAACATATTACAAACAAATTGTTACAAACATTTATTTCATCAATCAAATCATGTTCATGTATTCTCTCTTTTCATTCTCTCTCATTATTGATTGTACTATTTTACATGACACATATGTTTGTAGAGTGTTTTTCAACCTAATATTACTCATAGATATGAAATAGTTTACGGATGTGTGTTTGCTTGTCTTTGTGTATTTTTTTTATAAGAAACTTCTTTTAAGTTAGTCTCTATGGTTTCTAGACTTTTGCATGAATGATCCTTGTACTTTATACAACTATGCAACTTCAATTCTTTTTCAAGTTTACTGGCACTGACGGTCCTAAAGTTGAAACCATAAGCAACCATGGCCCAATTTAACAGATCAGTTTGTTTTCAACTATTTCTTTATAGTGCAAGAACTCTCTAATTGCATTCATCACAAACTTTTTGATACAAGCAAACATGTGGTGTTTGTTTAATGACTTGATAGATAAGTCGTATCCATTAACTTATCATTGTTTTTTTTACTTAATAACCAAAAAAATAAATAAATTGTATTGACTTAATCCATACAAACATTATTTATCTATTATGTCACTTTATCAATTCAGTCTCTTAATGACTAAAAAAACAAACATGTCCTCAACATGTACTGAATTATTTCTTTTGATTTTTGATTTTTATTATTCCCACATGTTATTTTTTGTAACACGTAATTACTATAATGTTAAATTTATAATATATTTTTGTTTTATTCAGTTATATAGTAACTCAGTGAGAAATTTTGTGTAAACGAATATTGACTTGCTATATAATTTTTAAGCGTTGTTTTTGGTTAGAAGTTCGTCAAACCTTAATTGATTAAATATGAGTGAAGATCTTAATGTAGGGAATGTTAGAAAGATCAATGTCATGTTTTACATGTTATCAAATACGATAAAAATGATAACTTCCAGAGCAAAACGGGTAACAAAATTCGTTAGTTCTTAAGAAGTGAATGGCAGAAAAATCAATTGATATAAAATAAAAAATAAATGAAAATCAACTGAATTAACTGACATAATTTTGAATCTGGAAACCATACCAAAGTTCTTGAAAATTAAATTATTCATATACTGATTAAAGTTTGTATGAGTTGTTTCACTTTATAGACATGAGTCGTCACCATCTCAAGTCGCCACTTTGATTGTTAGTTGTTCTTCATCACATTTTGTCTTCTACATGACTTTTTCATTCCTCATACAAATACGTCTACAATTCCTAAGTCCTAACATGACATCCATGAGAGGTAGAAAATGCCAAAATGGTCACATATCTCTTTTGCCCCCATGAGTCAATAAGACTTGACATGATAATATGATATATGTAATTAATACATTGGATCGTTCAGTCTTGTATAATGTGAAAAATACCCTCCAGTATTCAATTGGATATATAATCACACTAGGAAATAGGAATATAAATATTCTTGACTTTGGAAGCATTTTCAAGTAATACAAAGAACTGAATACCCTAAATATAAATATTCTTTCTATTTTCATCACCATCTCATTTGGTGCATCTAATTTTTGCTATTCCTTATATCCCGATCCGTAGTGCCTAACAATATTAAAAAGAGGAATAATACGCAAATCGGATGGAAAAGAGAGCTGAATGGACTAGAAAGTAGACATTAACAACACTTGTAAAGGCTGTTACTGTTATTCTATCTGCGTGTGACATACACTTTACATAAAAGCGACCCAAAAAATTTTATTTTACCATCCTAAAAGTTCAATGGTTATTATGTGATGTGTTTGACGGCATTAATTAGCTGTTATATAGAATGACTTCACCTCTTAAACTGCAGAAGAGCAAACTACCAAATATCTCCCTAAAGAGATTTAAACTCATAACTAATGTCATTGTAAGTTGTAACAAGGGCTTATGACTGATAATTTAAGACAATTAACTTAAATGAATGTAGAACACCTTATACAAAGCACATGATTTTAAGGAGATGCATTACATGCAAAAAGACAGGCCTAATCTTAAACAAAGGTGCTAAAGAATCACCATATGCTTATGCCATATGATAATCACACACACATAAGTATAATGATATATTTTAGTCATAGCAAACAGCATAGGCAACTTAATATATTCACTACCTCCATTTGGACCGATTCACCATCTATGTCAAAGTTCTTCAAAACCCATGTGATAAAGCCAAGCAAAAAGTGGATTCTATTTGAGCACGATATTACAAGAACAAAGTTTCGGTTTAGAATCTAATACTATCCTAATCTCAAACTGAAGCCCACCCACAAAAACGATAGTAATAAGTAAATAATCCCCAATGAAAGTCGCAATAATTGCCTCTTAAAAAAATAAAAGTATGCATCATGACTTTCCCTTTATGACCATAGATTATGTTATGTTAATCTAACGTCTCTCCAGTTTACAAGATATTCATTTTAATCTACAAGATTCTCGATTTATGAGTAACTAGAATGGTAAAGATAAAGTAAATAAACAAGCAAGAAATTGAACGGTCATATCGAATAGAATGTTGAAAACCAGAAGAAAAATGAGGACATATATGCATAGAATATCAGTTAGCATTTGCAGGCTATTCACATCACAGCTCCCCTCTACATCAACTTTACAAGTTAATAAATACTACACCCTTCGGCTTCCTACTTTTTCATCCTTATTGTTCTTTCTTTACATTAAGCCATTGCTATTATTAGGACAGCATCAATGCTCCTCCCCCAGTGGATGGCCATAAATACTCATTTGACTTAAAATCATTTAAACAATTTTAATAGCATATAGTAATAAGCATACGAATGTGCTTTTTTAAAGAGTTAATATTATTTAAAATCTGCTTTTTTTTGCCAAAGGTAGATTTTCTTCGGACCTCCTTTATTTGTACTATTTTCATTTATTCATGCTTATACCCAACTAGCTTAGGACACGTTTGAATCCAATCTAGCTTCTCCGATATGACCATCATGAATATTTTTGGCTTCTATGTGCAACTTGTATTCAAAACTAGCAAGTTATTAATAGACACTTGCTATTTTAAACACAAATTGGCATCTGAACAGAAAGATAATGAACTTAGCTAAGTGGTATGCCTCTCATCTCCCACTTCTTGCTCCTGGAGATGACTTGCATGATCATCCATGCAGCCTTAGTTGGTCACTAAAACAGAAAAGGTCTAAAAGCAAGCATCGAATGATGACAGAGAGATAGAGGATGCCAAACTGATAAAAGAAAGAGAAACTCCAAAGAGGTTACAGTAAATAATTGACTAAAAGGGAGTGTTGGAATACTTCGAAAGAAAAAGAATGGGGCACACCATATAGAGCTAGCTAGGCCTACATTAGATTCTTTTGATATCCTTAGCACTATACTTACTTGTATATATATACCAGTCTTATGCAGTTAACAAACTCGAACTCAAACTAAAGCAAGATAGTTCAAGTACTATCCTCAAACTGAAGCATAGTTATACATTCTATTACTATCCTCATTCTTTAAATAGCGAACAATCCACTAACAAAAGTAAGCCATTTAGACACCATAACTACTTGGCCAATGGCCATGCCTTCCAACTCTGTAGTTCCAACTCCTGACGATACTACTACTACCATTACCATTTCCAATCCCATAGAAATGGTGAAACCAAACCATGATTACCCTTCTTATCTCGTGTATCCAGTCCAGCCTAATTCCCGTTCAACGTCTTGTCTACAGCTCGCCTTATCCCCCATAACTCTAAAGGTCCCCCCCCCCCCCCCCCCCCCCCCTCCCTCCAAAAAAAAAATTGTGTTTCATGTTTACTAACTGTTATCACTTATTTGCAGTTTGAAGATGTTGTTTACAAAGTTAAGTTTGAGCAAAAAGGTACATGTGGTGGGGTAGCTAGCACAAGAGAGAAAACAATACTTAATGGGGTGACAGGTAAGAATGGCTGAATGTAGAAGTAGGATTTGTCATTTTGTTTATGTGAAAGGAAAAAAAATTATATGGGTAACATGTTTCGATAACGGTAGTGCCTAAACCAATTAAGAACTTTGTATATGCAACTGCAGGTAAGGTTTACCCAGGGGAGATACTGGCAATGTTAGGTCCATCAGGAAGTGGTAAGACGACTCTCCTCACAGCTCTCGGTGGCCGCCTCACCGGAAAACTGTCTGGAAAGATTACATATAACAGCTGCCCATTTTCCGGTTCTATAAAAAGGCGAACAGGATTTGTAACACAAGAAGATGTTCTATATCCTCATCTCACTGTGACTGAAACCCTATTATTCACTGCAATGTTAAGATTACCCAAAACCTTGACTCAAGGTGAGAAAGTTGAGCATGTGGAGAGAGTCATTGCTGAGCTGGGACTAACTCGGTGTAAAACCAGCATGATAGGTGGCCCACTATTTAGAGGTATTTCTGGTGGAGAGAAAAAAAGGGTTAGCATTGGCCAAGAGATGTTAATTAACCCTAGCTTGCTGTTGTTGGATGAGCCCACTTCTGGTCTAGACTCAACCACGGCTCAACGGATTGTAACTACCATCAAGCGGTTGGCTAGTGGAGGTCGCACCGTGATCACAACAATTCATCAGCCATCTAGCCGGCTCTACCATATGTTTGACAAATTAGTTTTGTTGTCTGAGGGCTCACCAATTTACTACGGTCCTGCATCCACAGCCTTGGAGTATTTCACATCCATTGGATTTTCCACTACCATCACAGTCAATCCAGCTGATCTTTTACTAGATCTAGCTAATGGTAATTATTTATCTTGTGATTCCAACTCATTGCAAATTGCATATAAATCATTAAAATCTGATTCAATTGTGTAAAGAAAGTGTATGTTCATAATTGTACCTTTGAAATGAAGAAAAGTAAGACCCCACGTTATACTCCATCATGACTACCGCATCGATAGATTAACAAAGTAAAAAGCCACCTTCATCATGACCAAGAATCTTAATTGCACTAATTCAAATCTATTTCTAACCATTTATGAGAATTTAATATGACAGGAATCGCACCTGATGCTATGCATGAATACGAGCAAGGTGAAAACACAGAGCATGAGAGGAAGTTAGTAAGGGAACAACTCGTCAGTTCCTATGAAACATACATATCGACCAGATTGAAAGCTGATTTATGCAGTGTAGATATTAGCAACCATAACCATGGAAAAGAAGCTTCCAGAAGTAAGTTGTATAAAAAAAAGATAACATTAATAAATGGAAGAATTCACCTAAAAGTGTTTAACTTTTTTTGGGTTTTAAATGGTATAGGAAGCCATGGCAAGTCAGAACAGTGGTGCACAAGCTGGTGGCATCAGTTTAAGGTGCTACTTTTAAGGGGGGTGAAAGAAAGAAGATTTGAATCCTTCAACAGGCTTCGGATCTTTCAAGTGATAAGTGTTGCTATACTAGGAGGACTCCTATGGTGGCACACCCCAACATCCCATATTGAAGATAGGGTATGCATTAGAATCCTTAAAAACTGGAGTCTGGCACTTTTGACCCGTTTAACGATTAATGGGCCAATTCTTGTTATGTTTTTATCTAAAACAAGTCAAACGGGCAAAAAAAGAAAAGTGTGATGGAAATGGATCGAATGGGTCGGCACGGGTGAAAGTCTCTCAAAGAGGTGTTTTTAATCCATAAAACCTTCTAAATCATTTCGTTAATTCGTTAATAGGCTAAATCATTTTTGTATTCATGTAATCCTATTAAAATAATATTTGACATACAAATGATTCAGTAAAATTTATTGACAAAAAGCATTGTGAGTCAATCAGACCTAACCATTCTTTGACCCTATATCCAACCTGTCTGACCCGCCCAAATTGCAACCTCTGCCAAAAATATATAACTTACTTAAACCTAATGGAAAATACTAAAGCTAATAAACATTGGCGTTCTTTCCTTGCAGATAGCAATGCTTTTCTTCTTCTCAGTTTTTTGGGGGTTCTACCCGTTATATAATGCTGTTTTTACTTTTCCACAAGAAAGGAGGATGCTTATAAAAGAAAGATCATCTGGAATGTACCGTCTCTCCTCTTACTTTCTTGCAAGAACCATTGGAGACCTGCCACTCGAGCTAGCCCTCCCAACCGCCTTCACCTTCATACTCTATTGGATGGGTGGGCTCAAACCCGACCCAGTCACTTTCGTCCTTTCCCTACTTGTTGTCCTCTACAATGTCCTTGTAGCCCAAAGTCTTGGGTTAGCCATTGGTGCCATCCTTATGGATGTTAAAAAAGCCACAACATTGGCCTCAGTTACGACCCTGGTTTTCCTAATTGCTGGAGGATATTACATACAGCAAATCCCTTCTTTTATAGTGTGGTTGAAGTATTTGAGCTATAGCTACTACTGTTTCAAGCTTCTGCTTGGGGTTCAATACAATGAAAGTGATTTATACGAATGTTCAAAAGGAGTCTACTGCCATGTTGCAGATTTTCCAGCAGTTAAATCAGTGGGATTGAATAATCTACCAGCTGATTTGTTGATTATGGCAATGATGTTGGTGGGTTATCGACTTGTTGCTTATATTGCACTGCAAAAGGTTAAGTGAGGACCAATTTTCTTAGAGATGTGATAGTTGAAGAGGTTTTCCATTTTATCGGGAGAAAAAACGATAAAATTAGTTTAGATACCGTATTGCTACAACTTTGATCATTTTAAAGAGATGTAGCTGTATCACCATCCACGTGAAAAATATTTACAGATATATCTAACTATGCTGGTTTCATTCAATGCTATAAATTAATCCTCAATGGTTTCATTACGTACCAACTTGTAACTTTATGGTTATAGACCACTTACCTCGATACCGATAATGATTCTGTAGAAGTGGTTCTCGATGAGTGATAGGATATCTATAGTTTAATGCTACTCCACTTGTTGCAAGTTTATCCGTATTAAAGAACATTTCTCAATGATAGGATTAATATCAGAAGACTGATGGCGACATCCATGGAACAGGACAGATTATCATCAGTAAAATTATCTGCAGAATTCAAAAATCTTCAATCAGATGATATCACAACGAAATCTGATAATATGCCGATCCTTTATAATATCATGCAAGAACCAGATCCAGGTTGAGATAGAATAATTGATTATCATAATGTATATCAATTCCATGAAACATAAAAGTAGGTCATCCTTCACAAATACCAAATCATTTAAACATGAGTAAGTAAATTTCTTAAATTTTCCTCTAAAACACTGACAAGCAATACAAGCCATACACTTAAATGATTCATCTAACTCTTGAATACTTTTTTCCTTTTGCAATTCTTCATATAGCAATGGAGACAGTTAAAAAAGTGGTCACTGCAGATCTTAAAACTTAAAAAAATCATCCAGGAGCAACACAAGGAGTCTCAGGTTATGGAGAAATTATGTTGTATTACTTGTGTCTAGAATATGTTCTAGATATCAAACCAAATCTGTTACAATGATATCTTTTGGTTTAGCTTAACGAAGTGAGATACGTCTAGATATATGGTAACTGTACCATTTTGCCCAAGGTACAGGTTATCTTTGGCCAACAAAAGGAATTCAAAATTTCAAAAAATTGATCAGGTTTACAAATAACCATCTAAAGTTCAAGCTAGAGAATATTTAGAGACTGCACTAAAGTGTACTTTGGACAACCACAGGAACATACACTTTTTATTTTAAATCCACTCATCCTAGATCTGATGTTGTTTCAAAATCTGTAGAAAGTGTTGTGATCTCAAGTTCATGTCCAAGAATATCAGACTAGCCAAATAACATTAACCGCAAGTTTCTGATTCCTTGAGACTGACAAATTAAGAAGTCTAAAGGAGCCTTTGCAAATTTCATTCAGCGAATCCACAATATGAAGAAGAATATATGAATCTACCTAGTGTGTTTCTGTCCAAATAACCAAAGCAGTTTAAATGAAATTAAGTACGAGTTTAATATATAGCAACTTTTAATAAGAGTGATGGTATGATTATATCTTTTTGTTTATACAAAGGGACTCACTAACAAGTTTAAGAATGTCCTTATCGAGTGTTCATAAGAATGTCTTTTTAACTTAGGTAATCTTGTACTATGGCTAAAGTAGGATTACAAGTAGTACAACTCCATTTAATAATCCTTTCACACTCAAATCTTCCACTAAGCAACTTTTGGTGCTAAAGTTTTATATAATCAATTATCCACCATCTGCAAGTGTACTCTCAACTCACCTAAAGTCAGTTTCATGCACAAACTATTTAGGATAATCAAAAGCAATACAAATTATATTATTATACAATGAAGAAAACGGAAAGTATAACGAGTAAAACAAATTAGCAATAAGAACGACCAAACAAGCAAGTGAAACAACCACTGGGCATGAAAAGAAATGACGCGAGTGTTTCAAAAGAAAATGTGCTAAACTTTAGTTCAAATTTTGATTTATTATTAGCCACATATTCACTTTTCAATTCCCTTATTATTATTGTATATATGAATGTATTCGCTTTTGCTGATGTGTCATCCATCCATATATGTCGCCACATCAGCAAGCGTACACATACAATAGCGATGAAACAAAACTTTAAAGTTGGGGCAATAGTTGGATACAGAAAAAATAGTAACAAGATTCGTCGTTTCTAAAAAATAATAAATATGTAAATGTTAAAAAAATATGTAAAAAATGTTAATAAAAACAAAGAAATGTAAAATGGAGTAAGACTAGCAAAATGTGTGTCATGGGCAAAACACCAAACAGGTGATGTGCAGCATTATGATACATGGTAAAATAATTTGGAAAATTAACGAGAGGGTTGGATTTACTCACTGACTGACATGAATAGCTTTCGGGAAGACAACATCTGTTTGGTGGGGTCTCTTCAACGACTCTCTGAATCTTCTTTTATATAATGATAATGAAATTACTCTCAAGTCGCCCAACAAAATATTTTGTTGGAATCCTCATCATCCTTCTCCTTTTTCAGAAAAGGGGACTTTGGATTGCTTATTCTATACAAGCAAAAATAAACATTAAAACAAGCAGATAAACAATTTTTATAAGATGCTTGCAGAGGATATAAGATTTGATTGATCAATTTTTAAAAAAGAAAACCTCGTGATTTTATTCTTGAATGAATGGTTATGGAGTAAGAATAAAATTGATGTTTTTTTTTTTTTTTGTAGATAGATGGATCAAAAGCCAGCCAACAAAAAGATTTACAAACCGCAATTTTGATGTTTGGCCCAATTTAGTTTGAAAATGTTTGTTTATAGAGCAATTTTGTAGACTATATAGGGTACGATATACATTAGACAACTGCTATTCTATGATTTAAACCCAAACATTATTACTTTTTTCTTCAAAATCTACAGACAGAACAAAGAAAAAGATTCCTTAACTATAACGAAGTTCACAACCCAATAAAGGTCCCCTTCTCATCCGTGATTATGTACTAAACTCTGTCGGGTATCTTGAGCAACGACAACAGAGCCTTTCATCTCTTCCAGTCTTATATATAGGAAACAAAGCATGATAAACCAACGATTATCGATTCCTAAACAACCAATGTTCTCCACACTTGATACTTGAAACAATCAACCATCATTTTCTTTTTATTATTAGCCCAGGATAGAAGCCGATTCCAGCAGTGACGGGTTATCTGTGCTCTACGAAGCACATCAGTGTTTTCACGTTGTCACACATTTAATAGTAAACATAAAACAAAACAAAAAAACTTAAATAAACGGACAAACTAACAAAGATCTGACAAAAACATGGTCTAACACCGTCAAGTCAAGCATAGGTTACACTTTGGCTCGTTTGTAGCCCTAATTTGTAAATGTTACAATGTCATAGCCATTTGTAGCAACTAACAAAAACTACCCCCCTAGCTAAGCAAAGCAACTTGGCTAAACATTTTTTCATATTTTTTCTTCCTCCAACTAGACAAGGTGGGTCTCATCAGTGTGGAATTTACATGAGGTCGATGTCTTCGTCTTTACTTGATCCCACAACAACCACTCAATAACATTTTAATTATATAAAGTCACTCTGGTATTTGTAGCAGCTCTCGTATTCCTTGAGAAACCTGTTGCGGCCAAAAATATCGTGTTATAAAAACAAAAACTGTCTCCAGCAAAATTAAAACATTATATGTCAAGCTAGCTGGATTCATCCTTTAGCTTCAAACTCAATCTTGAAAATCAACATTAAAACATTACTAACTTCAATGAAATTTGGTACTGATGCACTCCATAATTTCATCTCCGCTTGCCTCATCTCGACAATTTTGAGCCAAGACCCCTCAATTAGACAGTATAATAAATATATATAGATAAATATGTATAAAAGCTAAAATCGCAAATTGTCTTATGCCGGCAAAATTAGTATCTAGTGTAATCGCTCAGTTGAGTTGATAAATCGTCAAGCTCAAGCTAGATCGATCTTTTAGCTTCAAAATCAATCTCCACTATCAACATTAAAACATTAACTATAACCAAGGTTAGTACTAATGCACTCCGTAATCTCAATCTCTGTTTGCCTCAACTTGAAACTTTATCGCCAAGCCCAACTCAATTAGACAATATGATAAATATCTATAAATAAATATACATAAAAGGTAAAATCGGAAAATGGCTTAAGCTAGATAAGGCTCATGAGCTATACAAGCCACCATTTGAATACTCATGCTCTACTCTAGAGTCTACTTGAGTAGCTCGACCTAGACGTAAACCGATTCAATTCAGAATATGTTTTAAATCGATCTAGAGTAGCTAACAAGTTGGCTCGACTCAATTATAACCAATAAACAGGATGCATGTAATGTACACAACATTGTGGCTTAACAACCTCCAAACAGACTGTATACTATTCACTTTCATAAGAAAAGATGTAGCAGCAAGTAAACTAACCATCTTGATTTGGGCTTTAATTTGAGCAATGAGACGAGTGTATTCTTCGATTTGCCTACATACAACACAAAAAAATTTCACAAAACTATTGCAAGTGCATCTCCTTATGCTATTATGAGAAACTGGAAAACAGATTATTAAAAGTTAAACCTAGCCAGCTTTTCTTCCCTGGCAGGGATGATTTCCAAAGCCTCTGACCAAGTCAGCTCTACATGAAATCCAAGCCCAACATCCACAAATATGTGACGTGTATCAGGTCTGCAGACATAAAGAGCTTTTTAAGTAAGTTTGATTCTTAACTTAACAAAGATAAAACCACCAAATTAACACATATATACGTACACATCAGCTTGTGCGTATACTTCAGAACCAAGATTGACCATTGACCTGAGACTTGTTACACCATTCTTCTCCAAATTCTCCAAACTTTTTCTCAAATCTGAGCTACAAGTTGATGGTGTCAAGTGAAAGCACATATAAAAATGTAGCTAAACAAACTAATTGGATTTCAAGGATCAGTGCAATGTACTGTAGGTCTATAATCAGTTATTGGTGTAATGATTTAAACAAACTAATTCACATTTTAAAACCAAGAAAGCGATTGCTGTAGCAAGCGAGGATACAAGACTTTCTGCTGTTCAAAAACTTTGTCCCTGCAAAATCGTTGGAAAAATGTTACAAAATACAAATAGAAAAGAAAAAAATGGTACGAGTACATAATAAGTATGGAGTGCAGAAAGATAAAATCGTACCTTTCAGCAATGGCCTTAACAAGGTCAGGTTTCAAGCGGCGGTCAACGAATTCCTCGAATCTTTGTATTTTTTCTTCCTTAAGTCTATCCATTTATCTACAGACAAGGATTCAACCAAATTCAAATATATCCGAAAATACAACTTTATGTCATTGAAGTCATTGTCATACGTACACAAGAGGCGACAATATGGGTGGGTTGGATAACGGGTCAAAAGGAGACCAAATTAATTGGAGAAATCAACTTGCAGAAACGAAAGAAGAGAGACAAACCTGTTCGTAGGGAGAGGACGGGCTGCAGAAGTGAGCGCCGCAGAAAAAAAAAAAAAGTAGAAACCGAACCACCACCGTCGGCGGAGCAGAAAGGAAACACCACCACAAACCACCGATTGCAGTCAGAGAGGAAAGAGGGGACCGAAATTTGCCCTAATTTTGTGAGAAGTGGCTGTTGATTTGTGGTGTCTGACTGTTGAAAATAACCAGGAGCAAAGAAAAAGAGACTTCTACATGAGTTTTTTTTTATTTTTGGAAAAGACCTCATAGGATGAAATCGCACAATGAAAAGTCTGAACTAAGCGGATCTTAAATAACTTTCTTACCATATCATCTCTTTTATTGGAAAATACCGTCGAGAAAAACCTACTATGACTCGAACTCGAGACTTTGGAGTAAACTCCCTTGGGACACCGCATAACAGGTTTAGTGAAATACCCTGGCCACTGGAGTTTAACCCATAAAAAAAATTAATGGATTATAAAAAGTTTAAAAGTTTTTTTTATAAACATGCGAGCCAGCGTGATAACGTTAAATTTTTAACTAACATTTGTGTAAAAAAATGATATCATCATATCTACTCATTTTTTGATAATTTAACTTTTTTTATACTTAAAGTTATAAAATATAAGTTAGAGTAAATTAAATTAAATTAATTAGATAAGGTAATTTGTATATATAAAACAAATTTAATTAAGCGAATAGAAAAAACATATTTCAATAAAGACATTATAGGTACATTAAGTAAATGTTTAAAATAGTTAAGGAGATTGAAGGACATTTTTAATACATTTTTTTTAAAAGGTCATGATCGAATATCACAATAGATGGTCTAGACTATATTGTCTTAATCGGGTCCACGTTAGAAAATCTCATCAACTAATCCCTTATAAGAGGAAAAATTTCTAATAGTCCGCCTAAAAACACTACAACATATTAGGGGAAAACCTTACATTCTTAGTCTCCCCAAATCCAAACCCTAATAAAAGGAATTAGAAAGAAAGAAGGTCCCAGACTCCCAGGAAGCAGCCTGCATGCTACTGTGAAAATTGTGGGCTACTGGGCCAGGGCATGGGGCATTGAACTAGCGAAGTATTTGGGATTCTGACCATCGTAATGAAGGCTGATGAAACTGGCTTTTTCGTGAGTGCTCGTGCTCAAAGTATATCCATTTTCAATCTAGCTACAAGCAGTTCTGATCTTAAGGATCAAATTTCTAAATAGTATAATAGCCTCTGATATTCAAACTGAGGGGGCGCTTGGTTCAAATAAGGGGATGGGAAAGGCAAAAGGAAAGAGAATGCAAAGGAATACTATCATTGCATTAATACTGGTTGGTTGATACACTTCAATCATTATTCCTTGCCATTTTATAATACAGGTGCTGGTGATTGTGGTAGTTGGTGGTGGTGGCGGCAAGTGGTGACAGGTGGTGGTGGTGGCGACGACGATGGGTGGTCACAGGTGGCTGTATTGGCGACAAGTGGTGGTGACAGTGGTGGCGATAGGTGGTGGTGGTGTGGTGATGGTGGCAGCCGATTGACTAATGTTGGTGGCAGATGGTGGTAGTGGGGACGACGAGCAGTGACAAGGAGTGGTGATGGTGGTGGTGATAGGTATTGGCGGTGCAACTATGGCGGCAGGTGGTGGTGGTGACGACGAGTGGTGACAAATGGTGGTGATAGTGGCGGCAGGTGGTGGTGGTGATAGGTGTTGGTGGTGGTGGTGGTGGTGACTGATGGTGGTGGCGACAAGTGGTGGTGATAGGAGGTGATGGTGATGGTGATGGTGGTGTCAGGTGGGAGTGGTAGTGGTAGTGGTAATAGGTGGCGGCAGGTGGTGTTGGTAGAGACGACAAGTTGTGGTGGTGACGGATGGTCGTGGAGGTCGTGGCGGCAAATGGTGGTGGTGGTCAAATGATGGTGGTGGTGGCGATAGTGGTAGTGACCTATGGTGGTAGTGAGGAATGAAGTGTGTTATCATTACCATTCCACCCAATTTACTAAGTACTCGTAATACTCCATTACCCATTATTGATTAATGATTGCATTACTTACACATAACCAAGCATGATTAATTATTGTTTTACCCATTCCTTACCCCATAATATCCTCAACCAAGCACCCAGTAGTCAGTAATATTCAAATTGTGCTTAAAAATAAACCAGAAATATCAAACAAATAGGTTGTAAGTCTCTCCAATCACCAAAGTGTTCAGTGTTCCCCATACCAACAATATACGGATGACTTGAAATATCTCAGTTATCAAAGTAACACAATATGGTACATAAGTACATCTACAAAAGCTAGTGGAAAGCGATGTATTTCAATATCGCCAAAATGCACCACTTTTTCTATAAATTAAAAGTCCTAATCATACCATTCTTCATGTAGGTACAGATAAAAAGCCACTACAATTAAGCAGTCATCATGGATTCATGGTATACTTGACGAGCTTTCTTGTTGACATCCGCCAACAGATCACCATTATCAGCTTACAACTTCATCGGCATCACTTTGAGTCAAGCTACTCGGGGTTGGTTTTCTTTAGATTCACTTAAGAGCGAACCAAATAGTGGTGAAGCTCAAAGGTATATTTGTTATGGCAAATAAAAATATACCTACCTGACTATGACCAACCTTTGGTCCATACAGGAACTGAGTAAATGAGGGTACCCAGTGTAAATGATATGATTATAGTCGTCAATGCATATACACATGCTCGCCAAGGATGTGTACTATCTATCATGGCACCAAACTCAGCAATGAAGGTAGAAACAGTACTCAAACAACCACATAAACCGAATTGTATCCCTGTTGCCACAATATCAAAATGTTTTCCCTTCACCTGCACGATAATCCATAATTACACAAACATTAATTTGAGAGTGATGTAAGAATTAACATGCAGAACTTAGATGCACAATCAAATGAGAGAAAATATACCAGGTTTGCAACTAAAGATGCAAAATAATGTGAACTTACGTCTTTCTTCAATGTTGCAAAGGCTGCCATGATACATGAAGCAGCTACATTGGCAATTAATGTTCCAAAAGGCATCCATTTCATAATCTCCGTTTTTCCTAAACCCTGTCCATTGAGTTTTGCTAGATAGAACCTGATCCATACACCAACTGGTCCAACTATACAACCGAACCACAAGTAACTTGTACTGCTATCACCATTAAAACCTTTCTTTAGCAAAACGACACTCACACCCAATAGCAATCCCCACAGAATTACCATCACAACTATTAATATACTTTGACTCATGACGTTATTTACTTTATAGAGATAACACTTGGAACCTAGGTTTGTCTTGATTAAAGCACGCTTGAAAACTTTAGCAGTCCCAACCCCATATATGAAGGAACAGAAAACCAGAGATAAACCTACAAAGCAAAACTTGGATGAGAAAGGCCATAGGAAATTAGGAAGACAAGGCATGAATGCAAGTAACTTTTTTGGGGGTTTTACCTATCAAAAAACCAAGCACAGAGAATAGCCAACGATCGTTAACACTAAGCTCAAGCATTTTCTGATTCCAGCCACTAAATGTGGTGAGACTACCCAGGTAACCTGTTGTCAACCCGACAGCTAACTCAGTAGAAAATTTGGATATATCTCCTTTGAAAACAGTACCAAACCAGCCCATCAAGAATGAACCGACCTAGAATATGAAAGGAGATAGAAAGGAAGAATCAAAAGATGCTCAAAGTAATAGTGATATCATGCAGTGTTCGAAGCCATGAAGATAATATTGATTTTGGTTGAGTTTCTAACTTATATTGGAAAATAAAGTTCCACAACCCACAAGTTGAATGATTATATTCTCAATATTTTAAAATGTTTCTTCAAATAAATCATTAGCATCCTTCCTAACTAAGAGTGTTATATATTAAGTCACTATTTCATTACTCTATCAGATTCCATTAAGTGTAAGAATATGTGCTATTATGTTAGGAGTAGAGTAAGAGAGAGATTGAAAAAAAAGAATGATACCATATTGGGAGGAAGATCAACATACATATAGCTCTGATCACTTGTGGCACCACCCACGTCTGGACCAAATAATTTTTCCAGTAGGTACCTTGTCAATACCTGCGTAGTAAGAGCAAATTCAGTTCCTTGCATGAGAGACAAATCAAATTGCAAATGTTGTTTCCAGCATAGAAACACTAACACATTATCATAGAGATAACAATTACAGAAAGCATAAAAATGTGGAAACAAAGGGACACCATCTGAACTGAATAGGAAACAAAATCTAAAAAATAAGAATCTTAGTGATAACTTGCTTGCATATAATTGGATTGTATGAATAATATAATCAAATTTAAATAAGTGTTAAACGAATAAACGGATAGTACATTTGTACATGTGACCTCCCAAATCAATTGATGTATCTTCCTCAATTCACACTGTTCAGCTAAGAAGATATGATGCCTTCCACAAAGTTTTATTAATCTTTGTGTTTTCGATTTAGACCTAAGTGTGTAACTATGTATCCATACATGTATGCTATAATTTGTGATTCCTTAACAGGTTATACATTCAAAGTTGGAGATACACTAGGAATCATATTGTATAAGTTGAAGAAAACTATCTGTTGACCCAAAGGAACAAACAAACATAAGGTGGTTTAGAACATTACCCCAAGAATGCCTAGTACAGCAAGATGAATACGTGATGACACATACGTCAAGAACCATGGCAACTCTTTTTTGCACTCCTGCATATTTATAGTTAAAGATGATGTGCAACCATATCAAAATCACAAAATGCCAAGAAAACTCACTTCACACTGTTCCTTGTCATGCAGTATTGGATCCGGTGAGGCAGTTGGAAGTTGTGATTCTTTAAGAGAATGTTCTTCAATGGGAACTATCGGACGTTCTGCAAGATTCTCAAAAGAAAACTTGGACCTGCCACTCCCACTATATCTTTTACTATTAAGTTCCCTATCTCCAATATCTCCGGCCTCTGAGACACTGTCATCGTCAGCTTCATGGTGGCCACCTCCTGAAAAATTGAAAGACTGACGTCTAAAAGAAGAATTTGTACTGCTAATTCTACTAAACGATCCACTTCTTCTTGGCTCAGAGTCATTGCGCCCATAATCCATAATGCTTGTTTAAAACTTTTTCCTACTGCAATAGCTTTGCAAACAAATAATTTACGCTACAATATTTTAGTCATATATAACAAGGCAATCATGGACGTATTAAAATAATATGGACCTTAACTACTCCACTTAATCATAACAAACCAGCAAGGACATAATTTCATAAATTATAACAAGTGACGACACCTACTACATTGCTCAAAATGCATATAATTATTTTTACGCATAGCAATGACAAAATAAGTTTGCTAAACTATATATATTATTACAAAAAGTACTAATTACAATGGGTAAAAAATCTATGTTAGGTTAGTGGTCAGACATCATACTAAGGTTGTCAGAGACATAAAAGATACGAAAAAAAGAGGTTGAAAAGGCAGCAAAACAAAAGCCAGACCAATAAACCATCAAATCCAGTTTCCCAACCAATTAAATTCACACAAAAAAGTTTTTTGTTTTTTATATTTGAAAGGCTCACACAAAAAAGTTATTGTCAATCAATCATAACCTTGAACGTAAAGAAAAATTATGTTCTTTTTTACAGAAATTATAGATGCGTTTGTAGTTACATATATGAAAGTTTTTCTAGTTACTCATTTTCACTTATCTAAAAAATTATTAAAAACGCGTTTGGTATATATTACATTTTTGGAAAAGAGTTTCTAGTGAGTTTTCAGTTTTCAATGGAAAATTTCTTTAAAAAAATTGATTGTATGTCAACACTTTTTCTGTATTTCGAGTTTTCTACAACAAAACATGCCGTAAGTGAATCTAAATCTGAATATGATATTATGAACTCACTGGCTCATATTACTATTATATATATTGTTTGTTTAAAGGGTAAAAAACAAAAAAAAAAGTGGCGAGATTGCATCATCGTCATCATAAAGCAAAACTTTTCATGTTACCTTTTTGTAATTAATTAATCCATATTATATATAAAACAAATCTGTTAGTGTATGAACTATTACTATTATAAGATGAAAAATATACGTATATAAATATGTGAAAATGATAAGCATGTATCTATAATAACACAGCTGAAATTAAAAGTTAAATGACAAATTAATAGAGAAATATGGGGTGTGTGTATAAATCCACCTTAAAGAAAATAGACACGAGCAGATTACAAAGGTCGTACGTGGATTATCAGCAATTCATAAATCGTTGACAAGGCGGTTGATTGTTTGTTTGTTTGTTTGTTAGTCTTATTTTCTACAATATATATATAGTTTTTGTTGGTTTTTTTGTTGTATTTAAATAAAATTTCCGAAGTCGCATAAATCACTTTACGGAAGAAGAAAAAAGGAATTTGGAAAGCGATCGAATTGGTTGGACTTTCACGTGTAAAAAGATTAAACTAGCTACAACCTAATCTTTTTTATTTAGGGAGATTCAACGTTATCATCTTGAGTGGTTAATTTTGAATGATGTTTAATTCAATTTAACTTTTGAAAAGAGTGAAAAGATCATTTGCAAACTTAATTTCTTGTGAAAACCAGAAAACAGATCATAGCCATCCATCCATCATGATCAACGGCTGAGATTAAAACTTAGTTCCTAAATACAAATTTAACACGGAGGGCTATTTTTGTCTTTTCACCCCGCGAACAAACCCCCCCAAACACCAACTGTTTCCCTTCTTTCTCACAATTTTCATATCTGATACTTTGAAACCCTAATTCTCTCTCATTTCTCTCTCGTTTCTCTCTCGTTTCTCTGATCAGAATCTTCTCCGGCGGCGTGTATCATCAATCGTACTATTCGATTAATCGAGTTTAGTTTCGTTTTCCACCAACTATCATCTTAATTTCTCTCGCTCTCCCTGTTTCTCCGCCCTAATTTCTCCGGCGGCGTGTATCATCAATCTTCTCCGGCCTCGTTTTTTTCCGGCCGCCGTGTATTATCATCATTAATTCTCGATTAATCGAGTTTAATCGATTGTAATCTCGTTTTTGACGTCTAAAAATGGTGAAATTGTCTCAATCTTCCACGCCTAATAAGAAACGATCTATGACGGTCAAACCGGAAGTTATATCCATCAAGTCTTCTATTGAATCTGGTATAATTTCTAACTATTCTACCTTTTATTTTATGAATTTAGATTTAATCTTTTTTTTAGGTTATTTTTTTGCATTTTTAGCTATATTTCTGACATTATTCTGTATTTTTTGACTGGATTTATACTGTATATGTGTGATGTTAGTTAATTCTGTTATTTAGATATGTATCTTATAAGAAATTTGTGCTTGATTAGTTTAATGAACCTTATCTAGTTCTGAATTATTGTAATTGGCTAGGTTTTGTATGGAATATCAGTTTAGTTATTTCGTGTTAAAGCGGATAAAGAAATTAAAATAGTTTTTTTCACACAACTAATTCAACCTATACAAATATGTGACATGTTTTAGAGAATACAGTTGTGTTCACTGATAAAATCTCAAATTACGACGTAGCACATTATACTAAATAGGAACAAGTTATCAATGTCATTTGCTACTTCGATGGACCCATATTTTGATTGTTCCATCGCCAATAGGACCTGCAGAAGCAATTATGTTGTCTTTCGGTTGTCAATTTACAGAAATAACTTGATTAGTATGGCATTCTAACTTCTGCAGCTAGTTTTTCGTCTGTAGAATCCAAATGTACACACATGTTTTGTATAATTCCAAATGTTTTGTTCACATGACTTGTATAATTCTTCAAGAACTTTCAAGTTGAGTAGTTCAAAAGCTTCTGCATTCATGATAATAGAACAGTACAGTCAGGAGCTGAAGTCACTCAAATCACACACTTACTGTCTTTTCATTATTTCATTCATGATTATAAAACACAATGTTTTCTGAATTAGAAACACCTTGTGTATGGCCATTGTAAGAACTATCTAATTCAAAACACAATGTTTTATGAATTAGAAACACCTAGTGTATGGCCATTGTAAGAACTATCTAATTCAAAACACAATGTGTTCTGAATTAGAAACACCTTGTTCATGGCCATTGTAAGAACTATCTAATTCAAAACACAATGTGTTCTGAATTAGAAACACCTTGTGCATGGCCATTGTAAGAACTATCTAATTCAAAACACAATATGTTCTGAATTAGAAACACCTTGTGCATGACCATTGTAAGAACTATCTAATTCAAAACACAATGTGTTCTGAATTAGAAACACCTTGCGTATTGGGCCTTTGGCCCACTATAGAATTTAATTTTCAACACATATTTGTAAGAAGTTTTTTTTGTTAATTTGAATAGTTTGTTGCGTAATTTTTATGTCTTTTGTTTGTTTGTTTTTTTTTTAGATGAAACAAGTCATAAACCAGATTCTAAAAGACTGAAGCAAAACATTGTTAAAATCGAGGATGATAAGGAAGATATCATCCGTAATATTAGATTAAGGACATCACCAGCTCAATTTTCTGCTGTGATGACTTCTTTGAATCGTATTCAACGTCAGTTTGTTGAAGAAATTGGATTCAGTAGTCTTTTAGGTTTTAGTATAGATTCTCTTCCTGGAAAGTTGGTGTATTATGTTGTTGACAACTTTGATAGGAAAGACATGGTTATTAGAACGAGTAAAGGGGACATAAAATGCGACAGGCAAGCTGTCCATGATGTTTTTGGACTTCCCATGGGTTCAACAAACATTTTTGACATTGAAGAAAGTTCAAGTGATGCTTTAGAGAAAGAATGGCTAGGACAATTTAATATAGGTAAAAAAGTGCGTCCTACAAATATTGCTTCACTGTTCACCAATGATTATGAGGTTGGTGACATGTTTAAGATCAACATCGTTATGTTGTTTGTAAGCACGATGGTTGAGTCTGACAGTAACGGGTATATAAAATTGGATTTGTTGAAGCGTCTTTCAAAAGATTCTGATCTACGATCTTTTGATTGGTGTGGCTTCCTTTTAATTGCATTGGCGTCCAGTAAAGACAAATGGGATAGAGATCACCCAAATAAAAATCCTTATGCTGGTCCAGCAACATTTCTAAGTGTGAGTTTATGTCTTTTTATATTGTTTTGCTTACTAATAGTTTATCATTTTTTATTTTTTTTTATAATTGTATATATTTTTTTAATGTTTATAGCTACTTTATGTTGATCGCACCTCATGTGAGAACGTCCCTGTTTCTCGAAATCGCCTGGTCTTCAAAACTGGAATGGCATCCTTCAAGCTCGAGAACGTGTGGAGTGTTACATGGGATCGTTTGGCATGTTGGATATTTTGCCGCCTCAAGAGTATAAGAATGAAGAACTTGATGTTGATGATGATGTCAAGAATGAAGGAGTTGATGTCGCTGACGATGTAAAGGAGGAAGGTCTTGATGTAAAAGAGGTACATTCTGTTATGCTTTTCTTTTAGGTTACACAGTTTTGTATTTACTTGAAGTTTTATGTATAGATTAGATCACATTCTGTTCAACACAATGTGTTTCAGTTTAACCTTTTTAAAGTAATTTATGAGTTCCTATATTTTTAACCTTTTTTTAATTGATACTTAGGATTATTACAAGGTAATTGAAGAAAACTTTGGAAAGTCTTTGGAAATTAAGAATTTTTTACTGAGAACTTTGAAAGACGGTTTATCAAAGTATCCTGAAGATCCTATTCTGAGCCGTCATAAACTAAGGTTTCGTGATATATTCTCCATGAACGATTGTGTTCATGATCATGAAGAGGGTGTGAACAAGACGGGGTCAAGAGGGTTGTCATTTATTATTGATCAATTTGGTGATGAAAATGAAAAGTATGAAGATGAGGATGCGGTTGACGGAATTGAAGTTAACCTTGATTCCAATGAACATGTTTCCGAGCATACATCCTATCATACTGCTGACAAGTCAATTGGTGAATCGAGGGAATTTGAAATGAAGACCGCTGATGATGTTATGGAGGTCGACAATGTTACCAAAGCTGATGAATTTGAGGCTGTGAATGTTGCAGCGTTGTCTGTTGATGTTTCTAACGACAAGGTTGTTGATGATGGTAATAAGGATGAGCTTGTTGATTGCTGGAAGATTATAGGGGACAAATTAGGGTCTGTTGATGTTTCAAACGACAAGGCTGTTGATGTTGTAAATAAGGATGGGCTTGTTGATTGCGGGAAGAATATAGGGGACAAATTAGGGTCTGTTGATGTTTTGAACGACAAGGCTGTTGATGTTGTAAATAAGGATGAGATTGTTGATTGTGGGAAGATTGTAGGGGACAAATTAGGGTCTGTTGACAAGGCTGTTGTTGATTTTAATAAGGATAAGATTGTTGATTCCGCCGAGATTATAGGGGACGAATTAGGATGTGTTAAAAAGGGATCCAAAGAATCAATACTATCTGTTGAGGCTGAAATGGTATGTCTTAGCCAGTGGTGGATAGAAAATGGTAAAGCTGTAATTGATCAAATTGACAAGGAAGTTGAAGAATATAATAGGAAAAAGAAACAGTCCAATGATAAGACAATCTATTTCTTACCTGGTGCTAAGAAGGTTACTTTTCCACGTCCCAAGGCAAGTAATGATGAATTTCCAAGCTTTAAACTTCTATCTCAGGAGGATTTTAGTCCACCATCTTCTTTGGGTCGACAAATGGTTCCCCGTGAAAACTTGGGAGAGTTGTCAAGTGAAGGGACCGTCGAAGCACCACTTGAAAAAAGGAAAGTTATACCATCCGAAGTTCTTAGATCGCCATATATCAATAAGAAGATTTGTGTCTCAGATCGCCTCACAGGTTCTGAGTATGCATTGTCAAATCGCATATTCTCTGCCATTGGTAATCGACTGTGAGTTTTTCTCTTAGTTTTTTCTTTACTATATCAAGTTCTGCTTCATTAGCAAATATATATGCATGTTTGTTTAATATCTGTATGGTCATTTTGTGAACTAGTAAAAACCAAGACACAATGTGTTTTAGATTTAAAACATCCTGTGCATGGAAATTGTATGAATATTTGAAACCCAAACACAATGTGGTCTGTACTTGAAACACCTTGTGTATGGCCATGTTAGGAACTACTAGAAACTGCAACACAATGTGTTTTTTAATTGAATGACATTGTAGGAACTACTAGAAACCATTGTTAATCAACTGAGTTTTTCTATAACCTTTAACATTAAGTATTTATGATTCAGTTTGATTATAAGGAAGCTAATTTTGTGTTTTTTCCTATGTTTTCTTTGTCTTTCTATAGTGATTTTGTGTTTGAAATATCACAAGGAAGTATTCAAGGATATCGTGCAAATTTAGAGTCCTTGTGTCCCTTTTCGTATGTTGATGCTATTGTGCTTGACATTTGGGCTTTCATTTTGACTTATGAAGAAAAGTTCAGGAGGCCAACGTCTGTACGTCGATTGTTTATCCCTTGTACTTATATCGTAAGTTGTTAACTCTAATATCAATTAATTTTCTCTTTAATCTGTTTTTTAATTTTTTAGTTTCTAACAAATTATATTTTTCTTTTTTGACCAGCCTTTTGATGTGTATGACACAACAAGTAAGTTGACCAAAGATGAAGCATACACAATATTCTATCATAATCTGTTTCCAATTCAGCAAGAGTTGATTCCTTTAATGACAAAAGAAATTGACCTGGTATAATGTTTTTTCTTCTACTTTTGTTACTTTTTTTGATTATCTTTTGTCAAATACCATCTTTTTTACTCACAAATTACATTCTCTGGAAATCTAAAAACATTGTGTTTTGTGTTTACAATCTTTAATTACTTGTATCTTAATTACTTTTTCTGATTTTTGACAAACAGATTTTCTTCACCATCTGCAAATCAGATCATTTTTTCCTGTTGGTGTTTGATATAAGGGAGAAGAATCCATTGTTGCATATTATCGATAACAGCTTTGCAGGCTCACAATTCAACCAGAAGTATACTAGGCTCACATATACCGTATTTGTTTCTTCGTGATCTCAGATATGGTGGTATGATATCTCTCCCCCAACGTCTGTTGATGTATCTTCCTGGAATCTCATTGATGTTCTAGATGAAATTTAAGATCCAAAAACAATGTCGACACAAAAGACCATATCTCAGGTAGTGTCTACATGTACATGTTACCAAACCATCCTCACGGTTATGAAGTACCTTCACCAACAACAGAAATGAATATTGTAGTGATTGTAATAATGGTTTTTTATATATATAATTAATCTACAGAAATGAATATTGTAGTGATTGTAATTTTGTAGTTTCATCTACCTTGTATTGCACAGTCTTTGAACCTTGCCTATTCTCTTGTATGACAGCAACTTGCCCAAACTCCTCTGTAGTCATCCCTGCCAATGAACACAAATATATAGCGGCCTCAATCTCCTTTTGAATCACCTCAAACATCTTGTGTGTATACACGTTTGCAGCATGCCTTTCTATATCGAGCTTTGTGCAATACTCTCTGGTGGTTTTAATTGTCTTGGCATCCAAATCCTCCTGCTTTGACCTTTGCTTCAGCATCGCTGATTCGAACCCACTCATAAAGTTGATCAAGTTTGAACCCGATCTTGTGAAATGGGAGAAGAAGGCATTCTCACTTTCAGACCTTGAGGTCGTTCGCATGAGCCCAAACATTGAGGTGTCAATAAAATAAGCTGGTATCCAAGAAGTCCTGATCTGGAACATGAATTTAAACCACTTATCATTTGTCAGTGAGAAGTCGATCATCAACTGTCCCCATTTTTCTTCAAACTCTTTCGGTTCCATGTGCATGTTCCATACAATACTGTCGAATCTCTGCTTGAAATCTCTTTCTGCTTCATCTTTAATGCTTGGAATCGCGTCCTTAACCTGTGATAAGAAGTTGTGTTTATATTTTTGAAAACGATACACAATGTGCTTTGGATTTGAAAACGATACACAATGTGTTTTGGATTTGAAGCATCTTGTGTATGGCCATTTATGAATTGTCGAATCCAAAACACAATGTGTTTTTTATTTGAAGCATAGTCAAATAGTCAATGGAATCATACCTTGGTTGGTAGCTTCTGTGTAATGTGCCACATGCACAACCTGTGTTTGGCTGTTTTGAATACATTCCTTATGGCTATTTCCATTGATTTGTCTTGATCAGTCACCACCATAATCGGCTCCTTACCGAACGCATCCATGAAACTTTTAAGCAACCAAGTGTATGTTTCTGCCTTTTCATCCCTTATGAGCCCCGCTGCAAATGTCACACATTTACCGTGGTTATCTATGCCGGTGAAAGGCACAAACATCATGTTGTACCTGTCGACAAAAAGATCATGTGAATGTTGCTATTGTTATACAACTGAACAGTCTAATCATTAGCCACTGATAACTTGATCACAATGTGTTTTCTTCTATATTCAAGAAATAATAATAAAAAAGAAAAAGAGAAAACAAAACCTGTTCGTTTGGTATGTGGCATCAAATGACATAATGTCACTGAACTCCTTGTAGTTGCACTTAGCAACTTCATCTGCCCAAAACAACGAGTGCAACACGCTATCTTCAGCCTTGTAGTAGAATGAAAAACCAGGAAAATACTCTTTCTTTTCTTCCATTTTGTTTATCATCATTTGCGAATCGCTTTCACTGATATAAACATTGAGATCCCTTGACCAATTCCTGAAATCAGTTACAGTTCCATTCACATTTTCATCACAACCTTTTATGGTACTATAAAGCTGGTGTGCCTTGGTTGGTCCTATATTGCATACTGATGCTTTGTAGACAAACAATTGTTCGGCATATTTGAGCTGCCTTTCATGCTTTGATAGGTGTCTGTATTGAGGCGGAACCATTAGGTGGTTGTGTATTTCTTCGAAAACAGCGAGCCTGAAACATCCTTTCTCACCTACGGCATCAAATCTCACCATAGCCCTGCAACCTGTACGCTGTATATTGCTTTTCCTAATTTGCCTTCCACAATTTTCTAACGTGTCCACTTTCATCTTTGGTGGAGTGCCAGCTCTGCTGCAAATATACCACTTCTGGTATATCCTCCCACTATTATTCTTTTTGTTATTTGACTTTCTAACATCAAATCCCGCCCTATACGCATATTCATGGTACATTTTTTGGCACTGTTCCAGGCTTCTGTACATAGTTCCTAAAACTGGCCTATACTTTATATCTACACCGGGCTCCTGAAACACGGACCCTTCTGGTGTTGTATGATTGATCATTATACTAGTTTGTGGTGTAACGTTTGAACTGCCAACACCTATGTCATAACCTGTGACACGCAATTACTATCAGTCATTTTCATCAAACACTTTATGACCAAAGACAAATTAATCAGTTAAATACAACTCTTCAATCAATAATAACGTGAATCCAAACAATCCTTCTTTCATCGAACACATTAAGCTATACAAACATCCTGTGTTTCACCCTCTGATCATATTGATGATCAACCAGTTTTATTCGAAACTTCAAATAATCACATTTTCACTAAAACTAACTGTCATTAACCAATAAAATACAATAATTCGGTACAATCCTTCTTTCACTAATACATACAAACACCTTGTGTTTCACATTCTAAGCATATCAAACATCAAACAATTTGAATTAAACCTGCAAATAATCAGAATTACATGAAATCTAATTGTCATTAATCAACAGAAACTTATAAACACCTAGTGTTTCACATTCAAAGCATATGAGAGTTTCAAAGAGTTTGAATCAAACCTAAAAAATATCAAAATTACATGAAATCTAACTGTAATTAAGCGAAACAAACACTTAGTGATTCAGATTGTTCATCAATTTTGAAATTCTATAAACTGAATCTAAACAAAAAGCTTAACAGATACAAAAAGCTTAACAGAAACAAACACTTAGTGATTCACTTACTTTTTGATATCTCTTCGAGTTCCTGATCGCTTATCAGATCTTCTTCCTCCATTGATAAACAATTCGGAATTAGTTACTGATTTAATTGGCGTCGGCGAGTTCAATTGAACTTGAATTTTACGGCGACGATTACAAAATAGAACGAAGGACTGAGATTACGGCGACGTTGAAGGTAGATGAAGATGAAGATGATGTCGTTGAGAGTGAGATTACGGCATGGAGTTTGTCAAAGAGGACGTCCGGCGGTGTTTTCCGGCGAGTTAGGTATTTTATCGGCGGAAGGAAGGAGGAGAGGTACGCGATTGGAAGCAGGAGTGGGGTGTTATTTACGGTTTATATACTTCGTGCAAAATGACTATTTTGCCCCTCCGTGTTTGTTTTTGCAAAATGATCCTGGCCTTAGATTAGATCTGATCCAACGGTCCAGATCTGTTTCCTGGTTTTCACCAAATTCTTTGTTTTTATATGAATACAACTCTTTGAAAAGATGCAAAAAAAATTCTAAAACCGCAGTCATGCATTGGAAAATATTTGTAAATTTCATATTCAAAACTTATTTATGTACAACTAATTTATACATCTCAACTACAAACCTTATTATTCAGCACGACTTTTAGTTTATACGAATAATATTCAAATTTATTTATTTTATATTTATCTTTTTGATTTAATTATTTATATCAGATTTTGTCTCTCTTTTATCTTCAATTAATTTAATGTCATTTTTGGATCTCAATGCATGGTCCAAAACATACCATGTTTATATACGATTAGTTTACGACTACAAACAACTTTCATGTATCACATAGTTTGTTCTCTTTGATGTCGTATACCGACTGAATGTTCGGAAAAAAAATCACTTAGTTTGTTCTAATCATTTTCATATGCCATCAAAACTAACATTTATATTTTTGAAAAATTACGACTTTGTTATGTATATTTTCAAGAACGGGCTAACTTCCAAGCATTTTTGTGTTATTAGAGTGTGATGATACTTGTATGTAGGTCGTCCTTGATCCAGAATATAAACTCCAGATTTGTAAAACTTCGGGCCACCACTATCAGGCTAAGATAGTAAGATAATATTTGTGATAATATAGGAACTATTCATATTAATATTTTCAATACAATTACGGTATTAGTGCCAGGCGACACAACCTACCGGAAAGCCACTGGCTGGGCGGCCCGCCGCTCTCATTGTCATCGAAGCAGACAAAGTTTTTGATGCTACTACCATCTCTCACTATACAATAGTGGTGCCCCCGCCACTATCATACAACAACGGTTTAGAGAACATTTATGTGACAATCTCATCAGCCTCAAGCAAATATACTTTCGTGGGGTTTTTTTTTTAGGTCCTTTATTTCTTTAATTTTTAACATATGAGCCGAAGAAAAAGAATTATTTTTGCTAAAGTGGAACACTATTTTATATGGGAGGTGACATTTGTACCATTTGTTTTTATTATTCTACTAAAATTATGCATGAATTACTTGTACTGCATGTTATAAAGTTTATACAATTTGGTAAATTTATCAAAATGTTTGGTACGGATATCAATTCTCATTTTACATATAACTTGTGAAAATATGACGTATGTGTTATGGGGTAAGAAACAACAAGCTTGATGAAGAAGACAACCAATTCTATGATGAGGCTCGCATGAAACAGGAAGGAGATAGGGAACACAAAATCCTAATTTCATGATTCAAGGTTTAATTCTAGAGCAAATTAAATTAAAGGAAGACAAAATATGAAAAGTAAACAAAAAGAAAAAAAAAACCTAATCGGCGGAAAGGAAGTGCAAAAGGCATGAAAAACTAATCAGTAATTATTGTTTTATCAAGCAAAATCATCGTTCTTATTTTTGATGTTTCAAGTTAAAATTGCTCCGCACTTATTTTGTGGAGGTGTAAAATTTACACGACGAATATATGAGATTAGTGATAATTTAGCCCATATAGGGACTAGAATTAAATGTTGTGGTCACTTCAATTCAGCCTTAAACACATCATATCACACAATATTATCACAATCTTTTAATTTAAGTTGTGATAAAATTAATATATACCCCTTGGAAGATGGCTGTAAACAATTCAATGTAGGTCACGTACACATCACGAGTATCCAAGTGGAAGCTAGTTTCCGCTCTCACATGATCAGACGTGTTACAACTGATCAATCATTTCCCCGAAGACGGGTAGTAGTCCAAAAAAGCAATCATCATCATCATCTGTGCATCAGCTAATGTTTTTTTTTTTAATTTCATTTTGGAGGTTACATTAATTATTGTTACAAATGCTCGTGGGATGGAATGGATCATGTTATAAGTTTGTTTTTTCTTTTAACTGGGATTTGGCCTTAGCAACTGTGAATTAAGATGATCGAGAAGGAGCTTGAAGCCGGTCTGGGATTCTGCTGAACCATATACAAAGTACCGGCCGGCCACTTATGAGTTATATGATGCGTACGAGATCCATTTTATCTTTGTAATCTAAATTCTAATATTAGTTAGTAAAACATACTAAGTTAACATGCTTTGAGACCTTCACTCAAAACTATCATTTTTGTAAGTTCTTTGTTGTCTATTGTTACCCAAATAACCAATGGATGGGCCTACAATAGTTTTTCTAAGCTTGTTGCTGAAAATATTTAAAATACTTGCTCATAATAAAATAGATGTCCTTTAGTTTCAAAGAAAGTCGATCAGCAATTCATTGTATATATCGTTTTTCAGTTCTGTACGTACAATTACATAACTTTGTTTGTCTTGTCTTAAAGTAGATGATATCAAACACAAAATCAGATACAAAACGTACACGTACGATACAAACTGAAACATATCATATCCTAATTACCTCATCAAATTAATACTCCAAACATTTAGCCATCTTCGATCTAATACTAAAACAAGTTGACAAAAGTAAGTTTATAATGCAGATCGAGTTATAACATTAATAGCATATAACGTAAATTTTTTTTTTTTAACTTCTGTAACTGCAAAAAATTCCACTGCATGCGTTCAAGGATTTTCTTGGTGAGAAATCACTTAAATAACTTGAATTTCCCTTTGCCCTTATGCTTGCCAAACTTTCCACGCTTGTATTTTCCGTGCTTGTGCTTGCCATGCTTAATTTTTCCATGTCCATAGTGACCATGACCATGTCCGTAGTGACCACGACCCATGTATGCTGCTGCTCCCCCAGCGATCACTCCCATTATGCTACCTGCGGCTCCCTTTTCTCCTTTTTGTGCTGAAAATATCAAATGATGAAACCAAGATCAATATGAAATTTGTTTCCATCTGTTTTTCTTTAAGATATATGAATAAGGTAAAGTCAACTATGTATACATGTCAAAAAGAAGAAAAACACAATGATGCATGCTAGATGACATTTGTACCTCCATGTTGACCGGGATGAGCGCCTTGGGGATATCCACCTGGATAGCCAGCCGGTGGGTATGCACCACCGGGATAACCTGATGGTGGATATGCACCAGGAGGACCTCCTAGAGGATAACCTCCTTGCGGGTAGCCTTGTTGAGGATACCCATGTGGAGGGTATCCTTGTTGAGGATATCCATGTGGATAGCCTTGCGGAGGATATCCTTGGGAGCCTTGTGGACCTTGAGAAGGATACCCTTGTGAGCCTTGCGGAGGATATCCTTGTGAAGGATACCCTTGCGAAGGATACCCCTGCGAAGGAGGATACCCTTGTGGGTAACCTTGTGGTGGGTACCCTTGTGGGTACTCATGCGGAGGATACCCAGTCGGTGGATAGCCTTGTGAAGGATGTTCTCCAGATGGAGAATACCCCCCTGGTGAAGGAGGCCCTGTTGTTGGGGGAGTGTGATTCCCTCCTGATGAAGGATTATATCCGCTACCACCTCCACCACTAGCACCAGGTTGATTGGCCATCGACGTAATCCAATCAGGCAATCACGAACCCTTTGTGATCAACCCCTCAATTAGAAATTTATATGTCAAGAAATTACAGAGAATCCTGCAAAAAATCATATACTGTGTTGATAATATTATATACAAAAGAGAGAAAGCATAAAATTGGAGAATATATATAAAAAAAAAAAATTGAAGTTCTCAAACATAAACTTTAAGATGATCCCTCTCCCTTTACCCGGGTTTTATTCTTTTTTTTGGTTAGTACAAATTCTCAAACATAGATTGGAAACAGGATGACATGCTGTTTTGCATTTTGAACATGTATATGGAGTGCAATATACATTTTACTTTGCCAAAAATAATACAAATTGGAAGCAGAAGTCTATATTACCTTATGAAGTTTAAACAAATGAACAATTTGCCAGTATTCATTCATACTAGTTTTGATTTTCATTCATAATCACTCAACTTCCTGATATATCTGATGTAGACTAGTTTTTGGTGGCTGACATTGATTCAGGCTGAATTATAGGATCATATTTCATGTGTTTGAACTTATTTTTCTTTTGGTTTAACTTTCTATTAATAGCAACATATCTTACTTAATTGGGATGGTATCTACTATCCATCTAATGAAGCTATCACCAAACTATACTAAATAGTTGTAGATTTGCTAATACTATTGCTAAAGCTTCAAAAACTAGAGACTAAAATCTTCAAAACAAAGTGAAGAATCAAAAAGACATTAGAGTATTAGACCATTAGACATCCATGACCCAACTGTAATGTCATAACCAATACATGTGAATCCATTACTCTTAATTGTTTGAGTGGTATGAAAAGAAATGATCAAAATGTATTTAAATACTAATCGTTAAAAGTAAGTTGGACAGTTTAGACTGAAATAACAAAATATCGATAAAATTATTGGTTGATTCCCAACAAAATAGTTCATATACAAAACGCTTTTACTTGCTGCTGCTGCTGTCGTTTGCTCTCTTCGCTGTTACAGGGAAAATAAAGGTTACATCCTTCTCGAAGTTGAAGTCCATAATCCCATAATATAATGCAACTTTTGTTTCACAAGCTACAATATCAAAACCTGATCCCTCAATGACCTCTCACTCTGTGTATACGTGAAACTACAGATCTATAAACATGGTTCACAAGGCCTATTGATCTAAACTGGGGTTAGGACTCGATTAGACATCAGGGAAGCCATGAACTCTCTGTGCCATTGATCCGGAATGCTTAAAGTCACCAATGCGGGTGATCATCTTCTGGGGTTTGGGGAGGTAGAGGCTTCCAATCGGGTTTCTCATCCCAATACATGTCATAATATATGTGACCCGGAGTATGACCGTCCACACAACACCATATTCCAACATATTGCTTCACCCGGTGTCTGAATTTTTCTTCCCTAGCCTGACCAATAAAAAGTTTGTTGTTTACTTTAGCAACTACATTTTTATGAAGTATAGAAATATGTAACAGAAACAGAAAGAGGAAATGATTGCTTACCTTGTCGGTGAACCCTAAGAAGGCATCTTGCATTGATGAAAATTGGATGACTTTGACATTCTTTAATGGTGAGAAAGCTGTTTTCAGCTGTACAACATTAAACAATTGGTCACAAATGAGGTTTAAAGTAAAAGGCAACAAACCATCGTGATCACATAATTAGTACATGTCATTCTGTCTAACTCGCTAGTTTTCTGTACCAAATTGGTCGGGATGCATACTCGTATGAAGTCACAAAGGGTTCCGACCCACTTACCTTTTTTTTTAAGAAAAAACACATTTCTTCTCTAACCTTTGAACACTATAAGAGAACAATCATATAACCAGCTAAGATCAAACATATACTGATGTAAAAATAAGTTATTATTGCTTTTCACTAATCTTGCATACCTTCTCTTCATTGCTGTGTCTAGGAAATCTGAGTACTCCGTTTCTACTTGTAACATTTAGTTGACAATTTTCTGATCCTTCTTGACATAACTGTACATCAAGCCATGAATCCTTCACCTGGAAGTAAGAAGTTGAGAAAAGTCCATGTCATGTCAAAGTCAATTAAAAAAGCACTTTTTTGTCCCCCATTGGTGTACCTGTGCAGGCATCAATGCATTGTCAAAGAAAGAATACTCTCTTATATTAATTCCCGGACCAAATTCTTCTTCGGGCAATGCCTTCAACATTGTGTGCACCTGCGGATAGCATTGGTTTCTGTTATCGTCAAAAGCATCATCTGCTATACTTGTAAAAGCAATAACAAACTGTTGTGACACCAAAGGCAATCTTCTAAAGCAAATCATTGAAGTTATTTGGTGTGTTTCTTTCATGAAGAAACTTGCAACAGGTTAAGTACCTCAAATACATGGTCCAAAGGACAGATGAACGGTTGTCTTGTCATCGACCCAGCAAGAACTCCAGGATGTGGAAACCATAATCTATCCAGCCTACACCATAATGGAGGCATAACCTAAAAACTTCAAAATTAGAATTTGTGTATAGAACAAGTGCTATATTGAAATAAATATACTTCTTGCCGCTAGCAGTTTAGAAAAGTAATTAGTTCTCACCAATGTACGATTTAAAACTGATGCCATGGCAAGGGCAGTCCTTATTTGCTTCATCTGTAATTCACTCAGCATAAATCAGTTCAAAAATCACAATGAAACTAGATATCATACACATCAAAGACTAGAACTAATGAACTATAGTGTTGGGAATGAAATAGGCAAAAGAGAAAGGTTTATTTATACATACTTGATAATTAACAAGAGTGAAATGTGTTTCAAGATTATGCTCCCCGTCTAATAATAAGCTTTTTGGAATGGATGGCTTGAATGTCAAGAAACCTCCTGTATAATCAACAAAAGCATACATATAAAAATTTAACCAGTATCTAATTACTGAAGCAAAACAGACTGAAACATCTATACTTGAAAAGTCAACTATATGTGCAAATGTGAAGGATCAAAATATATATCTAAAAAGTATGTACCTGGTGCGTCATAATATTCTGGTTGATCATAAAAAACCATAGCTTCACGTAAGCGGTGACGCTTGCCTTCTGTTCCTGCATATTGGAAAGTGGTATGCACAGCATATGGCTCCAATCTGAGTTGTTGATACATAGCCTGCAAATGCAGCAAAATATTATAAATTCATAATACGAAGGCCACATAACTGAAAATGCATAGCAATAATAATAAAACAATAATTATTATAGTCAAATAAAAAGGTTAAATCTAATATTCTTGTACCTGAACAAAGTAGGTATGACCACTACAAAATATACTTGCAGGTAGAAGTCCAAGTTTTAAACTTCCATCATAAGCATAAACAAGTCCACTTTCATCATCGACGGCTGGCCCCAATTGCCTATGCACGAGATCATTGAAACCATTCTGATCCCATATTTTATCATCATTTAAAAGCATATCTTTCCATTCGTTGGCCAATTTTTTTGCAGCATCTGTTGGCCGCCAGTGAAAAATACCGATATTGTATGCACCTCCAACTGTTTAGTTTAAAATGTAAAATTGTCAACATATCAACATAGATTGCTTGAAAAAGATTGTATATTGAACTAAAATACTTATTTTATCTCCTAAATTTGTAAAATAAGATCAGAACATGCAATTTTCACCTTGTTGCCACATGTCCAACCGGTCATCAGTTACTGTTGGTGTAACTTGGTCGGTTGAGGTCAACACATCTGCTTCGGGATAACGTGCAAGATATGGAAGTGGATTCTGTTCAAGCAACATAGCAGAAAGCATTTCGGAATATGAGAAGCAAAGAAAGAGAGAAACTGACTATTGCATGATGCTAAATGAGCAGGTCGGAACCACAAGGGTAGTGACTTAATGGTAGAGGTTTGGTCTCTATGGGTGAAATCACCTGGAGGTCTCAAGTTTGAATATTGTGGAGCAAAAATATATATCCCCTTGTGGCCATGGAGGTTCACAAGTGGGTGCTCGCCCTGGGATTAGTCGGCTCGCAAAGTTGAACAGATACCTAGTTTAACCCAAAAAAATGGGCAGGTTGGGTGGGTTGGATAACAGATCAAAGTGGGTATTTGTATGGGTCAGTACGCATCTTCAGGCTGACCAGGAACACCTTTTATTCAGAAAAGCTATTTTTAAATAATAAATAGAGTGTCAAACATGATTATGAAAGTTATATTATTTCAATTATAATATAGGTTTGGAACAAAATGATTCAAGTGGTTTTATGCATTTGAAAAAATGATACACAAGGTAACTTTCAGTCAATCTTCTTTTTAGCTACGTTCATATTTGACTCGTTTGAGAATAGATAACCCAAATCGACCCGTTTCTAAGTCAACAGCAACAGTACCCAATCTTGGCAAAAGCGGGGTATGGCCGTATGGGGATCCGTTTCTAAGTAGATGAGTCGAAACTGCCACCAGACTGATACTTTGTGAATTGCAATAGATAGCAACATATACTTCACCTCATTTCTGAGTTGGTCACTCGATCTTAATACAATTTCTATTTTCTAAGCAACTTTATTTTTCAAATTTTATTTAAGTTTATGAGTGCAAAACCTGTTAACATTGATGTGACTGATTGGGTCAGTGTAAGAAAGTTGGATGCTTTTAGCAACAAATTTTGAAGTTGAATGACCAAATCAGCAATGAAGTGAAAGCATATTGTAATCTGTTGCAATTTTTCCTACTTAAAACAATAAATGAAAAACAGGTACAAAAAAATCACCTTTAACCAGACCATATCGGTATCACACATAAGTAATTCATAACCAAAAGGTAACATTGAATCAATGAGAATGACTTTTTCCCTTCCCATTTTATGAAAAGTTGGTGAGCCCCATCCAACATCTATTGTGCTCATATGACTTCCCATATCAAAAACCGGTACACCCTTCCAGTACAAAGCCTCCAATAGTTTTGTGTCCATTGCACCTAAAAAAACAAATCAAGTTTCTTAAAGCCTTCAAAATGTAGGCTCAAAAAAGATTCTTTAGTAAAAAACTCACCGACAAGAAGATTCTCAACACCCAAATCGGTCAAGTGTTTAACCCATGTAAGGATAAAATCCATGAAAGCATAGTTACCAAAAGTTGCAACAATAACATTATCCTTCACCCTTTCTTGTACCAATTCTTTTGTTAAACGGAACGTCTCCAATGAAGGCATCTTTGAACCCGGTGGGGGCTTTGTCCAAATGGATTTTAATTTCCCACTTTCGGGCTGAGCCATAGGTGCCATTACACCACCACCAATTCTTAATGAAGTAGAATCAAGTGTTTGATTAGTGAAAGGAGGTGCCACATCTATCATCATACACAAAACGAAAAAATGGCGTTAAAATTTTATACCAAACAATGAAAAGCAAAATATTGGTTCACTTATAGAAAATACCAACCTGCATATTGTTAACTGCTTATTCGTTACAACATAAGCAGATAAGAAGTTTTGAAAAGAGTACTTTTTGAAAAAATAAGAAGTCCCAAACACCCCTAGAAACAAGTCAACCGTTAAGACAGTAATCTTTTAGGCTACAATAATAACCTAACAATTTAACCATATCCCATTTGATATTCGCATTTACCGAACAATTCACCACTAAAAATAGACATTTTAACCAACTTTAAATGATCCTCTCCTAGATTTGCAAATTCTCTTACCCAATTCAGAAAAATGCCCAATTCAACAAGATATTGGTCACAATGACAACTAATATATATTTCAACATAAATATATAGTGTTACATAAACAACTCAAGAAAATGCAATACATTTATATAAAATACATATATAAAGTGTAAATAAATTCAAAGAAAACAGAATAAGAGAAAGACATACGTTGAGATTGGGACCAAGAAAAGGCGGAATCCGGCGAGTAAACGGCGGAAAAGACATAAATAGCAGAGAATATAATTCCGATCAACACAGTACCATACACTGTCAAGAAAAGTGGCTTTGAATTTGTAACTTCTTTAAATGGGTTTTTCCAAAAACCCCCCATTTTCTTGATTATTAAATAGACCCTAATTAAATCTTGGCATAAAAATGTCAACTTTAACAAAAATTTGAGATGGGTTTTGTGAAAGAATCATAATAGCAGGTGAGGAAGATTGTAGGCAGAACACATATTAAAAAAGTCAAATGCAAAAAACAGGTGTCTGACTGACTATTGTGGGTTAGCAAATTGATGGCTTTTTTTTTAATGTTTATTATAATGTTTTTTGTGTTTGGAGCATGATGTGTAGAGAGTGGTAGCTTCGTGGGGTTTGATTATTTTAAGGGTGATGAAAAATAATTTGAATTTACTACACTTTTATGGAAAGTTTATACATTTGTGGCTTGTTTGCTTTTATCACCAAAAGAATCATATATATTATATATATATTTATGGCTACCAGGAGAAAAAAATAAATTGATCAAAATAATCTTGACCATTCAAATTAACAATCAAATTTAATCTTGACTCTTTAACTAAAAGTCAAATATTTGAAATAAAAAAGTCAAAGTTTAAATAACAGAGCTGATATACGGATATAGTTTTGCACTTTTGCCAACTATCTACAATTGTAAAAAACAATGACAACCCATAGTAGTTAATATTTACCATATATTCGAATTATAGTGATATACAATTGAAAGCTTCTGACTATGAAAGCAATAATACGATTTGTCTAAAACTACCTAACACATATTTAACAAAAGGTCAATATGTACTGTAATAAATAAGAAATCTTTACATATCTTAAGGAGATTTAACCATACCATTATAAATACCACATACTTTTTTTTTCATTTCAAATACATCACAATTTTCTAACAAAGAAATAAGGAAAAAAAATAATATGTTTCACATTCTTATCTCTCCATATTTCATCCAAATTATTCATCTCTCAATATTTAATCTATATTCCTATTAGTATTTCATTGCATACAAAATGTTTATATGAAATCTATTTGTGTATGTATTATTAGATTATACTTTTACGTAATGTGACATAACAGTCATTTTTTTATTCATTTTTGACAGGATTTAGACGCCACCAATGACTTTAAAAATGAAACAAAATCGAAGACGCATTTTGACTCGAATGAAGACATCGACTTAGAGGAGGACATCATCTTTTCAAATATTGAGAAGTCTGAAAAAGAAATCGATGTCTCTTTGGTAAAGAAACAAATGCAGGAGGCGAACAAATAGCTATGAAATTGCATGACACTATTGAATGTAAATGATTCCGGCGACGAAATGGTAACTTTGTCTAAGATGTTTGGTAAAAAAAATTAATTTAACTCTCCGTACTCTCATTTTATTTGTAGGATGAGGTTGATGGTGATAAGCATTTAGATGAAGTTAAGTTAATAAAAAAAAATGAAAATACATATATTTAAAACACTCTATAGTCTATACAATGAATATTGTAAAATTTTACTTATTAGTACTTTTATTAAAAAGTATATAACTGTCTAAATCTCTTTTTTCTTTTTTTTTAAGCATGATTTTATTGGCATATGCTTCCAGATGATGATGAATCTTCCATTGATCAAACATAAGAACACTAATCAAGTGGAGTTCAAGAAAAAAAAATGTTTCGTCTAATAGATAAAGACCTCACATATGAAGATTAATCTATTATCTTTTCATCTTATTCGATAAAATTTATTATTTTTGATGTTTTAAGATGTTAAGTTGTTATATTTTTAAGTTTTTTGTTTCATTTATTTAATACATTTGTTGTTTATTTCTGACCTCGCTTAATTATAAGGATAAACTGAATAAATATTTAAATTTGTTACATATTTAGTAAAAAAAAAATTATAAAAATCAAAATAAATTCCAAATCCAATATGCCAACCCTTTGAACATAAAATTAAATTTAACTCTCCTAAATATACAGTAACATTCATACCATTACCATTTGCTTTGAGTTATGTCTCAGTAAAGTGTCCCATTGAAATCTTACATTCGGACTATTCCATGAAATAATTAATGAAGTCTAAATCTTATAAATCTTGTGTTTTTTAATTTATTTACGTTTGTATCTTTTAATATCTTAATTTGAAATATTCCAGTGGTTTATGTTTCATTCATTTTGTACATATGGTTTTTTTTTTAGTATATTTTAATTGCAACGATACATTTAAATAAGATTTTCATTTGTTAAAATTTTAGAGAAAAAGACTTTTAAAGGCTACAATGAATCAATGGCATATGTACCTAATCAGTTAATAACAATTCACGTATTATTTATCTGTAATTGCATTGAAAAATAGTCAAGTTATAAAATTGGATGAAAAAAAGTCACATTGAAACTAATGACATTTAATAAGTTTAAAAATATGAGTTAATTTACTTCCTAAATTTGATAAAATTTCAGACAAAAAAACAAACTATACATAGTTGATACTTTCATTAAAATGGTGATACATACAATTAAAAAAAAAAAATCTAACTTGGACTAAATTAACTTTAGTATAACTTACCCTTTAAACATTACTTTGCTATCAAGGAAGACATTTTCGCCAGAAAAAAATTTTATGGTCAACATCCATACTAAATATAAACAATTTAGACATTTAAAAGATATAAACCCTAAATATTAACCAATCTAAAATCCATATTTATATATATAGAAAGGGGTAAAAGTCAAAATTACAATGATTAAATTCTTAACAGTTACAACACAAAAGAATTCACGTCGACCAAATCATCTTTTAAAAAATCAATAAAATTGCCCACTTCTGACAAATCTTTACATCTTTATTTACAAAAAATTAAAGGTATCTAATGAAATCGAAATGTACATTAAAAAAATGTAAATATTACTAAACTGAAGTTAGTCAAAATTACCCGAAATGACTTTGCCACTTACATCCATATCACATTTAGACAAATTATACAACAAAAGCCCTTATAACTCTGTTTAGTAAAATCCTATCATTAAAATATATCATTAAAACATATGTGGAATTTAACGTTCAATGTGCTCATTGTGACCGAAATGTCACACCACGTCAAGCGGAAGATCCAAATATTGTGCTTTTCTGTTTATACTTTTAGGCCTCTATTGATCTTTTATTTTTACAAATGCAAGTTAGTGATACAAGTATACAACAACAAAGAGATCACGGATTGTGTAGTTTTCAATGATAATGCTATTAAGCTATTGGGATGCACCGTGGATGAATTGATTACTAGGGAATTGCAAGAGCTTTGTTACTTCACAAATTTTATTATATCTATGCCACCATATATCCTTAACATGTCATATTTCTTTTATATGCTGCTGGTGATCCGGATTAGATAGTAAACTTTTTTATTAATACCTTGTGTGGATTGCGAGTCGTCTTCGGTATCAAAGTTGACAACTACAGCTTAAAACCTCAGTTTTCGCGTAGATTTACGGTATCAAAGTACTATGGTACTGAATTAAACGTCCTAAACAACGTTTTGTTATATATTTATTGTTTTTAACTCGGTCAACGACCGGGTATAGATCTAGTTCTAAGGGACAAGGGTGTAGTCAACAAAAATCATCGGCTAAATCGGTACATTGGCAACACTATAGCACGTGAATCGGCAAGTTTTGGCAAGCAACATCGGCAAATTTTGGCAAGCAACATCGGCTAGTTTTGGCCGATGCAAATGGACGTTGGGAGTATATGAAAATGACCATTTATTTTTTGTTTTTTGTGAAAAAGAAAATTTTGGCTAGTTTTGGCAAAAATTGACATTATAGCATGTGAATTGGCAAGATTTTGCTAGTTTTTGACAAAAAATCACTTAGACACATGGCATGCTTTTATTGGCTGAAAAGTTGTCAAAACTTGTCAATTTGCCACAAGATTGGCACTACACCTTTGCCTTGTGATTTAACTTTGGATTATTTATTTTTGTTTGGGTAATTACTTGTAATCAAGAAAGTACTGAATGTTGTTAATGGCCTAAAAAAATTACATAACTATATTATGTTTGTTGTATAAGTGACTTAACAATTAGAAAATCTCTTACTACTCATTTAGTCAATTAATCATTACCATTTAACTTCTTTAATAAAAATAATACTATTTAATAAAATTGAGACAACACTATAAAGCATATTTGGTATTGATCACAAAGCTCAGAGTGTTAATACTTAAAAGACTAATATAGAAAAAAAAAAAAAAAGATAATCAAGAAAACAAATAAATATGATGCACATGAGATGTTCAAATTAGGGTTGTCATCGAGTCAAGCTTTTTTCGAACAACTCAAGCTCGACTCGATCTAGTCAAACTATTATCGAGTTCGAGCCTTAGCCCTAAATTCAGGCTCGAAACAATTATCGAGTCGAGCTCGAATTTTACATAGCTCGGCTCGAATACTTATCGAGCTTTTCGAGTTTTTCATATATTATGTATATATTTATATATATGATTCATAAGTAGTAAATTTCTACTTCTACAAGGGCTTTTCGAGCCGAGTTTTGAGTCGAGCTCAAGTCATGTTTATAGACACTAGTCAAGCTCGAGCCTACAATGAAAGCTCATCGAGCTCTTGAGCCGAGCAAATAGTGTTCAAGCCGAGCTCGAGCTCGGCTCGACTCGATAACACCCCTAGTTTAAACACTTAGTTTTTCCTTTAGACTATGAAAAATGATATTTGAATTGACTACATATCTAAGAAAATTTTAGCTATTTAAGGTTATAAAACTTTTAGCTTATATAATATAATTCATAGGGTAGAGATACAGAAAGAAGGTTCTCAAGGAGCAAAGGGAGATAAAGTCCTTTTTTTTAGCTTGTTTTTTTGATTTTTTTAATTTTTTTCATTCTTTCTTTAATTAACTTAATCCAAAAAAAAAAGTTTTTAAAAAAAACAATTTTCTAATCCGAGTTAGAGAGTTATACATGTAAGGGTTCAGTACGGGCTTCGCTCTTAAAGATATAAATATGGGGTAGCTGGTGGGAGTGATAGGTCATAGATGGTGATAGGTCATAAGGGATGATCGGTGATAGGTGATCTACCTAAGGGGCTTCGCCCTTAGCCATCATGTTTCCGCCATACACTGAAAGGTTTCGCCTATAGCTTACGAGTTACGTCTTTTGAAAAAAAAAAAATTTAAAATTTTTATATGGAATTAGTTAATTAAAGAGAGAATGAAAAAAGTGGGGGAAAAAAAGAAAGAAAAAAAAATTTCAAAAAAACAAGCTAAAAAAAATCAAAAACGAACATTCTATTCTTTCTCTCCTTAAAGTATCTTCTCATTTGATCTCTATTCATAGTTCATATTTATAAATCTACATATATACTTAAATGTATTTACTTCATTTTGTAATTTATAGTTTGTAATTGTCTCCAATAATAATCAGTAAAATTCATATAAATTAAGTTATGCTTAAAATTAAAGTTAATACATGTTGATAAGTTCATCAAGACACACATTAGCAAACTTTGTAAAGTTATTTCAACTTTTTAACCGTACAAAATTATTTAATTAATTAAGAAATCCAACAAGCTGGTACATAAATGATAAAATTATTACTCGTAGAAAGAAATAGGGTTCCAGATGGACAACATTCTGGTCCTAAAATAGGGTTCGTTTGGGGGTGAATCGGGTTTTGTCTTGTGGGCCCAACTTTCATAAGTCATTATGGCCTTTTTATACGAATCCACGTTCTTACAGACTTACACAGATATAAATTAGCAAAAGACATTCTCAGTTTTTCAGACATCATTAACTTACATCTCAAAATATTGATGTAAAACTTACATTATTATGATCAAATTTGTTCAAATTGACCAAGATTAGTTAATTTTAACCAAGTTAACTATCATAAAAACCCGAAATATCAGTATGATAAATTGATAATAATGAGATTACAAAGCTGAAATATACACATATTTCGTTAACTTATACTCCATGCTTTTTTTAAAAATGCAGATGTTAATAATAAAATTCCATTTACCATATACCTCTTGTAACTATATATCATCTAAGGTTATCAATACACGAACCAACCAAAAATTCGACTGAAAAGTAACCGGGCTTGGGTAAAGAAATCACGACCACCAACTAACTAACCTAACTTTTTGAGTTGGGTTTGAGTTGACTCTTTGAGTTAATAAGAGGTTGACATGCCAACAATAAAGTATTTAAGTTTATATAACTTTATTTAATAGATCGACCCGTCAACTCCTTTGACCCGGCAACCCACAATCCATTAGGCTTGATATCAACCCACCAAACCATAACCCTTAAGGGGGTGTTTGGTATGAGGGAATCAGAAAGAATGAAAATGTAATAGAGAATGATAATAGTGAGAAAGATAATGAGTAATTTGGAAAGAGGATGGATTCCAATGTTTGGTACCCACAGAGAATAAATATATTAAAAAAATAAAAATTAAAATAATAATACATTTATTACATATAACATCTTGAAAAGAAAAGAAATTTTTTTTTTTTCCATTCTCACCATTTGTCCTTTCTCATTCCCTTTCTTCATTGTAAACAAACAAGGGAAGTTTTTCTCATTCCGTTTATCCCTTTCCATTCAATCATACCAAACACCCCCTTATGAATTTAAATCAATCCGTCAACGCACTAACTCATTTGACCCGTCAACTTGAAACTCGACGAGCCTACCTGTCACCACGATATTTTCAAGTTGGTAGGTTAAGTTCAAGTTGAGAGTTTGCGAATCAGGATTGAAGTTTGCAACTATAAACTTTTAATTTGTCAAATTAGGATTAGAGATATCATTGTACACATGCATTTTTATCCTCATTTTTATCTTTATATATGCTAAAAGACAATTGACCTAATAGCTTATTAACCAATCATAGTGCTCAATTTTAACAAATTAAAGTTTGCTGATGTCATAACTATGATTTAAAAGTTATAATGTCAATTTACGGATCTATATAAAATCAATTGATACATATCTAAAAATATCTAAATGAAGCTACGTATAAGTCTAGATAACCTAAGCCCGGCTAACTGGGCTAGGCCCAAGTATTTAACAAATAAGCGAATTACGTTTGATACCGTAATGTATTCGAGTTAGATGTAACTTTTTTTGACATCAATAGTAAAATCCTATAATAATAATAACTAGCGAATTTACCCGGGTTCAACCCGGGCGTTTTAATTAAAATTATAAAATATGCATGTAATTTTTGTTATTAATATATTATAAATCGATATGGAGATGATGAATTGAATAACATAATAATTATAAAAAAAATTTCTTTGTTTGTAATAAAAGATTAAGAACTTTAAATAAGTATTTAGGTAATTATTTTTAATTAAATTTAATGTAAATTATTTATGACATCATAATTAAAATAAAGACTTTTCAAGATAAAATATAGACATGGCACATCATAATTTTTCTAAAAATAATTTTGAAAAACAATTGTCTTTTATTTAGTATAGAGATTACATAAAAGAGGAATAATAATTTATAGTTATCTTCTTCCTCAATTTTTCATATCCACCATTAATTTTTACACATACTAAAACCTAACCAAGACCAATCATAATTTTATAATTTATTTTTTTTTTCTTCTTTTTTTCAACGGTACAATTACTTTTTATAAGTGTCTATTCTAATTCATATAGGAGTATTATTTAAGTATATAGAAACGTCAATTAAAGTTTATATTTTCCAGAAATAAACCTTAAGTCGCAAATTGCATATATGAAGCAAAGCTATAATCGAATTGCAATATAGACCAGTTTAACGAGTTATGCAATAGAACGAGATTGAGAATTAAAAGATTAAGAAAGCATGTGATTAAAGCGGAAGTGATATCTGGCAACAACATTGGATACAAAACTTACAACCTGAGAATGAAGTTAATACCGTCTTATAAAAGAACCCCGTTTTGGTTTCATGAGAGACAATTCCCGTTGGTCATTTCTTTCGCAATGTCAATTATCAAAAGTCAAAGCCTATCTTTAACGATTATTGGTTTGTATCTACAACGTCCAATTTTCACACACCGACAATTGTATGTTACGATCTCTCGATCAATTTAAGTCGAAAAAGGGTCTCGGGGTGCTAATATGCGACAAAGATGGAAAAACAAAAAGTACTATGACGAATGTCGTCTACAAAGAAGTATTTCAAAAAATGAAGAAGGATACATGATTCTAATGTTCAAATTACCGTCTGACTTTATCTTTTATTACAATACATTGTTAAAAACTAAACTTCCATGATTGTTTTTTTGTTAAATTTTTCCTTTTGAAGTTATATGTTTTCTTCGGTTACATATATTTAATTTTTCATAATAATCTAATCTTTATAACATTGTAAGCCCGTGTATCTGATACGGATCTAAAATCTAGTAAACTTAATATATAAGTAGCCACTTCATCAGAAATTCAAAAGGCATAATATAAAATCTAGGTGGGCGACAAAGAAGTATTCACTACGACTCCTTGCAAGATAAATATAAAACTATTCTTAATTATGCACCTTCATTTTTTCTTATGGCATTCTTAGCACCGTCATCTTCTTTATGTTTTTTTTTTCCTTACTAATTCACTTTCAAATTTAATATCACAATGTATTGTGATTTTCAAATTTAATATCACACTGTATCTCACAATACAACTAATCACAATAATAATAGTAATAATAATAATAATAATAACTAATTCTAATGAAAGTGATTTTTCTAATAATAATAATAATAATAATAATAATAATAATAATAATATGTGCTACTGCTTATATATTTAGTATAATTAGTTTTGTTATAGCTAGAGGAGTAGGAGCCAATATAGTATCTCGAGTTTCTACTAATTTCTTGTAAATTATATTAATTAATAACGTAAGTGATGTTTTTATAATAATAATAATAAGACTGGTACGAGGCTAAATGTGTGAATATTGGATATGGGTTTCTCCCCTTCTCATTCTCTTCCTTTGGGGAACTCGAGAAGGATGCGGTGACCCTATTAAAGCGAATCCGAAGATTCTCTGTGGCTCAAGACACTGGTACACGCACTGCTTCTCATATATTTAGTAGGATTGGTTTTGCTATTGCTAGAGGGTGGGGGGCTCAGATAGTATCTCGGCTTCCTACCAACTTCTTGTAAATCTTCCGAATTTGTAATGAAAGTGACTTTTATAATAATAGCAATAATAATAATAATAATAATAATAATAATAATAATAACTTACTTTACATATTCATTTCACCTTAATAGTTCACCTATAATTATAGTCATTTCATCTTTTTCTTCACCTAAACCTTACGAATACCTTACGAATGGTCTAAATAGTCCACAAACTGCACATAAACAAGAATCATGGACGTATAATTTGTGAAAGGACTATTATGTAACTTTTCAACAAATACACTTGTTGGTTGATGACAACTCGACTTCACCAACTTATCAATTTTGTATGGTGATTCATGATGATGTTAAAAAAGAGTGATAATTTAGTGTATCAATAGTTTATAGGAAAATGCTCAATAAAATTTTAGGGTTTCACTTAACGTGCATATGAAAATTGTATATTTTCATATTAAAAGTCTACCCAGTGAATTTTATGCCAAGTGTACAACTATTCGAATAAAATAAGTGATTTCCGCTAGATTTTATTCTTAATTTGATTGGTATATAGATCAGAAACCAAATTGGTAATAGTATTGCATTTAAAATTACACAAAGGCCAATAGATAACTTAATTAGTTAATTGCCAGGCGAAATTAATTTATTTTAGTTAAACAAAAAAATGAATCGTGCCATAAAGAAAAAGGCTTACTTAAGCCCAGTAGACTAAAAGGCCATGGGCCAGCTTATTATTTTCAATTGATTCATTACATACATCAGTCCGTCACAAAATATAAAAAGACTTGATTTAAAAGAACTTGCAAAAATGAGTCACGACCACCACTATTTATTACCAATCACAAAGTTTTCGTCCCAACTGCATTGTATGGATACATTCTAGTATCATGAAATGCTCATACGTTCTTGTCACATTCTATATGCGCTAAAAGATTTTAATGTTGCCTCTTGACTGTTTTTTACTCATTTTTCTTTCTTTTGTTTAGAGATTATACTTCTCACATTTATAGAACCACCCTTAATCCACAAAACGCTCGTAAGAATACGATAAAAGTCATGCAAATTCTCTTTTTACTTAGGAAACTGTTGTTGGCATCATATCTATTGATATATTTACTACACACGTACTTTATTTATTTGTAAAGTGTGTTTTGTCTGTTGTACACTGAATGGTGTGACAAATATATCATTAGTCATGGTATCAATATCACTTTGTCTAAAATTGCTGTGGCCTTTTCACATGGGTATGCTATTACTTGCATAAATCCTCCTTTTGCGTTCTTTTATTACATCATCATACTAATAGTAATGATATGTATCAATTATATTTACTTTTAAAGTGTTTCTATTAATTTACGACATTCAATATCTCCACGTTCTATCTAACATGAAGAAACTTAAGTTTTGAGAAGTTTAATATCTAGTACGAATTGAAGAAACTTGAGCATGGAGAATTTTAATGTTACGAATTGACCTTTTCACACTTTAAAATATAAACAATTTATATATTTTTATACATTTAGTAAGTGTAACTTCTTTTCTTTTTTTTCCTACGTATATATGTGCGGAAATTGTGATATTTACTTGAATTGATTCACACTTACAAATGTAAAGATTTTATCATTTTTACATGTAAATCAAATGATAAAAATCTACACAGTTTTTAAAAATATAAACAAATGACCTTTTTGTTGTAATAACAGCTTAAATATATTATCAACTCTAAATTCTTGATCAGAATGTAAAAGTATAGTCTACACGTACATTAGATCAAAATGTTTTTGTGTAAGTATTTCTTACATAGTAAGTATAGTACTAATCATTTAACTAAACTAGATCGGTAAACATTTTATGTATACATATTAATTATTTGCTGAACTTCCGATACGCGTACCTATAGTATAAATAAATCTTCAATATAACTGGGCTATCACCCGAAAACTCGAATTCACGATTATCGAAGATAGCGTCTCTAAATCATGCAAAGAAAACTTTGCTGACCTAATTACCACACATAGAAAATTATTCATTCAAATCACACAAAAAAATTGAATTTAAATTATGTTCAACGTACTTGTCATAAATAAAATAATGTATAGCAATCTATATAGAAGTTTGACTAAGCATCTGTCATTAGTTTAATAACAACAATCGATCTTGTCTTGTTATAAAGCTAGTACGTGCAATTTTTCCCATCTCATGCTCCACCAAGAATCATTTCATAGGGCAGTCAATAACTTTTTTAATTAAAACGTGTGTTATGTATTTATGTGTAACATAGTCAAATGAAGTCTTGTTTAGACAGATGGTTTAGTGATGTACAGCCTGTATTGTCCTTAAAAAAGGTTTTATATAAGGGTGAGGATTTCTTTAAGTTCCTCAACCTTAAATTTGGGACATCTAGACTATTGAATTATAATCAATGGTCAAGATATAAATTTGTTTTATGAATCTTGACAATTGATCATGGTCAAGATGCTTATAACTTGATCAATCAAGTTAAAAACAAATTGAGGGAATCTCTTTCCTTTAAATAAAGGATGGAGATCCCCTCGAGTTGTTTTTAACTTGAGATGTCAAGTTGGAAAAATCTTGCCATTTGGATTAAAATTAAGGTTTAAGATTCAAAATAAAGTTTGAATTTTGACCCTTAATTTTAATTGAAGGGTCAAGATTTGGCTAACATGACAACCTATAAGAAGCTTAACTACTTGATTCACTTTATAAGCTATGTAAACTAGCTAAACCACATGTAAAATAAGCGATCATCACTTAAAACTCTAATGTTCATTATTTATTAAAGAACAAAGAGAAAGGTTGAAAGGTGGGGATAATGATAAATCTACGATATATTTTTTAGCCATCTACAACAATTGTACATGTTATAACCCACGGTGTAATTTGTATAAAACGTGCATTGTTATGGATGACTAAAAATTATTGTAAATTTATCACTCTCCATTAATTAGTTAGAATAGTTTATATTGAATACTAATTAAAATAACTATATATTATAAGAAAAAAAAATGGTGAAAGGTCGATTAACATTAATTAATTAAATAATTATACATTGAACAAGGATTAGTAGATGCATGTTAGGGAACAATTCCAACTGGCTATCTAACTATTTGCCCTTTTGACTTTATATATTGACGGATTGAGATCCTCTAAAATTAAAACCCAACTTTATAGATAAAGTTGGCATTTGGACCGTTGGATTAAAATTAAAGGTTGAGATTCAAAAATCATATTTAAATCTTGACCTTTAATTTTAGTCCAAAGGTCAAGATTTACTCAACTTAACCTATGAAGTTGAAAACAATTTTAGAAAATCTCTATCCTATAACCTTATACGAGTATATAACATACTATATGTTACTGAAAAGGACAAGTGTTTATGGAACTGTCTGAAACTCTCAAAGGCTATATTAACTAGAGACTAGAGAAGTTCAAGATGACAACATTCAATTTTTTATACACCAGTACTGGAGATATCAAGGCATCGTTGACAAAAAAATATATATATATATATATATGTTTATACTGTAGAAGATTTAAAAGTAATTAATAAAATATACTTTTTAAAGTTTAACGTAATAATTTTCTAGCAATTTAATTATATGATAATTTTCATAGCCTTATATGCTATTTTTCATCATTTGGTTTTATTAAGTGTTGTGACCAATATAATCAAGTTATTATGAAGATTATTACATTATTTTTTTATAAAAACATATCAGACTATAAGGAATGGGGAACTTTGGGGCTCCCCATGGGGGCGACTTCTTTCATGTGGCGGATGCTTCCCCAAAGAGTTGCCCCTCTTTTTTCTTGAAGTGAAACTCCTCTTTGGGGACACTCCTCTATTTTTTATTTTACTTTTAAATCATTATATATATATATATATATATATATATACCACAACCACCGGTTTCACCACATACTACCCACCATCTCTCTCTCTCCTCGTCTTGACTATTCTTCTTCCTTCCTCTCCACAACCCCAACCACTGCCTGACCACCCACCACCGCTCTTCTTCTTCCCATTTCCAGATTTCATCTTCTTCCCCTCTCTCGCCGGAAATTATATATATTTATTATATATATATATACAACAACAGTAACAGAAATATATATATATGTATGTATAAAAGAGCCAACGACTCTTTTTTCCTTGAAAGTCACACACACAAGGGCGACGAATTCTTGTCGGGAGGCTTTTTTTTAGCTTTGCCACCCCTCGTAGCGATGTGTTGGATGAAAGGAGGGAGACGACGGGCAAAGTGACTCCCCACCCCTCATGGTTTCTTATTCAGTAAACAGGATGATATATGTTAGAAAGTACATTGTGGAACAAAAAAATTAAAGTGGATACAATATTCAAGTTAGCAGTGGATCCAAATTTATTTATACAAATTTATTTATGCAAGAGGTAGTGGAGATAATTTAGAAGATAAGAGATTGATGATCTAAATTAATTTATTAAGAGTAGAAAGGTAATTTTATATCTAACATTTATATGAGAGAGAATGTAATAATTATTATAATATATTATAGAAGTGTATGGTAAAACAAGTATTAAAATAAAACAAATAAAACAATATCTCAAGCCTTAGATTATGGATAATTTGATGCACGAATATTCACGAAACAATTGATCAATACTAGAAAAATAGCCTTTAATGATACCAAAATTATGACACACGCATATACGATTACACGCAACTTTTGGTGTCATAAAAAAACTGTCATAACTTGTAAAATATGAAGGGTTATGACACGCAATTTTTGGTGTCATAAAAAAAATGTAGTGTAACGCGGAGTACACTTACATTTGCGTGTCATCCTCAAATGTCGTCTTATAATTTTGTTCCCCATATAAAAGCTTATTTTTTTTTTCAATCAGATCGAAGCCTATGCTTTTTTTTCCAATCAGATCCAGAACGAAGCCCCAAAACCCTATAATTTTGGCAACGAAGAGGAGCTCCAAATTCGAAGCCCCAAAATCGAACAACATCGTCTAAACAAAATCGAAGCCCCAAAATCGAAACCCTAAGTGTAAATGTTTTTTGTTTACACATTTTTTTTTGTTTTGTTTATTTTGGGTTTAGATCGATTGAATCAACGATTTGAATGATTGATTGATCGTAGCAAAAAAGATGGCTGATAGAAATTTTGCAAATAGGTGCATAATTTTCCTTTATGCTTCAATTAATCCTAATTATTAAATAATTGTTAGTTATGTAATTAGGGCTTAATTAATTTCAAATTTTTGTTAGATATCTGAAACCAATACCTCAATACTAGTTACCCATACATTGATTTTTTTATATTTTTTTTTTCCGAACATTAGATGTTTTATTATAGCAAAACTAGCGAGAAGCTAGACAAAGAATACAATCAAGAAAGTAAATACAACCAAGTACAGAGATTTGAAGTAAAACAGAGTGCAAAAGCTTAGAGACTGAAATTATTCCAATGAGGCCACTTGACGTCGGATTTGTTTGATCGATTCGAGAGCCATAGGAAGCTTGTACTTTTAATTTCGTTAACGGCAAAGCAGAGAGATGGTGTTTTGTTTGAGAAGACACAGTCATTCCTAATCTTCCATACTGTCCAGCAGAAAGATAGGTTCCCATACACTGATGCTTTTACTTATAGCCTTTTCTTAAAACCTAATTAATAGGGGTGTAAGAAATCAACTGGAAAACTGAGAAAACCGGTCCGAATTGAACCGCGTGATCCGAAACCCGAAAAAAATGAAAACAAAAAAACCGATGTGTAACGGTTCGGTTACGGTTTTCAATATTCATTACCCGCGGTTAACAGAACTGAACCGAATTTTGATATATACCTACATATAATCATATATATGTATATTTACACATATATGTATTACATTAATACATAATTTGCATATCTATTTAGTTAGTTTTTTGTATATATATGTTGTCTAAATATTAACAATTTTACTAACTTTTTTTTCACAATCTATGATTAACTTTGGATATTCTAAGTAACTTTCTTTTATATATATATATATATATACTTATGATACTTTTAAACAGAAACTTGGATTGCATAAAAATAACGTTAGAAAAAAGTAATTCAAAATTAGATGTAATGTATATTTATTTATAAAACAAATTATTAATGTAGTTAAATAACTATTATACATTGAAAAATTAATTAATACAATATAATATGACTATTATAATTGAAAACTTAAACTTTATATTAGCATAACTTTAATAAATGGTTAACCGAAAATAAAACCGGAATTAACCGACTTTTTCGGGTAACCGATTTGCGGGTAACCGAAATTAACGGTTCAAAATTTCTAACTAACCTAAACTAACCGAAACCCGAAAAACGGTTCGAAATTTCTAGCTAACCGAACCGAACCGAACCATTTACAGCCCTACTAATTAATGTCGAGTTTCTGTTTTTTTTTTTTTTTAAATCTTGAAAGTTTATATAGATATATATTAATTTCGTTTTAGGGGTTATTTTGAATTTCTTCTTCTTCTTGTAATTATTTGCTTAGTTTCCTGAAAGTGTTGTTATATGTTCCCATTTTCAGATTTAACAATTCGATGGCGGATGAACGCATGAGCACGAGCACGAGCAATAGTCACACATATGGTATCACATTGCAACGTCTAGTTGAAATGGACCACATTAAAGAAACACTAACTGGTTCCTTTTTTACTATGGTAGTTTGTATGGGGTTATAGTTGTGAGCCTTTCTTCGTGTGTTAATTTCTAGTTGATGATCATCGTTTCAGTTTGGAATTAATTCTGTGCAATCACATGAATATCCAAGTTTTCGTTTTTGATATTTGCCAAAAAAAAGTAGTAAACTTTATCTAATTGTTTGCGTGTTTTAAAGTGCCAGCAAAAGACCTATACGGCATATGTTGCCTTCAAAAATCTGGAAAAGACTAAGCCATGCCCCATAAAGTACTGCAAAAAATGCCTGTTAAACAGGTCAGATTGTTACTTTGTTATGTCATGTTTATGTTTTCATAGAAGTATATATCTTGAAATTATTTTTTTGTTGATGCATATGCTTCATCTTGAGTTAGGTACGGGGAAAAAGCTGAAGATGTGGAGTTATTGGATCAATGGGATTGTCCCAAGTGTAAGGGTATATGCAATTGCAGCACGTGCATGTATGTTTGTGAACTTATACCATATTTACTTTCTGCTTTTTTTGAGATTATAATGAAATTTGAGAGTTTTTTTTATAAACCATAGGAAGAAACGTGGTCAACAGCCCACTGGTCAGCTTGCCAAAATGGGAAAGGCAGGTGGATTTTCTTCTGTGTTGGACTTGATTGATGCAAAAGGTGTTCAAAATGTTAGTAATTACAAGAGAGCAAAAGGAACAACCGCTTCACCAAGAAAGCTAGATGTTGTAGCAGAGGTGTGACTCTGTTCCCTTTTTTACTTTTCTATTTACAAGAGTATACCAGATGTGGGTTGTACTTGTCACTTTAAATGTTCAAGGTGTTTTTGGGTCAACTAGGGTAATCTTTTATGGGTTGAAACATCAGGTTGTGTTGAAGCACTTTTTATATGAGATTAACATTATTTTTAATAATTTATTAGAATGCCAAAACTTGAATAATTACAATGACAGTGTTGCCTTTTCTTAAGAGGAAAGGTTTAAGAAGTTTATGTATTAGAATTACTCGGTACGTTTAGAGTAACTCCTTTTTAAGTAACCTTTTTAGAGTAATTAGCAACTTTTGTCCCTATGGTATATCAATACCCTGTTTTGTTTTCACCAATATTTCAATACCCTGTTTTGTTTTCACCAATATCTTAAGCTCATTTGACCTTTCTGATCATATGTTGAATTTATTTGTGAAATCTTTTGTTTAGTAGCTCCTTGGCTTGTTATTTTGCTACTTTGGAGTTTGATAGCTAGATATTTTGTAAAGTTAAGGTTTTTTAAACACCCTTTATTTGTTATTTACGCAGAGTTGATGAAATCCAAAGAGAAAAACAGAAAATGCCCGATTCTGAAACTTTCAGTGTGGATATGGGTGGGTATGCTCTCTATTATGGAACTTGCAATACATAGTATTTTTGTGATGATCTTTGAGGCATCGTCTTCTTGTGACATGCTTAATTTCTTAATATGATTTGCAGGTTAGAGGTGCAGTATTAGCACTTAGATATAATGAGCAATTTCCCAGGCTTCCGGCTGATTTTGAGGTTCCTGCACAACGTAGCTTAGACATGTTTGATTTACTGCAATTTGTGTTCGGTTTTTAAATAACTTGTGGTTGTATGAAACACATTATTTTGATATATATAAAATGCGCTTTTTTGCTATTTGTATATTTATTTGTATTATGAGATTAACTGTAATTTAATGTGTTAATATTAGTAATTTTATAAAAAATATTATTTTAAAAAAAAGAAATTTGAACCATGACATGCAAAAAAAAGTGTCATAAAATAGTGTTATAAAAGTATGTCGTAAAAGGGTGTCATAAAAGCGTGTCAAAACTTTATGACGGGTTGATTTATGACACAAAAAAGCGTGTCATCTGATCTCTTTTATGACATGCAATCGGTGTCATTAAAGATATTTTCTCTAGTAATGGATGCACGATAATTTTCATGATGTATGATGATTTTCAGTGAAAATAAATATATTGTTTTATTTGTTTTACTTTAATATTTGTTTTTACCTAAAACATATATATATATATATATAGTAAAAAGATAAAATGAGAACTAAAGAAATGTCGAGAATTACGAGAACCATATTTTATTAATTGTGAATAAGGGTATAATTGTACTTTAACAATTAATATTTAAAATAATCCTAAAAACAAGTCCTAGAATTATGGATCTAACGGTTTCTAATTCAAAACATCCGTAAATTAAGTATTCTTATGCATATTTCATATACATTATGGTTCATGGCAAGTGTAAGATACAAATTGCCTTTAAAGTAAATATACATGGAATACAATATACAGAGTAGTTCATAAATGATTTAATTTAAATAAATAATAGTTAATAACTAGCATATATTATACTGTTCAAATAATAATAATAATAATTAATATGCATAAATAATAGATGGTTTTTTAAAATAAATAACGAAACAAATGAACTTTTTATGATTTTTAAGATATTTTTTTTGTTATATTCACATGTGTACCACTTGTAAATAGGGTCATTTACATGTGTAACACTTGTGAATTTGGTTATTCACATGTGTACACGCTAACGTTTGCATGTGTAGCAACTAAAATGTATATTTTTTTACAATAAAAAGAATACTTATACGCTTATAAATTGGATTATTCACATGTGTACGAAATAAAAGATATACTTTGTTATAATAAAAAAAATTTAACTGAATAAGGTAATTCATATGTGTACAATACTTGTGAAATTCGCCATTCACAAGTGTACAAGCTAACACTCACATGTGTACCAACTAAAAAATAAAATTTTTTTCAATAAAAATATTATTTATATTTTTCTTGATTAATATAATAAATAAATTGTAAAACAAAAAAAATTTTGAAAAAAATATATGCATCAATAATTATTAATATTAATTAATATAATATGAAGTTAAGAAGAAGTTAGACAAACTTTTAAAATGTGAGTTCCATGATTTTCGAACTAACTAAACGTGTGTTTCGTTTTCATTTTTTTACTCTTTCATATTCCTATTATGCCCTTAACTAATTGTTATCTATTATTAAATTAATTTGTATTCAACATTATTACATAAATGCCATCGACTCATTTTAACCATTGATTTATTTAATCTGATAGTCTTGATTAGTTCTCGCAGTTCTCGACATTTTATTAGTTCTCACAATAACTTAACTCTATATATACATATATATATATAGGGGTGAGTTATTTTGAGAACCACTAAAAAAAAAACGCGAGAACCAATCTCAGCCCTACATTCATCAAGATCAGGAAGGGCATGTTTGTCATTATTAAAAAAGTTGTCCAACACTCTTTTTCTCTCTCCTCTTATTAAATCAAAAATTATCTAAATCATTAAAAAACTTTTATCTCACAAACCATACATCGTTTGACGGAAAAAAAAGCATGAGGAGTCTTGAAATTTCGTCCTCCTTCATTAGAGATGCGATTCGATATACTTTTGACGACTTTTTAAATTTAGCTTTTTTTTTCATCACGTTCATCCTACACATGTGTAAGTACAACCTACACATGTGTAGGAAAGACCTGAAAGTAGTGAGTTGTATAACCTGCCCATGCGTAAGTACAACCTGCCCATGGGTAAGTACAACCTACACATGTGTAAGTTACTTATAAAGTTCAAAAATGATGCGGACGCATTGTAAAACCCTAAATGCTAAACCCTAAAGCTTAATTTCTAATCCGATGGGGAAGCTACTTTCTAAAAACCCTAAAAATTCTAAACCTTAAATGATAAACCCTAAAAACCTAAAACGGATGAGGGTTCCCGCTATAGGGTTTAGGGTTTGAAGTTGTAGGGTTAGCTGACTTCAAACCCTAAACCCTAAAGCTTAATTGCTAATCCGAGAGGGACGCTACATTCTAAAAACCCTGGAAAATCTAAACCCTAAATGCTAAACCCTAAAAACCTAAAAAGGATGAGGGTTCACACTCTAGGGTTTAGGGTTTGAAGCCCGAGGGTTACGGCTAACCCTCGACCTTCAAACCCTAGACCCTAGAGCGGGATGTATTAGGGGTAAGTACAACTTGCCCATAAGTAAGTACAACTTACACATGTGCAAGATGAACGTGATGGAAAAAAAAACGAAATTTAAAAAGTCGTCAAAAGTATATCGAATCGCATCTCTAATGAAAGAGGATGAAATTCTAAGACTACTCATGTTTTTCTTTTCGTCTAACGATTTACGGTTTGTGAGATAAAAGTTTTTTAGTGAATTAGATAGAATTCTATTAAAGTAAGAGAGAAAAAAAAAAGGAGCTAGCGAAAATACACCTCTAGTGTTGAAAGGAGTTTTTTTATTTTTAATCTTGTTCATCCATTTTCTTTGATCAAAAGGTGTATAAGAGTTCTTGAGTTCTTTTTTTTTAAGAGTTCTCAAATAACCCCTCCTATATATATATATATATATATTATATGATATATTATATATATAGGAATTAATTTATGGAGTGGCTTACAGCCCACAACTTTGTAGCCACCAAAAAATATCATCATATATTTTGTGTGGGGTTTTTGAAAAATCCTTTCCGTGACTACAATTCCTTTTCCTTATCTCACTACTCCACTCCACTCCACTAATTTCAACTCCTCTCGATCTTGTCACTTCGTTTGTGTCATTGACATTCCACTCCATTAGTAAATAGATAAACCCCCGGCCGGTAGTTTCAATTTTCTAGTTTCTACATTCTATATATAGTTGTAGCAAAAGATTAATTGTTATTTATTTATTTATTTATTATTGGAATGGCATTAATTAGTTAAATATACACACTATTTTAGATATTTGTAAAAAATCTTGCTAGGTATTCGATCTACTCTCTCGTTGGAGCATTAAAAAAAAAGGATCAATTATATTTCACAATCTTAATGGAAAGGCACCATTCACAATTCTTTCCGTTAATAAAGTACTATTACAACACCCTTACAATGCGACAATGGTGGCAACGATTGCGTTGTGACGTTGATTGGGTAGTGATTGTGGCGATTATTGGTGTTGGTGGTAGCAGTGAGTAGTGTAGGTTGATGTAAATGTAACCGATGTAAATGTAATAGTGAAAATATTATGAAAGTTAAAAGTTTCGAATGCAAATTAGTAAGATAAAGACTTATGTGGTAAATTAGTTCATATAAAAAGTTTATTAAGGACAACTAGCATGGTACCCGCGCAATGCAACGGCGGTGACGGCGATGGCGGTTTAGTGGTGTCAGTGAGGGTGACTGGTGGTGATGAAATCGACAATTGGTGTCGAGTGGTGTAACCGTGTAAGTTGATGTAATGATGATAGTGGAAACATCTTAGAAGATAAAGACTGATAGTGTAAATTAGCAAGATAAGAGTTTAAATTGTAAATTAATTCTTTAAGGACAAATTTGGTAGTCTCCAATAACCCTTTTTATAGGGGATGTTTATTAAGAGTAATTTAGTACTTTTGTATCTAACCATTTTCTAATACTTTCTAAAAATAGGGGGATGATAATTACTATTATAAAGAAGAAGTATAGATTAAGTCATTTTTAACATCTCATTTACTTAATTATAAGACTATGGTTCCATCTTGTTTTGCTGGAGGTACACACATCCCTCTTCTCGGTGTGGAGTGATATACGAGAAATAAATGCTCAGCCTGAAATGACTTAACAACCTCAAAAACCTCCTACCCAATTGCAGCAACTGAAAAACCCAGCGCTAGCTCCGCCTAGACTTGCTTATAACAACGTATTCATTAATCATAAAATAATGATCATAAAGAAAACTCACAAGATGAAATTGTAAAGAGATATATTGGAATCAAATGTCATCCGATATTAACAAGCTAGATTTGTCATTTCTCATATACTAATGTTTGTATACTAAATTACTAATTTTCTAGATACTTGGTTTTTTATAAAAATACACAAGACCATGGTTTTGCATTACTACCCACAGATTCTATTTGAATATGTATAATATATTCATTATTATAATTACAGATTAATTTCTAAGATAAAGATAATAGCAAGTTGATGAAAAGTTTGGAATAATATTCTAATTTATAAAAGGGTGTTTCTTGATACTTGAAGTGGGTCGCGTATAGCCATGCACATAGAGTGGAATTTGTTGGTGTGGGGAGATTTTCCACGCACGCACATTTCGTAAGCAAAAATTAGGTTTCAAGTTTTATCCAATAATTTTCCATTATCAGTTGTTCCCCTCAAATTAAAGACTATGCCATTTAAGATCTCAATTCGGTTGTCTTTTTAAGTTGTTAGAGCACCCGCGAGCATCATAATAATGTCACATCAAGATTAGTAAGTAACTGTTCAGTGCCGCTTTCCGCGGGTTTTGAACCCCAATACCTCGACGGTGTATGAGGGGGGTTAAGATGTAGGCAGACCTTACCTCTACCAAAGTAGAGAGGCTGCTTCCAGTTTCTACCTAAATGATAGAAAAGGCCCTCCAACCTTTGTATGGGATGAGGATTGAACCCATGACCTTTGTCTCCAAAGATAAGGGTATTTACTACTAATCCAACTATGCTGCTTAATGTCACATCAAGATTATTTCCTCAAATCACAGTTTTTTCTCATGATGCCTTATGTGTGTGTTAATAATTAAATATCTGAGTATGCGGTTTTGAAATAATAGATATAAGTAACTTGCTGAAATGCTATAATTCGTACATACATATTATATATAATTCGAAATAATACACGCATTGCACGATGATTGAAATCAAAAGCTGATGGCGATACGACAGTCGACTTCACCAATTGCTGGTTTTGAATTATTAAACATATGTATATAGAAATTGTATTTGTTGTTATTAATAGAATGTTTATAATTAAAAACTTGGTAAACCAATACATATAATACGAATACATATCTCTATATATAATAAAACAAGATTGTTTTTTATAGGTATTATTAAAAAGATTTTGATATGACAAATCCATATTTCACTTAAAAATTCTTTTTATTTAATTATGATGTCATATATATATATAAATAAAATAGCAATAGGTCTTTACATGTTTAATTAAAATATCAATCATTTATTTAAAGAATAAAAAATCTCTCTTATATAATATTATTACAAATAAAATGTATGTTTTTTATTTAGTTGATTTATTAACTATATAATTATTGTTTTAATTAAATTATTAGATTTATATCAAGTTATAATATTTTAAAAACATATATTACATAAAAATATATAATTTATTTTATATTTTAAAATTTTAATTTACATGCCCGGGTTAAACCCGGGTTGATTAACTAGTAATACGATAAAAGTGGATATGTAGTGGCTTATATGTACACAAGTTTAGATATAAAACTTTTCGTATACTAATTTTTTAATTTTTTTATTAAATAATGAATAAAAAATTGAGCCCATATTTTATGGATTTAAATATTAAGATGTGAAGGATTCCCATTTCTTATATGATATTTTGACACTAAATAATCATTTAAATATAATAATATCTAAAATATTCAAAATTTAAGACACAACAAATGTTATATGTGTTATATACCAAATATATATGGTATGTAATTAACTACGCAAAATCATGCTCCTATATTTAGGCTTCATATTCTCTATATTGGAACATACCTTGTAATTGTATACAGTAGTGACGAACATTTTCTACTCTCAGTCTCCTTCTCTTTAGTCTTTATTTTTTAGTTCTTCATATCATCATTGTATAACAATATGAATTTTGTTGATTCAATAATAAAGTTTATAACAATATGAATTTTAATTTGATAAATTAATAAAGCCGAATATTATCTTCGACACACACACATATTGACTATCAGCCCAGTCCAATCCAACAGCAATAAATGGCTTAAACCATTTGTCTATACTACCTATATAAATAAACTACCCTCTCTTCCATTCAACTTTCTACCTTTAAATTACCTAATATACCCTCTACACTTAAACTACCTTTACACACCTTATCCTTAAAATTCCAAAATTACCCTTAATAAAAAAAAACTCCACAATTATCTAAAACCCCTATTGTTATAAAATCACCATTAACTCTACAATTATTGCTGAAGGTATTGTTACAGATAAGAAAAAACATCTTAATTGTCATAGATTATATTACAAAATGTTTAAACAATAATTACCTTTTTTATAACTCACGAAATTACGAACCAATTATGTCATTTGTATATTCGTATTATATTTTAATCTTTGACTATTTATTTTTTTAATTGCCTTAGTCTCCTCTCATACAATTGTAAGTGATTATTTTTCATGATTAGTGTTTGCACTTCATTATTTTTTGCACCTAATATGCGACTTATTTTTAGAATGATATATGTGGTTAGATCTTGCATTGATGCATCTCATGAAAACTAAACGTTATAAACCGTTACAGTGTCTAAAGCGTTATAGATCGTCGCCGCTGCAACGCGCGGGCACCGCTCTAGTTTAAGAAAACTTGTATTGTGTTTATAAATTGGGAAATAATTGTTTCTTTTTCCAGTGTGAGACAAGTTGTGTTATATACAAATAAAGAAAGTTCCAACAGTTTGGCATCCAATTGTTAACTTTATCTTCATCTTTGATATTAGACTTATTTACACAAATCAATTCTATATATTTGTCCAATGAAAAAGAGTAACTTTGTTTAAACTACTATATAAATCAGGAGTGAACAAAAATAAAACCGTAAAACAAAAAAACAGATTGAATTCATGTATTATAATTGCAAATCCCAATAGAATTATTTTGGTATTAATTGATCTTACATTTGTCACATGTTATAAGAATTCATGTATTGTACTTGCATAAAATCAAAAAACACCCCTCAAAAATTCAATTCAAAACAATATACATGGCCGGAAAAGAGGTGTGTCGTGCCAACATTCATTATGTTTATATTATATATTATATATATATATATTTAATTTTTTTTTATCTTTACACCCTTATAAAGCAAAAGGCAAATGCTCCATTTTTAAAATAAACTATTCCGTCTTTGAAATACTCCCTCCGTCCCATTTTAGTTGTCATGTTAACTAACTTTGACCGTAGATAACTTTGTTTGTGTCATGTAACACTTGATATAAAATATATAAATGGATTGGCTTTTTAATATACTTTTCGTTCATATAAGTTTCATTAACTACTATATAGTACAAACAAAGTTATTTACGGTCAAAGTTATTCAGCATGACAACTAAAATGGGACGGATGGAATACTAGATTTGCCCTTAAAATACTTAATAAAATTATTTACAACATACCATTCTCAACCTTAAAAAAAAAAACTACTTCCCAGTAACAATCATTATATGTTAGATATCTTTTTTCTCTTTTGAACTTTTAAATATCTGTCATTGAACTGTATCTAGATTGTATAGTAAGTTTTGCTTTTCGCTCGCACGCATCCAAAGCCAAGGAATTCATCACCAACCACTCATTTTCCTATCCCAGCTGATTTAATTTCTTCTGTCAATTATCAAACTAAGATCGAATACATTGATCGTAAGTTTATCTAGAGTGTTTTCTTGTTCTTACCGATTAGGACAACCACCTCCGTTCACATAGACTTTATTTATACATGCATATCTTTTTATCTCTAACTTAGTTTGTCTTCTTGCAATAAACAAAAGAACTATTACTAGATCATGTACCAATTTTGCATTTCGTCGATCAAAATCTTCTTTTCTGAAAATGCTACTGGAATATGTTATACTATATCATAATTCATAACTCATAAGATATGTATCCAGACCATTATTCTAAACAAAACTCATCTATTGTATATATACATATTAAAACCAGGTTCTTGATAATAATAATAAAATGGTCTATATATATTTGATGAACCAAATGCTAGTTTTGTACGCAAATAGTGTATATTCTAAACTTTTGGGTCTTCTAAGGTCTCAAAAGTAAAATATGTAACATGTGATATCGAAATAACATACAAATGTCTATTTTTTACAATATGTATCCGAAAAGCTAAAAATGATGCACACTTCGACCAATGCTAGCGGTTCAAAATGTTCTTATTTAATAAAATTGAAAAAAAAAAGAAAGGCATCAAGGATCTTTCTACTCGTAGGGTGGCCACTAATAGCAATTCATTAGATTTGAACAAGACAAAAGATACAATTGATCTTTTAAATATAGCAATAATGCACCTTTAAAAAATATCACAAAGCCTTCTGAATATATATTATATGATATTTTTGTTAAATGATGACATACTCTAAGAAAATGCAGTTGATTAATTGGTTGTATTAGAGCACCTCAACAAAGGTTAATGAAAGGCCTTTTTTTGAGTAAAAGAGGTTATAAAAAACTTATATCGTTAGATACACACATAAAAAAAAACTTTAGAAATTTTTTTATATTGGACTGAATAAGTTATTCCTATATTTAGTTAATGATTTGGTTAGTTGAATTGGTACCTGGACTATCTACCATATTACTGATTTCATACTTATAACTTTAAAATTACTCTCATCATACCCCAACTTATCAATTCTCCACACGGATGATACCTGACCTGACGGGCGTCAGTTTGGCCGTTAAGTTGGGGTATGACTATGGTAAATTTTAAAGTTTTAGGTATGAAACCAGTAATATAGTGGAAAGTCCAGGTGTCATTTATGTAATTAACCATTATTATTATTATTATTATTATTATTATTATTATTATTATTATTATTATTATATTATTACTATAATTTCTTGTAAATCCTATTAATTTCTAATGCAGGTGATGTTTTACTATTATTATTATTATTATTATTATTATTATTATTATTATTATTATTATTATTATTATTATGGTGGTTGTTGTTGTTGTTTTAATTACACAAAGTATTATTTAGGAATAAATAATTTTAAAAAGTACATTGATATTTTTTGTAAATATTTACTTTTATTTTATAAAAGAATACTTTATTTTTATAAAAAAATATTGTAAATATTTAGTTTTTTTTATTAAAAACTATTAATCAATCAAATTATAGATCTATGATGATTTTATTTATTTCATATTTATTTATTTTTTATTTAAAAAAAATAAGTAAATCGGAAACAGTACATTAATTTCATGTAAAACATTGATAAATGAACGTGAAGTCTTGAATGGATACCACCACATGGAGTTGATTAAATCTGTTTTGAGCTGATTCAAACCTTACATAGTAGTTGTACAGGTACTAATGCAATACAAGAAATTATGATATTCTTTCCGGTTCACCCCTTTAAAAAGAAGATTGAAAAATATTTTTATAAAATAAAAACTTTGTACTAAAAATGATCTTTTATAAAAGAAAATATTATTTTATTAAAAAATAAATTTTATAAATAATAGTTTTTGAAGTATTAATAGTTTTTAATAAAAAATTAAATATTTACAATAATTTTTTATAAAAATAAAGTATTCTTTTATGAAATAAATATAATTATTTACAAAAAAAATATCGATGTACTTTGTGTAATTAAAAAAACAACAACAACAACAGCCATAATATAATAATAATAATAATAATAATAATAATAATAATAATAATAATAATAATAATAATAATAATAATAATAATAATTACATAAATGATATCTGGACTATCCACCATATTACTAGTTTCATACCTAAAACTTTAAAATTTACGGTAGTCATACCCCAACTTAACGGTCAAACTGACGCCCGTCAAGTCAGGTATCGTCCGAGTGAAAAATTGATAAGTTGGGGTATGATGAGAGTAATTTAAAAGTTATAGGTATGAAACCAGTAATATGATGAATAATCCAGGTACCATTTTAGTAAATAACCCTATATTTAATTAAAGTTAAAAAGTAGGACAACTATATACGAGTATTAAATAATAGTGTATGTTAGATAACTACTATTTTAGTATAATCAATTCATATACATTGAAAAGTTTAAATACAGCAAAGGCGGTATATGGGTTATTATGAATTACACACTCGAAAATATGAATTATTTGTATTTATATATGTAAGTGTGAAAAGATTTTAATTTCTTAAATATGTGCACGGTTTTAAAGGAGTACTTCTCACATATTTATAAGTATGAACTCTTGACACATTATAAAGATGTGAAGTAATTTATGTGAACAAATGGAAATTTGTTGTAGTATAAAAATGTGTCATCAAATGCTTCTTTGTTTCTTATCTTAAGTTAAATATTTCAAATTATTATTATTTACTGTAATAGTATAAGATTATTAAATGAATAAGCATTTAATTCGATCGTATACACTGAAAAGTTAAAATGCAAAAGAGTCTTAACCTACGAAGCTATATGGGCTCTCAAGTTTGATGTATCTATCCTGTGTGCGTCCTTGCCTGGTTCTAGGATGACAATGGGACAGGTATTGTCGGTGATCCTCATCCCCATCCCCGGTTTTTACTTATAATCCCCATCCCCATTCCCAGTATCGGAGAGATCTTTTTTCGAATACACATATAAATTTATTGTAGCATAAGATAAGTAATAGAATGTATAATTTGACTTTTTTATTCTATATACAAACTAACATATTTGTTAAATAAATGAGAAATTAAATATAACACATAAAAGGTATTAAACAAGAACTTGTTAACATAAAATAATTCTAATATATAAAAAAAACTTAAAGTAATTTTAATAAATTATATAGTGTTTTCGGGTTCAAATATGGGGATTGAGAATTTACGATTTCTCATCCCAATCTCCATTCCTATCGGGGAATAGAATTATATCTCCTTACCCGTTCCTATCCCCGGTCAATTCGGGGATTCCTCGGTCAAATTGATTACTGATATCGAATTTCTCATCGGATACGGAATTTTTGTCATCCTTAAATGGTTCCGCTTGTCCAGGTTTTGAATTGGTTTCCGAGGTATAGTCCCAATCTTCATTTGGTTTTCAAAACTGGTATAAGGATATGTACGGATCCCTAGTATTCACTTCTATGAAGGAAAACATATTTATCTATATCTATATTATCTTATAAAGCATTTTGTCTTTTTGAAAATCTCAATTCATGATTTGAATTACCTAAAATACCCATATTCTCTATTCATAACTTTAAACATCATTAGCTAATATAGCTACAATACCCTTAAATCTTAACCACTCATTTTTTCTCCCATCTCTTCAAATCTTAACCACTAATTTTTTTTCACTTTTCTCCATAAATCATTTATTCATCTAATTCATTCAAAATATTTTATCTCAAAAATCGTATATCGATAAATTATAAAAATTGTATGGGTGTTCTTAAAATTTCATGCTATTTCATTAGAGATGTCATTCAATATACTTTCGACAATTTTTTAAATGTGAGGACGGAGTCCGTATGGATAAAGCATTTGGATATCACACTCTATGACTTAAATGGCTTATCACACTCTATGACCTATCATCCTTACAGTCTCACCGCTGCAATGCGCGAACACTTTCCCTCGTATCAAGATAAACTAGCTAGCTAGCTAGCAATAAAATTTAAATGAAAGTATAAAATAGCTTTTAACCCATATGTACAAATTTCGGCCATCTTTAACGACCATCGTGAAAACGCCGTGGAAGGCCAATTGTGATTATGGCCGACATGAAACCATTAAAGGTCCGCGCAGAAAGAAGGACGCTAACCGCTTCGCAATGAAGTTGCTTGGAATGAATGATTATTTATTATATTATTTTTTTTCCCTTCATTTCTACCTGTTGTCAACTGTATATCATGTATATGGGAATATGGATGTATGTATATTGCCATGTTGGTATGGTGTTTGATCATCTATATATGCAAACAATTATGTATATGTGTTTGTATATATGGCCATAGCTCTGGAATCGTTATTTTTGACTAGACAACTAGACTCGAAATCTTGATTTTTGACTCGAAACGTAACTCAGAATCGTAAGAGTCAGGACTCATGATATTTGATAATATATATTTTTATAATTGTATATAAGTATTTTTTTTTGTAGAAATATAGTATTTTATTTATATATTAAGTTAAAAATAAATTTTTTTATAAAATAAATTAAAAAACTAATAAATTATTGTGACTCGTGACTCGAAACACGACTCGGACTGACTCACACACAAAAAAACGAGTCATGTTACGAGTTTGGAGCAAATCCGAGTCATTCACCGAGTCGGCTTGTTTATACTTTGTTTTAACTCGACCCGTATAAGTTTAACAAATATGTATATATGTATATGGCATCCAATCCAAATAGACAATATACGGCTCTTGAACTCATGCTATATTCGTTACCAAGCCCAAAGTATATCCTTGAGGTTATCGTGATGAGAAAGAGTAAAAACTTTAAACTAAAATAAGTTTATTGTCTTATATATAGTAATTCATCAAAAAAAAAATTCAATACAAATCAAATCATCTTTAAACAAGTCATCAGTGCAAACTTTTGATTCGGTATTATCCACAATACTAGATTTTATAAAATTAAATTATATATAAAAGTTAATTATATATTAAAACAAATTCATTGAGATGGAGCAATATATTGAAAACGAAGTTCGACATATTTTTATTTTTATTTTTTTCTTTCACGTACATTAAAATGATATAAATTTGTGATGCAATCATGCAAACAGATTAGATACCCTGCTTATCAGATCATTATATTTATACGTAATATAACCAACCCAAAATTTCAAAAAAAAAAAAAAGGAGTTAGACATTATCAAGTAGATAACGGTCAACGTGGGTCATATATATATGGCCCTCTCTCAACATGGAATTAATTACGTAAACCGCGTAAAAAACAAGTAGCAGAAACAGAAGAAAACATGTACACGTTTTTAAATATGTTGCATTCCTGCTAAATACGGAATTGCCGTATTTCTTTCCATTTGTAACTACATTAAATATGTTTTTTGCATTTAAGTCCTTTTTAAACAATTGAAAGATTCACCACCCTCATAAATGATGTAAAAATTAGATAAATTTAGAAAACAATATTATCGTTGTTGTGCCGACTATGGGCGAGCGAATGTAGCATTGACAAACTAAGGCTTGGCTTATAGACGTCCTGCAGGAGCGTCTTCAACCACAAGGACGAAGAACGCTATAAGCAGCAGGAGTCCTTTGGGCTGCGTTTTCAGTGAAAAGTCATTCGCAAGAAGATCAAAGACGCACGAGAGGTGGGACCAATTTTTTTTTTTTTTCTATTTAAACACTCACCTTATTCTCATTTTAACACACAAGCATTTTATGATTTTATCACACACCATTTCATTCATCAAACACCACCAAAATTATGTCTACTTCATCATCAAGTGACGAATTTAATTTCTTAAACAACACCGTTACGCAAATGAACACACTATTTAATCCGGAGTCTTCACGGAGTTACGTGATAGAAAGACGCACCATCGACTTCGCAATGCCCAGTGAGACATGTTTGTCACTTTCCGGAAAATTACCGTTAATGTTGATTTTTTAATTATATCTAGTTTCGTAATATTTATTTTCTATTATTAGGATCGTAACTTTTTTTTAATAAGTGTTGTAATGTTTTATTCATAATAAAAGTATTTATTTAAATGGTGTTTTGTTAATAAAAATTTTTTTTTTGATAATGTGACGAAGATGTTTTAAGAAACTTGTCTTATAGACTACGGAGGAATTCTGAGTAATGAAATACTGACATTGCATTGAAAAAGTCCCGACGGTTTTGGAAAAAAATACCTCGTCATAAAATCTAAAGAAATGAGGAAAAATACAAAAGAAAGGAAAATGATGGAGAGATGGAACTTAAAATCCTGCACAAGACAAGAGTAACTTTTTGTTAAAAACATTTATTATGGAAGACAACCGTTCTATTAATAGTAATGATGCATGATACTCTCTTTAATCATTTAAAGTCCAGCCTGTCTGTACCTTTTGCTTTACTTCCACTGCCCACAACAGCAGGCCAGGGGAGGATGTACATGTACTTACGTACGGGTCAGTTTTCTTCTCCCTGTATAGCTATATATATACCATAAATCTTTCTAAAATTTAGTTTAAAAATCTTTTTAAAATTATTAGAAAATGATATATGGTATCTATTAATTTTCTTTTTTAATTTTACCATCTGATTTTTATCATGTCATCATGTCATATATGGTTAAAAAAATTATTAGACTATTTAGTTAAATGGATTAATCATTTCCCATACCAAAAATAATCTTTCTAAATAAAATTTTAACTACAAAATTATGACATGTAGTAAACTTAAGAGTTAAGATTAGGTTATATAGTTGGTAGGACCCACATGTCATGATATGAAGATTTTAAGTATTTTTAAGAGGATCTTTAAAAATTATATATATATATATATAGGGAAAAAGAAATATAAGGTTGTCTGACTGGAACCCCTCACATACTAATATTTTATTATTTTTTGTTTAATAAATAAATGCATATGCCCCCATGATTTTTATGGATTAAAAAAACAATATGTGAGTGTTTCACACCTAAGCTTAGACCTGACAGCTTTATATTCCCATCCCCCATATATATATATATATAGTAACACTCCGGTGAGAACAATCTTAAAATAAGAACGGTGAGTACATTTAAAAACATCATTTTGTTGCATTAAAAGTCCATAAAACTAACATAGTGCATAACTAATTGTCATTATTTAAGTGTTTAACAACACATTGATTCGTCAAAATAAAAAAAATTATGTTTTTTGTTGGATGCATCATTTTGATGAATATACATCCAAGATGGACGCATAAAACAAAAAACATGATTTTCTCGATTTTGATACACCAATGTGTTGTTAAACACTTAAATAATGATAATTAATTATACACTATGTTAGTTTTATGGACTTTTAATGCATCAAAATGTAGTTTTTAAGTGTTCTTATTTTAAGATTGTTCTTATTTGATATATATATGGAAAGATTATATTAGGAACCCAAAAAAATATAAGAATATTCTTTAAATTAAAATTATTTACAGTATGATTGCTTACACATGTTTATATAAATATATATATGCTTACAAACATTCATATAACTATCTATACACATTTGATCATCTCGTGAAAACATTAAATTACAAAATATTTGCATACATATGATAATTGACTTGCATCCATGTGATCATAACATTATTTGTGGATACGGTACGTGCGTTGCCCTCATCTGTTCTAAAGGGGTTGTCACCGGACGTATATGAGAATGATATGAATTTGATGGGCGACGTTCCAAGAGATGGTAAGGGTTTGATACGGCACGGGCGTAACCCTTAACTTTAAGGGCCAATCTCTTAGAGATGTTTTTTTTAATAGTTCTCACGGTTTTTATTATTTTTTTGTTATAACTTGATCACTTCATATTATATATATATGTGCGCGAAATAATAAATAATTACATGGCCAAACTAAGCAATCTTCAAATCAATATGATCAATTACATGTGTAGTTTATACTTCATTTTTCACGGGTCCCTTTACGTTCACATGCGATTTTGCTTAAAGTCGCCTAACTATTGCTAGCTTTATCCGGATAAAAGTTTCTTATTCAAAAAAGATAATATGTATGGTGATAATTTCTTGAAATGTATAATTTCTAAATTCTTGGGAAGGTTGACATGTTTAAACATCTAATTACATATATAGACCCTGCAATGCGATCATAATGTATTAATGATTAATGGCTCGGCCGGGTTATGTGGACTAAGAAATTTTATAAAAACTAGTCATATGTTCACGCAATACGGAAACGATGGTAATAACGACACAGGGTGGCGGCGGCGGCGGTGGCGGTGTCAGCAACTAAAAAGTTTACAACGTTTTGATAACCAAATAAAGGAAAGCGAGCCTATCGAACTAAAAACTTCAAAAGTACTTGGGCGCGATTCTTTGAAGACAACACAATTTCGATGTTTCCAAAGCACCCACCACCAGACAAAACAAATAGCTTGGATCATGTCTTTTTCACGGCTCGGTTTTTGCAAGGATAGAATCCACGATATGATTTCATTGGGGCAACCACCGCGTATTTGTAGTCTCAACCAAGAGGCCAATAGGGATCTAACGTCACCAAAAAAGGGGTAGTATGCAAAGACATATAACACAATATCCACACCCTCCTAGCAAAAAGGGCAGCCATGAGAGTGAATATCAACGCCACGAGAGCTAAGATTAAAATGTGTTGGGAGTCGATCCTTTAATAAACGCCAAGCAAATACGTTCACCTTCTTCGGGACAAATTTATTCCACACGTTTCCTATAAGAATATTTGGTAGAAGCTGCAAGTCGATCTAAAAAATGTCTTAGGCTTTTTACAGTGAAAGGAAAAAAACTTTTGGCTGCCTATGGTTTAGTTTTGCCTTGCATGATGGACGCATCTGAATATGATGATTGCGAACTAAATGCAATATAATCAAGCCAGATATAGGCTATATATATATATATGCCTATATACTAATGCAAGACGAGACAGCAAAACGTATTACTAGCATATCTTCAAATCCAATTGATTATTTGTTATATGTGAAAGTGTGAAACAAAATGAAAATCGAAAATGTGGAAGCTGGGATGGAGCAATCAGCAATGTATGAAGACTAATTATATAGTATGTTTATGAACCACCCATTAGCCTTATAGATATTTTTTTTAAAAAACATTTTTAATTGATAAACTGGCGGCTCTAACAACTGAACCCGTGGCTAGGGGGTATCGAGAATATCTAAGAAAAAGTAAAGTTAAAGGGGGTGGAAATGTAAAGCATTGAAAATAGAAGGTGCAGTAGTGATAAGAGTGGTACGGAGTAGGTATTGGGTAGAATAGGGGCCGGTTTAGTCTTGCCAGTTTAATGAATTGGATGGTCAACCAAATTCTCACTCTCACCCTCCCTTCCTCGCTTCCCACACGCCCTTTCTGCATTCTAACTGTCATGCCCCCACCCCTCACTCATTACACTTGCGCTACTCCTGTTTTTGTTTTGTTTTTTTATATTTTTTATTTTGGAAACGATTAATCCTTCTAACTAAATAGCCTAAAAATCCTCTTAACATCTTAAGAAGATGACATGTGTTATCCACTAATTCTCTTTCCTAAGACTAAAAATCCTCCTAACTATTAGATGATGTCATGTGGAAAAATCAGGAGACAAGATTAGGAAAAAAAATTAGTGGATAACACATGTCATCTTCTTAAGGTGTTAGAAGGATTTTTAGGCTATTTAGTTAGAAGAATTTATCATTTTCCTTTTTATTTTCCTAAGTTAAATTAAGAGATATATTTACCATGTCTTTCATTATTTTATCAATAATGAAAAATTAAAATAAAAAGGAAAAACGTGCAGAAACAGTTTTGAGTTAAAGACCATGCCTAAAAATCAAGCCATTCAAAAGAAAACCAGATTGAACTAGTTTATAAAACTTATTTACATAAAAACATGTTATATGAAGTTTGTATATTGATGTACAAAAAAATTTCGAGATGCACGATTTTTGGTTAAAGAGAAGATAATAATTTTATATATATAGTTTATAATTATTTTTTCTTTTAAACAAAATAAAAAGGTAAATGTGTGGAAAACCATTTGATCTCATATATCGTTTTGGTACCTAGAGCCCATCGCATATGACTTATGCTTGGTGACTCACTATTCTCACACATGGTTCATCAGATATAATTTTTTCACTTGCCTTTGGCAAAATATGAACCTGTAATTTGCAGTTGCAGCCTTGTTCATTGGTCATGATGGCGGTACCAATTCATCTATGATCAATTGATTTCTTCTAAATATAAATTATTTTACTTCGAGTTGTTTGTGTTTATATTTTCAAACTTCAAATGTTTTAAAACTCTCCTACTAATCATGAATAGTATAATACAATATAGTTTACAATCAAAAGTAATTTTATTTGCGACTTTTTATCTTAGCTTATTCTTAACTTATATCATGCCATACGAAGTTAAAAAATTATTGGTGCCATCTACTTTGTTCAACTATCTTGTTAATTTAATAATTGCTTTCCATATTAGACTTGAAAACATCAATATTGGGTGATACAAAGTTGGTGTTTAACAGTTAACATACATTTTTGGACTCTTGATAATATATATTTTAACCCATTTAGTTGAACTTAGCATTAAAATGTTTGATCAACACAAGTTACTATTTTAAGCATAACAAAGTCAATATAAATATAATCTTGTATTATTATATTACTCAAAGGAAGAGTGATCCAAGGGGAAAAAACAAAAAGGTGCAAAAGTAAATAAATATACACAAATGACACATAAGCAAAACACTTGCCTAGCTCCTTCTTCTCTCAACCCATTCCCATCCCCATCCCCATCCCCATCCCCATCCCATCTTTCCTTTGAGCTGGAGACAAGATTCTGTGTGTGTGTATCTAGCTGTAATGGTACACCCCCAAGCTTACTTATATATACCTTCACTTGTTCCCTCCCAATTTCCATCCAAACCCCATTTTACCTAAATTAACAAACCAACACACACACACACCCACCATCATGGAATTCATTACCATCTGTTTTTCCTTTTCTATTCTTCTTATTTCAACTATCTTTTACTTCACTTCTTCCATCCATGGTGGCCGGAAAAACCTCCCCTTGCCTCCGGGTACACTTGGTTGGCCGTACATCGGTGAAACCTTTCAACTTTACTCTCAAAACCCAAATGTCTTTTTCGCTTCCAAAGTAAAAAAGTTAGTAATTTTTACTCTTTTTAACTTGACCCAAATCATTTTCTTGATGGATTTAGTTTACTAATTTGAAAAAGTTTGAATCTTTCTTTGCAGGTATGGTTCGATCTTTAAAACCCATATATTGGGTTGTAAGTGTGTGATGATTTCTAGCCCAGCTGCTGCTAAACTTGTTCTTGTTACAAAATCACACCTATTTAAGCCCACATTTCCAGCTAGTAAAGAAAGAATGTTGGGTAAACAAGCAATTTTCTTTCATCAAGGTGATTATCATTTGAAGTTAAGACGTCTTGTTCTTCGGGCATTCACCCCTGAATCCATCAAAACAATGATCCCAGATATCGAATCAATCGCCGTTGATTCTCTGGGATCATGGGAAGACAGGCTCATCAATACTTTCCAAGAAATGAAAACAGTAAGTGAAATCAAGAAATAATTCTAGATAAACAAAAACAAAAACAGGGGAGCTCTGTTTTCCCCTGTTTTTATCCTAGCTCTGGTTTGCTAATGATTTCATTTGATTTCTTTGCAGTTCGCATTCAATGTTGCATTGCTTTCTATATTTGGAAAAGATGAGGTGTTATATAGAGAAGATCTCAAGAGATGTTATTACATTCTTGAAAAGGGATACAATTCGATGCCAATTAATCTTCCGGGGACACTATTTAACAAGTCAATGAAGGCCCGAAAGGAATTAGCCCAGATCTTGGCCAAGATTCTTGCTTTAAGAAGGGAAAACAATAACCAAGAAACACAAAATGATTTATTGGGTTCATTTATGGAAGAAAAAGAAGGACTTTCTGACGAACAAATCGCGGATAATATAATTGGAGTCATTTTTGCAGCCCGCGACACGACAGCTAGTGTCATGACATGGGTCATCAAATATTTGGCTGAAAATCCGTCAGTTCTTGAAGCTGTTACGGTAAGAAATTAATACAGTTATCTCTATGGGGTCTATATTAATGTTTTGTTTATTTATAGAGTGGTAGTACTATTTTATTTATATATATGGTATTAAGATGAAGTGTTTTGACGTTTTTAGGAAGAGCAAGAGGGGATAATGAAAGGGAAAGATGACAAGAGTAGTTTGACTTGGGTAGATACTAGGAACATGCCAATAACTTCAAGAGTCATTCAAGAAACCATGAGAGTTGCTTCAATCTTGTCTTTTACCTTTAGAGAAGCTGTTGAAGATGTTGAATTCGAAGGTTTGTGATTTTTTTTATTTCATATGTATATTATATAGATATATATATGTTTCTTTCTTTATTTAGTATTTTTATATTGTTCTATTCTAACTTATATTTATTTTTCCAGGATACTTCATTCCAAAAGGATGGAAGGTATTGCCACTCTTTAGAAACATCCACCATAGTCCTGAAAATTTTATCAAGCCAGAGGTGTTTGACCCGTCTAGATTCGAGGTACAAATCATAAATTTATTGTTCTTGATCATAAATATAATATAATAATGAAGTTAGATTTGCTAAAAACAAATGGGGCATTATTTTAATATATTTATATATATATATTTTTATATATTTGATCATATAAAATGCGTCCAAAACTCATTGTATTGATGTGATTTGGCAGGTGGCACCAAAACCCAATACATTTATGCCATTTGGAAATGGGATCCACTCATGCCCAGGGAATGAGCTAGCCAAGCTGGAGATATTAGTGCTCATACATCATTTGACTACAAAATACAGGTTGGTGAAAGCTGCCCAATTCTCATTATTGTTATTATTATATAATTACCTTAAAAGGACTTTATTTTAAGGACAAATTTAGTAATAGTAGTTACTAATAATGTAATTGTTACTATTAAATCAAATTATGCTGACAAGGGGTTTCTTATTATGTGCAGGTGGTCAATGGTAGGCCCACAAAATGAAATCCATTATGCCCCATTTGCTCTTCCACAAAATGGGCTGCCAATAAAACTTTATTCCAAGACACAGTCTTAAAAGGGAGGGTCAATATAAGACATCTTACACGATTCAAAGGGGTGATCACTCCAAAGTCTTGAGACTGGATGTTTAAACGTTTTCCGGCCAGGATGTTGATCGTGCTCCGAGTAGACGACAAATTTGTCAACAAAATGGAAAGGATAAAAGAATCATCATGAAGAGAAGGGAATGATGGCAAAAATTGCATATAGGAAGACTCAACAGGACGCTAAATTGTACATAAAGAGTTTCCTTAACCAAACAAGAGTAGAAATGAAAAAAGATTCTTGGTGATTTTTGTAATATTTATTAGAGGGGACCGCAATTAGTTGTAGCAGACATAGGTCATAAGTTTTCTAACATATTTAGGTAAAAAAAAAAACTACCATATAAGGAGATGCTACTAACTTTCTTTTCATTATTTCATGTATCAAGTCCGCAAGGCAAATATTAATAAATTTTTATTTACTGATGATTATTTTATCCTTGATCTACCATGAACTTTTTCTACATGAATTACAAAGTCGATCGGCATTGTTTAATCAACCAATTATCATTAATTATCGTGTGACTTATTCAATGAAGAAACTTATATCTAGTGATGATATATATTTGGGAGATCCATTTTCTCACGTGCTAAAAGAACTCAAAATGAAGAAACTTAAGAGTATTCATTAATCATTTAACTTTCACATTTGATTTTTTTTTTCTTTCTTTTGAACCATAAATTTGGCTTAGTAATATATAGTAGTATATTTTTTCGTATACCCAATCTTAATTCTAGAGGAAAACTATTATGAGAAAACCTATGTCTTCCCATTCCTAAAAACATTTTGCTTATACCAGAATTTAAACCCAAAACTTCTAAATTTCGGGCTCATCCATCTATATAAACACAGATACTATGTACGAGTAGTACTTTTTGAAAAGTCATGATTGATGTTTTCCTCATTTGAAATTGTACACAAAAACATACGAATGTATTAGATGATTGATGGATGGACCAAAGGAACTCCCTTTCCAATTAACTCAACACAATGACACGTGGTCTACTTCTTAAGTTTCCCTTATTCATACATTATTTGCATGTGGTTTTGAAAATTATTCACAAAGCATCTTATTGAACCTGCCTGTAGCATGTGATTTATTTATATGGGTCTGACATCAACAAGCCGAAGTACATCAGAACAATTAAACCTCTCTACTACATCGTTAAAACTTTTTAATTCGCATGATAAGGACATCAATGAGATGGATACAACCAATCTTTGGGTAAGAAGCTAGTTTTGTTTCAATCGTTGATGATACATTGATACCATAATCACTATTAGTTTATCCAAGATATATACACAATATATGTAATGGTCTAATAATTTTTAAAGAATGTCAACGTAACTACTACAATTAATGATCCATTTGTATGCATCACGTATGCCATTTTGGTCAAGTCCCTGTTGGCATTATATTATATATCTATCACATTTGACATTGTAATAAATTGGATATGCAAATATGGTTGACAATTTAATTATAATCATATTTTAATAAAATGTTGAATTCAAACAACTCGCTAACAAGATTACACTTGTCATGAAATAATGTCGATTGAATTCGTACCAAATGATTGATTGCCTTATATCGTGTGGTCCTTCACAAATCCGAATCATAAATTAAGGAGTTGGAAGTTGAAACCATCATCAATAAAAACAAATTGCTACTTTAAGTTGGGTCTTATTCAATACTATTATATGTATAACAATTTTTTCATATTGATTAGACCTAACTATATGCGTTTCGTTTATATATCGTTATAACTTCTCCTACTAGATTTAACTAATGAGAAAATGTTGAGTGACGTTAGGACTTAATTAGCAGGCTGTATACTAACTGAGGGTCTGAGGTGCAATCTAGTGATAAGAGGCTTTCCTTTTTGCCTGATTTGGGCTTTGTTAATGATGCAAGACTCTTTCGGTGTATGGGCTTCAATTCAAGCTTATATATATAGCTCGATCTATATTCTATATATATCTTTTGCTACAAGCCTACAAGGAAGGTTCAAACATTTTTACCGTGGTGAGGTGAGTTTTCAACGAGCTCGTCACTTGAGTCTATTTCAAAGAAATGAGATAATAGATAGCTTAGGATAATCATGATATGTAAAACAAAAATAAAGGCACGATTATAAATGGTATAACTTCTTTTTTTTTTTAATTGTTTTTAGTTTTATTATTGTTTTTTAATATAATTAAATCACACTTCTGGTGTTGTATGTTTAACCATATCGCCATCTTGGTCAACTCCAGCTAGGCCCTGACTTATAACAATGTCTAAATATAAAATTTAAAATATATGGTTGACAATTTATGAATATACATAATATAATCACCCTTTTATTTTGAGCATTCATTTACAAGATTATAACACATGTCATCCCATGACGCACAACTTTAAAGTTTGACCAAATATTGAGCATGCTTTGATTGTTTAATGAGTTCTTAATTAAGTTATTAGTAATGGCCGGGTTGATTTAATATAATCAAGTACTATATATGTTTTTCTTTTTTTTTTTATTGTCAATTACAAGTCAGCCTAATTAGCGAGTTTTAAAATGAATCATGTACGTAATTAAGTAGCTAGCTAAACATTATTTTTATGACTGATATTTTGTTTAATCTTCCACTTAACTAAGTCTTTTATATTTTGAAGAAAATTCATGATACCTATGGTAGTATGGTTGACATGGACTTGGTTTTTTTAATAGACAACAGAAAGGGGTGCCACTTGAAAAGCAAACTTATTAATTCGTGTCCAGATTCCCAACCCAACTAGCTAGTCACTTAAGGGAATTCTCTTAAAAGTTATATTTTAACGGCAACAGTAAAAGTAAGTTATAACTTATAACGTTATATTGATATCTTGTTTACATATTACGGGCCATCTGGCCCACCGGTTATCAATTTCGTGGTCAACCTTTTTAACCTTCTTTACAAGAAATCAAGAAAAGGTTCAAAGACGGTCACGTAATATCTCGGTTAAGCTAGCCAAGTATATCTCAACAAAAAAAACTCACCATTCCGACAATCTTGAAAGGAAAATCTTCTTTGTTTTGTTTTTAAAACTATTTTTTTTAGAGGTTGCTAAATACAATTCAATTGTTTTTTTAAAACGACAAATTATCCTAATCATTAGCAAAATTCAATTGTTTTTTTAAAACGACAAATTATCTATCTATATATAAATAAGGGAAATGCTAAATATAGCTTTTAGGGCTGTATTTAACGTGCATAAAATAACTTGTATCTTCCATATTAAAAGTCCGCCTCCTGATTTTTATAGTAAAATGTACAAACAATCCATGCACCTTAAACACAGCCCACTACAAACAATATTGCATTTGTTCACACTTTTAGGTAAGTGTGAACAAATTAAAAATTTTGTCACGCTCTTTAATTCAATATATTTCTATACACTAAAAAGCGTGACAAAAATTTTAATTTATTCACATTCACCTAAAAGTGTGAACAAATGCAATATGATTTGTAGTGGCCCTAAGGACTGTATTTAGCAAACCCCAATAAATAACACCTGTTTTTTAAACATCATACAAGGGTAAATATGAAATGTTCCACTATGTTTCGGTCGGCACAACAAACAGTTCCTCTATCCAGAATTTATTTCAAGAATGGATAGCTGCAAATTGTTAAGACGTCCAAATGCATCCAAAACATCATCTTCATTAATGTCATAGCTATATGTGTCACTTTCTATAAGAAAATAAAAACGAGACGAAAAGGGGACACGAAGTCCTGTTAGAGCGTACAATAAATCAGAATAATTTTGAGTTAAAAGAAATTAATATTTATTTCTTTTTTGAAAATGTGGTTTACTATTTTTAATGGCCAACTAAGATAATGTCAGATACATCGTACATGGAATCTCAATGGCTAAAGGCACGCACAACCTTACCATTATTCAAGACATACGGAGACCATAACCCACTTAACTTCACGATTCGGGAAAAGCTCATCGTCCCGTCCATTCATAAACACGAAACGAATTAATAGTACAACCCATACTATATTTGATTATTAAAATTTGATATTTTGAACATTATGTATCATAATGGGTCAACAAAAATACAGTCTCTCACCCATCCTTGGTCCGTCTACCACTGCAACACCTTTGGGCCTGATGTATCATTGGTTCGTTCGTCCCTCGAAGGATGGAAGCTTTGGTCCGTTTTTTATGATATATATAAATAAGGTATATAATTAAATAAATGGTATGTCCTTGACTAGTCTTGACATTGAAGGTGTTTTTTTGGGATTAATCCTTGGCAATTTGGCATGTCCATGGAGAAAAAAAAAGTGATGTGATATATCCTTGGAAAATATGTCTTTGGTGACGAGTAGACTCTAATTCCATACGGCCAGGTGTAATGAAATGGATGAATGAAATTAATAATAGTAGAGAGCTAATATCTCACCAGAGGTAACTCTAATATATATAGTTTTCTTTAAATTCTTTCCTAAACCTTCTATAGAAAAATATCGAGGAATAAAGCCATGCACAAGCAACCTCGATCTATCCAAAACTTGTAAATAGCATTTCATATATCATGATCCCCCTTTATTTTTTCTTAGAATAGTTATTACGATCACCATCACCAAAAGTTGTAGATACATGAGTCTAAACAAAGGAACTCATCCATTAATTGAAAATTAAAATATTACTCGTATATCGTAAGAAATTTAATGAAATCTTGACTTTTTTTTTGATGTAACATGTTTTGAACATTGACCAGGAAAAAGAACTTTCTTGATGTGTTGCGTCATAGTTATTGGGTTGAAGTTTAACACAAAACCATGGTAATAAGTAATAACCATGTTTACATATATATGTGAATCTGAATTCAACTTGATTAGTCATCCCAAATAACAGGTGATTAGATAGTCTAATACGAAATAAGTACCTTTGACAAAGATTCAATCGCGCTTCAATTTTTTAATTCGTTACTTTCCTTACGTGTCGCGTTTTTTGTTATATTGTCATAATATTTTCAAGATACATACGCTGTGCTCGATTCTTGTCTTCATAACTATTCTCTATACATTTTCTGGAGTCGTATGTGATTTGGTCTCTTCAAATATGATTGAATTAAGACAATCCGTGTAATAAAAACTGGACACCTCAACATGGATGAAATGATCATACATTGACTTCACACAAAAGATTTTCTTATATATTCTCTAAGCTAGCTAGTTTGAATTAACATATAGTGCTGCGTAATTACTTACGTATAGATCAATTTGAACTTATAACTTGGTATTTGCAAACATAGCATACTCTCGTGTAGTCGTGCTAAGGTTATGTAAACTACAAGTTTCACACATAGTATGGGACGAAACCGAAAACTTATAATTTTACGTTTTGTATTTATTTCATGTATTCACTTTTTCCAAAGGGGCAAAATTTCAAATATAATCTTAAATTTTTTTTTTTAAAAAGTACACATTGTATCAAAATTGAAAATCTGGTATTTCGTCCATCATCTCGACAAAGATCAAAGTGTACATCAGTGTCTTAATAATCAAATCTAGTTTGATACTACATTAAATTGTTATTATCTCCTCTACTACACTTAATATTACTGGATATTAACTTATTAAGAAAATGATATCTATAAGTATAACTTATGCTAATTCACTAAAAGAAATTTTTGCTTACCAGTATGCGACATAGTCCACCAGCCAACAAGTTGTGTATATATATATATATGATTTTTAAGTTAGATTAATTAGCTTTAATTTGGACCAAAGTGTTAATAACTTGTCGAGATAACCAGGGAACCATAGTCATTATCATAGAGGATGATCATGGACGGAACGTTTAAGGAGCCAGGAGGTTCCAGGCTTTCCAAATTTTTTTTTTTTTTTAATACTTGTTTTCTAATATACCTTTTAAATAATTTGCATATCACATATTATAGCCTCTCTATTTTCATTTTTTTATTTTTATTTTTTATCTTCTATGTTGCACTTAGTTCCGCTCCTTATTATTAGTTGTCAAGTTCCGTCACAAAGGATGATTCAACAGATTCGATGAATCGTCAAGTGACACAATTTTCAGTAAATTGAAACATCTCATATCATGTTAATCACTTGATAAAAACACGCCGACACGCGATATATGCCAAATTACCAACATGTGGAGTTAAAACTTAAAACGGCTATATGTATCGCTTGAGCCCAACAAGGATACAAAAGTTAAGCGGGCCAAAATTCTTTAAGCTGAAATAATTAGGCCCATTGAAAGAACAAAAAATACATTGAGAATTGAGATGCATTATGGATTTATGGTTATGCAATTTGGTGGTCAGATTCACAGGATCAATAACGGCCGTTAGGGCCTGAATTCCCATTTTCGTTCTTATTAATCGTTTTGCTTATGAATAAGTTTCGCTTAAGTACCTTACCAATTAAATAAGTTTTAAAATAAAGAAAAAATGTTATCATTGTGTTATAGTTGTAGAAATAATAATAATATTAATTAAAATAATGGGCGGTTTAAGTTGCTATAACTTGAAACGAGTGTACATGGTCGTCAATAGTGCATCAATCTTTATCTTTATTTTTATATTGAACAGTTATAACTCTAAGATGCTCAAAAATAAATATTGATAATGTAATTATTATTTACTAACCTAGTTACAAATTAAAATTTTAAAAATCATATTCAAACATTATCCAAATTTATTAATATATTAATTTTTATATTAGTATTTATAGAATAATTAAGTTTTATTAATTTACTCTTTTTTTTGTTTTTTATCGATAATTTACATTTTTTAGCCTCACTGGATACTTAATTTATAAATTATATATCTTCTAACTATTAACTTGAGTATTCTTTTTTTAAATTGAAAATAAGATATTATTCATAATAGTGCAAAATAACAATGTAACACACCATGTGTAACAATAAAGCAAATAAAATAGTAATGACCCATTATTCCTTTTTAATATTCAAATATCGCTAAGTATGTCATAATCTACAAGTCTGATAAACATATCATGATTTTCTAACACTCATATATCGCTAAGCATGTCACAATAAACAACTTCAATTGACTTATTATTCCTTTTTAATATTCAAATATCGATAATATGTCATAATTTACAACTATGACAACCATATCATACTTTTCTAATACTCATATATTGCTAAGCATGTCACAATAAACAACTTCAATTGATATATTTTTAATAAATATGTTTCAATATAAATCTCAAAGTTTTAATATATAAATCAATTTATTATTAAAAATAGTAACTTAAATTTTAAATCATATGAGTAATAAATTTAGATGTAAAATTTGATAAAGTCGTGAGTTCGTATTGAACACGTACGAGTTTAAAATCTAGTTAATTATTTAAATTACATCTTGATTGGTCACCATCGGGTGCTTTAGCCATGTGGTTTGTAGCTAGGTTGTACATGCGAATGGTTTCCATTTTTAGCAAAAGCACTTTTCTAGTTTTCTTGACTCTCCATATAGGGCTCGGGTCCGTAGCCACCCATTGAATTCCTAGACACAATGATGGACTGCAAATGATTTCGATTAAATATTGCAAATGGACTAATGGAGTACTCAACAATTTGCAAAGGATGCTTAATATATTTGGCTTCAAGATTTTGATGTCCACTGGGAAATCTATTTAAGTAGAATTTTACCTGTACAATACTATATCTAAGGTGCAGTACGGAGATTTAAAAAGATAGTTATAGTATTGATAAATAGGGCCTTCATACCTAAAACTTTTCCTTTATATAACGGCATTTCTACTCGTGGTGAGTTGTTTTGACTAAAAAATCGAAATTCATTATTATTTAATCTCCAGCTAGCATAATTCTCGTACAATATGCAACATTATGCAAATTCTCCATGTCTAAATTTTAAATTTCAATATTTACTTTCTCAAAATATCCTCTTATCTATTCTATATTTATCTAAAATAACTATAATACCCTTTTGATCTCCTTAAATCTAAGCTAATCGTTTTTTCTCTCTACTTCATAAATTTTTTATTTCGTCAATTCATTCAAAATCTTTTATCTCAAAAACCGTACATCGATCAATTATAAAAATTATATGAGTATTTTTAAAATTTCATGCTCTTTCATTAGAGATGTCAGTCGATACACTTTCGACGAATTTTTAAATCCAAGGGCGGAGCCCGTACGGTTAAGGAATTTGGATATCACACTTTATGACCTATCACCACCACCATCTCACCGCCGCAACGTGCGGATAGTTACTCTCGTTTCTCATAACATGAGTTTTAATTTGGTTAATCTTTTAGTCATTTATAAATCACGTACACTTGAATAAGTAAAAATTTATTTTACAACTTAATTGTCTATCTTTATACATTTATATTAATATTAATTTCTTTTCAAACAGTATGTCGACAATATATGTAAATTAGTTATTCGCATTATTGTAAAAAAAATCATGATAGATGAACTTTAACGTCTTACTTTTGTTTGACACATCTTTTTGTGCAGTGGTTATTATATTTGAAAAATGGAAAGAAATTAAAAGTATTGCGTAGTTTATTAAAGATAATAATGAGTGTAAAGAATATATAAATAAAACGAATATTAAAATTTGATATTATAAAATTTGAATTATAAAAGTATATATTTAATTTATTACATCTTTTTATATGTATTACATCATTTTATACGTACTTTACACATAGCCTCCCGAAGAATAGGGTCGGTACTAAATCAAGCCACTCGTTTTTTTGGGTTATATACTTATATACATGGAAATGTAATGTGTATTAAAGCCCAAAATTATCACATGATTTTAATTTAAAATGTTATATATGCTGTCAAGACTCACGATATATCTATCTATACTATATTATAAAAGAAATAGCCTTTTTATTTATGGAAGTGTTGAAAATATGTAATATTTTCACTTAGCACCTCTTAAAATATTTCCACATACACTGCCCCATAACATTAATGATTAATTTACACTACCAATTAATCCTTTATTCTTTAATATATTTTCATTAACCATTTACATCAATTATCCACATCACTCGACGCCGTCTCCACCACCAACACTCGGCCCCCCACTACAACGGCATTGTCACGACCATCGCCGCATTGCGTGGGTAACGTGCTAGTAATAATTAATTCTTATAGATGCATTACATCCAAGTGAAGATAAACCAAGTTTAAATGAACTGTTTGAAAATTGATCGAGTCTAAAAAAAATGTCCCTAATTTTAAGAGATTTAAATATGTAAGCAAAATTTTTTTATGAATGATAACAAATACATATTTATTTTTGTATATATAACATATTATATATATATATTACAATTATTATATATAATAATTTTATGCCCCGTATTATGCCATGGTCGGGATCGGGTTTGCCCCCTCTAGGCCTTCCCCGAATTTTGGGTAATCAGCAGATGTATTCAACTTGATGTACGTAATTTATGAGAAACTTTAATTAATTTAGTAAGGGAGATATCAGATATATATATTATCATGACTTTCACTTGAATTGTCAAACCTCTTGTGGTGACGACGAATTGCATTCACCTCTATTCACGGAACGACGTGATGAACATGATGTTGGAAAACAGTATAATAACATAATTCCTTAAGTATATATATATATATATTACAAAATGATAGATTATTATGAAGTAATTAAAAGATGAACATAATGAAAAACAAAATTATATAAAATCAGCCTCATGAAGAATCTTGCAAAACAAAGGAAACGTAATAAAACAAAATATATCTGGGCTTGTGTTTGACACAATTCCCTTAAACAGATTCGCCGTCTGTTCCCAGATATCATAAAGAAGCTAATTGAAACTGATCATAAAATCAGTTACAAGACTGATAATGTAACATCCGTGAATTTTGACCCGTTGACTTTAAGTGTAACTTAATGGATTATTGAAATTAATGATATCTTTAGGTCTATCTTGTGATTAAATGACTAACTTTATACTCGTTGGGTCGATTAACGGTGTGCTAGATGTATGTTGCGGGTTATGAATTAACTAGTTTTATGTTGATGGGTCAATCCATGGGTAAAAACTAAGACCCAAGACTTAAGCAAGTCAACCCATTTTCCCCCACCCATCTTATCTCTTTCCCTTTCCCTCATTTTTCTTATCTCTCTCTACTTTACTCACAAGAACACCCACACACTCTTTTTCCTCTCTCTCTCTAGATTAATTCTTAGTTTATGGTAATTCAAGCTTGGAAATTGCAAGAATAATAAACCTTATCATCATAATAACACCATATCAAAGATTTGGGCTCCAAGGTGCAAGAAAACATCCCATACGGGTCAAGATTCGGGTTTGAGTGCTAGGTGAAGATTTGGTAAGCTAAACTTGTTCCATAACCTTTATTTTATCTTGGTTTACTTGTTTTTAGTTGATGTCGAGTGGATTCGGTTCTTGAATCGAGTCGAAAAGCTTGCAAGTGTCATTTAGGGTTTTAGGAAGTTAATTCAAGAATTTGAGTTTGATTTGAGTTATGGAATGGATTTGTAAGGTGGGTTATGTTTATTTATGTTAAGGTATGTTTAATTATGCTTCAAAATGAGTCTCGAAGCCTCCTAAATCGATTTCTAGGTCAAAAATTGAGTTTGGGTCAAGTTTGGTTCGTGTTTGGATGATCTGGAACTGAACTGGGCATAGGTGCATCGCACCACCTCTTTGGTGCGTCGCACCAGGGTCTGAGTGAGTTTTCTGAACAAAAAATGCGTCGCACCACCCTTCTGGTGCGCCGCACCTGACCCCTGAACATCGCAAACTCACTTGTTTCTTAAAATAGTCGTATCTCTCAAACCGTAAGTCCAATCGAGACGTGTGACCTATCGTTGGATTCGTGAAAGAGTCTAGTTTCTTGTAATAACCCTCATTTGGGATGAAACCTCCCCCATTTCTAAAAAGGTCGAGTCTTTTGTGTCTAAGTCCTTACACGGGAGAAGTTACTAACGCTTTGGTACGTGGTGGCCGACTTAAACTTGGTTTAGACCTCACCTAGACTTTCTAACAACTTTATCAAGTTCCGGGAGTCGTTTAGAATTGTAATCCTTCTTGATAACCTAGCTAGGATTGTTTTCGTTATGTGTTAAGACGTGAATGAATCGTGTTGATAATCAAATATGATACTAATGATAGGTGGTGGACGTGAAGTGAACGCAAGACAAATTTAGTTGGTTTTAATTCGTATTAACCTCTCTTAGCCAATCAAGGTGAGTTCGTATCTCCCTACTCTATTGAGATTCTGGCTGAAAAGTGTATATTGTGTGTTTATTTGTTTGAATTAGTTGTTTGTTGATTGAATGATGATTGATGGATGAATTGAATTGTTTTGTGTATGTTGGTATTGAGAAAGGTTATATTTAGGTTAGATGTACATACATGGAAGTCGACTTCGTTTTCAAAAGGTTTGAGATGTGAAGGGTTAGCCGCTGGTACACCCTGTATACAAACATCGAGGACTCTTTGAAAGCAAGCCCTCTCAAGTGTATGAATGTATAGTTTGATCATATTGTTGGTTATTGGATGTTGGATTGATGGATTGTTGGGCTTGTATTGTGTTGGTTGCTTTGAGATGATTTGGTTGTCTGTTGAGACAAATGTGTTTATCCAGGAATAGACGTATACACTGGTGTTGGTCATCCGGGTTTATAGACGTATATTCGCCGATGTTTTTGAGATGCCACATTGGTCATGGTGATGACCTGTGAGTATCGTTGCATAGATGGCATGATGGCCACACTTATCACTCGCATTTCGGTTTGGCGTACATATCATTTGCATCATGACATTGACATTGGCATTGACATTGCATTGGTTATTTTTATACGCTCATTATATTGTGATGCATTGATTGGATGACGTGTAAGTCTACTCGTAATTGTCGGTGGCTCCTCTAGGACCACCACTACGAACTCACCAACCTCGTGTTGACTTGTAGAACACTTTTCAGGTAATCAGGTGGTTCAAGGATGTGATGCATGATCTGGTGTAGCTTTTGGATTCAGGCATGGACTTTATGGATCAAGGATTCATTCGTCCACTTTTGACTAATGCTTAGGATCGATAGCCATCTCTAGAATTATCTTTTGTAAACTTTGATGGTCATTTGCTCCTTGTGCATTGTATGAATATTTGACTTCTTGTGGATTCACCGAATTCATTATTTTCATTTAGTTGCCTACGATAATCCCTCCTTGTGCTATATGATTTCCGTAATATTTCGAGCCCTAGCTCGGGGTATTACAGATAATTATGATATCAGTTTCAAAGGTAGAAGCATGCCAAAAGCTTATTCTAGATCCAGCTGCATTTGTGTCGGCAGGTCGCGCGTACACGCATTGGTTCAGAGTATTTTGACCCAGAAATCCGTTTTCTGCACCCCCCCCCTCTGCGCGCGTGTAAGAGCCAGAGTAAAATACAACACAAGATCTTGAGATAGCTTAGAAACTTCCACTTATAAACTAGTAAAAGTTTATATCCCACACCAATGTGGGACAAGGTTTTCTAACTCCAACTTATGCATCAAACACGCAACTTTGAGGCTCGATATCTCATTCACCTTTAACCCAATTTGGACGCATCTTAGTTTGTTACGTAGCCTTGGCCAGAGATTACAAAACCCACTAAACGGTTCATGATATATGTCACACGACCATATATTTATTGATGTCCAAAGTGGTGAAAAAATGCACTTTTTCCCAACCCATGATATGAAATTCTTTGTCACATGTAGTTCTTTGTATTTAACACATGCATTATATATTTTAAATTAGTTTTTTTTTTTCCAATATATGATGCGATGAGAGTTATTGTTTGTTTCTTGACTAAATTAATAAAGTGATTGAATTACTAAGTAATGTATCTGGACTAAGTCAATACAACTTTTTTTTATTAATTAAAATAAATAAACATTTTTTTATAACTTTAATAAATTAAATATTTTCGAATAATTCATAACTTTTTTTTATTAAAATACGGTTAACTAAATAATTAGCAACTGTACATGTAGTAATATATATATACTCATGAATATCTATTTTGACACGATCACTCTTGAGCTAATTAATTAAAAACCAAAATGATACACATCATTACAATATCAGCAAACCAAGATTAATTATATTCGTCCAAAAATAAATTACAGAAAAATGAATCTCCAAAAAGCGTTTGGGCTAGCTAGCTCGCAGCACGTACGTACATTCAATATTACAGGGAAATTAATTAAACCCCTCGATCAAACCAGATGAGAAGTGCGGGCAATCTATATATATATAATTAAAAGAAAGATTGATCACATAGGCATTCATCAGCACTTCAAATTAATTTCACTTAGTTATCGAATGTGTGATTTAGAAGAAAAACTGTCAGAAAAGAGATATATATATAATTAAATCAAATCACACCATGCATGCACCAAGCTATAGCTAGCCCTTGTATATATGATTATCGTAGGTGAATTAGCATGATCCGGGAGGGTTTTGGTGGCCAACACCCGGGCTTGGTCCAGGGCATGTTGGCCTGTAAGCTCGTGTCTCATACCGCTTGAAACGGTTGAGTTTAGGCTTATTTTGTGTAATACTAGTTGGAGGGTGATGAGGAGGCGACGGTGGTGAATATTGATGAATCAACGGCATGGCTGGAGGAAGGATGACCTTTCGCGCTCTTGATGATGATGCTTCTACTACTGTTGAATGTATATCATGTAGTGATGATATGATTAGCAAAACAATTAGCATCCATAGACTAACTAAATTAGTCATGCTAGCTGGTTGAAAATATATATTCTTCGAGTCACATTGGGGTGTAATTTATATCCAGTGTAAAGGCTACCACAACATGATTTTATTTAATCAAAGTTCTTCTTGAATTATAATCTATTTTATTGCATTTTTCTAATCCTTATTTTTTAAAGTGATGTGTTTATTCTCTTTTTAAAAATCCGAATAAAGATCAATAATAAAATGCTTTCCATCTTAAAACCTCAGACCGGCCGTGTGATTAGTATTAGTAAGATTAACTTGTTTATGTTTATTTGTAGTAAATCACGATTTGGAAGTACTTATTCTTTCTCTGCTTCATTGTTATATCTACAAGGGTTACTAAAATATTGTTAAAAGAATCATAATTAAAACAGGTGAAAAGGCTAAAAGAATCATAAACTTTTTCGTCTCATCGACATATGTATATAAAGACACATATATAGTGACGTAATATATATACATATATTATATATAGACTTTTCTTATTTTGAGATTTCATATTTTTACAAAAATCATAAAAAACTTTAAATTATATATTGGATCGCATTTTTTTTATCAATTCACATGTAGAATGATATAAAAATATATATTGTAGAAGAAACTTTTTTTAAGAAATCTTTAAAGTAGTTTTTTGTCAACTTGTGAATATATAAATTTGTTTACATTTTTGTTCACATGTGAACAAATGACAATATATAATGTTTTGATATACAATTTATTCTACCACATATATTTTATAATATTTCATATGTGAATGAACAAAATAAATATTTGATATAATGCATAATTTAGGAGTTCTCACGATTATTACAAAAAATAGGTGGTGGTGGCGACAATGGTGGTATGATTATTAGTGTAAAAATAATTGATGTAAACTAGGGTATTCTAGTTATTATAAAACTTGAGGGATCTATGTTGTAACATATTTTATTAAGGATAGTTTAGGTGAATCGTAAATGTGCTGGTAGAATATAGTTAGGAGATGAAAGGCAAAAATGTCTCTTTAACTACCTTGTTATTGGAAATGGGGAAGGGGTGGCGATTCCCTAGGCATAAGCAAGACTACCGAAATACTAGTACTGAAAAACGGTATCGATTGGGGGTTTGGTTTTGGTATTGGGTCTTGATTTGGGATAAATTCGGTTTCAGTACCTTTCGGTTGATACAGGTAAACCCAACATAGATACGGATTATTGAAAGAATGTGTTACATCTCTATACCAATTGTAACTATATCTATTTCTGTATTTTGATTAAAAACTTTGCTATAAACATTATTATCCTCCTACACATTCATATATTTAACAATCTACACAAAATATATACACAGATTGCAAAGTACAAAAACCTAATCAATTTGAAGAGTCGTAGCAGGGTACACTAAATTTCAAATTTATGCCTCGAGTAAGGATAACATACTTTCATTTCCTTTGTTAATTAATCGATTAGATTACATTCTACGTACATAAATGAACATATGCAAATAACAAATTTACATATATAGTTACTTCAAATTAAAAAAACACATAAACTATGATGATCGATTTGCATATATTTTTATTTGTACGTAAAAAGTCATGTGAAGAGAAAAAAAGTTATAGTCAAAAGAAATATAAAATAACATATAACTTCATATGTTAATATGTAAATCGATGTTATATATGAACAAAACTTCATTCAATATCAAGTTATGTGTAATTTTATGTCTTAATAATTTTGTGCTCTCACATGACTTAATATGACTTTTATATGTAAATGAATTTAATTGTGAACTTATATATAATGAAAAATCTTCAATGTGTTTTTTTTATATATAAAAAGTTTTCTCTGGAAATCTTTGAAACATAGTTGTTAAACTCTTACGAATCACAAGTCGACCCTTACGAGTCGAGCCGATTTACACCCAAAATGAGTTGACTTGTTTTTCTTCCGACTCTTACGAGTCGCGGTGTGAACTTGGACTGAGTCCTTGCGAGTTGCAAACTTATACATTATTGGGGAGGAATTGGAAACCTCCAACATCAACTAGTGATAATCGTCTTTTAGTTTCAAGATCCAATTTTTGGAAATAATTTCAGATGGAAAAGCAAAAGGTTTACGTAGATTATAATTAAACCACAAAATATAAAAATACATGTTGGAGAAAACTACTTACGAATCATGCGTCTTTATATATTTGGAAAGGTAGCTTTCTTGACTCACCCCAAATTGGGAACTTAGCCTCACACTAAATTAAGTTTTAATATATTCAGGGAAAAGCTTTATAGTAGGTTTCGACTAGACATGGTATCCCATGAAACGATTATCCTTTTATTTATGAGTTTTTCTAACTTCTTCACTCGAGATACATATTAGCATGTATTAAACAGTACCCGCGCAACGCGATGGCGACGACGAGTGACGCTAATGACGATGACAACGGTGGGATAGAGAATGTGTTATTAATATAAAGTAAATGATTTAATGGGGGTAATGTGATCTTTTAAAAATTGAGGGATTCACGTTGTAAATAATTTAATTAAGGGTAGTATAAGTATTTTAGGGGTATTTTAGTTTAATTAATTATGTGTTATAAAGAAGATTTCAAAGGAAAAGAGGTAATATAGTCTTTCTTAGTTATTAATTGCTTAAAGATTGAAAATCCAGTTTGCATTACATATAAGGGTTATGGATATAGATGTGTTTAATGAACTTTAATGGTTTCTTAAAAATAACGTGAAATGTTATTAATATGGCGGTGATGGCAGTGGCGTCGTGGCGGTAGAAGTGACGGGTGGTAGTGTCGGCGGGAGCGGTGACAATGTGGTTAATTAATGTAAAAATAATTGATTTAAATAAGGGTAAAATAGTTATTTGAAGAGTATTATACATTTATTAGGTGAAAATAGTTAAATCAATGAATAAAAAAAAAAGGTAGTTTAAGTAGATAATTTATTTTATTTAAGAGTAAAGATTAATGTGGTCAGTTAAAATTTTATTTAGCAATCGATTCATAATGAATAAAAAAAAAATAGTTTAAGTAGATAATTTATTTTATTTAAGAGTAAAGATTAATGAATTTTATTTAGCAATCGATTCATACACTTCTTGTTTCTATATATGCTCTAGTTTCTTCCTAGTGACTTAAAATAATACTCATTTGAATGTGTATTTGGCGACACTATGGGACGCTTAGATTATTTTTTAAAAGTATAGTTTTTTTTTGTTTTATACAAGTGAATTTTACTTCAAACGCGTATGATGTGTGTTAATCGCATAATGAAAGGGTTCCGCACTAAACGGGTTTTAAATAACTTTTCTCACCATACAGCCATCTCCTTTATTGGAAAATACCGTCGAGGAGAACCTATCAAGGCTCGAACTCAAGACTTTAGAGTAAACTTTCCCGAACCCCCGCATAACAGGTTTAGTGAAACACCCTGACCACTGGGGTTTAACCCAATGGTTTTTTAAAAGTATAGTTAATTAGTTTAGTAATGTTGAAATATCTATTACGCTCCCTTACATTAGAAGTATCCTCTGTTGATATTTCAAATTTAACTTTAATTAAATATTTTGTGTTATATATAATTATGGAATGGATGTCTATATCTTTCGGAGATCTTTTTGTTATGTTAGGAGATTTATTACTTAGAGATGAATCCACTATTGTATTATAAATATAAGCCTCTTTATGAGATGAATAATAGAATTTTTCTATTCTCTCCTCTATCTCTTGTCTTCTATATTGTTTGTTATTTTACAGTTTTATAACACGTTATCAGCACGCTCTAAAACCCTAATTCTCTAAACCATCCGAGCTATCTTCCATTGCCGTCGATTGACAAGTAAGTTTTCTATTGTTACCATCGGTTGAGGTAATAACTTCCATGTGTTTCTTACGTGTTTCCAATCTATTAAAAATGTATGTATTTAATATGATTTTCTTTCAACCGATTATGTTTTCTCACTTTAACTTGTTCATTGATATTTAACCATATCACTTTCATTAGTAAATCAATGCACAACTATAATCAAATTAACATATTAACACGTTTTTTTTATATTGTGTCATACATACAAATTTTTTATGATATGCTGTTGCTTTATTATCATATATTTAAAGTTGAATTTAAATACAAATTAATCAAGTATTTAACATCTTGTTATAATTAGTAATTAATTTAATGGGATATTATAAATCTGATTCTGGTAATAAACTAAAGAAACAAACCACTATAGAATTTAAGTATGAAATCAATTATATATTCTTTCATTATATATGTATGATGTTTATAATTATTAATTTGATCGGAGTATTTGCATGAATATTTATTAATTATTCATAGGCTTGAAGTTTTATTATTTGGTCAATGAATATTGTTGAGGTTTTACAATATTGTCTTAAGAGCAAACATCCTTATATTTGATAATAACTTTAAAAAAAAAAATGTCTTTGTTCAACATTTATTATCCTTCAATATTAATCCTCTGAACAATTTGCTTGAGAAAACCATTGGAGTTTGTTGTCGATTATTTCTGTTCCATATGATCAAAGTTTTATATTACTGGGTATTATTAGATTGCAAAAGATTTTTGTAACACCCCGACAGCGGCGGAAAACTCGGGATGTAAGATAAAGCACACGCGCACATGGATGTTACATAGGAATACTAAATGAGTGCTTAGAATAAACATAAATAGTCAATTTCACAACCAAACAAGCATAGTAGTGGCTATTACACATAAGTTCAACAAAGGTAACCAAATCAAGTATGAAAAGTCCCACGCAGGGGATACGATTGGGCATATTGCCACCAACCCCAAATAACAAGCATGCAAACTCCAACCCTAAATCCTGAAGTCTGCTAATAGTCCCATGCTACCATTCCTAGCCACGATTAGCCTGGTTACCTGAAAGGAATACTTAAAAGAGTCAACACAAAGGTTGGTGAGTTCGTAGGTTTGAGTATAAACAAGTAGTATAAAAACATTTTATACCGCCAATAGATCTCAAGTATTAAGTAGTATGTAGTGGCTAGTGACCAACTTGCACATAAGTAAGCGAGCACACACAATCCTCGATAGGACCGGCTAATAGTATCAATAGAGCACACACAATCCTCAATAGGACCGGCTAATAGTATCAATAGAGCACACACAATCCTCAATAGGACCGGCTAATAGTATCAATAGAGCACACACAATCCTCGATAGGACCGGCTAATAGTATCAATAGAGCACACACAATCCTCAATAGGACCGGCTAATAGTATCAATAGAGCACACACAATCCTCAATAGGACCGGCTAATAGTATCAATAGAGCACACACAATCCTCAATAGGACCGGCTAATAGTATCAAGTAGTCAAATAGCCAAAGAGTAGTAAAAGTAGTTACGGCATGTATAAAAGCTTAAGTAGTATTCCTTTCACCCCGAAATAAGTAAAGAAAAAGGGGCTACGAAGACTCACAGTGATCTGCTACAAACGTAGTTTCTACAAGCACAGGGTATAAGCACTGATACAGTAAAATATATCTACTCGAATCCAAGTATGTCTTGATGTCAACCTAATCACAAACCATTGAGTATAGATGGATACATGTATTAGTTCTCGTGATTATTTATTCACTAAGTGTCCTTGATGTACTGATGATTTGGATCACTAAAGATCTTTAAACGTTTGACTCAACAGTGTTTTTCATACACTAGACTCGTAATGAACGTCTTTGAACTCGCACTTTGATAAACAAGATCGAATATGTCTTGATTTTACCTTAATTAGGGTTTCCTTGTACATGATAGACTTGGATTACAACTAAGTATAAAACCTGATTTCTACAACTAACGAAAATAGGGTTTAAATTCGTAAGGTGTAGCTGAACGAAGATTAAATTCGTAAGGTGTATCTGAACGAAGATTAAATTCGTAAGGTGTATCTGAACGAAGATAGACCTTAAGTTCGTAAGGTGTATCTGAACGAAGATAGACCTTAAATTCGTTTGAGGACTTAAGTTTGCTAAGTTCGTTTTGAAGCTTAACTTCGTTTTGGAAGACTTAAATTCGTTTCCAGGATACTAAATTCGTTTTAAGTGTTTTTAGGACGAATTTGGGACTGTTCAAACAAAAACGAGGGTTTTGAAGATTAAAACATGTTTACGACCCAAATTTGATCACGAAAAGGTTACTAAACACTTTTAGACACAAACCCACTAACTTTTAACACGATTTTTACACCAAAAATGGACCAAATCATCAAGAACATACACTTGAAAAGTAAGCTTTTATTTTGATGAAAATCTCAAAACTTGTTGTCATTACCTGAAAATCGATACTAGAAATATGTTTTGATTATCACAAGGAAGCTAAAAATGCAAGAAATCTTGGTTTAACAACTCAAAATCAAATGATGAATTTTTGTGGGTGAAGATGGTGAAGGTATGTGTGTGTTTTTAGAGAGAGAGAGGTGAGATGAGATGAAAATGGAGAAGAAGTGGAGAAATTGGGTTTTCTAACCCTTTTATAGTTTTCCCTTAATTTATGATTCTAATAATTGTAGGGTCTAAATGAAACATTTTCAGACTAGAATTTCTTGAACACAATCGCTTACGTCTTGAAACCTAACATTCTTATCACAATAGACCATAGACGCGTCTTATAATTTAAGATTTAAGAGTGAATAGACCTTCACGTGAGCACATGTTCGAAACTAGAACATATTATGGATTTATTTAAATTATTTCTAAGGCGGTTGTTACATTCTCCCCCACTTAAAGGAATTGCGTCCCGAAATTCGAATTTACACATCATGTTTCATGCTTCGCTTGCACACTAAGTTTACAAGTATTAGATTGCATGTTTAGTGCTAAGTGTATTTGCATCAAGAGTAACAAGTAGCATGCTTCACATTGAGTTTTCTAAATATCACATTGCATAATAAACATCAAGTATCAAGTTAGGAATTAAGTCCTTAAGTTTACTTGCTAGACTAGGATAATACGCTAAGCGAATAGATGCGGATACTTAAGCTTCATCTGATCTTCTCGTTCCCAAGTGAATTCTGGACCTCTACGGGAGTTCCAACGAACTTTCACAATAGTATACTTATGTCTCTTGAGCTTTTTGACTATTCGTTCTAGAATTTCTACGGGTTCTTCCTTGAAGCTTAGGTTACTGTCTACTCGTATCTCGTTCAAAGGAACATATGTTGTTTCATCGGCTAGGCACTTCTTGAGGTTCGATACGTGGAAGACATCGTGTACGTTACTTAGTTCTTGGGGAAGTTTCAAACGGTAGGCTACTGCACCAATGCGCTCTACGATCTCAAACGGTCCAACATATCTTGGGGCTAGTTTCCCCCTCTTTATGAATCTGACCACGCCCTTCCATGGCGAAACTTTAAGCATTACTCGATCACCCACCTGAAACTCTAGGGGTTTTCTTCGGTTGTCTGCATATTTCTTTTGTCTGTCTCTTGCTTTCAGTAGATTCTCCTTAATTTGAGCGACTCTTTCAGTAGTTTCGAGAATGATCTCTGGACCTATTAGTTGCATATCCCCAACTTCGTGCCATGCAAGTGGAGATCGACATTTCCTTCCGTACAAAACCTCATAAGGTGGACACCCGATACTTGCATGATAACTGTTGTTATACGAGAATTCGACTAATGGGAGATGAGTGTCCCAACTTCCTCCAAAGTCTATGACACAGGCTCTTAGCATGTCTTCGAGTGTTTGAATCGTTCTCTCACTCTGTCCGTCTGACTGCGGATGGTAGGCTGTGCTCATATCGATTCGCGTTCCCAAAGCTCGTTGTAATGATCTCCAAAATCCTGAGGTAAATCGACTATCCCTATCACTAATGATTGATACAGGGACACCGTGTTTAGCTACAATCTCTTTAAGATACAGACGTGCATACTGCTCCATAGAATAATCTTCACGTATAGGTATGAAATGCGCTGACTTGGTCAGTTGATCTACCACCACCCATATAGCATCTTTACCACTACTCGTTCTTGGTAACTTCGTGACAAAATCCATAGTGATCTTCTCCCACTTCCAGCTGGGAAGCTCTGGTTGTGTTAGTAGTCCTCCTGGCTTCTTATGTTCCGCTTTAACTCTCAAACACGTTAGACACTTGCTCACATAAACTGCCACATCGCTCTTCATCCCTGGCCACCAAAATAAATCTCGCAAGTCTTGATACATCTTATCTATTCCCGGGTGTATAGAGTATCCTGCCTTGTGCGCTTCATCCATGATCAGTTTCCTTAGTCCTCCGTACAGTGGTATCCACATCCGATCACAAAAGTACAGTCCTCCATCATTCCCTTGAGTAAATCGTTCTATCATACCTCCAAGCCCTTCTTTATCAATGTTCTCTTTCTTGTTTGCTTCTACTTGTGCCCCAATAACCCTATCCTTCAGACTGTTATGCACAGTAATGCTCATGGCTCTAATTCGTCTTGGTCTAACTCTCTCCTTCCTACTCAAGGCGTCTGCTACTACATTTGCCTTTCCGGGATGATATCGAATCTCACAATCGTAGTCGCTAAACAACTCTAGCCATCGTCTCTGGCGCATATTAAGGTCTTTCTGAGTGAAGATATGCTGAAGGCTCTTATGGTCAGTGTAGATCACACTCTTTGTCCCGTATAGATAATGTCTCCAACACTTGAGTGCAAAAACGATAGCTCCCAACTCCAAATCGTGTGTCGTATAGTTCTTTTCGTGAATCTTCAGTTGACGTGAGGCATATGCGATGACCTTGCCTCGCTGCATCAGCACACATCCTAAGCCTTGACCCGACGCGTCGCAATAAACGATAAAATCATCGGTCCCTTCAGGAAGACTTAAGACTGGGGCATTACATAACTTCTCTTTCAAGATTCTGAAAGCTTCTTCTTGTTTCTCTCCCCATTCGAAACTCCTATCTTTATGCGTCAACAGTGTAAGAGGTTGTGCGATCTTTGAGAAGTTCTCGATAAATCGTCGGTAGTAGCCTGCTAAACCGAGAAACTGTCTGATCTCTGTCGGTGTCTCTGGCCTTCTCCAATTCTCTACTGCTTCTATTTTACTGGGGTCGACCTTGATTCCATCTTTGTCAACTACATGGCCCAAAAACTTTACTTCCTCCAACCAAAATTCACATTTTGAAAACTTCCCGTACAACTTTTCAGCTCTCAGAAGTTCTAATGCTTTCCTCAAGTGCACTTCATGCTCCTGTTTCGTCTTGGAATAAATGAGGATGTCGTCGATGAATACGATGATGAATTTATCAAGGTAGGGTCTACATACACGGTTCATGAGATCCATGAAAACGGCGGGCGCGTTCGTCAAACCAAAAGGCATCACTAAGAACTCAAAGTGCCCATATCTCGTGCTAAACGCCGTTTTCGGTACGTCTTCTTCACGAACTCTTAACTGATGATAGCCCGATCGAAGATCGATTTTTGAGAAGTACTTTGCGCCTTGCAATTGATCAAACAAATCATCGATGCGCGGTAAAGGATATCGATTCTTAATGGTTAACTTGTTGAGCCCACGATAATCAATGCACATGCGAAAAGATCCGTCCTTCTTCTTTACAAATAGTATCGGTGCGCCCCATGGCGATGAACTTGGTCGAATGAATCCCTTATCTTGTAACTCTTGCAACTGTGACTCGAGTTCTTGCATTTCAGAAGGTGCTAAACGATATGGTGTCTTTGCTACCGGCATAGCGTCAGGAATGAGATCGATTCGGAATTCGACTTGGCGAGACGGGGGTAATCCCTGGATGTCGTCAGGAAAGACATCGGGAAATTCACGAACTATTTGTATATCAGCTAGTTTGGTTACTTCAGTTGTAGTGCTCATTAGGATCTGTTTGTGTGACTCGGGTTTCTCGCCTTGAATTTCTAATACCTCTCCCCCACTCAAGGGGATTCTAAGAATTTTTGCATGACATACAATGGTTGCATCTACCCGAGATAACCAATCCATCCCCACTATTACATCAAAGCTGCCCATTTCAAACGGGATTAGATCTATATAGTATGAATGAGTATCTAGTGTTAACACACATTTAGGCACAAATTTGTCAAGTTTAGAGGTTTCTCCACTAGCTACCTCTATTTCATAGCAAGCATGGGTACGGATGGGTTTCACGTTAATAATACACACGAAGTTAGTGGAGATAAAACTATAGTCGGCACCCGTATCAAATAACACAGTAGCTAGATGATTATTTAAGAGAAATGTACCCGTGACAACGTTAGGATCGTTAGCAGCTTCTACTGCGTTCAAGGCAAAGACTCGGCCCCTGGCCTGCTGGGCTTGGTTAACTCTGGGAGGATTTGGTGCTGCAATCTGCAATGGATTCTGTTTAGCTGCGGTTGGAATGGGTCGTCTAGCAACTCTTGGGCAAACATTCCGGTAGTGATCAGTGCTACCGCACTCATAGCATCCTCCGCGATTGACTGGTGGGTTTCTAGCGTTCAACGGTGCTACATGAGGTGGTGCTGCTGAAGCTCTGGCAATCCTGCAATCTCTAGCCAAATGTCCAAACTTTGACAATTCTGACAGAATCGGCATGGCACTGCTGTTGAATGATGATAAGTACAAGTAGCACACTGTGGAAATTGGCCAACATACGCCTTCTGCCCCGGCTCAACTGCTGCAAACACCTTCCCAACTCTGACCCTCTTGTCAGCTCTGAAGTCCCTTCTTTTACTGGGTTCACCAAAGTCTCTCTTCTTCTCTGTAGACCTTGTCAATGTCCCAGCCCTAACCAAGTCATCAGTCATGGCACTGGTTCTTCGAATTGCTTCTTCAATCGAGTAAGGAGGAATGCCAGTCAGGGTGTTACGGATCTGAGGAATGAGACCATAGATGTATCTCTCAATCAACTTTGACTCAGGGGTCACCAAATGTGGTACCAATCTAGCCAACTCTTGAAACTTGCTAGTATACTCTGCATGGCCAGATCCCACCATGGTGTGGTGCCAAAACTCTTGCTCAATCTTCTGCATCTCATTTAGTGGACAAAATCGGTCCTTCATCATCTCTTTAAACTGATCCCATGGTGTCTCGAAAGTAGTAGTTCTTCCACGGGTTCTTAACAAAGTATTCCACCATGACAGTGCATCATCGGTGAATGAACCTCCTGTGAATCTTACCTTCTGATGAGATGGACATTCACTTATGTCCATGACTGCTTCCAACTTCTCCAACCACTTCATAAACACACCAGCTCCTCCTTTCCCGTTATAATCTGGGGGACCACACTTCTTAAACTCGAGGTAACCGCAACCTCTTCTCCCCATAGCATACTCATCATTTCTAGGAATTCTTCTGGGTCCAGGGCCCACATACACACCATCATCAACAAACTCCACTTCAGGGTCAGAGTTCTCTGGTGCTTGATTCACTTGTTGCGGTGCAACTCTTACAGATTCAGCTTCAACTTCAGGTGCTCTTCGGTTCTGGTTCGGGACAACACCCAATGCAGCAGTCACTTGTTCGATGATAGTGGGCATTGAAGCTGCCAACTGCTCTGCAATGATAGTAGCTAAATCAGGGTTCTCGCCATGACCCATGCCATCACCACGACCACCACGGCCTCTACCACGGCCTCTTCCTTGCTGCCCTCCACGACCTCCTCTCGGGTTGCCACGACCACCTCCAGGGTTACCACGACCAACACCATTATCTTGTGCTTCGACATTCGGGTTTGCTCTCGTGCGCACCATTTTCCCTATATTAGGAAAAGACGGGTTCGGCGTTAGAATGAAGGAATAGTCATTCGTGACGTCAATTACGCACTCTCAACACACTCGTGTTAGTTTTCTAGAATCCTAAACATTTTATTTTCAATATCGCATGTAATTCAAAAGATTGAGCATTATGTCTGAAAAGTGAACATTATCATCAATATCAATCATGCAGCACAGAGTAATATTACAATAGAATCTTCGTTTCATGAAAGATAGTTTGCAAGATGGATACTACAACCATTTCAACTTAAATGAAAATTTTTAGTTCCGATTACTTTCCGACAGCCAAAGTGTGGTCCGGATCTAACACCTACATCCGTCGCACTAGCGGTGTATGTATACAGGGTGTACCAGCGGCTAACCCTCCACACCTCTAGTACATCTAATGCAAGGTCGGCTCACGGTACTGACATGCTCCCTAGATATTGGCAAAGGTATGTATACAGGGTGTACCAGCGGCTAACCCTCCACCCGACCAATACCTATTGAACATGCCAGAGTTGCTACCACACTCTAACCATCTAAGGCACGATCCATGTTGCCATCAAGTCCATAGTAAATATACCACACGCGAAAAGTTGATCAGGCTTTTCTGTGATGATATATCGCCATACTTCCTTGCTAACAACACTTCATATCGCTAACTTATTATTATTATTATTTAAATTTAACACATCTCATAGATCGAATACCAATAGCATGAGTACACGTGGCAAGGTAGCATGGTTCTAGGATCTGCGCATGAATGAGTATAATAACATGAATATCGCAGATATAGATAAAATCCATAGAGTTTGAATGCACACATAATTCCTATCATGCATGCTACGTGCGGTTCCTAAGTTATAGTCTAGGCAAAACCACCTAATTCACTATAACCACGGCTCTGATACCAATCTGTAACACCCCGACAGCGGCGGAAAACTCGGGATGTAAGATAAAGCACACGCGCACATGGATGTTACATAGGAATACTAAATGAGTGCTTAGAATAAACATAAATAGTCAATTTCACAACCAAACAAGCATAGTAGTGGCTATTACACATAAGTTCAACAAAGGTGACCAAATCAAGTATGAAAAGTCCCACGCAGGGGATACGATTGGGCATATTGCCACCAACCCCAAATAACAAGCATGCAAACTCCAACCCTAAATCCTGAAGTCTGCTAATAGTCCCATGCTACCATTCCTAGCCACGATTAGCCTGGTTACCTGAAAGGAATACTTAAAAGAGTCAACACAAAGGTTGGTGAGTTCGTAGGTTTGAGTATAAACAAGTAGTATAAAAACATTTTATACCGCCAATAGATCTCAAGTATTAAGTAGTATGTAGTGGCTAGTGACCAACTTGCACATAAGTAAGCGAGCACACACAATCCTCGATAGGACCGGCTAATAGTATCAATAGAGCACACACAATCCTCAATAGGACCGGCTAATAGTATCAATAGAGCACACACAATCCTCAATAGGACCGGCTAATAGTATCAATAGAGCACACACAATCCTCGATAGGACCGGCTAATAGTATCAATAGAGCACACACAATCCTCAATAGGACCGGCTAATAGTATCAATAGAGCACACACAATCCTCAATAGGACCGGCTAATAGTATCAATAGAGCACACACAATCCTCAATAGGACCGGCTAATAGTATCAAGTAGTCAAATAGCCAAAGAGTAGTAAAAGTAGTTACGGCATGTATAAAAGCTTAAGTAGTATTCCTTTCACCCCGAAATAAGTAAAGAAAAAGGGGCTACGAAGACTCACAGTGATCTGCTACAAACGTAGTTTCTACAAGCACAGGGTATAAGCACTGATACAGTAAAATATATCTACTCGAATCCAAGTATGTCTTGATGTCAACCTAATCACAAACCATTGAGTATAGATGGATACATGTATTAGTTCTCGTGATTATTTATTCACTAAGTGTCCTTGATGTACTGATGATTTGGATCACTAAAGATCTTTAAACGTTTGACTCAACAGTGTTTTTCATACACTAGACTCGTAATGAACGTCTTTGAACTCGCACTTTGATAAACAAGATCGAATATGTCTTGATTTTACCTTAATTAGGGTTTCCTTGTACATGATAGACTTGGATTACAACTAAGTATAAAACCTGATTTCTACAACTAACGAAAATAGGGTTTAAATTCGTAAGGTGTAGCTGAACGAAGATTAAATTCGTAAGGTGTATCTGAACGAAGATTAAATTCGTAAGGTGTATCTGAACGAAGATAGACCTTAAGTTCGTAAGGTGTATCTGAACGAAGATAGACCTTAAATTCGTTTGAGGACTTAAGTTTGCTAAGTTCGTTTTGAAGCTTAACTTCGTTTTGGAAGACTTAAATTCGTTTCCAGGATACTAAATTCGTTTTAAGTGTTTTTAGGACGAATTTGGGACTGTTCAAACAAAAACGAGGGTTTTGAAGATTAAAACATGTTTACGACCCAAATTTGATCACGAAAAGGTTACTAAACACTTTTAGACACAAACCCACTAACTTTTAACACGATTTTTACACCAAAATGGACCAAATCATCAAGAACATACACTTGAAAAGTAAGCTTTTATTTTGATGAAAATCTCAAAACTTGTTGTCATTACCTGAAAATCGATACTAGAAATATGTTTTGATTATCACAAGGAAGCTAAAAATGCAAGAAATCTTGGTTTAACAACTCAAAATCAAATGATGAATTTTTGTGGGTGAAGATGGTGAAGGTATGTGTGTGTTTTTAGAGAGAGAGAGGTGAGATGAGATGAAAATGGAGAAGAAGTGGAGAAATTGGGTTTTCTAACCCTTTTATAGTTTTCCCTTAATTTATGATTCTAATAATTGTAGGGTCTAAATGAAACATTTTCAGACTAGAATTTCTTGAACACAATCGCTTACGTCTTGAAACCTAACATTCTTATCACAATAGACCATAGACGCGTCTTATAATTTAAGATTTAAGAGTGAATAGACCTTCACGTGAGCACATGTTCGAAACTAGAACATATTATGGATTTATTTAAATTATTTCTAAGGCGGTTGTTACAATTTTAGTGACATTAATTGTATTGAGAGAGATCTAGCTATTTTTTTTACTTGCCATCTATTGTCAACTTCGAGCTATTTGTGGTCAAGGATTATGGTTACAAATTGAAGAATGTTTAGATGTGGTTATCAAACTTTGAGGTAAATCTTTAACTTTTACTTTCTATAAATCATGCGAATCTTGATAAGTGTGTATATTCAATCCTGGATTTCTTTAATGTCGGTTATTTGATATATGGACTATCATTATGAAAAGTTTGAAATCTATGTATCAAATTTTTTATTTGATATGATACTAGTTATTCATATGCTAATTAAGATAAAACAATACATTGTATTAGATGGTAGTCAATGTTCTAATTATCAAAGAGTTATTAACTTTGTATCTATGCGTTTAATTAATGACGAAACTTTGATTAAAAAATAATAATAATAAATTATTATTATTATTATTATAGATAACTTAGGTAAGCGCATTATATGTATCGATCCTCTGCATGTATAGTTCTTATAAATTATATTTTAATCTTTTGTGTATGAAGAATTAATTGATTTTGGAATCTTATAGTTATAATTAACTGGCGTAACTAAAGTATATTATAGCCCATTCTAACTAATTTGCAATCTATTGTGATTGACTTATGTACATATATTTGGTCCATAGATAAATTTTAATCTGGTAAAATTATACATTTATACAGACTATTTAACTTTAATTGGCTCTGGCTTATTAGTTGTTATATATATGAATGCATTAAAAATTTACTATGCTTATTATGTACGTGTACTAACACTTTGTACACATGATTAATTTAATATATATATATATATATATTTTACAACTTGGCTATAACTTTTAGCTTGATAAATATTGTGTATGCGATATAATAAGCTGGTATGCAAATCATAAATAAGTATATATATCGTAAATTAATGATATAGCATCTTGTTTGGTTTGTGGTTGATGAATACATATGCAAATTAAAGTTTATAGTATAATGATCAATGTAATGAGCATGGTTTAGACATAATTTATTTGTTTATATTTGAGATACTTTGATAATTGAACAATGATAAATATATATGGAACTTGAATTGTATGTTCATTTTATATTGTACTTTTGAGTTTATTAAATTATGTGAAATCTCTTGAGTAACTTACTATAAATTTAGGGGAAATGTTAGGTAAAACATACAGTACCTATCTTAGGTAAAACAGGGGGGGATTATGTAAAATTCATGGGGAGGTTATGTAAAATTCAGGGGGGGCTATGTATGTTTATCAAATTCAAAGGTTTAATTTGTAACTTTTTTTAAAGTGGCAGTACCTAAGCTTAGGTAAAGTTTGCAGTACAGATCATTTTCCCATAAATTTATTATGAGAAATGTTTTGAGATATGATAATACATGTAGCTTGTACGAAGCACACTGAGTCTAATGAAGGTTTATAGACTTTGATTACTTGGCATGACCGGTTGGACCATCCCGGGTCAATAATTATGCGAAATATATTTGAGAGTGAAGAGCTTATTCAAAGTGATTATTATATTGCGGTCATTTGCTCTATAAGAAAGATAAGGATTGAATCCTTTTAATTTAATGGAACATATACAAAGGAGATGTAAGTAGTCCTACACATCGTCCATATTGACCATTTAGTGTTTTAAATCGATGCATCGTCTAAATGGATCACTAAAGTCGCAACATGATGTTTGCATAATTAATTGCTCATCTTGTAAGATTGAGAGATTGAGAGCATGTTCCATATTGTATTAGTGCGCAATAATGATTAATTTGGTAATGATTATTTAGAGCAAAATGAATATAATTTGGGGCCATGTTATTTAACATGTAATAATATGAACTCGCATCATGCCAATAGTGTTCCTCCCCATTGAAATTGGTTTATGGTCAGAAACCACATATGTCTAATAAGAGTTTTGAATGTACAATATATAATTAAGTTGCTCCACCACGATGCACAAAGATGAGACTTCAAAGAATGTTAGAAATAATGTTGGGAAAATAGGCGTACCTTGAAAGTGTGTAGGCTCATGCTTTGATTCAGTTTGAAACAGTCTGATTTAAATAGACATTAGTATGACTGTTTTGGGTATGAGTTAAAACATGAAAAGGTGTACGTATATCAAGCCATCATTGGTAGATTTGTATATGGCTAAAGTTTATCATTGACATGATTTAATTTTTCCCAACATTAGGGGGAGATGTTCCCAACATTAGGGAAAGTGGAAAGCAGCTAAAGAAATAAGAATGAATTATCAAAGATCCTCACATCAATGAATATAAGCTTAAACTTTGTGAGATAATTTATTTAGTATGTTGTAATTGCCAGCAATGTTAACTGACCAATAAGCTGCTAATGCTCCTATTTGAAAGTGGTAGAAAAAGTCGATTCCAAATAAAAAGCCTCGAATGAAAAGGAGCATTAAATTAAGATGGTCAAAGTCGAGGTACAAAGACCCCAAAAGAGATTGATGATAAGATCCTAGACATGGAGGTTTGTGAGAAACCCCGGGTACCTGGAAATAATGAGATCTCAATGATTTGTGACATGTCTAGAGACTTATGGAATCGAAAAATAAAAAACGACGTCGTGATTGATTGAATATGAAAGCGCTAAGAGTATGTATAATGGTGAGGATCTTGAAAGCATGCATGCACATAATTTGATATGATATAGATTATTGGCCAAGATGAAAAGACGCTAGTAGTTTGGGACATGAAGTCCAAGCACTTGAAAGTGCAGAAATTATATGGTGGAAGCAACTAAATTAAAAGTCTGGCAAAATGAGAAAGTATTGATTCGCGTCTAGTATATAAAAATAGAGCTCATTTGAAATTGAGATTCCATGAAGGATATAAAATGCATGAAGCCTGTCTCCTGATTAAAAATGATTGAAACACGTGTGAAAATTCTCGAGAATATTGTTTGTCGTTGAAATTATTATGGTTGAAATTTATCCGGATTTGAATATGTTATAAATTTCATGCAATTTTGATGATTTAAATATCGATGGAACTCTGAGGGAGTGTCCAATAGTGATTGAATTAATAAATGAGAGATGAAAGACAAGGTTTGTCTTGATGTATGAATTTAATATCTTAAGAATGAATCAATGTGCATCATGACAAATAAGAGAGAAAAATAATAAATATACTTGATATTAATAATAAATGATGCTCATGATTATGAGTTAACATGAAGTTTAAAATGCCCCTCTTATGACTTTTTAGATAATGATCACATTATTGGTTTGGAAGTGTCATTGAAACATTAATTATTCTCGCAGTTCAAACATGAATTATACATCATTTACCTTGAGTTTATTGGCAATGTGTAACTTGTGAAATACAAGGATGTACTTAGATGAGATGCATGATGTATTACTAATCCTCAAACATGGAATGTGAATATATGTGAATAAAATAATATTTGAGGATTTCATTTATACGAGATTCAATGAAAGTTATATTGTTAAGACACTTCATATGTTAGGCATTGAAAACATTTGGTAATAATGAGAATTTTCAAGTGATGTGATCATGAGGGGGAGAAGATACGTGTTGCACTCTTTTTCCCTTAAGCAAGGCTTTGTCCCGCTGGGTTTTCCTGTCAAGGTTTTTAACGAGGCAACATCCCCAAGTGTATCGAAAGAGTTATGTACTCTTTTCCCTTCACTAGATTTTTGTCTCATTGGGTTTTATTTAGTAAGGTTTTAACGAGGCATAATATCTTTTAATAATGGACATCCAAGGGGGAGTGTTATATATAATTATGGAATGGATGTCCATATCTTTCGGAGATCTTTTTGTTATGTTAGGAGATTTATTACTTGGAGATGAATCCACTATTGTATTATAAATATAAGTCTCTTTATGAGATGAATAATAGAATTTCTCTATTCTCTCCTCTATCTCTTGTCTTCTATATTGTTTGTTATTTTACAGTTTTATAACATTTTGCTTGTATTACATAATATTTTTGATAAAATTTATACTATCAGTTAACTGATCGAGTTTAGATATATTTTTATTGATATATAATTCTCATCAACTATCGATCTATAATTACATAATAAAGGAGCGACCCTTTTTATAAAATCTCAATTAAGGAATAAAAGTATCTAAAATACTCATCATATCCTTTATTTATTGATTTAAACAAATCTACCTAATATACCTAGAATTTCTTTAATGGAATAATTTACAACATAATTAATCCTTAAAATAACGACACTACATTTTTTAATATCAATTACTTTTACATTCACCACCATTGTCGCCCCCGCCATCCGTCACCAACGCCACCACCCATCGCCGCCACCTCCGTCACCACCACCTCGTGCTACTATATACTACCATCGTCCTTGTTTTTTGCAGGCATATATATGACTCGGTATATAAAACATTATATATATATATATATACAGGGGAAAGATAATTTGAGACCAACTAAAAAAAGTCCAAAAAAGGACCATTGATTTTCGTAACTTACACACCACCATCATCATCTGCTACGATATACAAGACTTTTTTGTAAAAACACTAAGATTTTCAGCGACGGACCCACGGAAACTTACACATGATTTTCTGGTGGGCCCGTAGCTGGAAAGTCTTAGTGTTTTTACAAAAAAGTCTTGTATATCGTAGTAGATGATGACGGTGTACAAAAATCAATGGTCCTAATTGGTCCTAAAATAAGAGGTGATCTTAAAATATCTCACCCCTATATATATATATATATATATATATAGTTAAATAGCTGGGTAATAATTTTGTGTGCAGTGAGAGGATAGTAGCTAGATTTATAGAAGCTTGAATAAAACTTAACTAATTAATATATAATCACTACAATAAGAATACCTCATATTGATGCTTATTTTTTTCATGACCTCGTAAATTAAAGATAGCTTCATACCTTTTAATTTATTCATACTTAAAAAATGTTTATTAGTAACTTACATTTTGCAAAATTTTGAATAAATCATAATTAAAGCACTTCTTTTTCTTCATCACTACATAAAATTTGCATGCGGCCAGCCACGCACACGATGCATGCGCCTTGAAATCAGCCTTTGCACGATCCTGGAGGTTCATCGTGGCCAACACCAGGGCTTGGTCCTGGACATGTTGGCCTAAAACCTTTCTTTTCATACTTTCGGAAACGACGACCATACTTAAACCGCCAGCGTACAAATGAAGGCGTGGGTGGTGTTGGTGCTGTCTTGATAGGCATGGCTGGAGGAAGGATCTTTCGCGCTCTTGATGCCGCTTTTACTGATGACGACGATGATGCATCTATTTCGTATGATGATACAATTAGTAAAAGAAGCACAAAAAGACTTAGCATAATGTTCTTCATGGTGGATAGATTATTTTTTTAAAACTCGATCTGGATTAAAAGAGATATATAGAGTATACGAATAAGACCGACTTGGGAGATGCATGTAAAGCCTGAAGAGTAGTACGTACGTAATTCTTTCGGTCACGTATAGCTGGCCAGTTTTTATATGCATATAAAGTTTCTGTAAACGTACTATGGGTTTGTTTATTTTATTTAACTTTTTATATATTTTGGATTTCAAAGTATTTATTCTTCGATCCTGAAAAGATGATTAATTATATATTTACAAAAGTTGTTACTTATAATTGAATGCAATTAATATTTATGCGTTATGATTACAAGTGTCCAAAATAAAAACTATATATTTCGATCGTTAAATTACTTAATTACTAGTTTATACTTATTATTCATATCTATATGTCTAATCATGATTCTGAAATACTTATTCTGTGCCTAATTCAGTACCTCGGTGCATGATTTAATGTGTGTATGATCGATATTATATTATATTATATATAATTTTATATATAAGTCTCAATAAGACAATAACAGAATAACTAGTACGTGGCTTATAAAATAATATCATATATATATATAGGAAGTGATCCCTATACAACTTATTTTTGTCATACACAATAAATATATGAATTAAATGATTGTACTGTACAACTGTATAATGCACACAGTATTGTATATGGCTAAAAATTGTTGTGTAGGGATCGTTTCCCTATATATAATCTTGTTAGCACTAAAAAGTAACTAAAATAAAACAAAGTTTTTAGATCGTCAAATTTTTGATCAATTGGAAAAATGCAAACAAGATATGATATGATGGTGCGTCTTTATATACTTATTTTGCAAAACTTTAATTTGTATTTAATAGAGTCCATACGGCTAGCTACCGATCAAGTGGCTCATCAAACCATGAGCCAATTGTGAATTCAAGTTTTAGCAAAGATATGGTAGATTTTTAAGTGTGTAAAATGAATATGTAGTAGTACTTTTAATAAGGAAAATGATGGGAGTTAACTGCTGATGTAGCATCTATCATATATAAGTGTTATTTCTCCTACAAACTTTTTAAACAATATATATATATATATAAATAAAGTGTATATACCTATACTCTCTTATAAAGAGTATTGGATTTTTTAAAATTCAGCACTTTTTGTTTTCTTTCCAAATTACCCCTACTTAAACATAAAATCATTATATACCATCCTTTTTCACATTCTTTCTAATCATTACACATTCTTATCGATCTTTGATCATCCTCCTCCACCGCCTCCATCGATCTCTACCACTGCTTCCCTTTTATATTTTCATCACCTTTTAGCCGGCACAACGCTCAGACACTATGCTCGTATTTAATAAAAGTGTCACGACAAACGACATGGAAAAATAAACATACATGTTATACATCCCTTCAAATTAATTTATAATATATGAATATAATTGCCTTCATTACGAAATTCTATCTCCATCAACAGATTATATCTAACCTTACTTGGTGTTTGGTAAAAAAATAATAAAAAATAACATAAATTTAATGGAGAATGAAAACAGTAACAAAAAGAATAAGTATTTTGAATAAAAACAGTGATAAAAAGAATAAAAAATAACAGAAATAAATTTATATACGAGTATAATCTTTCATAATATTTTTTTTATTTCCATTTCATTATACCTAGCACCATTTTGACCGCGTGCAACCAGAAAAAGTTTCTAAGGATGATGGCAATGGTCTAGGCATGGGGTTAGGCATGCCCATGCCTAGCGGCAAACACCGCCGCCAACGTCAAGGCATGAGCTAGGCATGAGTGATTTTGGCATAGATTGACGCTTAGGCATGGAAGAAAGAGAGAGAGAGAATATCAATGATTTAAAGAGGGATAGGAGAGAGAGTGGGTATGATTGGAGGAAAATAGTAAAGGGATGGTGAGGCATGGAGAGACATGGTTGTCATAGGTTAGACATGGTTAGATATGAATTAGGCATGAAATGATGTGTCAGTATATTATTGATAGATGGCTAGGCATAGTTAAAAATGAGAATGACTATTGCAATCATCCTAACTATCTGAAAAGTTGAAAGTCATGACTACCAAAGTGTTGCTTTAGAATATTTAAAAGAATTAATAGAAGTATTTCATGTTGCAACTTAAATATGCAAAAGAATACATTTAAAAATGCAAAAGAAAACATGGGATTGTAAAGATAAAAAGAAGCCCAGCACCTAGGAATCATGGGAATATATTTCTATTTTGGGAGAAAGACCATATTAAATTCATGGACCAGCTCCAAATAGGGAGTGTAACCCTTGGCCGCACAATCAGATTCTTGGATACTACAATATCAATATGAAGGAGTGCCATTAGGCGTTGATTAGACATCCCACTGGAATAACTTTGCTTTACATTTTCAAATGTGTTGGTCTTCCATAGGCTATATAATATAGTCCTAATTAACATCTTGTTTTTATTTTTTATTTATTTAATGTCGACAAAACCAGGGATGGAAAGACAGCTACTACATTCGAAACTAGCTACTACAAAGAAAAACTACATTCGAAAACCATTTAAACAAATCAAGAAAACCAAAATACTAAAACACATGCCTCATTCTAAACGCTTGGTTTTTAATTTTAAAATACCAATCTCAAGTTCAATTGTATGAGCAAAAGAATTTACCCCATTGAGGCCACAAAGCAGCTGATGGCTGCCCTAAATATAGACGGTTCGTGAAAAGCTCTCAGATACTTAATCAACAGCAATGGAAAGTATATATGTCCGTTGGAAACCGAATGAGAACACATTGGCGGGATAGGATATCAATCATATCATACATTCATACTTAATAACGGCAATTTTTAAAAGTTGAGTAAATGGAAGAAAAAAAAAATGTCAAAACTTAACCAATCTTTAGTTACAGACTATCAAACGCTCTTGGACAACAATATGTGAGGTGGCCCGTCAATAAAGAGATTTTGAGTTTTAATTTCATGGTAGACAAATTGTAAAAAATAAAAAATAAAAAAAAAAACATAATTGTTAGACTGTTTTATATACGAGACAATATATATATATATAGTTTACAAACTCTACTTACCAACTAGTTGCAAGTTACGACCGGCCAATTAATTGGTTCCAAGCAATGTTTTAAATACCGGTAAATACTGCCCGGTATTACTGGTAATACCGGTATCGGGGGTGCTCTGATATTTTAAGCCCGGTATTTTTCCGGTATTTTCAATATTCAATACCGGCCGGTATTCCCAGTATTTTCCGGTATCCCGTTCCGATATTTCCGGTATTTTAATTTTATTTTTTTTTAAAAGCTATTTTTATGATACCTTAATGTTATATTTATGTTATATGTGAACTTTAAAATTTATATTTTGCTATAAAATACTTATTTGGCATTATTTTTGTATGGATTATACTTGTATTTTGACTATTCTCATTAAATTGTAATAAGTTTTGTAGTATTTTTATAGAAAAAAACTAAAATAATAAAAGATAGTCGTAGCGGCCGGTATGTTCGATAATACCAATAATACTGGTAATACCGGAAAGTTTTTCAACACCGGTATAAATAAAATACCAGTTTTTAAAACATTGGTTACAAGTGAGAAAAAATGAAATTGAGAAAGCTAAAACAACCACAAACAAAATTTTAGAGACCATCAACGTTGGCCATAATTTATGCTAAAAACTAGACACTAGCACATACAAGGACCATCAAAAGGATAATGATGTAGACAAGATATGGGACTCGACCAAAAAAGAGTACCACCTGCAGCTAAGATCATTAGCTGCATCTTTTAAATAACCAAAGGCCAATTCCATAAACACACACCACCAATTTGGCAGCAGCCACAATACAGAGATCATGCAGCAAGACAATAGCCAAATAGAAAGACACATATCGTGATATCGTCATGAACTCCCAAACTATGCTGTATATTCCAAGGACTTATAAACCATTCAAAATCCATCCAGGGATATGCTTTTTCAATATATTTGATATCCAATAATAAGAATTCATGGCACTTCATCACAATAAATTTATCAAAATTGTCATTGCTATTTTCAAATAGCTTCTTGTTGGGGGCTTTCCAAGTAGTAGCATATAGCATGGACAAAAACACCGCTTTCCAAACGAAAAATGATAAACAACATATTTTATTTGGGTTATACAAGTAATTATTTTTGGAATGATGCATTTCAAAAAACAAATACAGGGTAGACGATAGTGTTTTAACTATGCCCTGGATAACCCCCACCAGGTGTGCCACTTTAAGGAGCTCACAACTTTGTGGGTAAAGCCCCATACCGGCCTCAACCAGCTGAGTTATATTATTATCATTGGTTTATTTTGGTTTATCAAAAACAGACAGAGTTCGACTAAGATAAATAGCATGAAAATATTAGTTTAAACGATGCCAAAAAAAAAACAGACTAATAAGTATTAACCACTCTATTAAGTTAAAAAACTCATCAAAATTTATGTAGATCTTATCTTGAGCTTTGGTGAACTTATTGCTGCAATTTCGATTCCAAAGACTCGTGACGTGACATAGTAAAGCTTTTTGTATTACATAGCATATGCTCTCAAGATTTACTGTACATTGATTTTAGATTGAACACTTGGTACAATACCAGCATTTTTTTGACGGTAAGTGCATCAAACCACAAATAACTGCCTGAAAATCTAAAAGACCAACGCAGCCTTGTGGAATTGGGTTCTGGGGTTACCCTTGATCTGCTTCTATTTAAGCTTCGACAGCAGATACAAGCAACAAGAAGAAAGTAGCACAGAGCCTGAGAAGCATAGTAAATCTATTGGGGTTAGAATGGCCGCCCTCTTACTTTTTTCAAATAGTCCAATGAGCAGAAGCATCACTATGACATGACCAAGTTTGGTTTTGAGCTCATTAACGGATTTTATTTCCAGCCATTTTGGCCTTTCCTGAAACGTTTCAATAAGTAGAAAATCAGTCGATATAAGACCAATGCAAGTTTCAAGGAGATACCAAAGACACTATAACACAAGACCAACCTTTAGAACAAATAAGCCAAAAAGATTAGATTTGTGAGATGTTGATTCTTCTGATGTTGACTGTCCGATATCTAGATTGCTAATAAAAAGCTCATACAGACCCATGCCAAAAACCAACATGACTGTTCCCAGAAGATACACATCTGGTAAAGAATGAGCCAAAAACAGATCATGTCAAAAGATTTAATACATGTTAATAGTTGGTTGATATACTGGATAAAAAACTCAAACTTAGAAATTTGTATCAGTAAGGTCATTTAAACAGCCTTTAAATGATTCGTATCTTCCAACATTGTAGGGAGTAGATGGTTCATCTGGATACATAAAAAAATTTCTGTGTCTGCAGGGCAACCAATACAAAACCTTTTGCAAAATAATATTCCACCAGACTCGTTTTACAGTATTTTTTGTAATGGTAGCGCGAGAACTTTGGAACACTGTTTGGTTCATTATCATGTCATTCGTGGATTTGGAAAAAGCTTTTTAGTTGGTAGAATGGTTCAACCTATTGAAAACCTGTAAATTTCATAGATCATCAAACCCCACCCGCAAAACATATCATGTCTAGGAGCTTTCAAGGAACCTACTACATAGCTGTATGGGTCATTTGGAAGTGGCATAACAGGATTGTATCAGCCAAGGACTCGGAAATAGATAAGATCGAAACAGAGGATCCCTTCCCTTTATACAAAGGCTTTCTCTTCTCTGGCTCAAGAACCACAATAAAAGCATCGGTTCTGTATGGGAATCGTGAATTCTTGACCTATGTAGTAAAGGCTTTCTCCTTAGGCTATACTGCCCTGTTGCCATCCCATGTTCTATCAAAAGGTAAGAAAATTCTAAAATGTATGCAAAACTACTGGTTTCTAATTGGCTACCCTTCTATGTTTGTTATATGGGGTCAAAATATTAAAACTTTGTTGATTTACAAAAAAAAAAAAAAAAAAAAAAAAAATGTACATTACACATTACACATCTGAAATGAGGGCAACGGGTCACACTGCCTATCGCCAATAGTCATAAGCAAGCATATGTGTTTTTTTGTATTTTTTATCTTAAACTAAAGATGCCCAAGGAAACAAAGATCAACTGAAGACATGAGCAGAATCACAAATAAGCATATGTATTTTTGAAAAACAAGAGAAAAGATAGAATTTACCAGTGGCATCAACCAACATGAAGATCCCTCTCCCATGGTTGACAAAGAAATCTTGGAATGATGCCAAAACATATGCACAACCCTAGAAACAGCAGTATACACACTCTAATTAAAACCCCAGTTTTTCATCATATACAAAAAGAAGACTAATGTTAAATGGGCTAAGCGTTATGTTCAAACAAAAACCACAAAAAAAAAAATCAAAAAAAAAAATCAAGAACTACGAGAATTATTCATGCATGACTAAGTTCATTTTTCATAATATTTGTGGTTTCTGTTTCAAACCTTTGGCAGTGGTCTAGATATATAAGTGAGACATTAATAATAATAATTATAAGGAGGTTGAAATGCTACCTTAATAAAACATAGAATTGATCCAATCAAAGATCCCATAACAGCTAAAAGAGTAAAAAACCTGCAATTATATATAACCTGCACACAAACCCACCAATAAAAATATAATCTTTAACACAAGTACATCATCCATATCCAATAAGAATTAATAATAATAACTAAGAAAAGTAAAGATTACTACTTTCTCTAGAGTCTCCTCCCAAAGCTGTGACTTGGGTGCGGGAGAGGGCGGCGGCGGGACGTGAAACATGCCGGAAGAACCAACGTCGACGATGTTGGGCGCCAACTGGGTATCATGGGCTGAGCTGGTGGCCAAACGGAATTTAACACCCGGTGGCCGAAAACGACCATAAACCCAATCAACATGTGAAGTCAATTTAGGTGCTGTAAAAAAGATTGGTGTTGAAAGACTAGTGGTTAGTAATCTGGTGGGTTTCATGTTTTAGAAAGAAAGAATAAAAAAATAAAAAGATTTTGCATAGATTGATTGATAGATTTTGGGTGAAATTGAAGATTGGGGAATAAAACAAAAATACAATGTGACAAAAATTAATCAAGTGAAATGGAATGGAATGGAAATAGAGAGTGGTGTGGAGGTAGAAATACGCAAGTGTCAATTTTATAAGTGGCCGTGTGGAGTTGGTGATGATTCAATGTATGTATCACGACCTGCCACTTTTAGATTCTCATCTTGTCTCGTTACAAATATCTTCAACCAACAACGCTTTGGTTCTCGCTGGGTAAGTTTTTGATCTGGATATGTTACTTTTCTTGTTTGGGCTTATTTTTAATTTGGGCCAGGCTTTTGATATTTGGTTTTCATTGCATTTTATTACATGTTTAGCTTCTTTTTTATTTATTTTTTTCCTTTTCTTTTTCATAAAATAAATATATCAACTTTTGAGCAAATATATATAGAATGAAGTGGTTGTGATATTGCATTTAACTAACTTAGAGACATTTAACATGATAAACTTTTGATCAGACATACCTATATTATAGTGATTTTGGTTTTGCTTTGAAATCAATCACTTATGGGTTTGTTTTTACATATATTCCTTGGTTTTATTTTTCTTGACGATGTTTGACAAACTTTACAGCAAATATATCTACAATGTTATGATTACGGTATTGTCCTTAAAAAATAATAATAATAATAATAAACAACCGCTTAGCCCATTAGTTTTGATTATATATATTTGGACTCATGAATCCAAATACCTACAAATGCAATGCAATGAAATGGTCGTCTACTTGCAAATCGGAGAAAACCATATAAGCCACAAAACCTACATGACGTTCTCTCGTAGTAATATTCTCGTTGTAGCTTTCCCTTTCCCAAATGTACCATATCTATTCTCAATGCAAGCAAAATAAATATGTTGATATTTAAAATGAAACCCATATATTCATCCAAGTCAAGTAAGGAATATGATACTTTCCCCAAAGACAAATGTTTAAACTCAAAGAGTTACTAGAGATATGTGGTTGTAATTCGCACACCATCTTTTTCTTTCTCAACAAGTGACATGATCGTATCTTGTTTCTAGACGAGGGAGACATCATATTCCAAATAACCTCTTTCAAAAATACATGTTTACATATACATACATATATATATATATTTCGACAATCACCTAACATTGTACGGTCTTCTTCAGATAATGCCACCAGACCATACCTTGGCCTCTAATGACCAATTCATTGAGATCGGTGGCCCAACTAACCAGCTCTATTGGTGTTATCAATGTCATCAAACAGTAAGAATAGCGTCTAATGATAACTCACAAATAATGTGTCCTAGGTGCTTCGGCCAGTTCATCTATGAAATCAACATAGCCAGGCCACGGCTTGTGGTTGACTTCACTGAATTTGACCCCTCGCCTGAAGCCCGTTTGCTAGAAGCTCTCTCGCTCATGCTTGATCCTCCTGCTCGGCAAACTAGCAGACAAAACGAAGGGCTTACGGATGTTGGAATCCAACCGCCATGGAGGCGACGTAGGGTGAGTAGGGACTCACCCTTTGATGACATGGATGGGTGGGGCCCAGAGTCTGGAATTTTAGCACGACCCAGGGCCCCATCACGCTCTTGGATTATTCTGACACCAAATAACCTCCCTGCTAGGGTTCCTCACAGTAGGAACCCTAATCATAATAATAATAATAATAATAATGATAACGATAACAATAGTGTGGTGCCAAGAGGGGTTGATCCTAGAAACTATTTTGGTGGAACCGGGTTAAACGAGTTGATTGAAGAGTTGACTCAAGATGACCGACCAGGCCCATTACCCGCACCAGATTCCGCTATTAACAGATTACCAAATATTAAAATTACGGAAACACATCTACTCAATGACTCACAATCTTGTGCGGTTTGTATGGAAGATTTTAAAGTTGGTGGAGAAGCAAAAGAGTTGCCATGTAATCATATCTTTCATTCAAATTGTATTGTCCCATGGTTAAGACTACATAACTCATGTCCCATATGTCGAAATGGGTTGCCCGTGCCAATCATCACCACAAACGGAACAACTTATTCTTCCTCTTCTGATGATGATGATATGTATTCTTCGTCCATCGATAGTAGGGGAAGGCGACGACAAGTTGGTTACAGGTGTCGAGGATTAGCGTCTGTGTGGCCCTTTCAACCGAGGCGCCAACGTACTAGCTCACATGGTCGTGTTAACGTTTCAAGTCGTGAAGAATCCAGACTAAACTCGTGTAACATCCTGTAGCTAGCTAGACCATCTATACTTGTGTTGTCCATATATAGTTGAATTCATTCTTGTCATTTATGTAAATCGTCTAGCTATATATGAAAGCATGATTTATTTACGTGAAGCCTTATTAAAAAGGTAAACATAACGACACATTTACATGATATAACATGAAATTCGCCCAACTGCATGTACTAGCTTAATTAACAATACAACCACTAATTATACGAGGCCAGAGGCCGGCTTGATTTAAAATCTGGAGATGTATTTTTATTGTTGCAATTTAAACTGGTTTTAAACTTTTATCTCAGTCAATGAAAAAGTCAACTTTACAGGATGTTGACCAAATTGCAAGACTTGTGCAGTTAAAAAAAAAACTCGTATAATAAAAACACAAAAATTTAGTCCTAAAATAATAGATTTCAAAGATTTTTATCACTCAAAAGTCAAAACTATATTCTCGTACACGAAAATGAAAACTCAAATACCCAAAACAAAATATAAAATAATCAGCCGATGCAGTTTTATTCATCGTTCGAACTTTCTGTAGTTTCAATGAGTATTTAGAAAAAAAAAAAAAAAAAAAAAAAAAAGTTAAAACCCGCATAACGTCATCAATACACACGTGTGAAGTTTTCAGTTCAGACTGTCATCATTAACGTGTCGCTCATTCCCGTATCTATGTCGCCGCCTGTGCATATATAATACACAATTATATTACTCGTATATATTTATTATACATATATACACATCTATCTCCATCAGTCTCACTTTCACTTATCCTCGCGTAACAAAGGTGCATTTATCTTTCTGTTTTTTGCATTTCATTTCCTCCAAGTATTCAAGATGTCTTTTTCATTGTCTGCATGCATATAACCTGTTCGATGATTTGTCTAGCTGAAAAACACTTTCTGGTTTCTTTTCTATACTTGTTACAAATAAAGGGTTTCATTCCTTTGCTATGATGTGTATATGGGTCATGCATGTTTTTTATTTTTTCTGTACCTGTTGGGTTTAGTTCTTGGGTCAATTCTGTAAAGAATGATATAGGTGATGTAATTACTGCAGGAAATTGGTAAGTTTGTTAAGAAAAATTTAGACTTTGAGATTACCATTAATTAATCTTAAAAGAATTAATCTTGAAGAATAGAGATTTGCTTTCAGAAGTTCACAAAATTGAAAAATTAGCTTATTAGCCAAAGAAAAATGAGCCACAAAAAGCAGGTTTATAAAAAGTAAACCGATTCGATAATAATGCGTAAGCTTCAATAATTAGTTGTCGAAGTATTACATAGAAGTCCAGAAAATAAAATTGTTGCTTTTATATCTTCTGGCATTAGTTGGTCTATTGTGATGAATGCTGATTATATGGTATTTTTGCCTTCAAATAAATGCAGAGCTTCCAAGTTAAAAAATAATTTTGATTGCAAAAGGAAATGGCAGAAATGTAGATTGATGATGGTGGATCAATTATATGTTGGACAGGTTTGGTTGCTAAAGTTGTGGTTACAATGTTGGTGATAATACTAAAGCCTTTCTCACTTTTTATAGCTGGTCTAAGGGGAACTTCTATACTTATAAACACTTGGATTGAGATGTTAAGTGATGCTATATACTTCGGTATAAACTTGTTTTGGAGATTTGTGTTTTGGACTCTGTCTGTAGTAACTCTACCTGTCCGCGCCCTGCTTGCACTACGCAGGGAGAAACAGGTCGGTGCCGTCTTCATTCATTTGTATTTATGTCTCTTTTCATATGGTTGTCCGCTCCTTTACCACTTGCATTTTCAGTTGGATTTGTTTTGTTTACACGTAGTGTGAGTGTGTGACCAGACATTATGTTTACATGAGTGCTGTACGTCCTAGTTTATTGGATTGGGGAGGGTATTTTTTGTGAATATTAGTTACACCTTGCTTCTTAGTTCTTACCCTTTTTGACACCAAAAGGATTCTTGACATTTAGGATTCTCCGTCGTAACGCTTCACCTGGACATCTTTTGTTTACAAAGTACTAAGCATAGCCGAAATGTCACGGGTTTAGATTAACTGCGTGTTGTACATGCTTGGGATCAGTTGAATTACCAAATGGGCTGGATACCAGTGTATTGAAAAAATGTGGTCTTTAAACTTGGTGCGCGACCGGAAGCTTCTAATCATTCTGACCACATAAGGACGTAACTACATTATTTACACTGCCATTATAATAAAACGTATTCCTTGAAATAGTTCTAACGAAATAAAAGAATGTAATCCCTAATTCATCATGATCTTGCCTCCCTTAGATTCTCTAACCTATATAGTTCATTAGATGCTCAAACCTATTGTATTTGTTGCTGTTTGCTGCTACCCATTCCCCCAGCATGACAGGCACCATAAGTGATGAAATAGGTAGTAAGCCATGGTTGTTTCTTCACAAACTCACACGTAACTGCAAGTTTTGGTTGTTCTTTAAGAAGGAAACATCCTCTTCAGAAGAAAAGTTCAAACTTTGGTGGATAAACCGTAGATATAACAACACATGAGGATGAAGTCCATAGATAAAATCTAGCTTTAACATTTTTTAATACTCAAGCCTTGAACAATAGGATCGGCTTTGAAAAGTTTAAATGCAGATTGCTTTTTAAACAGACTATGCACATGCCACTCATACAATAAACGGTACCCATTTTGATATGCATTTCCATTTTGGAACTCACGTAGGTGTCAACAGCCAACCCTGAACTCGCTTCTCTTGTTAGGGTTCCGGCACCTATATATAATGTGGTTGCATAGAGGTCAAAGATATATGATTTTTAAGCTAACGCTTTCTCTGTTTACGAACATCGACACACTATATCTGCCGGGGTTATCCAAAAAAAACATTGACCTGGTAATAATTCGTTTCAACTTCCAGTTACCAATATACAGGGCATAGTCTTCACGAAGTTTGCATCAAACTTGCATATTATCGATGCTTTCTTCAATTTGTGGTATTGATGCTTCCTTCAATTTGTGGCTTTATTCACAGATCAAACGTGTACTAAATCTCGATACCGGGAGTTTCACATATAGTAATTGAAACATGAGTAACCTGCTCAGTTTATCTATCGAAATTTTTATAGTATAATTTTAACGTTGCTTCTTTAGTTTCCAGCTTTCATGCTTATATTTCTTCCTACTTAAGAACTTCCGCCTGCAAGGAACCCTCAAATATGAACTGTTCTCCATATAATTTTCTTCCGATTATTTATCAAATTAGAATACTCTGTGTAGCTGCATGAGCAACTCTGTGAACTACAAGATAGATTGGATTCACTTGCATGGGATAGGAAGGAACTTCAAGAACATTTACAAATAGCCCTCAAAGAACAAGAAACGTTAGAAACGGTATTAGGTGAACTTGAAGATGAACATGATGCAGCAATCCATAAGATTAAACTCTTGGAGGCTGAGGTATGGTTTCTGTGTTCAAATTCTGCTAACATGTGTCATTATGTAACTTGATGTTTTTGAGCAGTTACGAGGCCTCAAGGATGAAAACCTGCGGCTGAAGGAAGCTTATGGCAAATCACAATGGGATACTGATAGTCGTGTTGATGCGACCTATGACTGTGGGAAAAAGCGTAAGGATGGAATTTCACTATGGAAATTCAATCACTGTAATGGTGGCGTATCCCTCACCGACGTTCTGATGCACAAAGATACTCTGAAGGATGAAAATAAAGGTACATTTGATGCATGTGATTTTTTCAAAAATGATGGTACCTCTATGATGCATCGAGTTACACCTGGTGTCATTGAAAGAAGTGTATTGGATAATATTCATGGTGAAAGGATGGAAGTTGCTTTTTCACAAAGTTTATTTAGCACAGTTTTGTCACTTTTGGTTGGAATGACCATATGGGAGGCACAAGATCCTTGCATTCCATTAGTAACAGCTCTTTTTATGGTTGTTTGTATGTCATTAAAGAGTGTGGTGCAGCTCTTTACCACCATTAAGAACACACCGGCCTCTGATGCGGTAGCTCTCTTAAGTCTAAATTGTTTCCTCCTTGGCACTCTCGCGTACCCTACTCTACCCATAGTTGCCCGCTTATCGGCGCCTTTGTTCTCGAAGTCATTGGGCCGGGCATTGGGTGAGTTTCTTTTCTTATTCCCTTTGATTGATCATCTTTTATGCTTTTTTGGTGGTTTCAATCAAGTATATATCTATGTTTTTGCAGGATGGTTTTGGTTTTGATATCAAGTTTAACTGGACCATTTGACAGTACATGAGCAACCCGAGTTAAGTTTTATGTTGGGGAAAGAGACATTCTTCCCTTTTTGTGTTCTAACTGGTGTCGCTGCTAGCTTGTTGTGTTTGGTTGTTTACTATGTTGGGGAAAGAGACATTCTTCCCTTTTTGTGTAAGTGTTCTTGTATCGTGCTTTTTCTTATGTACAAGGATAGTATTGTACATAGCTAGGCAATTTTTTCGCTGTTGTTCAGAAGTATGAATGTAGGTGGGGATCTCATGAAACTTGAGTTTTGTAACTGAAATTCGGGAACCATTTCACAATTAGTCATGGTCATTCCCACATACGGACCATATATGTCTCATAGGTATACTTGTATAACACATGATGTAAGATGTGTATATCTCAACTTACCAAACGATAATGTCTAAAGGTTTTCTACTGAAGAAGCAAGTAACCACTTGTAGAGACGAAGCATGGATTTCACGATTCGACTAATGAAGGTATTGGGCACCTGGGGCTCCAAAATATGGACGATGGTATGACTTCGTATGACTTCTTTACATCGAGTGTTATCTAACTGTTATCCATAATGCTTGATTAGAAGTTATATCGGATGGTTCAGTAATAATAGGTGCAAAATCCAGTATGGTCTATAATGAAATGACCCTGAAGGCGATGTGGTTTATAGCTGGTGTTTATCAAATGTTATTGACTGAATCTGATATGAACTGATCTGTCGGTAAATTCTATCATAGCCTCATAGGAATAAGTATCCAACCAAGTGATATTTCCATAAAGCAAGTACGCAAGGAAAAGACACTAGCACAACATGAACACACTGGAAGCCCCCAACTTTGCTACAAATACGTGATATGGAATCTCTTAAAAAGATCTTTAGCCTACCGACAGTTGAAAAGCTCCGACGACTAAAATGTTCCGTGTTTGAGTTTATTGGGAATATATATGCAAATATGCAAATAAAATATTAAGAAAAATGATTAATCCTATTAACCAAATAATCTAAAAATCATTTTAATCACCACATGTAAAATTCCCCTTTTCCAGGTATTTGTCACTTTGTTTCAAACTGATTTTGGGCAGTGAAGCTTATAAAAACACTCAATCACTGTACACTGTTTCAGAACTGTGGCGGAGGTAAAGAAAAATAATAAGTGGATTACATATATCAAATGCTTATGATATTAAAATGATTTTTAGGTTATTTTTAAGAGGATTAATCATTTTTCAAATAACTAAAAGATGTATGTATGGCAAGTGTCGTTTAATTGGTCATGTTCAAGATAATCGGGTTATTTGGCTTAAATCATTTGTCTATTTTTATCAACTATTAAGTCACATTATATACCAAACTGGGTTTATGGTCACCGGATCCAAATCACCGGGTTTGGCCTAACCTGTCAACTTTAATAAAAAACTTACATAAAACTAGGTTTATGGTCACCAGATCCAAATCACCGGGTTCAGCCTAACCGGTCAACTTACATAAATTTCATGCAGTTTATTTAAATAGTCATCTATTTGAAGTTTTAACCATTCAGATACTTTCTTGATTATTTGGACTATGCTATTATGGTGACAGATAAATGGTATTTTTTTCGTCTCATTAGAAGTGTAATATTTTGAATTTATAAAATTTTTATTTTCAATTTTGACCTTATATAATTTTGTTGGTATAATATAATAATTGATGAAATTTATATAAATTGATTGAGTTTCAAATATAGTTTTATTGGTATAATTTTCATTAACTGTTAACAAATATATATATATACTAGGGTTTTTACCCGCACGATGTGCGGTTATTTAAAACAATCAATTTAATAAAGTTTTCATTGATATTCTTTATTTGGTAGATATATAAAAATAAAACAATATCATATGTAATTATATCTAATCACATGAATAATATCATCAATAGTAATACTTTTCATAATAAATAATTATAATAGTATTAATAACACGAAGAGATGTCCACCAGCTACCACTTTCTAGGAATAACTTGAGTTCGAATCTTGTCAGAGGCAGAATTAAATTTAAGTGGTTGACTTACCTTGACACTATCCTTGTTGGAGGTTACATGGGTACCAATTAAATGCATGGGATCAAACGGTTCTCATCAATCTACCATTTTTTTTAGTATTAATAACATTAAGCGGCCACATAAATCAAAAGATGATGCATTGAAAAAATAACAAAGATATACGGAGTATAAAAACTGCGAAAAAAAATAGAATGTGAAACTTGAACTCTATTAAATAACAAACTCTAGTTCACATCCATTTCACTCTCCCGCTGATAGCCTGACCAAAAGTTAATTGAACAACAAAAGTCAATAAATGTAAGACCCATGTCAACAACGATTAACAGGAAATTAACAAATCCTTAATGGTTTATGTATGTAACTAAAAAGAAAGAGACAATAATACATACCCTTGGAAATTATAGATAAATATACTTTACATTTTTTACTCATATCAATCATCGCATCTTAATCAACTATTGTTAAAGTATCAAACTAAAGATCTGAATATAAGGAACTCATAAACTTTGAAAAATCATTGTATTAAATATAAAAAAAAGTATAAATATAAATTAAACTACAAACCAATAAAACTAAAACATGTAAGAGAAACATATCATATATTCATATTGAATTGGAGATGGATCATATATATTGAGAGAAAACCAATCTAATAAAAACATTCATACGGTGATATGATATCATCAATAGGATTTAAAGTATAACGATATATTCTAAGTAATATAGAAAATTCTTAAAATGTGATATTTCAAGTAATATAGAAGAATTTTAAAATCTAACCTAAAAAAAGAGTCTTAAAGTAATATAAAAGATTTGTTTACAGTAATATACGTAACTTCTTATTCTTATTATAATGTAATGTATTAAATATCTAATATACTTTTAAAATCAAATATATATGGTTAATTTGGAAGGAAATAGTTTTATTTTATTTTGAATCTATAATAATAAATAAAAAATAATAAATGTTGACAAAAAATTGTAGAGATGCCACATAGGATAAAATCTTACATGGCAAATTTATAAAATAGGTTAGATTTTTTAGAGGCTTTAGAATCGTTCGGTTTCCTACTGTTTTAATAATTATATAGATATTTTGAAAACCTTTTTTTTGCGAGAACCTTTGAGAACTTTTCAAATCAAGCCCAACCGATGATTGTTCTTTACATGAAAATTGTTTTTTTGATTGTTTTATTAATAACTTATGTGTAATTTTGAAGTTTATAATTGTGTGCAACATGGATTATCATCCGTTATACAATTATGTGGAGATTTAGATTTTTGATCACATGTGCACGAATATTGCTATTGCTATGATCACATGTATGCAAGTCGATCACATGTAATCATAACAATATTCGTACACATGTGATCAAGAATCCAAATCTCCACATAATTGTATAACGGATGATAATCCATCCCTCCACACAATTATAAACTTCAAAATTACACATAAGTTATTCAGAAAACAATCAAAAAATAATTTTCATGTAAAGAATAATCATCGGTTGTGCTTGATTTGAAAAGTTCTCAAAGGTTCTCGCAAAAAAAGGTTCTTAAAATAACTTTTCAATATATATATATATATATATGAAGTCGAAGTTAAAAAACAAATATTTTAAATATTTAAAATGTGACACTATAAAACAGACTGTGTATGACTTTCAGACTATTTGAATTATCGTCATTAGATATTTTTTTTCAAAACTAAACACATTCATAATTCATGTGTAGGCTAGAGCCCGATAACGGAACTAGAATCGAACTATTAAACCAATTTGCTCTTCGAATTCCCAAGAAAGTGAAATCAAAATCAAAAGCTTTAGATGAAATCAACCTAATCTAAAAGCCCAAACAGTAAAAGGATTAAATAAGATATCCGATTAATTGGGACACGACTATGTGTTTGTATGTATGAAATGAGAGAAGGAAGCATAAGCTTTTCTCTAGTTAATGGAATAATGGGTAGTGACTAGTGCGTATTGCATGGTACAAATTCAGAGCCTCACATGGACATATCTGAGGTTCTCCTAATTCCTAATGAAAAATAAATCTATAATATAACTAAAAGAGAGGTTGGGGGTACACTTGGTACCCCTAATCTATCTCTTTGAGTCTAATCTTCTCTCCTTATTAATCTTCTAATTTTTTTAATATTCATCTAAATTAATTTACACTTTAACCCCAATCTAAAACAATTAATTTACACTTTTTACTTTCTCATCACCAATTTACACTTTAACCCAATTTAAAATAATTAACTTACACTTTTTGATTTTTCATTACCAATTTACACTTTAACCTAATTTATATTTAATTATACTTTTATATATATAGTTTACACTTTTAGAATATAAGAAACTGTAAATTTTTTATTTAACTAAAGTTGAAAAAAAAAGATTAACTGAAATCAATATTTATATAGAGTTAATTTTCGTATATTTCTTCGTTGGGCGGATAATTTTTAGAGTATTTTGACCGATGGAGTAGCTATTCAGCTAGCAAATTTTCAAGTTGATTTCGGTATATCTATTTAATATATTTGAAATCCAATTTTTTAGCTTTAATTAATATATTTTGAGACTACCCGTCCATTGGACGGGTCTGACCACTAGTAAATAATAAAAGGTGAAAAAATAATAACCTTTTATGGGCGTGAGGGTGTGAGATGCGTTTAATTCATTGATGCTTGATGTGTGTGTGTTTTTTTTTTGTTTTTTATTTTCTGGTTTTTTTACAATATATATATATATATATATAGGAGAGAGATCAAATAAGAAGGTGTGTTAAGGAGAGAAGGGAGATAAGGTTATATTAACTAATCAGAGTGTGACACGTCGTTTTTAAAAAAATATTGTGCGGCGACATTTTTGTAAATAAATCAAACTTTTGGTCAGTCTGGGTTCTGGGTCAGCTTGGGTGGTCAGCTTGGTTGGTCAGCCCAGGTTCTGGGTCAGCTTGGTTGGTCAGCTTGGTCAACCCCAAGCTAACCCAACCCAACCCCAACCTGACCCAACCTGACCGAGAACCCAAGCTGATTCAACCTGACACAGACCCGAAGCTGACCGAACGTGACCCAAGCTGACCCAAAACCCATAATCTACATTTGTGTAGATTATGTGTAAATTGTGTCAAGCTAACCCAACCCCAAGTTGACCCAACCAGACCAGACCCCAAGCTGACTCAACCTGACCCAACCTAACCCAGAACCCAAGCTGATGCAACCTGACACAGACCCGAAGCTGACCCAAGTGACCCAAGCTGACCCAAAACCCATAATCTACATTTGTGTAGATTATGTGTAAATTGTGCCAAGCTAACCCAACCCCAAGCTGATCCAACCTGACCAGACCCCAAACTGACCCAACCTGACCCAACCCAGAACCTAAGCCGGTGCGCGACCGGAAGCTTCTAATCATTCTGACCACATAAGGACGTAACTACATTATTTACACTGCCATTATAATAAAACGTATTCCTTGAAATAGTTCTAACGAAATAAAAGAATGTAATCCCTAATTCATCATGATCTTGCCTCCCTTAGATTCTCTAACCTATATACTTCGTTAGATGCTCAAACCTATTGTATTCGTTGCTGTTTGCTGCTACCCATTCCCCCAACATGACAGGCACCATAAGTGATGAAATAGGTAGTAAGCCATGGTTGTTTCTTCACAAACTCACACGTAACTGCAAGTTTTGGTTGTTCTTTAAGAAGGAAACATCCTCTTCAGAAGAAAAGTTCAAACTTTGGTGGATAAACCGTAGATATAACACATGAGGATGAAGTCCATAGATAAAATCTAGCTTTAACATGTATTAATACTCAAGCCTTGAACAATAGGATCGGCTTTGAAAGTTTAAATGCAGATTGCTTTTTAAACAGACTATGCACATGCCACTCATACAATAAACGGGCCTAGTTTTGTTTAAGGGCCCAAAAGTCTAATTATTTGTTTGCTAATATTAAATATCATATTATGATACCCAACAATTACAATGTGATATTGTGTTCCAGTTTAAAGTTGCTCATTATAAAAGGTATTTTGTTCTTTTATAAAACGAGAGAATACCTAAATGATATAAAAGAGGCCCTTATAAATAATGCAATGTAGGGCTTTTAAAATCCATAGGACGGCCCTGATCACCATGATACCGTACCATCATCGTCACCACCACTTATCCACTACCACCATTGTCGACGTGTCACGTGAACATCTATCTAGACTAGAGACAAGGAAAGTGTCGAAACATGCCTGGATCCAAATACATAAATGAATAAATGATAAGATGTGTATATATACACAGCTTAGCGATATGTAATGTTGATAGATTAATATGTTAATAGGTCAAAATTATACATCTCCATTTAATTTGTTTTCCCCAAGTCTAGGCTTTGGATAAAAGATAGAAAATGTGAAACGCAAAGTTTCCATAATTCCATAGACAATTTACATAACTTTTTGAAAAGATAAATCATATTCGAATCAAAAGTATCCCCACACATATCGAAAATAATATTGTGTAAAGTTAAATTATTTGTCCATTTTCTTTCTTTTGTGTGCCAAAATGTCAAAAAAGTTGTGTTGTAGACATTTGTGAGTTGTGAGTTGTGACTCATCAATATCTTTTTGAAACTAGAATAATCGGAAAGTTTCTTCCCCGAATTGCGATTGAATCAACTCAGAAAAATAGACACATCATTAACTACCACAATTGTATGCTTGTTACGATATGAGACCTTACGATTAAAAGGAACAATCTCAAATAGACCAAGATCCAATTTCCCCCCAAGGCGAACGAAGTGACGTGAGGCGAGCGTCTAGGGAGTTGAGTTTCACAAAATTCCCTTAGATTGCTTTCATAGCTTTCTTTATGGTATTTATTAAAGATATACCTATTTAGTGCAATTTTTTTAGAATTGCTAATTAGTTATGAGACCAGCAAATAGAACTCTAAAACAAATTACTCGTATAATGTTAAAATCGATACCATCTATAAATGTATCAATATTTATTAAAAAAATAAAAAATATTTCTACATTAGGGCGCAATCAGTGACCTGATTAAAGTCAAAGATATTTTAATAAACTCGTGGTATTAAGTTATAATAATGTAACAACGATTGTAAAAAGCTTAGACGGTAACAATAAATAAAAACTAACTTGCACTACATAATGTAAAGCTAACTTCCTACATCTTGAGGACTCTTCTGATGATATGGGTAAATGGAGTTATTGAAGTTTTTCTTTTCTTTTTGTAGCTTCATTTGGTTGTATCCTTATCTTGAAACTTAATTCAGATTGTATCAAATATATCCGAAGTCATAATTTGTGGCCTGGCCTTTGTTGAGGAGTTCTTTTTGTCGTGTTTTAGATAAATATAATCGGGTGTGAAATTTTTTTCAGCTATTTTGCAATTTTAGTAGTTAAAGTTCTCATGTAAAATCGAGTAAGTATAAAAAAAAATATCTCTATATTCTATAACTTTAGCCTTTAATAACTTGTTGGATGATCTTTGATATTATTTTAATAATAGTTGTTGTTCGAAAAAATAAAATAAAATTGAGATCAAAATGCATATCAGTTACTAAAGACATTTAGTTGGATTGGTTAAAGCATTCACGTGTAGTTTAAGTGATACCATATGTTGGATAACTGATAGGCTTCGGCTAAAGGTGTTCAGATTTTATGACTAGTGAGTTTTCGGATGGATGAGCTTACCTCGAAACTTGTTGTATTAGGGACCCTGTTTGTTTGATTTGTGCCAAGTGATACATACCATTAATCATTATACGCCGCTAATGCCTAATGTTATCTTAGTTAGTCTCTTTAAAATATCATATATTAGCATAAATTATACTCGTATTAATAAAATCCATAATTTAATTCCGTGGGCAGGACTAAATTCCAAATACCAACAAATTTGACTTGATTCCAGAATAGTCAAACTGAAACCCCGCTCGCCGACCTCCTGTGACGCATCCTCACACCCTTTTACATTTCTACCCTTTTTTCTCTTCCACAACCACCGCCTCAAACCAGGGGCTTATCGTCAATTCACACAAAAACGGAATCCCGTATTCTGGCACTATATACTCGTATTATATATTTCAACTACCACCCCAGTTGCCGCCCTCCAATAAATTCTCACATTACCTAAGCCACCTTCCACATGTCGCTATCTCATTGGCTTATTTTCTCTCTAAATAAACCACACTTTACGCCCCATTTTCCTTCACAAACACACACAGATAGGGTTTTTCCGTTCCTCCTCCGTAGGGGCATACCACTGTAAATATTTTTACGAGTTGTTTCTCATTCGCTTGGTGCAGGTCGGGACGGTATTGCCCTTATTTCATTACTAGTCCCGCCTTGCATCAACTGAATCAGAAACTACACGCACCACCTAAAAACGCCCCAGGGATTCTCGATTTCTTTGGATATATATATATATATATATATTTATAAGTTTAATTGCATCTATTATTTTGCTTATAATTATTTCCGGTTCGCAACGTAATTAATAGTGATTTGATGTTTATTTGTTTATATATTGTTTAATGATTTGTTATGGTCGTATGTTATATACGGAACTGGATATAGTTTTTCTTGTGTGTGTGCCTGATTTAGTTGAGAAATTGCTATTTTAAACAACGTTGTTGCCAAATGCGCATCTACAAACCTGAATCAGATATTTATTTATTTTTGCGATATATGCTTTAGCTGGCTAGTTAGTTAGTTGTACCTCTGAAGTTTGTTAAATTGACTTTCAACTTATAATCATAGGTTCTTATACTGAATTTTAAGCTGTTTATTACAGAAATATATGTGTTGGTACCTAGTAAGACACTACTACTGCTTCTAAGTTCCTGGCAGATAGAGCGGGTTGCAAATCAATCCGATTTCTTCAACTTAGGGCCTGTTTCTTTTTTTATTCGTTAAGTGCTGAGTGGATTAAGTGACTGAATAGATATATAGGGGTTGGGTATTGTAAAACAAGTATTAGAGTAAAACAAATAAGACAAGATTTAACCCTTAGATCATGGTTAAATTGATGCACGATGATTTTCATGATGCACAGTGATTTTCAGTGGGGAAACCTATTGTTATATTTGTTTTACTTTGATACTTTTTTTATTTTACCTAAAACCTAGATATATAAAAATATAGGTAATTGAAGGTTATTTTTGTTTATTAAGTCATAAAAGAAACATGAAATTCGACTAAATGATTAAGTTCTTAATTATTAACTTTATTAAGATAAAAAAAGTAACAGGGCCTTAGTGTACTTGGTCTTCAATTTTGCTACATCAGTCATTCTGTTTTTGGGCTGTATTCTTATTTATTATACTTTTAGTTTCCGACAAATTTTTTTATTAGATTTATTGCAGGAGGAATATTGATGTAGCTTTCATTGCTTCTTGATCAATCACGAATCTATTTGATATGTGATGACCAAGTGGCGATAGTAATTTTGTTTGTGTTAGAGGCCGGTTCAGCCAGAGGTATGTGGATTTTATGTCTTTTGCTGTGGAAAGTTTAATGGCTTTAGACTTTAGAAATTATGGCACTAGTCTTGATTGCACATAACCTATTATAAGTGATTGTGAACAGACCATTGGTGAAGCATCTTCATCTTGAAGGACTGGACCATTAGGAATGAGTGGGAATGGTAACAGTTTAATGGCTTTTTCTAAAGTTCGGTCCAAGTCCTGATTGATTGACGACTATAGGTAGCTAAATCATGACTTCATGAGAGTGTCTGGTCAGAAAAGAGTACCCATGCATATATATTGCTCCATCTTGGAAGCTATACAGATGATATCTTCTATTGTTTGAATGATTCCTCTGAGAAAAAAAAAAAACTTTGATTATCTGACGAATTGTCAATGTTTGATTCACTTCTTTAGTTCTTTATCCTACAGTTCTTTGTAGGTAACTAGGTATGTAGCTTCTCTCAATATACGCTAAATTCTGCAACAATCATATTCATACCATTTCTTGTCCGATATTTAATATTATCAATAGGTTTCTTTGGGGATGGTAAAATCTAATTAGAATTGAACTCTTATCATAATATGTTCAAATTATTTATAATGTGTCATTTTGCTATCCAAGCCGTCAATACTTTGGTTTACAGCTCAACTGGTACCCTAGGCTCAGAAAATGAGACCACTAGAGTTACTTTGGGTGGATATTAGATCTTAGGTTGAAACCTGGCTTCAGCGTGCCCCCCCTGAGACAGGGGAGTTGACGGAGCCATCCCCTGGGCAGAAAAATGGCTGGTGTGAAAGGCACCCGTGGACCGTGGTCCAAGGTGTTCCGGGACACCTCTACCTTTTGGGTGGGATACTTTGTCTTGTTACTGTCATATGGGTATTGGAGGACATCCGTCTCATCAAATGTGGATGTGGTTGAACTTCTTAATCATCAAGTAGTTATCAATTGTTGTGGAAGTCGAGTCTGTTCAACGGAGTGACTATCTAGTCAATTACTTGGAAAATGTGGACAAAAACATCATAAGAGCCATCGTAGTTCTCTTTTGAAACGTAAATCCTTAATGGAACAAAGGATGTATCCGTTGTTAGAGCATTGAGTGTGGTATATACGACCTATTAGATGACCACGGACATCACATTATTTTTTCATCCCACAACATGCATACCACTTTAAGCTATGTTGTGATATATCATCACCCTGAACAATCATGACCCACGACCCACATGCATACCACTTTAAGCCATGTTGTGATACATCACCACCTCGAACATCATCATGCCGGTAGACATTAGATATGCAGAGTGACACCGAACACCACGCTGTTTGTTTTAAGTCTTGAGTTTAGAACTACGTGATTCAAAAACTTGATTGTTGGGGGTGCTTCATTGTGGCTTTTGGTGGGCAATCACAGGTGGTGTGGAGAATGGGGATATTACTCCCGTTTTCAATATCAGTCATCTTCTAAATTAGATGAAGTATCCTCTAAAGTAAATTGCTCAATAATATCTGTAAAAGTTTATTGAATTTGGTAACACAATCTCGTCATTAAGTAACACTACAAGATATAAAATAAAAAGAACACACCAAACTATAATATTATGCATATAAATCAGCAACTGCAAATGAACTTCAGACTGCCTCTTTCGCAGGTATAAATCACACTACAAATTTTTTTAAAATCGACAAATAGACGGGAAAATAACAAAATCATACTAGCCAAAAGGGAATACAGGCAAATGCTTATCATCAAAACCTATACATAAATTCTTACTGAAAAATTTGTTCATATCGAGGAATTACTTGTCACCAACAACAGAAACCAAGCCCCCATCATTAGCCTCTTGTTCATCCAAATACAAATCATCAGTGCTCCTGATTCCGGCATGAACCACCACCAAACCACCCCCGATACCTATAGCCACCAATAGAATCACTCCCACATCCGTACAAGCCAACGCAAAGATTGTCAACAAACTCAAAGCCATCAACACAACACGGTCGTCAAACACATGGTTAAATATCACAACAGGACTACGTGGATCGCGAAAGAAGTAAAGGAAAAACCAACCAATGAATACAACCAAAAACGTGATCATCGACACTGGCTGATATATGAGACTGAGGAAAAGTATGAGAAGAATCACCATTGCATAATTCACACGAAAATAGTTAAGGTTTCTCTTGATTCTACGTGTGGCATCGTCATAGCTTAATGGCCTTGTCACAGCTGTGTAATCCAAAAACTCTCTCCATGGACGACGCCTAGCGATAAAATTCTCCGTGTGGAACCTTGCCCGAGCGATCAATGTGTTAGGAGTCGTAGGCAGGGGCATATCAACTGTGGCACTGCTGCTGGTGATGGTGGTGCTGATGGGCAGTGTGCCATAACCGGTGGCCGAATGCTTGGACATTTTTTGATCAGTGACAAAGGGATAAACAACGGATTGTGGATTTGAATCCTGTTTTTCGGTTTCTTTAAGGAGGACCAAGATCTAGACAAAAGCGATGTAACAAAAAGTTAGCTTTGAAAACATGTAATCATTGCATTGCAAAGACACCCAATTGTTAAGCATTGATTATACATTCCATAAAATTATACGTTTTCAATCTATCAAAAAATGGTACTATAAAAATTTCAAAGTTTGAGTAACTATTTTTAAGTATAAATTTGGAAATGATGGTTGAATCTGTCAATACTTTTGACGAAAAAGTTGGTGTCATCAACCAACAAATGTCAGGCTGTATTTTAATTCAATTCAAATTCAACATAAATACAAGTATATTCATTTATAGTAAATGAAATGTTTTATAAGAAATATTGTTCACCCCTTTAATATAACTTTTTTAAGCTAGTTATATGTCAAAAACTGTTCACCCAAAATCGCTATTGGTAGTGTTCATTTTTATTAGTGCATTTTGTCGTATTTCTCTGGAATTAAAGTTGGGGCTGTGAAAAGTAGGGGTGTTCGTGGTTCGGTTTGGTCCGGTTTTGACTAAATCTCAAACCAAACCAAAATTCGCGGTTTCAACTTATTTCAAACCAAACCGGACCAGGTGTGTTGTCAAACCGGGCCAAACCAAACCATGTAAGCCGGTCCGGTTTGACCGGTTCAACGGTTTCGTAATTTCTTTTTTTTCATTTTTATCCCCAAATAATTTTATGCATATATATTCCGTATATATATTTTTTTTCTTTTATTACTCAAATAAATATCACGAACACTATGATCGTAATATTATTAATAAAAACACTAATAAAGTTACAATTATATTATGTTTTATACTTACAAAATATGAAATATTAAAGGTGATGAAGGACTCGAGTCTTATAATTTTGATCTTTGAGTGAAAAATAGTTAAGTAATGAAGATGAAAAAAATAAAAGGATAAACTAAAAATAAGAAAGAATGAAAGAAAAACTATATTTATATAATATAAATAAATGTTTATTAGTTAATCTTATAATTGTCTACCAAAAATTTTTTTTATAATATATCTGAACTAAAATACCTGATAATATATTGCACATAATACTAAAATATGTAAGTAGAATATCTTCGGTAAAAGTTGATAAATATGTGAAGTATATATATTATATATATACATATATATCTTTTGATCCGGTCCGGTTTTTACGGTTTACGTTTTGCTCAAACCGTAACCGGACCAAGGAACCCGGTTTTTCAAAAATTAAAACGTCAGACCAGGCTTTAACAATTCAATCCGACCAAACCAATTTAAGTACCCCGGTTTAATCCGATTTTGACGGTTTGACGGTTTTATGAACACCCTAGTGAAAAGCAATACATTGAGTACTAAGTTTTTAAAAAAAAGGTTAGTAACTTTTTTACTCCGTACTACAGCGCCGTATATTTTATTTACATTGAACGGAAAATTGGGCGGTCGTTGAATCCCTGTGTCACCACCCATCATTCCCCGCCCTGCAAAACCAACCCAAATTCAAAAGGCTTGGATTTTTTCATTTCTCTCAGGTTTGATCAAATCAATTCCCATTATCAAAATCAGGTATGCTAATCTCATAGTTCTATATATACAGTCGTACCCTGTTCAAAGAAAGGTACAAAGACTGCTTCTTTTTAACTCTGTTATATGATTAAAAACTCTAAACCCTAAATCTAAAACAATGAATCGAATTCCAATTAATCAAACCATTCTCAAATCCGTTTCAAAACCCTTTCAAAACCCTAATCTTTCACCCCTTCAAACTTCACCTGATTCTTTAATAAACCCACTTTACAATTTACTCCCAGACACCCAAAACCCTAACAAGATTGTTGATATAATATGCACTAATTTACAACAAAGAAAAAGCACATTTCTTGATAAAGATATGATCCCTCATTTGGGCCCCCAACAAATTTCAAGGGTTCTTCTTAGATGTCAGTCTGATTCATTTTCGGCGTTTTCGTTTTTCAATTGGGTTAAAAAGGATTTAGCTTTAGTCCCATCTGTCCAAGATTATTGTATAATGTTGCATATATTAGCTTGGTCTCGTAACTTTTCGCATACTATGACGCTTTTATCCGAGTTAATCGAGGTTAATGTTGATAACGAAGGAAAAGTAAGTATTTTTGAGAATTTGGTATTGTGTAGTAAAGATTGTAGTTGGGATCCAGTTGTGTTTGATTTGCTTCTTAAGGCGTATTTGAAAGCGGGTTTGGTTCGGGATGGTTTTGTTATGTTTAGGAAGATGGTTAAGCATGGGTTTGTTCCGAAAGTTGTTTCGGTTAACTTTCTTTTAGATGGGCTTTTGAAGTTGAATCGGATAGATGAATGCTGGGGGGTTTATGAAGAGATGGAGATAATTGGGGTACGTTGTAATACGTTTACTTTTAATATATTAACTCATGTTATATGCAAGAGTGAGGATGCTGATAAGGTGAATGAGTTTTTAGAGAAAATGGAAGAAGAAGGATTTCATCCGGATATAGTCACGTATAACACATTGATAGATTGCTATGTGAGGAACAGACGGCTAAAAGATGCACTTTATCTTTATAATATAATGTATATAAGACGTGTTATGCCGGATTTGATTACTCATACGTGTTTGATAAACGGGCTTTGTAAAGAAGGTAACGTAAGGGAAGCTCATAAATTATTTCACCGTATGGTTCAAATTGGGTTGAACCCAGATGTGTTTGCTTACAATACTCTTATATGTGGTTATGTTAACCAGGGCATGATGCAAGAAGCACGTACTTTGCTTCTTGAAATGATCAAGGAAGGAATGCATCCTAATGAGTTTACTTGTTTAGTACTCGTAGATGGATATAGAACGAAAAACGTTTTAATTTCAGCTGTGAATCTTATTGTAGAGCTGCAAAGATTTGGAGTATCGGTTTCTAAAGATCTTCAAATCAATCTAGTTGTGGATTTATGCCGAGTAGATAAACCATTTGCAGCCAAGAGTCTGTGGGAACGCATTGTGCAAGATGGGGAAGAAACACGTAAATTGGAAATCTACAATGCAATGATTGTTTCGTTTTGTAAACTGAATTGTGTAGATGAGGCTATACAGCTGAAAGATGAAATGTTCTTCAAAAGTATAAACCCGGATGTGGTCACCTACAGAGAAATCATAGGGTGTTTGTGTAGACTAAATAGAACCATTGAGGGTGAAGCCTTCATGAGGGATATGACGGAATTTGATGCTCACCCTGATACGATAATTTGCAGATCTTTGGTATATGGGCACTGTAAAGAGAAGAATTTTGATCAAGCCAAGTCATTATTAAGCTTCTTAGCTGAAAAGTTTCAAATATGTGACAATGAATGCTATAACGAGGTCTTTAAATTGGTCTGTGAGAAAGGTGATATTGCTAAGTCAATGGAATTTCAGAGCAGAATGCAGAAGATCGGATTCACTCCGAATAGTCTGAGTTTTAAGTACGCAATTGATGGATTGTCTAGAACAACAGCTTGTGGTATGTTGTATACATCTTTGAGAACGTAGCTCTTGTATCATGTTCTTTTTTCTTTCTTTCAAACTGGCTGAGAATCATTTAAAATCATTGGCAGGGTCTGCGGTTACTTATTCTGATATAGACAACCAAGCAAAGCATGTTTTATAACATTATCATATTATTTGTCAAAAAGAAGTTCCTTTGCCTAAGCTGTTGAATTACACCTGTGTCTGTTTAATGAGTGGCAGAATCAAGCTCAGCGTTTTGCTCTTCTTGCTGATGTCTCCTGAAAAGGTCAGTCATTTTCATACATCTATTGACACCACTGATTGCCTATTTAAGGGATTCGTCTCTCTTGATTATATGTTATTGTATGTTTTATCCATCTTGCCATATCTTCTCTAGTGGCATGCGTTTTGGTCTCCTGACCGAAGCCCATGTATCCAATCCAATGACTAACATAGAGCTGTAGCCTGTTGGCCATTCCTTTGTTCTTAATTTGTAGTTATGGTTCATGGTAGAAGTGGAAAATGGGAGGCTCGAGAGGATTGGGTAATGGGTTAAAATGGTTGATCGTGTCTTGATTCTGTTTTGTTTTCTTTCTAGAAATTAGTGTGTCCAGCATGATCGCAGAAGTTATATTATTTTAATAATAGCCTACTTTTTCCAGAAAATGATAGCGGTTTTATACAATGAAATTATAAAAACACACTTTGGCTACATTTGACCCGTTCAACCCGTTTAACGTGTTTCCTTTTAAGCATTTTCTACACTTAGTTACATGTTGGAGATTAAACATAACCTGAATCAATCTATTAAAGGTATATGTGTTGAAGTTGCCGCCTTTAGTTCATAGAAAAGGCGCTAATTACTTGGACCAGAAAAAAAGGCTTAGGATCAAGAGGGCGACAAACCATAAAGTTACTCTAAACTTTAGAGAAATTGTAATTTGTAAGCTAGACCTCAAGATTTTATAGACCACTTTTGAAGACAATATCCATTAGAGTAACTCTTTCTTTGTCACACAGAATAACATGTACACGAGCACATATTTATCAGAATTTATTTACATATATGGGATTATCATTTACACATATCTACTTATGTAGGATGTAGGATTTATTTCTCTGTAACTTAATCGTCATTTCTGCTCATTACCCTTTTGTGATTATCTTCTTAACAGGAGTTTGTTTCCAGTAAATACGACCCCCATTGATTTCCTTTCCTTCTTTTGGCATATAAACTGCATTCCTTGGGGTTGTCTTTTTTGAAGCAGGGGGCCATTGTCCACAAGTGACTGCCATGTCTTTGAGATTCTTGAGGCCTTCAAGGGTTTCTATTATTGCAGGCATTTTTGGTCTGTCTTTAGGGTTCGGGCTCACACAGTACAATGCTAAAAGGGCCATCTCTTTGGCCCCCTTAACGGAATATTGACCAGCCAACCTAGGGTCAATTATTCCACGAACTCTTCGGCTACTACTCAGGTATGGCTTAGCCCAATCCACTAGATTTTGCTCCTTTTTCGGTCTCTTTTTATCCATTGCTCTTCTTCCAGTCAATATTTCTAGCAATACCACTCCAAAGCTATAGATATCACTCTTTGTGGTCAAGTGTCCTACAAATAACATATCATTATCAATTTATAAGCAATAGACATTGTATCTGTCTATAATTGTATTTCCTTGTAAATTTTGAGTTTAAATACATAGGTGCAATTGGTAAAGAATCAGTGATATATCAAAGTTTACCAGTGTTGACATATTCAGGGGCAGCATATCCATATGTTCCCATGACTCTAGTTGTCACATGAGTGTTTGATCCTTCTGGACCCATTGTTGCCAGACCAAAATCAGATAACTTTGCATTAAAGTCCTGCCAATAGTTAATGGACCAGATAATCAACAATTATACATCTAGTTTAGCAATTTGATTGGATCGAAAGGGCTTTAAATCATACGGAATCAAGTAAGATGTTCGATGTTTTGAAGTCACGATATATAACAGCGCTTTCAGCACCATGCAAGAACGCAAGACCTTTGGCTGCACCTATTGCAATCTTTATCCTGATCCCCCATGGCAGACAAACTGAAATTCCTGCAAATGTGACAATGCTTTTCTTAGCTTACAATTAGATTTTATCTAGATATAACCACAGCAAGGAATGAAAACTTACTTTTGAACAAATGGTTCTCCAAGCTCCCACGAGGCATGAATTCGTACACGAGAACTCTCTCTTCTTCCTCACAACAATATCCAAGCAGTCTTACCAAATTTGGGTGCCTAAGTTGACCGAGAAATATCACCTCTGACTATAATCACACAATTGTCAATCAGTCACAGTTGTATGTTAAGGTTTCTTAAAATACAATTATTAATTATATTAAATGTAGACTTCGTTTCTTGAAAGATTAAGCAAGTTGTAATCATGCCATGTGATCAAACAAAACATTTAAGGAAATAATTTTCATTAAGGAACAAATCGGAAGGTTTGAATTATAGAGATAGTAAGTAATATAGACAGAGCTTACAAGCCACTCGCGGTGACCTTGCAATCCTTCGATATCAAGAAGCTTAACAGCAATCGGTTGAGCCTTCAATCCAGGCCTCATGTTCTCGTCCACATAACCTTTGTGAACCTTACCGAAGCCACCTTCCCCCAGCAAGAAATTACTGCAGAAGTTATGAGTTATGGCTCTCAACTCACTCATTTTAAAGTCGCACAAGTCGGGCCCAAAAGTTTGTGCTATGTCTTCACTAATACGTAAGGAAGATGACCTGCTAAGGTCTGAGAAAGACATGCGCCTGAAAGATGGTGATGGTGCCACGTTCTTGGAGAACTCGGATTTAGAGGGTCTGCAACGGCTAAAGTTGCAAAAAACCTTGTCGTTGGCGGTACAACAGTAAGGTTTCCAACGTTTTGGTGTATCTTTCATGATTATTGATGGAAATGATTAGTGAGATGGTGATCAGTGGATGAGTATAAGTATTAACCATCTGGGGTTATCTTGATACAAATCTTGAAGGATAATAAGGTTAGAGAAAAGGCAACTGCCCTTCAACCACTCTACTAGAATGAGGTACTTTGTTGCAATCTTTACCAAGATGATATTGTTTATGCTTTTAATTTTGTCATTTTGGTCTTGTCTTCATGCCACAGGGGTCTATATGTTGGAAAACTTATGGAGAAAACCCTCTTTGCTAGCCAATAATATTCTATACCCTAAGTTGAATTTGTTTGTTTTATATACAAGCAGTAATAATGTGTATACTTTAAATATAGGTAAAAAAAATGTCACCTTGAGGTGGTGGAGCTCAACAATGGATTTTAATTTTTGCATTTTCTTAACTTCACCTTTAATCTTGATTTAGAAATAGGCGTACTTAGTTAAGCTTTCCATCAATAGAACCCTAAGATTACTAAAAACGACCTTTCCTAAACATTTACAACACAATACACATTCCCTCAAACTCTAGTACTATTACGTAACGAGTGATAAGGATTTCGCTCTATCTTTCCTCATCTTCACTTTCAATATTATCAAGTGTCTTGATTTCACTTTTTAAGCATACAATTTTAGTCACATGTATCAAGTAAACCAAATAGCACTCTGTTACTTTTCAATTAACGTAATCCGTTGAAAAGTGTAAGAGATACGCGGAGTGATTGGTAGCAATTCAATTAACTAAATTAAGTGATTTGGGTTGCTACTTGCAATTAATATAGTTTTATATGGGTTGTTGGATACCAAATGCATTTGAGCATCTACACAACCACCATGGATGTTTTTTAGCACATTTTTCAAACTTGTGGGGAGCGTTTGGAATAAAAAATTTTACAAACAAAGAATTGTTTCTTGCACGAATTGTCCTAAAATATATTCAACCTATCATTTTTGGCTATGATTGAGGCCATCATTCATACCATTGGTTAAGTATCCAATGCCATAATTGTGTAAATATCCTAAGAGCGATCAGTTTTGTGAGTTTTAATTAGCCATCACTAGCAAATATATCATGTGGAAAAAAGAGAAAATGCTTGGTACGATGAACATGTTACTACATATGCAGTGGTTCGTGGTTGATTCATGGTTGAACATGATCCATAGCACACGTTCTTAGCATTAGCCTTATATTCATACAAGTTTACTAATAGTTAATTTTTGACGACCTTTAACAATACTTAAAAGAGGTTTTTGCAATCTTAAAAAACTTCATTCTATGGTAATTTCGACCATTGCAAAATCATTATTTAATAAGATTTTTTAAAAGATTATAATCAACTCAACTAACTTGTATGTATAATATTTTCAAGACTCAAAACACTAACATAGGAACATGTAATGCGAATTACCCCTCCCTTCCATATAGTACCTGATACATGTGTTTATATATTCGTAATTGTATCAACACTACTTGTAGATAATCCTGCCAAATTATCAAGGCATAAATTTCCTTCTTATACAGTTTAGATAGTTATGACACATGAATTATGATACTCTTTACAAGGTCAAATTGGTAATTTGAGACTTCTTTTGGGATTGTCCATGTATAGCTCCTCATGCTGTAGTTTTGATATTTGATCTTTATCTATCTATAATCAACTTAAAATGTTATGAATCTTCTAAATTTAATTAATATTTTTAAGAAAATAGTAAATATTGCCCCCAAATTTATATTTAAGAGGTTATTTATGCATTATCATTTTATAGATTAAATATAGCCATCTTTTAATTATATAAATTATATTCTAAAATTCCAAAGTTTTACGTATAGCTTTTTAAAAATAGCTTAAACAAAATTATTGTATATCATTTCCTTATTTTCAATTCTATTGATTTATCTGTTCCATTATTTACTTTTGACTTATTATCAAAATCGACTTTTTCCTTGCTTGAAAAACTCAGAGAACACAAATCCTTTCTTATAAATGTCGGGCATCAAGCCTCCCACGTAACAATTGGTATTGCGAAATGATATTTCCTCCTAATTAATCTTTTTAAATATCATCTTAACTATAAGATTATGATATTTGTCAAATTAATTGGTGAGATTAAAAAAAAAAGAGTTAGTAGAATTCACATGTCTGATAATGTTTGATATATTTTCAGGAAAATCTTTAAAAGGATTAATCATTTATGTTGATTTTTTGACCATAGTTAATGTAATGTACATTTTAATATCTAGTGATAAATTGGTCATATAATTAGTTTTATCTAATAAGTATTTTGTATGAAAACTTAACTTCTAAAGAAAATAAGTAATTTAATTATATCTTAATTAAAGTTATATTTGTATGTACAAACTATATTATATTATATTAAGTTATATTTGTATGTACAAACTATATTATTAAGTTATCAGAAAATATACTTTTCAAATAAAAAAATTATCAGAAAATATAGCAAATGATGTATGCATGGACCCACTATAATCCTTGTGTATTGAATTACAATATGAAAAGAACAAGAAGTACAAGGTGATGACGAATATAATACATACAACTTTATGTTTAAATAAAGATAAAGATTTTCTTTTTTTTTTTGGTTTGTAAAAAATGATTTTTATGTAAACCGTTGCCCTCTTGGCATAACATATTCTGGTACATAAACTAGTTGAGTGCTGATATATCATATATTTAGAGATCATATAAAAAAAACTCAGTTGTTTTGTTCATAAACTAGTTGAGTGTTGATGGGGAAATGATTCAAAGTTTGGTTGTTCATAAACTAGTTGAGTGTTGATGGGGGAAATGATTCAAAGTTTGGTCGACCTGTTTTATGGATTATAATGTCGGTCCTTATAGAGCATCGGACCTGCGTCTTGGCCCCGTCCGACGCACCAGAAGCACCAGACGCTAAAAGCACCGTCTGCGTCTTGGTGCTTACTTCCGTTTTTGGACGCACGTTGGCACACATGTGTGGCCCGAATGAATGTAAAGGTTATTTAAATAGTGTTAGAAGTGGGGTTAAAAGTCGGGGTTATAAGGAGGGATGTGTCTTGGTGTGTCTAAAATAGATGAATAGTGTTAGAAGTTGGTAGAATTAGTATCCTATAAGGAGAAGCCTAAGTAAAGCATAAAATAATGGAGAAAGGATGAAAATGTAGATAATGTCATGACACAGACACAAATAAATTGATAAATTCTCTTGGTTGATGATTTGGTGTGAGGTCATTAATTAAGGGGTCAAAATAACATTTTTTATATTATTTTTACGGGTTACAGACTTACAGTATTATGTTTTTAGTTTCTGTTTTATAAATATTTGTCCAACATTCTAATCATTAAATCATATAAGAACTTCAATCACTCCTATTTATTTAATGATTTAGGATTAGCTAATACTTGCTTTGTTTTTAAAATTTGAATAGTCAGAACCTGTTTGTTCTACTTGTTGGCCTTACATTTTTTGGGTAGGATGTCATTAATTAAGAAACCACACAGGGAATAAAACCTCCTATTGATCCGTCATATGGTACACTGATTAATAAGAGTAAATATTGCCTGGACTCCTGCTCCGTACTGGTCATTAAGGTTTTGCCACAATGATTAGTAGTTTAATACCTTGCTTATTGTTCGTTGTTTTTCAGATTAGTAATCAATATAAGTCAACAGTCTCAAATCCGAGCTTAGATTTATTTGTGGTTCTTTTTCAAGTGTACTTTTATGTGTTATGTTACGTGAGTAGAATAAGAAGACCCAATGACAATGTTAGCGTTTCTAACGAATATACAGAATTATCATTATTCTCGTTGAAAATTTATTTAAAATCTAACAACTATTATATGTGTCATATATCGATGGTCCAGTCCAATCGGCTTTCAGTCAGTTTGATGATTTACGTACGACACCTCTAGATCTTCATATAACCCCATGTGTTGACAAGCACGAAGTTTTTTTCTTTTTATAAGTTTCAACGTACCGACAATTATATATAGTGTTTTAGTACTTAATAACATCAATGTAATTCGAGAACAACGATACATGTAAAACCATGTTTCATTGCTAAATAATTAAGGTCGAGTTAAAATAAATAATGATTACATCTCTCCTTGATTGTCAAGTACTCAAGTCGGCACATGACTCGTAATGTAGCCGACAAATTGTTTTTAAATCAAGCAATGACAAATGCTCTTTGACTATATGAAAATCATGAAATGTTGATTATTTAGTTAACTATATTTATAAAAAAAAGTTGTTTGAAAACTTTGCACATCATTACCATTTAAAAGCTTTTAAACCAAATACTTTATCCAAAATGAAATGTATCAGAAAGAAATATTAATATATTAATTATTACAGATATACGAGTAATATAGCATACTTTTACCAATTATAGATTTTCAACATTTTTTTTTACTCGTTGTAACATTTTTTTTTTTTGAACGACATTCTACTTCTACTGGTAAATTACACGTATGTCTGAAAATCAGGACTCTCGAAAAACCCCTATTAATCCACCCTCACAAATATGAGAAGTGGTACTCGAACCCAGGTAAATCCTTCCAAAGTCAAAAACCTTAACAATGAGCCACCAACCTCATTGGCTTACTCATTGTAACGTTAACTTGAAATAATAAAAGATTGAATCCTATTCACAGATTATGTCTACTTTGTCTGATTTTTCTGAAATTTTCTTTAATCTAATCTAATTTAATTGTTTTAAAAACAGTATCCAATGTAGTATGTTTATTAAACTGCAAAATAAATCAAACAATATTCTTTTTATAAAATATAAATATGGGAGAAGTTATTTGGAGTCGTTGGTTGGAGGTTGATGTCATGCATGATGAAGATTGAGTTTCCCGTGTATGTTTTTTCCCTTTGGATGATATACACGTACTATCATCATCATCATACAATATATATATATATATCGTTGTACAAATTTTTATGCCTATATAAGCATACCCTTAAAAGTTACTGTAAAAAGCATTGCTTTTTTGAGATAATGGATTGGATTAGGTAACTATACTTAATAACATTTGGGTCACAATTTTTTTCTTTTTACAACCCAAGTCAGTTTGACCCGCATAACCTTTCTGTTAAATTACTTCTGAAATCGATTGGAACATTTTAGTTTCATGGAACTTCACCAAAATAACTATAATTCGAAAAGAATAGTCTTTTTTTTTTCTTTTTTTTTTTTTTTTTTTTTGTTAATTTTTTTAAAATTACTTATTGGCCACTGCTTATCAGAAGAATTTCAGTCCGTCAATAAGTTATAAGTTATAACACGGATCTTTCAAATGCTTTCAAATTGGACAAACAAAAGTGAGTTTGCGACTTTGCATGAACAAGTAATTAGCATGTTTCAATGTAAAATTCACAGAGTAGTCGTTCTTCTAACCAATGAAAATGAACTCTCCCAGTCTCCCGTCTCCACAATCCACATTCAACCAAGAGCCCATATTGTGTGTAAACAAATAATAAGCCCAAACATATGGCCCAAAGCTTACAAGAAGTTCTTTTTGTTTATTTTCAAATTCAATGTTTATCTTTTGAGGATATTTTACCATATTGTATATATATAATATCATTAATGCGGACGCCTATGAACAGTGCCACGCGCCACATGGCGTTGTTCTATTGGTCTCGCCTGTATTCCGCGTTTTTTCCAAATTTTGTCATATCGGATTCTGTTAAGGTTATTTTTTGTTCGGTTTTTCTTGGTTTCCTACATAGTTTTTTTTGCTTTTGTGTTTTCTTTCTATTGGTCCACCTATACCCCGCGTTTTTTCGGATTTTGCTATATCGGATCCCGTTAAGGTTATTTTGCTTTCGGCTTTTGTTGGTTTATTACATAGTTTTTTTGCTTTTGTGTTTTCTTTCTATTGGTTCATCGTATACCCCCCATTACTATTTAGATTTTGCCATTTTGGATCCCATTAGGGGTTTTTTCTTGGTGTTCATCATAGTTTTTTGGCTTTTGTGTTCTGAATTAATATATTGAAAACTTTTACACAATATTTAATTTTTCCTTTGTTAAATCTATTTTCGTTAAGGTTATTTATCTTTTGGTTTCTCTTGGTTTTTTGATAACTTTTTTTTGCTTTTTTGAGTTTTTCCTTTTTTTTTTTTTTGCATGGTTATCAATAGTCACCATGCTTATTAAATCTTGACACGTCGCATCGGTAATAAAGTGACACATCGCACGTTTCCTATAGTTTGGATTTTGCCACATTGCATCCTGTTCGGATTCTGTCACGTATTTTTCTTTTTTAGTTTTGTTTTTCCTTTTCGGATTTTTTATTACGGGTTACTTCTTTTGTTTTTTTCACACTTTTTAATTGTCATTCAACCTTATTGTGATACACCCCGTACTACTACTTGCATTTTGCTATATCGCATCTACCTGATATATGAATTATTATATTAATATTTTTGTCATATCACATCCCGTTCAGGTTTCTACTACGGGTTACGTTTTGTTTTCTTGCATACTTTTAAACAAACATATCAATGACAAAATTATTTCTATTAAACTGTCGAAAATTCACGGCATATATACTAAAACAACGAACCGTTTCAACAAATGAATTGAGACCCCGCAACGCGACATTACATTACATTGTAATCTCATTAATGACAATGTCTATGAACAGTTACGTGCCACGTGGTGCTGTTCTGTTGGTCCACCTGTACCTCGCGTTTTTTCCCAGATTTTGCCATATCGGATTCTGTTAAGGTTATTTTTCGTTCCGTTTTTCTTGGTTTCCTACATAGTTTTTTTTGCTTTTGTGTTTTCTTTCTATTGGTCTACCTATACCCCGCGTTTTTTCAGATTTTGCCATATCGGATCCCGTTAAGGTTATTTTTCTTTCGGTTTTTGTTGGTTTATTACATAGTTTTTTTGCTTTTGTGTTTTCTTTCTATTGGTTCATCGTATACCTCACATCACTATTTAGATTTTGCCATTTTGGATCCCTTTTGGGGTTTCTTCTTGGTGTTCATCATAGTTTCTTGACTTTTGTGTTATGAATTATTATATTGGAAACTTTTACTCAATATTTTTTCCCCTTTGTTATTTCTATTTTCGTTAAAGTTATTTATCTTTCGGTTTTTCTTGGTTTTTTGATATCTTTTTTTCTCCTTATATGATCTCTTTTATTGGTTTATCAAATACCCCGCATCACTATTTAGATTCTGATATTACGGATCCCATTTGGAGTTTTTTCTTTCGGTTTTTTTTTTGCATGGTTATCAATAGTAATCATGCTTATTAAAACTTGACATGTGGCATCAGTTATAAAGTAACACATCATTTGGATTTTGTAACATTGCATCCTGTTAGGATTTGTCACGTCTTTTTTTTTTATATTTTTTTAGTTTTGTTTTTTCTTTTCAGATTTTTTTATTACGGGCTACTTCTTTTGTTTTTTTCACACTTTTTATTTGTCATTCAACCTTATTGTGATACACCCCGTACCACTACTTGCATTTTGCTATATTGCATCCGTTTAAATTCTGAATTAATATATTGATATTTTTGTCATATCTCATCCCATTCAGGTTTCTACTACGGGTTACGTTTTGGTTTCTTGCATACTTTTAAACAAACATATTAATGACAAAATTAAGCAGTCAAAAATTCACAACATATATACTAAAATAACGAACCGTTTCAACAAGGAATTGAGACCCCGCAACGCGGGGTCCAAAATTTTCTAGTCAACATGAACAGATGATTTCTTAAAAATAATAATGATAAATAAACTTAAAAAGTAGGTCTACAAATACATATAAATTACACATTTTTTTCTTTTTAAATCTTTATCAATGATTTTACACGTGTTAATCATTTTTGGTTAGAAACATGTTTAGATCTATCGATTAAGAAACGTTTTCTATTAACCATTTGATCTCAAGTGGCCACCTGAGTCTTCTTTGAAATATCTGGAGAGAGGATGTCGACTTGAAGATTAGAGATCAAATTTCAATTAATTTTTTTTTTTATGGTTTCAAGCATTTACCTTTTTAGACGTGTGCGAGCTGGAAACGTTTTTTATATTTAAAATATCAACGAGATATGAATCATAGATCTCAAATCTAATATAAAAAAATGCAATTCAATTAAAAAAAAAAATGACACACTTGTCAAAAGATGAAGTGGGGTATTGGATGCGATCGCAGTGCGTGACAACCTCTTTTCTTTTCTTTTCAACATTCCTCCTCCGATTTCTTAATTTCTCATCAAAAAAAGAAAAGAAAGCCGCTTTTCTTCTTCTTCAATCATCATGAGCCTCTTCGGTCTCGGCAGGCAAGCCCTAATCTCTTTCTCAAATTTTCCATCTTTTCTGTTTTTTTTTGTTAAATCAGATCATCTCTTGATCTGGGTATCTCTGAATTCATCTCTTGATATTTTTTATAGATAGATTTGGCATGGATACAGATTTATTTGATTTGGGTATGTTTTGAATTTGTATGCAATGTATTGAAAAGAGTTGTATAACTGGATCTTGCTAATCAATAATTGTTTCAAGAAAAAATGAACAAGCTAGGGTATTGGCTAATAGGAAATGATATAATAAAAGCCGAAAAGGTTACGTTTAGAACATTTGAAAATTTAATTTGTTGTTTGAGATGAACTGGACATGTAACGACATTTAGTTAGCACATTAGCCGAACCAGCCTTTTCGTGTACATTAGTCACTTATTTGTTGCTTTTGAGTTTAGCACTGGTTGTGACAATGGTTACTAAGGATATAGAACGGTGTGGGATTCGGATAGGACGTGGAACTCAAGATATTAAATGGTTACTAAAAGGGATTTACCACGAATTGTTCACAACCATAAAGCTACTCTAGATGAAAATGAAACACATTATATGTATAAATCCTGGATTGTGATTCTGTTATTTATGAATGGTGTGTTTTGTTATAGTAATGGTATGAAATGAACAAGCTCTTATTAATTTGTTTTTCTGTATTATGCCAATGATGGCAGGAACCAGAGGACATTTCGTCCAAAAAAGAGTGCACCTTCCGGGAGTAAGGTTAGAACCGTCCCCCATGTTTTACTTTCGTATCAGTAGAAATCAATTTCATTGGAATCTAAGCATCTACTACTATAAGAGGCATGTGAACCACTAGGGCTTCACTTTCAACAATAACATACATGCTTTTATTGTCTTATGATGTCCTAGTGCATAGTGTATTAGTAAGCACCTTTCACGTATGACACTTGTTCTGTATTAGACGTATACACATTCAAGCATGAATTACATACATATACTTCAGTACGTTTTGGTTCCATACTTATGTAACCGTACGAGAATCATTAAACCATTAATTTTATTGTACAGGGGGCACAACTTAGGCAACACATTGATGCTACTTTGGGTAGTGGAAATTTGAGAGAGGCTGTGAGACTTCCTCCCGGGGAGGATATAAATGAATGGCTTGCTGTCAACAGTTAATTTCTTTCCCTCTATTTCCTTATGACTTCAGTAGAAAGTTGTAGAGGAAAGTGAAATTCCATCTTTATGGCTAATTTAGATTCACAAGGGTATAAAATGTTTCTTATGGGCATTATTTTAGCCGATTTTCTCTCTATGATGTCCACTTCAAAGGAGCATGTAGACATTATTTTTTCCCATATAGACTTGTGCAATAGAATTCATTGTCAAAACAAAGATGGTATGACTTTTGACTTTTAATTTTCAGCTGTGGATTTCTTCAATCAGGTGAATCTTTTATATGGCACACTGACGGAGTTTTGTACCCCGGAGATTTGCCCCACCATGACGGCAGGTCCCAAGTATGTGCCATCATTATACTGCCACAATTATTATTATTATATCATCTTCTAATGTATAAAGTTTGTTAATTGTTAATTCGATGCCTTTTGCCATTTTAGTGACCTGGTGATGCATTTAAATTATTGACTTCAATGAAATTTTCCAAAAACACTGATGTCATCCAGTGGTAAAAGGGATGATAGGTCCATGACTTGTATGGTTTATATGTAATGATATATTCCAATGACGTATTATAGCATGTAATTTCATACTCTCCAATAGTTAATTTTGCTATCCTTAAACTAGAGTCAGCATATTGTACAACCAATACTGTCTTATTATGGGAGTTATAAAATAATTTTATGTTAACAAACTTTCAGATACGAATACCGATGGGCAGATGGTGTGCAAATTAAGAAGCCCATTGAAGTTTCAGCTCCAAAGTATGTAGAGTTCTTGATGGATTGGATTGAATCGCAATTAGATGATGAATCCATATTTCCTCAAAGGCTTGGTGAGTCTTATTGCTTACTCTGTATTCAACTGTCCATTATACACTACTCACTTACAAATTGGGAATGTATTTGTATGTGTGTTTTCAAACTGATAGTATCAACTTGAAGATTTATAATTAGGTAATCAAATGACTGAAGTTTTGGGCAGTTAGTATTTAATTTATTCCAATTTTATAAATAACTCCTACTTTTCCAGATTGGAATATTAATTATTAAGTGAGTGGCACCCTGTGTAACATACCTTTTGGTCTACAGTCAGATGGTAACGCTCATTGTATTTATTACTTTTCAGGAGCACCATTTCCAGCCAATTTCAGAGACGTTGTGAAAACAATATTTAAACGCCTATTCCGTGTATATGCTCATATTTACCATACACACTTTCAGAAGATTGTTAGCCTCAAAGAGGAAGCCCATCTCAACACATGTTTTAAGCACTTCATACTGTTTACATGTGTAAGTTTTCTCCAATCTTTATCAAGAGCTAGTTTCATCTCTTTTTATTGTTCAAGCCCAGTGTGGACCACATACATTACTAACACAGTAACTTTTTTGGTATGCAGGAATTTACATTGATTGACAAGAAGGAGCTAGCCCCACTTCACGAACTTATAGAATCCATTGTCCCTTATTAAAAACACCTTTTTGATTGCCATATGGTCTGCTTTGATTTTATTTTGGAGCCGAATAAGTTGTTGGTGCTTACATATAGTGTGCTAGACGTTTTCTGATGTAACTAAAGTTGTTTACTGGCGTGTATCCTTTTTGTTGATAATGCATAAGTTTTATACATGAATCAAATAGAAAATGTTGTGTACGTGTTTTTTTTTTCTTGGTTGCGTGTTTCCCAATGATTCAAAAACATATGGAAGTCGCCTTAAAAATAATATTTGGTAGTATCGGCCAATCTTACTTTATTAGCGACTTACCTTGAGCTACTAGTGAATCTCAGCTAATGGAGAGTGTGAAACTGACAAGTGAGTGCATCAAACTTTAGCTATAATATATATGTATAGCCCTGGGCTTCACTTTCTTGCATTAGCTATGCTAAATTGTTTCAAATCCATAAAATTTGCTAACAAATTTTAGAAAAGGAAAGAAATACAAATTCAAACTTTTTTAGGTGAACAGGAAGAAAAGGGTTAATAGACGGTCACAAGAGAAATCAATTCCCTTTATATTTGTTTTGCCATGATTATTCACAAAAGTCAAGGACATGATTTCAGCCAAGATGGTTTGTATTTAAAGAACCCAGTCTTTAGCCATGACTATGTACAACTTTCACGAATAAAAAGTAAACAAAAAGGTTTTGATTTTGGACACGCAGACAAACAATGTTAAAATAACCCTCTTTCTTAATAAAAAATTACTTCGTAATAGAGTATTCAGGTTTATTGTAAAGTCCAAAAGTAAAAGCCCAACATATATAGAAAGAGGTTCTGCTGCTGACAGATTAGACCCCAAAAAAATAAAGAACGAATAGATTAAGCAGCTTACCAGATGATCTCATCCATAAAATCCTCTCTTTTGTTAGCATCCAGGATACTGTCCAAACCATGGTTTTGTCATCTAGGTATAGATTTATCGATCTGGACTGCTATGCCTTGCCTCAATTTCTCGACTCTGGAATGTTTTAGAATACGCGCCGGGGAAGTTTGTTAGACAGTGTAAGAGAGATTAATGACAAAGGATAAAATAGCAAAGTGGAAGGGTAATGGATGTATGCAGTGTGTTCTTTGTAAAACTGGAACTGAAAATCATCATCATTTATTCTTCAATTGCAAATATACCTAAGATATTTGGGCTAAGCTTGGAAGTCTAAGGTGGGGAATGAGAGATCAGTATACTGTAAAGGAAGTAATGCATGATACGGTGAGATTAAAAGGCAAGAGTAAAATTGGGGATGTGGTTAACAAGCCTTATTAGCTGCTGCTGTGTACTTTATATGACAAGAGAGAAATTTTAGAATTTTTCAAGATAAAGAAAGGAGTGAGGAGATGGTGTGTAATATCATAAAGGAAAGTGTAAAAAGCAAGCTCCTTTCTATCAGAGTTAGAAATACCAAGAATGTGATAAAAATAGGTGCTCTTTGGAAGCTGAAATGGGCTAATTGCATGTTTGTGGCTGATTGATGGCTTGCTGCTGATTGGTTCTGGTATAGCTCAAAGTGTGCTTGCGAATTGGAATAGTGAGTTGTGAAAGATGAAACTACTTGGTCCTCTTCTAGCACATTTTGGGTGAGTGATTGGTTAAGAAGATGATATTGATTGAGGAGCCTGCTTGTGTGAGTATGTACAGGTTGTGAATTGTATAGAGGTTCTATTTGGTTTGTATAGTTGCTGAATAGTTTTGTATGTTTGATTGTATTGTCTTGGTTTTGACCAAGGTTTTGACTTTATTGTAAATATTCTGAATATCAATATATTTCATAAGTTTAATTAAAAAAAAGTTTGTTAGACAGTTTCTCAAGCGCCGAGATAGTCGAACAGACGTGTCTTCTCTGAAACTCACTTTTCGTATCTGTAGAAAGGATAAAGAAGCATATGTCAGAAACCTTATTGATGCATTCTGTCACAACATCCATGGTATTCCATTTTTTTTAGTTTTGCCAAATTTGAGTCAGCTATGGTAAATTTGGAATTAAGTATTTCCTATTCAACATCTTACTGATCTTGAGTTCTACTTACCTAAAGTTTATATATTGACATCTCGTAGCCGTTTGTTTTGATGAATCGATATATGTATCCTATACAAGGGCGGTTCTTTATAGGGGCCCGTGGGGGACCCAGGCCACCACCATTTTTTCGATTAGTAATGCTAATATACCCGTATTTCGTTCGAAAAAATTTATGTATATTAGTCGGCCCCCAGTTATAAATATGTGGTGTGTATGATAGCCAAATTTTGGTATAAATACCAAGTGGACTAGTTATAAAATTGTTAAAAGTCGTTGGTTGTCTATGTTGTCCATTTCAGCTATTTGACCCATTTGGTTGTTTGTGTAAAAATGAGAAAATGGTTCATTGGAAGGATTGAATATGTTTGTTAGAAGAAATTTGCGGATTTAGGTCTATTTAGAGTAATATTAGCTTCAGGTAAATAAGTTGAGTTTCAAAAGTTGAAGAAACGGGTCGGCTGGCAACTTGGGTAAAAATGCAGAATTGGGCTTGGGGCAGTTTTTGAAGCAATGTACCTCTTTGTATATATTGGTTTTATAAAAACTAAAATAAGGTATTTAAAGTATGGGTGTAGTTCTTTCAAATGGTATAAGATTTTTAGGGAACGGATGTGTCTAGGTGGTACAATTACGGGTCACAAAACAGCCCCGTGAGTGCTGTTTGCTGATATCCTACAGCAAGAAATGGCTTTTGGCTGTTTTTGAGAGGTTAACACTTTCCGTGTATTATGTTTTAGAGAAAAATGAAAGTACATATTGAAAGTATGTTCTTAAATCTTTGTAAGTTGTAACGGTCTATTTCATGTTTGTTTTAGAAAGGTTTTGAGTATCCAAAACAGGTGTCCAGGGCGGATGTAATATGCTTCTGCAAGACTTAATAGAGATCTGAGAAGTGAATTAGATTTGTTGTTGCTGTATCACTGATGTATTACTTGGGGATGTCCAAGTTTATGTCTATGACTTGTACATATTTTTTGTTAATTAATACAACATCATCGTTTGCTAAAAAAAATATTACAACGAGGCATACATGTTTTGTATTCATCCGAATGCAAGTTTGAAGTATATATGATACTTGAGTTGTTTAGTTTTTTGAAAAAAAATAACACTACAGGCGTAAATAGACCATCCCAAGATGTTTACTTAATGAGATTCGAACTTGGGTCTCTTCAGAGACCATTAGGATGTCTTAAAACTAAACCACATTAGAGATGGTTAGTTGGAACCAGGAGAAGTTGCACAGCTCTAATGCACTACCGGTTCATTAAATCAATTTAAAATTTCAACAAGAAAAGTTACTGAAAAATACAAAATGAGAAATTCAAATCAAATAAAGATCTTACGCAAGTACTCTGCTACTTCAAAAAAATAAAAATCTAAACTTTACAACAAAACCTTTTATAACTGCACTTAGAATCCATCAAGTGGTTTCTGCTGAACCATTCCATACTTGCCCTTTCTGGATTGTTGATCTGCACAAATATAAGCCCCCACAACACCAATAAAAACCAAGAAAACAAGCCCAAACATTTGTACATTAGCTAACAACTGTCCATGAACCTCGTGTTCATGAGAAGAACACGTAATTTCATCCGCTTCAAATTTACAGCCAGTTGGCATAGAGGGCCCATAGAGGCTGAACGCAGTTTGATAGAACCATAGACCTTGAAGGGCCATAGCAACACCACTGCACAAATCAGCTGGGAAACTTGTGGGCATTATAGCCCCGACTACTACGGATAATATGCAAAGAGCTACCAGTAAAACAAGAAGAAGATGGTAATGACCCTCTAGCCCTTGGTGTGTTGTTGAATGGAAATAGAATAAGAGGTACTCTGCACAGAATGCTGCTGCTGATAATAAGCATAGGGCGCCTTCGGGTAAGGGGAGGAAGCTGAAGATTGACCCAACAAAAAGTCAAAGATAAGAACTCGACATAGAAATTCAGACATTGCTATAGTAGATTGAGTTCTAAGTTACTCTAATAGACTTATATACAGAGAAGTTATACACAAGTTTGTCAAACTGGTAGGGAGTGCATCACTTTCTTGCCCCCATCTATGCTAAATTGTTTCAATTTTATAAACTTGCTAGTAAGATACTTCAAACTATATTTATAGGGAAAGTAAAAAATATACAAATATGTTGTAACAAAAATAGAACATGGCAATTGATAAGCCACAACCAAAAAGGTGGCATAGTGGTCAAACGTCCTAATGTCTCTCCTTAGGTTAATAGGACCGAAAAGGTTCATAAAAAAGTCAACAGAAAACTGACCTGGTTTTTTCAGAGAGCACAGCAATGATACTGAAAAGAAAGAACATCAACAACATTCCAACATGTTCAAATTCATTCATATGATATGTTTTCAAGGGGTCATTAACAAAGAACTTAATGTAAATCGAATCCAAAAGCTCTACACACATATCAAAAAAAGTTCCACAAACAATAACATAAAGCTCCAAATACTTCAATTTCCCATTAAAACCTGGAACCGGGTTCCAAACTTTAACACGGAATGTGTTCGGGTTTGTTGCATAGCGAACCATGGTGCACCATATATGCCATACCCCGACTACAAGAAACAGTGTCCCTGGAATAACATGTCCCACAAAAGATCCCATATCTACAAAATTCTGTACAAGTATAAATTTTGGCCTTCTTCAAATCAAGATTTGAGAAAATGGGCATCAAAGATAATTAATTTTTATCAAAAAAAGACTGGGATCGGGACAGTGAGAGAAAAAAGAAATATAAAGCGACAAACTTTTATCAATCATGAATGGCTATGGCCTATGGTTACATCGGACTTAACATTTCACTATATGTGGTCCCACGGCCTCTAAAATAAATTTTTTAAATAAACGAGCATCTTATCCGCGCATTGCGGCGGATACCATAGACATGACATATCAAGTCATGACTTTTTTCTTGCCCGGTACTCGTATTTATTAGGAGAATGAGATATTTATTGAGAGATGAAGGATAACTATGAGAAAAGAAGTAAAGGTAAAAAAGTAAAATTGCATGTCCTAAATATGTAAATTTTTTCAACACCCCATATAATTTTTAATAAAGAGTATAGATAAAAAATTGTCATTTCATGAAACTATGAAGGATATGAATGAGACATGTATCAAAAATTACAGAAGTTATTAGAGTAAAATATTGAACTACGATATGCATATCTTGTTTTCTTATCTTTATGTTTTCTGTGAAAAAAATTTATTTTTATAAAACATTATTGATTTTAAAACCATTTAAGTTTCTATTTTTTATAAGAGAAAAGTGAGTATGAAGCTGTTATGCACTCATTTGGGTAAAAAAAACCCTCACATACCAATATTTTAATATTTTGAATAAATGTTTGTCTTCTATGATTTTTATGATTAAAAAAAAATATATGAGAGGTTTTTCATCCAACTTAAGTGCCTAACAGCCTCATATTCCCTTCCCCTTTTTATAATGCATGAAAGATTGCACCTTTCGTATTGAAGGTTGCAACTCTTTACTAAAAAAAAGTTGGAGAAGTTTAACATGAAATACAAACCATCAGTGGCGGATTCAACTTAGTAGAGACGGGGGATGATGAACCCAGCCCACTTAGTGCAATACTAATAATTTTTAGACATTATTCGGTCAGGATGAATTTAAGATAGTTAAAAGACCCCAACCCAAAAAGTTTAATGAACCTAACACATCAGCCCAAAAATTAAAATGAACTCTACACTTTAGGGGGGGAAAATATCATATGATTAATCAAAATCATGGGGGTATTTTTAAATAGATATTATGAGTTTACCGATTAAACAAAAACTTGCGTTCATACTTTGCGCTTAGCTTTTGATGGAAGCATCTAAAAAGCAAGTAGATTATCCCCAATTTTACTTGGTAGTAGATTATAATTATATAAATGTTATTATTATGAACCTTTTTATCATGATTTATGAACATTGTAATAAGGAGAATTCAACAAAAACTTGTTTATATTTTGGGATTTCGTATAAATTTTCAAATTTCAATTGTGAATTTTTTTAATATTCAACTCATGTAGGTGATATATTCTTGAACACATGTTTTAATTTGTGCGGTAGAAAAAAGAAAATTCGGCCAATCTTACGAATGAATAAGTCATTAAATACTTTCAAAAGACGACTCCCCGCAAAAGACTATTCTAATTTGTAATTTGGTTCTTTTAGTTTAAAGAAATTTACTTTTGCTAGTGGTTTTTATGTTGATTTTATGCTAATTTTTTCCTTTTTCTAGGTAGTATTTTGATGTTGTTTGTATTGTAACACCCCAATATTTTAAGGTAATATAATATTAACCCTTTTCATAGTTTTGACATTAAATTAATTTCCTAATATTTTGTTTTGAGTTAAGGGGTTAATTTAGTTGAAACTTTAGAGGCTAGCGGTTATTTTAGCCACAAAAAATTCAAATGGGACGTGGCTATCAGGCATGAAGCCAGCCACACATTCCACTTCTTCTCCTATTTCAACTCCTTCCACTACTACTCTTCTATGTTCTTCTTGAATCTTCAATTCCGTTTCAATCCATGCAATAGAAACAACATCAAAGAACTGAAATTTTAGAACAATAACAATAATCACCACAATTGAATAAGAAATTTAAATTGGGGATTGTGAAGGTAGTGGTGGTGGCCGAAATTTCCTAGGAAGAAAAGAGGAAGAATTGTGAATTTGAGAACCCTAATCCTTGTCTTCCACCTTGAGGTATTGATTTCTCAAAACCCTAGCTCCATTTGTTATTGAAATTAGGGTTTTTAGCATTACAATTGGGGGTTTTTGTTATTGGAGATTTTCAAGTGAAACCCTAACTAAATGTGTTTGATAAATGATAACTTGATTGAAAGAATTGAAGTTAATGAAAATTCCCCTTGAGAAGAATATCATAGCTTGTGGTGTTTGGCTAGAAATTATGAAAGAAAGCTCTTTTATGAGAATTTGAATTGTTGGAAAATGTTGAGTAGCCAAACACCATAGTGTTAGAATTGATGAATGCAAGTAGATTCATGTGAGGTATTTGAGTCATGGAGCTCATAGATGTTATATGTTTATTCTTGTATAGGTGTTGAAGATTGAATTGTGAATTGTAGCCTTTTTGTGTCAAGTAGCCAAATTGAGGTGAGTGTATATGCATATAATCATGTTCTTGTTAATAGAGGTCATAGGTGGGTAAATTCCTATGACCCAAATGATTGTTGAATGAATAAGCTAGTAGGTGGGTAAATTCCTACTAGCAAGACTTGAATTATGAATATGTGAGCTAGTAGGTGTGTAAATTCCTACTAGCCAAATTATATGTATAAGAACTAGTAGGTGGGTAAATTCCTACTAGTCATGTTGTATGTAAGAGCTAGTAGGTGGGTAAATTCCTACTAGCCAAAATATCCATGGCCATGTTGAAAATGTATGTGTGATGTTTGCTATGAATGATATGGCTAGCTTGCTAGGCATTATGTGGTGCTTGATGCACAAAGTTGAAAATGACATGATTATGATCATATGTATATATATTCACTAAGCATTGCTTACGTTTTAGCTGTTTAACTCTCTTATAGGAGTTGGTAGTAGCAAAGGTAAAGAAGTGATCGAGTGAAGTTAGAATTTGGAAGCTCTTGCCATTTGGAAGGTTGGCATTTTGGATAATTTGGGTAGATGATCCCTTTTGGCACCCATTGGCTTTTGATACATGTCCTTTGGTCAAATTATTTTGGATGAACTTCTGAAAAGTTGTAGTTGCGTTGGAAACTTTAGTAATGGTAGAATTTGTAACTAACTTGACAATTACCCAAGTAGGGTTATTGACCCGCTTGTGGACCTTTGTAGTCAAAAGTCTTGTAAAAAGGAATGATTTCGATGTATGGGAGATTTATATGCTCTAAAGGTCATGTTTTTGGTATTTGGAATTGTTGAAGTTGAAATGGTGTTTTGGTTTAACAAGATGAGTCAAGTGCAGGGAAAACCTGGTTTTGAATAAAAGTTTGCTGCAGGTAGTTCCCACTGAGTCACAGTGGGAGGTGTCCTAACCCCACTGAGTCGCAGTGGGAGGTTTTTCGCTCGCAGATCAGAGATTTCCCACTGAGTCGCAGTGGGAGGTGTCCTAACCCCACTGAGTCGCAGTGGGGGTAAAAAAAAAATTATTCGATTTTGTTTAAAAAGGTTTGGGTTCTTACATGTATGTTGATTTAATTGATGTTTTTAATACAGTTAATAGCTATTTTTTATTTTTAACAGCAGTGGTGATTGAACTCAGCGGCATGCCTCTTCATCGTCCGGTAGAGATTGACCACGTCACCAACACAGTCAATCCGAGGGCATGACTCGTGGTGGAAGTCCCACTACTGTTCTTGGAGAAACCAGCTAAATGCTAGAGAAAACCCCCATGCCCCACCACATTGGCAAGGACTTCCCAATATGTCTTTCATAGGTTTTGAACCTGTGACCAACACTTGCTGAAAGACATAAGGGGCACTAAATGTCCAGTTGGGCTAAATCCCAAGGACAATACAGTTAATAGCTATTGAAAGGCTATATTGTTGGAGATTGGGTGCCAAAAGTTGTTGATATTAAAGCTTGTTAACACCTTATTTCGCTGTAATTATCGCTAGTTTAAGATTAAAAAAAAAAATTACCCCCACCACCCTAATTTTTTGGATCCACCACTGCAACCCATGGTGCACCATATACGTAGTAACCCAACTAAAAGAAACCAACGAAATGTCCCTTTTTTGTTTGCTATTTGATAATTTAATCCTTTAGAAAAACGAAATGAAAAGAAGTTCCTTTCTTGTAAGTTTTGTTGAGATAATTGCTTAATTTTTATTAAGATTAATCTAACTTAAGCTGGTTTGTGTATTTATATATCTAGATTGCATGGAATTAACTTGAAGCTGCTGGTTATGAGATACAAGGATCGTTTGTGAAAGCTGCTTGAAGATATAGGGCATGTCTACTACAGAGACCGTAACTTTGAAGTGAGAGGACTAAATGATGTCAAAAGCCAAAGATAGAGGTGCTTATTGTACTTGGCTGCTCTATATAAACACAGCTTTGTCAGACCTAGGGATTTTATGTTCATTCCCTTGGCCGTTTTCTTATTGTTACCGTTGTGTCTCTTTCCAAATAATTTCAATGTAATCGTTTATGGCTATTAGGGTTTGTTTATCAAAACTTCTTGTATTAAAACCTTTTTATTTTAAGTAAGTAATCATATGGCTTTTTCACTATATTGTGTTCTAATAGTAGAATCATCTCGTATTATCCTTAGATTTATATAAGTTTTAAATAATGTTACAAATTTAAGCGTAAAGATTGAAGTTTGCCCTTTGATCTATTTGTGAGGACAAAAAATATATGTTTGGTCAAGCTTCTGCTGGATTGGTTTGTTAAATTTACAAACCATGCTGACTTGCTTGGACCCGGTGTTTAGCATCAGAACCTAATCATTCACACAGCACTTAATCAAAAACAAGAACATCCAAAATGATATCCGTGACTTTATTCAGTTCTAGTTCCAAATGCAGTACTAATTGATTAAATCGATTTAAAATTACATAGGAAAAAAAAATTACAGAAAATTAAAAAAATTGAAAAATTCAAATATACATCTCATCTTATGCAGATACTCTTCTACTTCAAAAAAGTCAAAACTTTGTGGGAAATTTTTTTTTTTTTATAACTGCACATGAAACCCGTCAAGAGGTTTCATCTGAAGCACTCCATACTTGTCCTTCCGGGACCGATGATCTGCAAAAATATAGGCCCCAACAATGCCAAATAGAACCATGAAAACAAGCCCAAACATCTGTACATTAGCGAGCAACTGTCCATGAACCTCATGTTCATGAGAAGAACACGTGACTTCATTTTCTTCAAGCTTACAACCAGCTGGCATCGAGGGCCCGTAGAGGGTGAAGGCGGTTTGATAGAACCATAGACCTTGAAGGGTAATGGCAACACCACTGCACAGATCAGCTGGGAAGCTTGTGGGCATTATGGCCCCAGCCACTATGGATAATATGCAAAGAGCTACCAGTAAAACAAGGAGAAGATGGTAATGGCCCTCTAGTCCTTGGTGTGTTGTTGAATGGAAATAGAATAAGAGGTACTCTGCACAGAATGCTGCTGCTGATATTAAGCACAGGGCACCTTCGGGTAAGGGAAGGAAGCTGAAGATTGACCAAACAAAAAGTCAAAAACAAAAAGTTTATAACGTAAAAATTCAGATATTGCTATGGTAAATTGAGTTCTATATCGCTCTTTATAGATTTATATACAATCTTAGATTACTGGGCGTGTTTAACAAGAAAGTGCATCAAACTTCATCATTGCTACAGTCTTAAGTCTTAATAGTCCAGCTTTCATATTCTTACCAACATAAATCATTTCAAAAACAGATACTCGTATTTGCTAAGAAAGATACAAATGTGTTTCTCATGTTCAGTACAAGCTCATCAAACTGCAATTATATAGTAATACCACAGTAAATTACTTCCCTTCTTATTCGTTTTGGAACTTTTGGCTTAGCACCAATCCCCTTTTTTTTCATCTTTCATATACATGACTTCTAACTCCAAAAGATGATTTATCCGCATATAATTACTCATAAAAACTGAAAATGCTCACGAAAATTCGGTACTATTCGGTACAAAACCGAAATACCGGTACCGTATCCATATAATCGGTACGGTATTCGGTTCTCATTTTGGGTCATTTTCGGTATCGGTATTACTCGGTACGGTTCCGGTACCGATCTCATCCCTCATATAACATGATCATGAATTTATCAACCGAGAAACATGAGATAAGCATTTAGACGGTAGTGGGACCCACTTAAGATTCATGTATAATATCGACATGTTCCATTAAGACACATATGATAAGCATTTGGAGTTTTGGACCTATTCCTAGTTCCATTTCAGCATAAAATTCTAGGGGATTCTAATGTATGCAAGAAAAAATACTCTCAAACTATTTACAAATTGTGCCATCGAAAAGCAGAGACAAAGTAGAAAAAACTGACCTGGTCTTTTCAGAGAGCAAAGCAACGATACTAAACACGAAGAACATCAGAAGCATTCCACCATGTTCAAAATCATTCATATGATGTGGGTTCAAGACGCCATTAACAAAGAACTTAAGGTGTGTCGAATACAAAAGCTCTATACACATATCAATAAAAGCTCCAACTGCTATAACATACAGCTCCAAATACTTCAATTTCCCATTAAAACCTGGAACCGGGTTCCAAACTTTAACACGAAACGAGGTCGGGTCTGTTGCATAACGTACCACGGTACACCATATATGCCATACCCCAACCACAAGAAACAGGGTCCCTGGAACAACATGTCCCATAAAAGATCCCATCTTTCTCTATCTTTACACGGCTTCTGATCCTCAACAATTTTCTTCAAATATCAAATCAGAAAGTATGTTTGAGATGGCTTTATTCAATTTAGGGATACTCTTGGTTTCTTTGAAATTCTATAAACCAGCTAAATCAATTTCTGTTTCAAGAGATTGAACACTTTATTAGTCAAAAAAAGAAACTTCCAATATTATGACATACAAGATATAACAACACTTTCTTGTATATATATCATCCTAACATTCAACCATTAAAGTCAAACTTGCACCAAAGTCAAAAATGGAAGCTTGACACAAAAACATCAAGAAACAGACAGATCTTAAAGTTAAGAACATATTTATCACAACTAACAAACCACCACCCAAGGCGGTCTGGTCTGGGAAAGGTCACGTGCATATGAGTCAAAAGACTCTCACAGCCAGAACAGCAACCCTAACAGTAAAAAAAACCCTCCTCTGTTTACCCATTTAGTACAACTATAACAAATCATTCAATCATAATTACACCTTCAAAATTCAAGAAATTTCAAGATAGTTTCTTGAACATCAAGCTTATACATATATATATCGATCAATATAAAAAGTCAAACTATAACAATCAAGAAACATACAGATGAAATCTTGAAATCAAGAAACAAACAAATACAAAAATAGACCCATTAACCTAGATACTACTAGTATACATATGTAAAACATACATGGGTGGTTGTATATTATATAAGTATACAATATATATAATCTTACAAACAAATACGGAGTATATATGAACTTACACATATGTATAGATGTTCGCCACTTGTTTTCATGATTACAAAATGATCCAAAAAAACATACTCAAATCAAGATTCGAAAAGATGGGTATAAATGAAAAATGATTGTTATCAAAGAAGGCGGTGGGATCGGGTCTGTGAATAAAGTGACAAAAAGAGAAATTACGAAAGCTTTTTGACGGCAAAGGTTTATTACTCTTCTTTAATATAATTAATTAAATTGATCAATTGTTAAAAAGTTCACAATTATGGGCTATGGTTACATCGATTCAAGATTTGACTAATAACCCATATGGTTGTTTTTGGGTCCCACCGCTGAAAACATGTTCCCCTTGTTTGTTTGTGTTTACTTGTTGGGTTAGAGACCTGTATAGAATTTGCGATAAAAGATTTACATGATGATAGTACGAGTATATTTTTTGTTTATTTATTTACTGGTTTTAATGTTATACATAGTTTGATCAATTTTTTGTGGCTAAAAATATAAAAGATATAGTAATTTCATCTATATTCTAAATAATTAACCATAACTTAACGATATTTGTTTTAAAAGAAATATTGATTTGCAAGTGTTATTACCTGTCACCCTTCGCTCCAAAACCTTAATCAACAAAGTCACGATCTTTTCGTGAAATCGCTTGACATCTCGTTAGTTTTAAGGCTCGATCATCAAATAAGTCAATAAAGCTATTATTTAATTTATGAAAACGATAATAACAGCCCTAAGGGTTATCATTAACAACTTATTACATACATAAAAAGTAATACTTTATATATTAAATTAATTAATATTGACAGCCCCTAAAAACATTAACAAAACTCTTTAATTTATAATAATGGATATGTATATGACTATATGTATGTTTTGATAATGTAATATATACAAACATTATTTGTAGAGCAGAGTAAACAATTAGATAAGCTGTTAATTTACAAATATAATCCATTGTCTCTCGAAACAAATATCAAAAGTTTTATGGTTATTACAAATATTATAATCAATCATAAAGTTGGATAAGTGGTTAATAGTTAATACTCTTATCTTTCAAGACAAAGGTCAAGAGTTCTATACTCATGTCTTGCAAGACTTGAGGTCTTTTTAAATATTAAATAAAACATGAAAGCAAACGCTCTATAACGTCGAGGTAAAGGTAAACCTATATATGTCTTAACCTCCCTCATATACAGTCGTAATATTATGACCCAAAACCCATATAAAACGATATTGAGTACTAACTTAATTACTATCTGTTAAATTACAAATATTGAGATTGTTAAAGTTGAAACATGAAAGACAAAATGAAATGTGAGTTGGTGTAAACTTGCAACGTGAAACGTGTAATATGGACTTCAAAATTCAATTGAATTCCCGACAAGGGTGGTGTGACTTGTTAGAGATACACGGTGTTTTAGTTTGTTGATTGGTTGATACGTCTAGCTTAATTCATATGCATAATAAGACGGATATATCGTTCTTGATTCAATTAAACTGCCTCATTTTGACTTTTTTTTAAAAGACAAAAAACTACCTCATCTAGATCATTGAATGGAAAAGAATGCTTGTTTGTACATTTCATAGTTTCACATGGAATAATATTTATTTTCACATATGCCTATGCATGCGCTGATGCGCATATAGAATAATAGAATGTAAAGGGGGTTCCGAAAACGCCAAACCCGCGTCCCCTTTTGATTATTACAATCTTTTCGATTTTATTTTTTTTTAGATTTATCTAAATTTCTTAATTAGAAAATATATAAAATGTTTTTGAACAAAAAAGTTTTAGAAATAATCTATAAATAATTAGAAATAACATAGCCAAAGAAAAGGATTAAAATTTCAATATCTATCAATAAACTAACATAAAATTGAAAAATTATTTAAACGACATGTATCATATTCATTGATGGGCATGTATCCTTTTTAATTTATTAAACGATTTACTCAGTATTATTTTGAGTTAATCTATATCTATCAAGTTTTCTAATTAGTATCAAATATAACTTATCATATGTATCCATTGACTAATTAAATCAAAGTGGATATGTATGATGGGTTTGCCCGTCATGATCTATCTTTGCAAGAAAGAAATCATTGCTCTTATTGTGTGTCTATGTGAATAGACCGAATGTTTTAACAGTAAGTTTTTCTACTTATAAGTATTAAGCTCAGTTGAAACAAAGAAAAATAAAACATATTTGTGTTAATTTTGGACAGGTGTTTAAAATGGACATATCACATATGTGATATTTTTCTATTTAAATGGATAAATATGTAATTTTAAAAGTTAATAAAAGGATATATGATAGAAATCATAGAATTTCTTTAAAAGAAAACTTTTAAACACTCTTACAAATTTTTTAGTAAAAAAGCTTTTATAAAACTTGTATAGATGCTCTATTGCTCTAATATCAAATCCGATAACACAACGGCGCCACCGCGTCAAACCCCTAAAACCAGGCCACACTGGGAAATCACCGTGATCTTCTTCCACTACGGCAATGGCCAACATCATCCTTCTTTTTAAACTGTCATTGGGAGAACATTTGAGTGTACGTTCATCGTTCTTGTCTCTCCTACCGATTTACCTATATGTACATAGACAGAAGATATGGTTAATCTGGTGGGTTTAGTTATACTTTCTTTTCTTTTACTTATATTTTAGTACTACTAATTTACATATATTAATATATATGTTTTTATTTAATTTTGAATTATTTTGACTGGTAACCCTGAGGTTGAAGGATGCAGCCCGAAACAGGTGTTGGATTTTGTTATTATAAAAAAATTATTTAAATGTATAAGCTTACAAACCTTGATTTGCAACTAGAAAAAACATGTTAATGAGCAGTCTTTCAATTAGTAGGTATGAAGGGTTTAGGTAATGAAATGCACTCTTGTATTGTTAACAATTTTGCTACATTATAGTATACTGATCAAATTGGACTCGACTTTAGAAGAGGATTATATTGGCATACCATGCCATAAATATTGCTCACCATTAAACTACAAGCAAAATTTCAAGGATCACACACGGAGCTCAGAAATTAAGTAGGATTGAGAATAGTGAGGCATAAGTAATTAGTTACAAACCGTACGAAAAACGCAGGTGCGTTTCTGTTTCCTGTGACTATGGTCTAATCCCTTGGCCTATCACATCTACATTCGAGTTTCACCCACAATGGGATAAGAACCCGCTTGCAGACGGGTGGCTCAGAATCAACAATTGTGGTGCCCATCCGGTGATAATCAAACCTCTGTTACAGCTTTATGTCTATTTTCTACTGATAATATCCTATCTCTTCTTCATCCTTATTTTAGCCGCACCCAACCGGATTGGGGTGCTTATTTTACCTGATCCGGGCTGGATCACCCGTATATGATAGGCTTGTTTGATAGACGTTGGATAGTACGTTGTACTCTTTAAGTTCACCCTCACTCCCAAATGAAAAAATAGATCACTGATCCAATTGGTTTCGATTTCAACCATTCAATTACCTCATCTTCTGTGTAATTGGATGTATGGTAGCAATGGCTCCCCCAGACTGGAACCTTGGTTCAACGATGTAGTTGAAGAACAAGCCCTCAAGTTTGACACAAATGCTGATAAGCAAAGGCCACAGAGCCAGTCCACCCAATGTGGCATTGAAATGGAGTGTGAATGTGAACGGAGTAGTGGTGAAGGCAGGCTGAGGGACAGACTCCATGAATGCAGGGTTGTGTTATTGAAATTTAGTATTCTTCGATCTGTCAGTTATTTCAAAGAAGTAAACTCTATATAACTCAGAAGCTTCATCACTCAGTATCGTTCGACACATGTCTTACTGGTCACTGCACTTTCAAGTTTCATCCTACCCCAAACAGCTGTCCAACATATGCAGAAGCTCTAACTGGTACTTCAAAAGGTATAATATAACCTGAAGAAGTAAACGACCTGTCAGCAAACCAATGGTTATTAACAAAATGTGGACATCGTGACTTTTTTATCTAGAGCCTCTCCAAGAACAGCAAGATCATCACGTACAAAGTTTGTACGTATGGAGATTCGCATGTTGTTAATGATAAATGAGGTGGCAGAAGTAAGGTTCAATGCTATGTCTACGATATCCCAATTAATTTAGGCACGACTAATTTTGTGTAGTAACTAACCATCTTCTTTAAATATCAGGGTCATTTAAAGTAGTATTCTATGTCTACGATATCCTATATCTCCTTCATTCAAAATTCTCAATCCTTTAACATAGCTACTTAAGTACAAATAACGTTTCAAACTTGTTATCTTATTCATTTTGTCGTGCTTCTGAAGTACCAGCAATTCTTCTTTCTTTGCATTAAGTTTGATCCATGTCTGTACGACATGTTTTCAAGGGATTTGCACTTTTGCAGTGCAGCAGCAACCTCCTAGTGACCAACAGAAATGAGTTTCACAAGATAATAATGACAAATGAAAGTAAATGGTTTAATTTGTTTTGTAACTTTGTGAGGGAATGGTGATTGATGCATTCCTATTATTAGGTTTGACCATTTACATGTCTTTGATAGATTGAATTGTGAAAATTTGCTTTATATGCTGTTTATATGTTTCTTTCAAAAATAATTAAACTTAAGTACTAATTAGGCATTACCAGTGTTTTTATATGTGATGTATCATTCTGAATAGGTGTTTGATAAAGTGCATACAAGGTGTTTGATAATGGCCATTTTGGCGGAGCATTTCTCATTGTTTGAATTCATGATGGGAAAGCATCTCTCATTGCTTGAATTCATGTCAAACTAACTCTTGAATCTTGATCATTTGCCATTTGGTGTGCATGCTCATGATACTCCTTTGTCTTGGTGGTTTGGAGCAGCATGTGTTATTGCTCATTGTGGATTACATATTCTCTATCTGATTAGGAAATAAAACATTATTAATGGTCATGTCTAACTACTGTGATTGTTTCAGTTTTCACATGGCATCTCCATATCATACTCATATCTATCTTTAATATTTTGCAGGGGATGTGATATCAGTTCTCTTTCAATCTATAATCTGTCAGCAGTAGTTGCAAATGGTAAATGTAAGTGGTATCTCCTTAATCTTTAATCCATATGTTATATTTTAAGAGCTAGCATGCTTTTAGGTCTCGTTTAATAGATTCTCATATATATTGACATCACATTACATGCACTATCCAGTACAGGCAGCATGCTCTTCAATTGGTATTTAGCTACAAGAATATGACATAGTATGTTTTTTTTTTTTAGTTTGGACAGAGTAGGAAAAACATATGGAAGATGTGATACAATTGTACAAGTTGATAATGAGATTAAGGTTGTTTGATGCCTGCAATAACAAGGGTTGATATATTTATCTCTTACGATGGAGGGTTGTACCAATGTACCGTGCAGTTAAAACTTATGTACACAAGTTTGCCATTTTTTAAATGGTCTCTATATGCTTAATACATGTGTCTAGCTTTGAATTCTTGGGTGAGTTTTTTTTGCTAGTGCTTGTCATTTTAAAAGATCTGTGTTGCTAAACTTGCTTTTGTATGTAGTGCAACAGGCCCAAGACTTGAATGCTAAATATTTGAGTATGCAATGAATTTGGTAATGCTCTCTCTGATCATTCTTGAATCTTACTCAATACATTTTGTAATACATTTTTGAAAGGATAGAGTTGCTCGAATTTGGCTTACATGGTTTTTTGATTGGAAGATGAGCAGTTAGGTTTTTGGCATGTAAAACTTCGTTTTCAGTCACAATAAAAGAAGCATCGACATGATTGGTTTGACATTGAGACATTGTGATTGGTTTAACAATACACATGGATATTGTTAGGCCAAAGCGTGTTGTTTCCTATTCCTTTTTTGTAATTATAATTGATCACAAACACAACAATAAATGAATGTATATATGGTTATTAGCTTACGTAATGAAGCATATTTTTTTAATTGAGAGATCTGTATGTTATTTTGGAGGTTGATATTGATAATTGGTTCTTCTACTGTTGGATCAACCAAAAAAGTTTCAAGCCTTTGAATACACAGTTGTAACAGTAAGTTTTTGGTATATTTAAACTCCAATTCAGCTGGGTACTTCCACATACGGAGATAATGAAATCAACAATGAAAACTGAAACAAAATATAGGAAAGACAGTTTCATTTCCTTAAAAGAACAACTTTGAAAAATTCAAACTCAAGTATGATTAGTAGACGAAACTCAAAACCTTCATCTTTATAAGTTTATAAACTAAACATAGATGACGATGTTCATACACGGTACACGTGGTATCCACGAAAAGCATACACGGATCCGATTACTAGTGAACCATTTCAGGCTGCTTTTTGGCTAATAAACTCGACAAAAGCACCCAATGCTTTCACTGAACTCGCCGGAAATCCACCCTCAAATTCTTTGCCAAGTTTCTTTACTTGATTATGCACCTTTTCATCAGTCATTAATTTCTTAATCCCTGCTGCTATATCTTCCTTATTGAATCTTCCTTGCCTTCCATCAACACTTGACATAGTGAATCCTATCTGAAGATGGGTAGTCAACAGTTTTGCATTGTCAAACTGATCACCCCTAAGCGGCCATCCCAAGATCGGGATCCCTCTGCCTATCGCCTCTACAGTCGAGTTCCACCCACAATGCGATAAGAATCCGCCTGTAGATGGATGGCTCAAAATCAACAACTGTGGTGCCCAGCCAGTAATGATCAAACCCCTGCCCCCAACTTTGGTGTCTAAACCTTCAGGATAGTACCCTTCCTCTTCTTCTTCACTATCGGTATTAACCGGCCCCAAGAATGATCTGGGCATGCCGGTTTTACCTGAACCGGGCTGGATCACCCAAATGAAAGCCTGATCTGATTCCTCCAAGGCTTTAGCTAGTTCTTTGTATTCTTCAATAGACGGTCCAACCTCACTCCCAAATGAAATATAGATGACTGATCCACTTGGTTTCGCTTCCAGCCACTGGATCACCTCATGTTCGGTATAATTCGACTTGTGATTCGATCTCATCTCGGAATCATGAAGCAACGAACCGGCTGATTTCCAAAACTGTTCGGGTAGTAGCGGCCCAACTCCATAAACCGGAAGCTTGAGTTGTTCAGCTATATATTCAATAAACAAACCTTCAAGATCCTCACAAGTGTTGATAAGTAAGGCGACCGAGCCTCCCACATCATCCACCCACTTTGGTTTGTCATCTGGTCCGGGCCGACCCCTTCCACGACCACCTCCACGACCACGACCACGTCCTCCCCCCCGTCCACCGCCCCTCGATCCGGGCCCTCCCCTGCCTCTAGGACCTCTGTTTAGATCATCAAAAGTTGCAGCCATTTCAGTCGGTAGACCGGGAAGCTCACGAATCTCGCCCGGTTTGATATCACCGATCTTGGCCTTCCATCGCCCATAACCCATAGCGGAAGAAGTCGCACCAGAAGTCGAAAACGACACCACAGGAATATTGTAATCAACGAAAATCTGTTTACTCCAGCTCATCATGACGTCAAGGACAACACAGGTGGGCAATGGTACATCCTGTCTAGATGACATAAATGACTTGATCCCTTCACCCATTTGCTTATTCTGGGCTTCAAGTGGGCTCCCTCGATGAGGATGTGGTGGGGCCTCTTTTTCGGATCCGGAATCGGGTGGTGAGGCCGCAACCGGAATCTCGGCCACATGAATGAAAGATGATTGGGTGGCAAAAGTGGATGGAACAGATGACGAAAGATGAGTTGGGATAATTAGAGTGACATTGTAGGAATGAGATGATATGTTTTTGCACAGTTCCATAGCTGGGAACAAGTGCCCCTGGCCGAAAAACGGTAACACGAAAATCTCGCCTTTTGGTTCTGATTCCATAGTTGTTGTTTCAAGTTTTCTTTTCTTGATATGGTTCTGGTTTTCTTCTTCTTGTTGGTTATCCATTGATGATGTGGTGTATGTATTTATAGAAAGAGGTTAGTGTATCCTGTATATATGAATGTAATTATATAAAGGAAGGAGTGAAGTTGTGTCAATTTTAATGTCTTTGTGGCTAAGCGATGATGGTCGACTCCAAGAAGCAAGGTGGGCACGCCAAGAAGCTTCTCTTTTTACTTTTTGCTTCTTAAAATGACGTTGCCAAAACCGTGTTCATTCTCTAAATTGAAAATGAATTAATTAATACAACAAATTATTAATCAAATCAATGAAGCTAGCTAGGTCCAATAATACTTAATTAATGTCTATCATATTAATCATATTTATGGAGTATATGTGTTGTACTCCAAGGTCACGCTATGAAGACTTGCTACTGTCGTATCACTAACTTCGGAAAGAATATTCCGTTAAGTTCCAAATTCGGATTCAAAGTCGAATATAAATATAATGAGAAAACCATGACAAATTAGATACACGCCGTATAGTTTTTTGTTATACTTTGATAAGTTGAAAAGATAAATTTCAGGATAGACAGATTATTAAAAGTGCCATTTTGCAGATGTCATGACTCGTTAACAAAAGTCTTAATAGACTTGAAGACGAGACTGATAATTATATGTTGGATGTAATGGATATTTGTGGTAAAAGTGCGAGGGGGAATACCGTTCGACTGGTTGAGTGTGAACAGAACCAATGATAGCATATCTTCTAACACAAAAATCTTGAATATTATTATTTTGAAAGTTGGGTATATATTATTAAAAGTTAAAACATGCTTTTGTTGCCGACATATTTATTTAAATCGAAAATTTATAAAAAGGAATGAATCACTCTTCAATTTGCATTCTCAATGAAGTTATTGATAAATGATTAATTCATCACACAATATCTATACTTTTTTGTTATTGTTAATTAAAAATTCTACAACGATTTATCATTATAATTCATCACACGTACGATATCTATACTTTCTTTTGTTGTTGTTAATTAAAATTCTACATCAATTCATAGTATTTTTTTTTTATAAAACATCTACCAATATACTAAAACAGAATTGTGACATTCTTTATTAGACACATGGCACAATATTTAAGCAACACGTGTCTTTTTAGTCTAATAAAATTATAAAAAAAAATTTACTTTTTAGAATTCATATATAATTAGAATTAGTATAAAATTAATTAATTAATCTTATCATACTAGAATTAGAATAAGAGTTATGAATCAACTATATTTTATTTTTAGTGCATTAATATTAATTCAGGTAATGCCATACGTATATCTTAATTTTACTATTACTATTATTATATTATATATTATATTATACTATTATTATAGTATTAATTTATTTCATAATCACGAATCATGTAAAAACGTATATTCAAATTTCTTTATGATACGATTTATATAGCTACCGTACATCGTACGGGTACTATGACTAGTATATATATATACGAACTATTAGATGATATAGTTTTCGATCAGCTTTATCGATTTACTTTCTGAGATGTAAGCTAAAAAATAAATCTAGTACATACTTATTAAAGATTATTGAGAGTTTTTTGCATATGTTCATTATATACGATATATATTATTTCAATCTATACATCGTACGGGTATTAGTACTAATATATATATATATACGAACTATAAAAGACAATGATATAGTTTTCGATCAGCTTTATCGATTTAAAAGGTAGGAAAAGTTAAATGAATTTAATATATATTTAATTCTCTTAATTCATATTTTTAAAACTAGCTTTGTAATTCCATTAAACATTTCCTTTTTTATGAACGACAACATATATATAAATATATATATAAAAAGAAGAAGCTAGCCGTTAGCAAGGTAGTGTATGTAGTTGAAAATAATTGTGGAGTTAGGTTCAAGGGGATGGTATCGATATTACAATGAAGGGGGTCAAAGAGTTTCTGGATGGTAGGCAAGATTATAAGAGATTAAGAGTAGATTATATTTTAAATAGTCAAACTGGGTAAGTGCAACATTTTTGTACACTATGAACCGAGACCCGTGTTAAGAATTGTGTTGTTGATAATTAACAATGATGTCCACTAATAGAACATATGTTAGAGACCTGATTGACATGCATGACTCATGAGCATTGCTCATTTGCTCATGTTGGGATTGGAAGAAGAGAAAAGAAAATGTAAGGATATTTTTTTCGTGATTTGTTGGTGTATTTGGAAGGAAAAAAACGAGAAAAAATTCGAGGATACAAAAACGGATATGGGAAATTAAGATTATACAAAATATTAAACACTTGGTTTTTTTGTGCTAACAAAAACAAAGATATGTGAGAAAGGATAAGTTTGAAGGTTTGGTATAGTCTTAAGTCTTAACATCGATTTAAAGTTGATGTAATATTATTTGTTGTACCTCCTATTTCTTTCGGGGGTGGTTGAGTTATTGTGAATAAAAATAAACATTCCAAAGAAAAGCAGTAAATAATTGTGTGGAATAATTTCATATTGAATACTGGAAAGAAAAGAAAAACGGAAAAGAGAAGAGTGTGTAGGCTATTAAATTGTAACTTTGACGCAAAGCATTAGCAATAACGTACGTCCTAGCTAGTTAAATTAAATGTATTGATTCTTTTCTTTGGCTAATACTACTCTTCACGTTAAAGTCCCTTTCCCGGTTTCATATCTATTTGGAAGTTTAGAATCTTACTATATAAATTATATCATAAAAAAAATTTAAATATGTCTTATATATGATTCGTGAGTATAAAAAAATTTAAATATGCCTTATATATCATAAAAAATGTGTTTAGTTAAAGTTTTAGATTTAATTTTAAATTTTTACAATCACGTCAAAATCGAAATTTATAAGCATAGTGGATGACGGTAATAGTCTTATGATTTCAGATCGTAAACTCAAATTTTTGGAATCTTCATATTTATAACTTATTATTATAAGTAGTATAAGTAATATGAGTTAAAGAATGAAGAAAAAAAAAAGTAAAGATTTAATTAGTTGTTTATATCTACTTATCTATATTAGATTATAAAAACCGCCTAACTTATGTATTTGGGATAGGTATTAGTGATTTAGTGTTCAATCAACGAGCCCATTGTATATTCTAACATGTAACATCGTAAAAAAATTTTGGTATATTAATTTAATCTAAAACTTTTGTTTTTCATATTAATCATTAATTTTTATTTTTATTTTGTAAAAAGCGGGAACTCACACTAGGGATAAGAAAAAAACCGTTGACCCGCGCGCCGACCCGGAACCGGCCCGAACCAACCCGTCCGAAGCCCAAACGGGCCGGGTCACGGGTCACGCATTTGTGGTTTTCGCGAGTCACGGGTCACGCGGGTCGGGTTGGACCGGGTGAAGGCAAAAACCGAAAAAAAATGAAGGAAACCCGTTACCCGCCCGTACACGACCCGAACCGGCTCGGACCTTCACGGACCGGGTCACGGTTTCGATTTTCACGCATTCACGGGACGCCGGCCGGGCCGGGTTTTCGCAGGTCGGGTCATTTCCACGTCCCTAACTCACACAAGTGAGAAAAGCCAAATAGTAAAATCGATAATTTTAGAAGATTGAGATCGTACATAAATGAAGTACAATATTAAATTAGAGATAATAAATGACGAATGCAGAATATCACGTGCTGCCATTTGAATCGCGATAGGTGTCGACCTTACATAAGTACATGAAAAGATCGTTGAACCTACCGAACGAACTTAAATTGGAAAATAAATATATATAAAAAAAGAAAAAAAAAATACATAAATATTAATTAACTAATGAAAAATGTTAAACGCAGCCCTTAAGACTGTATTTAACATGTATAAAAATTTTATACTTTTTATATCAAAAGGTCACTCCCTGAATTTCATGATAAGTATATAACTGTTCAATGCTCATCCCTTAGGCTAAACGGAGTGGAGGAAGATGAAGATGTGGGGATATCTGCCATGTGACAAGAAAATTTTGATAGAAAAAGGGGTGAATGGTGTAGGGGGCGAGATTTGGGCAAGATTTGGGCGAGAAGGAGATTTGGAAGGAAAGTTTGGGCGAGAGAAAAATTCCACCCATTGGTGTTTTGGGAGCGTAAACGGCTAGAGGGGTAGTGTGGAGGGCGAGAGAAGAGGAAGATGCGCCCCACTCCGTTCAGCCTTATTAGCAAACTAATATATAAATTAAATATGGATCACGTTGAAACCAATGTTTGTCTTAACACGATTTATTATGTCGTTCAAAAAAAAATTTTCAAAAAAAAAAGCACGATTCAGGCATATTTGTTTAAAAACTTGTAGTACCAAATGAATCTGGCATACCCTTGGATTATTGGGTTTTTTTTTTTTTTCTTTTGTGAAAGGTTATTGACTTATTGTTTAATTTAATATACAATAACGAACTATCGACATCTTGTGTGAATTGTTCTTAACTTCTTTTTGAGGTGTGAATTACTATCAAATATTAAGAGATCGATCATATCACTGAATCTGCACTACTCTCTCGCAAAATAGATTTTTAAATCTCTCAATGAGAATCCGCTTCATCACGTAGAGAATGTATTTCTTTTTTATTGGACCATTTGATAAAGATTTCTACGTGTATCATTGATGGCGTTGTAACAAAAGCCATAATTATTAATTTAATTTTGTTTTTTAACACCACTTATTAATTATACAACTTATTTTGATATTAGGTGTAAACTAGTCATTTTATCCTTACGTTGGAGCAGAATATGTTATATAGATGACAAAATTTTAAATACAAACACGATAAAGTAGTAAGTAACAAGTATTATTTTAGGATTGTTGCCATACACACAAAAAATGATACAATAAAAATAATAGTCTCATCAAACTCAGTAAACATGGATGCAACTATATGATATATTGTCGCCGAGTGATGTAATAAGTATCAAAAAAAAAAAAGAAAAAAAACAAACAAAAACGAAACATACTATACAAAAGGTTTTATTTGTCTCTAAAAGAGTTATACGAATTATTAATAAAAGAGTATTATCATTTATAATCCAAATACATTTATGTAACATCTTTGAATTCGCTCTAAAAAAAATAACTAATTTCATGCATATAATGGTTTAACGATGGTCATGAAATATAGTGTCTCGCTATAGATATTACACGAACCCAAGAGTAAATAAAGATGAAAACTACATATAACCTAACAAGATAAAAAAAATCAAATCCAAACATTAAATAAAATGAGATTGAAAATTGTAAAATATAAGTTCGGGGTGACAAATAAAAGCAAACAAACAAAATAAAAATTCTCGAAGAAAAACCGTAAATGTGTGAAAGTTATGTAATAGAAAAATAAGAATGTAAATGTTTAGTGTCAAAAAATATAATTAAAACTTTGGTGAGAAAAAAAAAAGAGAAGTAAAACTTAAGGGGTAAATTTTTTTTTTTTTAAAAAAAAGAGCAAGTAGCAACCAATGTTGTAAATAACGGTCTTAACGACCATTAAAACGGTAACAGAGGTCCAACAATTTAACGATCGTTTTAACGGGATTGAACAGTCAAATAACATGATTTAACGGTCAACTAACGGATTTAACGAAGTTTAATGGAGCTTAACAATCAAAAGACATCCTTTGGACTAATTTTGTTAGGATATTGCTAATATATATATTTTTTATATAAATTCTTTATATTTTATATTCTTCGTTATAACGACATTATAACTCTGCAAAATGAGATTTAACCTGAAAGGTGCTCGACTGTCGAGTGACCTCCGAGCATTATTTACGACCTTGGTAGTAACATAAGTTTAAAAAATTATACTAGTACATACTATGTATTATTATGTGCTATAAAAACTTGTAATTTTTTTTGCATAATAAACTTATAAATTTTTTAGTATATATATAATTTAACCATAATTTGTCTATAAATGTTTTTTTCTTAATTTTATTTTTGTGTTCTCATGATTCTCTAATTATTTTTCTAAAATATTAATTTTGGTTCCTCCAACTTTCCATCCCTCATCCCTCTTACTAAATAGGTTTAGATCCACTGCTTAGTTGATATTTATCGATGAATGCTTACATAACGAGAAAAGATGAATCATATATCATTAGTATTTAAAGATCTTTTAGCTAGTAAATGATAACTTTAGAGAATAGTAAATAAAATCTCAATAAAATGACACTTGCATTTCTAATTAGATATTTCCAATTAATCAGTAATCCGTTTTTAAAATAACTATTATAAAGAAATTATATGTATTTCAATCAAACTCATTTATCTTAATACCAATCAAAACACAAAGGTGGACAAATGAAAAAGTGATAAAAACTATTTGTCATCATTGTATTTAATTAAGCATGTATAATGGTACTTGGTAGCCTAAAAATCAGAAAGCGATTACAAACTCAACCCAAAAAAACACTTATTTTAATCAACGAAGTGTATCATATTCTAACGATGATTAGGTGTTTCACAAGTAAAACTTAAAATGTCAAAATAACCTATAATGGATAATAAACGAAATTAAAAGAGATAATAATAACAATAACATAAGAATTCAATGTTAATTAATAATAATAATGATTAAAAATGAACAAAGTATATATAAATAAAAAAACCTTTTTCTAGTCGATCGTAACTTTTTTTTTTTGCCGTAGGTTTTTTTTAGGGTTGAGAATAAGTGAGGGTTTTTTTTAGGTGGTATAATAATAATAATAATAATAATAATAATAATAATAATAATAATAAAGATCTTTTTATAAGCTTTTTTTATTATTCAAGGCGACCAATTTTTATTAAATAAATATTAAAAAAATAGAAAATTAATAGGGAGGGAGTATTATGGTTAGATCAGTTGTAAACACCCTGACCTCTGGAGACAGAGGTCATGGGTTCGATCAACATCCCATGCAAAGGTTGGAGGGGGTCTTTTCTCTACCATTTAGATAGAAATGGAAACAACCTTTCTACTTAGGTAGAGGTAAGATCTGTCTACATCTTAACCTCTTTTATACACTACTGAGGTATTGGGGCTGAAAACCCGCGGAAGACGGCAGTGAACAGTTTCTTTCTTTCTTATTAGGCTAAAGGAGGGAGATTATGGGTGTCAGTTGTACTCCGAACCTCCTCTTTTAGTTATATATTATAGATATAGATATGGATATAGATAGATAGATAGATTAGTAAAACCACGAAAAATTCAAAGGTATCGTGTAAATAACTCAATACAAATTTACGAGCAATACTAATGAATATTTTGTTTAACAAAATCAAAATAGCTTTCGTGATCCACAAACAGCTTGGGCCTCATTGGCTAGTCCTGGCATCAAATTTTGGACTTCAACAGAGTCCAACAAAATTTTGAAGTCCAACAAAATTTGATCCTATAATACTTATATATTAGTTAACTTATACTCCTACATGGAAATTGGAAAGCAGACTTTATCTACCAGGCTACCCTATCATTCAATTATAAAAGGATTCGAACGGGTACTAATTACTTTGTCGCAGTCTATTGACTAGCTAAGAGTGCTCCTATGGTCGATCGCTTTAGTTTAATCTATGCCTTTGTGGTCTCTCTAGATTAATTTGTTCGTCGATCAGTTCCCAAAACTGAATAGACACGTACCTTTGGCTCTAAGTGAATAAGTATTATTGATAAAGGTGTGTAAATGTAATTGAAAATTAGTTTGTAAAATGAATGAGTTGAAGCTAATTAGATGACAAAAGTAAGAAGGAAGTCAAAACTCACCACAGAAAGCCCTCTAACATTTCTTACTTTTAAACAATATATTGAGATTCCTTTTAGAAATACCATCAATTATCACCACAGAAAAACCTTGATAAAAATCTTGAAAAAAAATGTGAAAAGAAAAAATCCATTATTGTCGTACGTGTTTTACAAGGACCCTGCTAGTAAAAATCATGGACTTAGGCTGTGAGGAGCAAGACCTTCTTTAGAAGGCGTTTTTTCTGCCATGTCATCAAGAGGGACACCTCTTCCAATATTTGGAGTAAGGCTTCCCCAAGAACCCCTAAAAAGCTTACACATTTATTGCTAAAAGACAAACAAAACAACCTTGGTCAAAGAGAAAGCTTACACCTAGCCGTTGCCAACTATATAATTTCATCAAATGGAGCGTTTCCCACCCCGTCCTTAATCCACCAGGGTCACCTTTTTTTGGGGGGAGAACGCCGCTTGGAGTAACATTCATGGCGTTTTGCGGCGTTCCTGGGTGCTTTTTGGGGGACGGATGCCTTGTTCCTATCAGTCTTATGGTGGGGATCATTATCTACTTGTGTTACATGAAAAGGAAAGTACATATAAGCACGTGGTTCACAAAAATAGCGCAATGTTTTAAAAACCGGTATTTTAATCATATGGGTGTTGAAAAAATTCCCGCTATTACCGGTATTATCGGAAATACCGGCCGGTACGACTATTTTAGTTTATTTTATTATTAATCTACAAAATTTGTTTTACAATTTAACGAAAATAGTTACAAATAATTAAAATTCACTTAAAAATAATACCAAATAGTTATATCATAACAAAATATAAGGTTTAAAGTTGACAAATAACAAAAACTAACATTAAAGTATCATAAAAACATTTAAAAAAATTTCAAAAAAAAAAATGAAAATACCAGAATGGTAATACTAGGAAATACCGTGAAAACCTGAAATACCGGCCGGTATGAAATAGTGAAAATACCGGGATTAAAATACCGGGGTACTCTCAAATACCGGTAATACCGGTCGGTTTATACCGGTATTTAAAACATTGAAAAATAGTGCTCCAAAGTCCAAATGAACATAAATCACATGCTATACATTGGGTTAATATAATACGAGTAATATGTTAGTGTAACTAGATTTTAGACTCGTGTCAAATACACGAGTTTTACAACATTAGCAATATAAAAATTAGTACATGAAACAAAAAAAATACTTATGCGTTAAAAGTAATATTATACTTATAAAGAAATTGAGATATTCAAATGTAATATCAAGGTTGGATGTTGTAGCAAGATTCTTTTTATACAAACTCTTTAAGAGAATAAATATCTTTAACTTAACTTTGATTACACAATTGACCGAGAATTTATTGATGTCTTACATAAAAGGTAATTTTATTTTCGTTAGTCATAGTTGTTACGAACAATAAAAGTAACAGCTGGTTTGTGGGGTTTTGAATGATTTCATTTGTTGTGATTTTATTTTTAGGGTTCTGTTTATATAAGAATAATATGTATCCTAAATATAGTTTGAATTTCAATTCCTAATAACGATAATAATTATTCTAGATATAGTTTGATAATAATTACTAATAACAACAAGAGTACAATTAGTTTGATTACATATAATAATATAAAATAAAATATTAATATTAATATTAATTCATATTAATCTAAATGTTGTAATCTAGTATATTTAATTTTGTTAGTAAATAGACATTATGCAATAAAGTTATAATTAATTTTTAATTGGGTTAAAGTGTAAATCGGTGATGAAAACCAAGTATAAACTAATTTAAACATATGTTGATCTAAATTTTAAGAAATTGAGAGTTGTGATTGATTAATTAAGTTTATGTGAGTTATGGCTTTAAAGGGGTTCGAACGTGAAAAGTCTAAAATACCCTCAAAAAATTTCAGCCCAAAAGCGTCACACCCTACACCATCCCCTGAAACCCTTTTCTCACACAAAATTCCTCCCAAAGCCATCCCCAAATTCGATGACGGCGGCTGCCGACCATCATCTTCACTTCTATCCACCGTGTCGCCGTCAACTCTGTCCCCATCCATCTCGATTTGCATCTCCGGTTTGATGTTGCTGCTTCGTCGTATTCCTCTTTATTTTTTTTTCATATAATTCATATCTTTCTATCAAGTATTCTACAAGTATTTAAACCCGTATCACGACAATTATCAATTCATTCTTCTCATTGACACAAAGTCATGATTCCCTACGCCATCAATCACCACCTATCGACGTCAATCGCCACCACTTTTAGGTACTATGATGATTCCCTGTCGCCGCCGTCGGATTCCATTGATTGATTGGATTGTCGAGGTACAAGTCAAAATAATAAACTCTAATTATAATTTTGTTTTATTAATATACGTTTTTTATTTATTATTTATCAATCAAATAAAAGTTTATGTCAAGGTTTTTGTTTGAGAGTAAATCTATGTTCATTGTACAATGGAGAGCTATAGAATTAGGCTTATCTTCATATTTGTTCGAAACCCTTTTTAATATTTACTTTCGATTTATTCTGTAATATGTATTTTGATTGTTTGTAGTTGATTTTCTTTCGATTCTTTGTTCTGTTTATGTTTTTTTTTAATAACCCAGATGATGTATATGTTTTTTTTATTGTCATTCTTCAACTATACTTCAGTTTCCATATATTGATTCCATTTTTGGCATAAAAATATTTGTTTTGGTTTTACCTATTTATCTTTTTTAGTCAACACTTTTGGGTTGTACATGAGAATTATATATGGGTTAGTCGTTTGCAATTTGCCCTGCAAAATCTCAATGTTTTGTTTCATATTACTTAAAAAGATGTGTTTTATTATATTGATCATTTACTTTATGTTAGACTTATTTTTTGCTGTAAGTCTTGGATTAAACTTTTTGTTGTTTCGTAATCATGGACGTGAATGTGAATCATAGACATCATTATAGTTGTCTTCACCATTTCGCTTTCTTACCTTTTTTATTCGTTTTCTAGGAACTAAATTAGTCTTTGCGTCTTTGTATGATTAATTATTCAGGACTAGAGCGATACAGTTAGGTCATCACTGCCACCAGGGATCGGTGTTTGCATTGATATATGTTGCTCACGACCAAGCAGATGGATATCATGCGAAAAGGTGAAGGTGGATTTTAGGACTATCCAAAATTTCCCTTGACCCAGAGTATACACCGTGAATATGGTGTATATGGAAGTAAACAAGATGCATAGCTTATATAAGGTATTAATTGATTTTAAGTACCATCTAATTTTATCATTTCGTGTAAATAGCTTAGTTCATATTTCACTGGTTGGTTTTGTGTGTGTGAAGGTATCTTATTTTTATGAGCATTTTATGCATTTGGTATAACGACGTCTGCATAATAATTAATAAGCCCAGGTTACACCTTACTTTGCTTAGACCTTTATGTTTCGTATAGATTACAAGCAAGTCTTATGCCGATAGTAAATGGAATATGTATATGTGTGCGTGTGACGCTTAACACCAGTCAAACCACTTACCCGGAACAATTAAGCACACTTTTAAGACTCTGTCTTAAGCACACTTTAGTACAGAACAATGACATAATACTATGGACCCGAGTTTGACCATCAAAGGTCATATATCAGTTTAATTTGACATAATAATAATAATGAAATTCTTAATGGTTAATTATATTTAGGAATAAATGAATATATTTGATTGTCTATGTATTCTCCATTATAGTTGGTAATATGGCAAAGATGGGTCATCTTAGGACTATTATTGAATTTCAGGTTAGTCGAGTTGCTTAATTGGTCTGAATAGGTTAAGTTGACTCGAGTCATACTTAGTTGGGTTGGCGTGCCTGTCAATTTGGGTAACGGTTCAGACCAGTTGGGTTGGAACATCAGTAATAACTGAAATACGGTGCCTTTTTCTATAATTGCGTTTTGACCCAATTCAGGCACCAACTTACGGTGTAATTTGAGTGGGTGACAATTTTGTAGTAGAAGAGCTATTGAAAAGTTAAGTTGGCCTTAGGCACTCTTTTTTGAGGGTTCAATCAAACCCCCGCTATTAACAAAATATTAAATCCCTCTTATGCATGCTCTCTAAACTAGACCTATATTTTATCCCTTTTTTTTGCCCCAATTGATTAAAAAACTTTGGTCATTTTTTTGGTAAAATAAACCTCTTTGCATGACTTTGTCCATGAAAACAAGGAGTTATTGTATGTATCTATGGTTAATATTAATATATATTAAGGACATTCGTATTAACTATTAGGAAGTTCTATGTATATATGTAACTGATTATTTTTTACAATACATGTAGAGAAAGTTTGACCTTGTATGATGATTAGATTGGTTTTTAACTTTTAAATCAATTTGGAAAGCCATAACTTCTAAGTGTACGTATGTATGTATAGTTAACAACTAAGACTATCCTTTTCACCATGGCCACAGATGATTGTCAAACAAATCATGAAGAGGCGTTTCAAGACCTTATGGAAGAAATGACTGATCAAATCATAGTGGTGGAAGAGCATTTGAAGGAACTCAATAAAATATTAAACATATTTGTATACTTTGAAAGATGTTATGGATAATATCTACTATAATTAACGTGTAATACCATATTATTGTATAATTATTTAATGTAATGGTTTATTTTTAACATCTTCCAACATTATTTTTTGACCATTTTACTTTTATTTAATAAGATTTTTTAACTTGCATATAATTTTACTTTGATAATAATAATCAAATATTTATAACATAGTAAACCCGTGTATTTGACATGGGTAACTAACCTAATTTTAATTGACCAATCACAGCTTTCAATTTTTCAAAATTAACTAAATCAACACATGTCTAAATTAATTTACACTTTTTGATTTTTCATCACCAATTTACATTTTTTTACCCAATTTAATAACTAATACTTTATTGCATAATGTCTATCTAATAACAACATATAGCTAAAAGTTAAAAATGTTATATATTTATATCAATATTTTATATTATATTATTAACTGTAATCAAATTAGTAATTATAATAAGACTATAATTAGGATAATCATTATTGTTATTAATAACTAAAATCAAATTATATTTATGATACATAATCTTTTTATATAAACTGAAACCTACAAATAAAATCACAACATATAAATTTATTGAAAACATTACGAATAGCTACTACTTTCATTGTTATTAACAATCATGACTAGCGAAAATTAAATTACTTTTTTGCAAGACATTAATGAGGACTCGGTCAATTATGTAATCAAAGTTAAGATATTGTTTCTCTAAAAGACCCTCTTACACCATCTAACCTAAATATAATTTATTATTCAATATTTACTTTTAAATATCTCAATTGTCTTTTAAGTATATTTTTACCTTTAATGTATAAGTATTTTTTCAAAATATTAATTATTATATTAATAATGTAATTAAACCTGTGTATATGACACGAGTCTAAAATCTAGTACCATATTATTGTATAATTATTTAGTGTGATGGTTTTCCTATTTCTAACTAACAAATTAATCATTGGTCTTACTCTCATATGACCACGTCATATTATTAACTTTTATTTGTTCAACTTCACTTATGTATGCCTAACAATTTCTCATGCTTTTTGACTCATAATAAAATCATACATTGATGCAATACGAACCAAGCTATCATCTGAAATTGTTCGTACCCTAACGCTACAAGACAGTACCATCACACTAAACTATCGTTCTTTACGATGTACCGTTACACTTAACGGCCGCTTTTATCATCCGCCGCCGCAACGCGCGGGCACAAGACTAGTATATATATATACTTATTAAAACAGTAGGAATCCGAATGATCCTAGAGGTCCTACAACTCAAACCTATTTTATAATATCGACACATAAGCCTTAATCCTATGTGGCTTTTTTATAATTTTTTGCCAATAATTTAATTATATAAAAAATGAAATAAAACTAAAAATCCAAGATATTATTTAACGTGAGATATTTGTTTTCTTTTGCAAATATTTTGTTTCCCTCCTATAATTATTTTAGTGTTAATCTGATATTAATCATATATCTATGAATGTGATATTAGCTACTCAAAGAAACACACTTTTGAAGTTTCGTATGAGATATGTAAATTTCATTTTTATTTATTTTTGATTCTTTTTCTATACCTTATTCATCATCCTCATCCTCATCATCATCATCATCTAAGTTGGTTTTTTCTCCTATCAACATCTTTATGATTTTTTTTATTTCTCATTTCAGCTTTGTATTAACGCTTCTATTTGTGAACTCGAGTTTTACCTTTCTAGATGTCATTTATTTGGTTATTTTTATCTCAATATGAACAATTTTTTTTTTAAATAAATGTTGTTGTGTTAGCATTCTGATTTAATCTTGATTGACATAAACTTTCTATACCAATGTCACCATTTTTATACTATTTGCTTTTGCAAGTGATTTTGAGTTTTAAATTACTATAAGGTGATTTTACTTTTTCGAAAAAATAAACATGAAGACATTTTGAATTTAACTTAAATTTGAATAATAGATTTGCTTTTTATAATCTAATTGTAATTTTAATTTGGTTTATCTTTAAAGCTTTTCATCTTTTACGAATTTCATTATTTGATGACTTAAATTCTACTAAAGTATTTTATCTTGAATGAATGTGATGAAATCCTAATGGATTACATATCAGTTTGCAAAAATAATACGAGTAGTTGTTATGGTCTTACCTTACATTACACTTTAATTTAATTTCATGTTTATTAACATTGCATGAAGTATAATATGTGGTATTAAATATGAATATTTGATGATAACACGTTAGTGTCCTAAAAGGCTGGTATAACTTATAATCGACTAATTAATAGTTAAATAATAACAGTTATATTTTGGATTTATATATTTTATTATATATAAATATTTCCATTACCGATAAATATAGATTTGTATATACTTGCTTAAGATACAAGTTATAATTGTTACAAATTGTTATTTATACTCATATAACTAAACAACATGAACAACTTTTTTAAACGCCGCACATCGTGTGGGTAAAAGACCTAGTATACATATAAAGATAAAGATAAAGATTAAAATTAAGATTAAGTATTATATTGTTGGATATGCATTACCAAAGTTTTATACTACATAATTGTTAATTTTTGCAATAAAAGTTTTTAATATTGATATTAATAAATCAATAAATTCATTTTAGTTACCATAATATTAATGTTAACGTATTAAATCCTAACTAATATAGTCAAAAATAAGATAATTCACCTGATAAGAAAACATAAATTAGTAACTTATATTCGACCAAGAGTTCAAAAGCAAAACTAACAGGCTTAGGATCGATGATATGCCAATGGGTTAAAACCCCATCGACATTCCGAAATCCTGCAATGAAGCTTGGATCATAGGAGACCAGAGTTCGAGTCTAAGTAGGCGAGGTTTTACCTCCAATGTAACGTCGTGCCTTCTGTAGCGGTTAAATTGGTGGGTTTTCCCTCCCCTGTGGTCCTTGACTTCGTGGATTGGTCACTAGTGATTGTCTGCCCATATGGATGTAACGGTTAGCCGTCCCGTGGCACAAACGTTAAAAAAAAAATGGCTTAGGATGATAAGAAAAAAAAGGAGATAAATCATTAACAAACAATTCTTTTTTTTTTTTTTTACATATAACATACATTTTTTGATTTCAACGGAATGATATATAGTTTTTACATTAGGTTTAGTTAATAAAAGATACTTAAGATAATGAGTTTCATATTGTGTTTATCCAAAATTCCAAATATGTATATCAATACTAGATTGGTGTCCGCGCAATGCAGCGGCGATAACAGCAACGGTGATGGTGTGGTTATTAACGTAAAAGTAATTTTATTGTGGTCAGAGATATAATGAAATGTTGGGTGGGATATAAAAGGGGGAAGGAGGGGGACGAATTTTGAGTTAGGGTTTTTGCTATTTGTTTCTGTGTGAGGGAGAGATAATGTTGATTTTTTAAGGTCATTTTAGTCACAGTTTAAAAGCAGCATGGTTGGATCAAGTGGTAAACACCCTGGCCTCTGGAGACAGAGGTCATGGGTTCAATCCTCATCCAATGCAAAGGTTGGAGGGCCTTTTCTACCATTTAGGTAGAACATGGAAGCACCCTCTCTACTTGGGTAGGGGTAAGGTGTGCCTGCATCTTAACTTCCACACCGTCGAGGTATTGGGGCTCAAAACCCACGGAAGGCGGCACTGAGCAGTTTCTTTCTTTCTTTCTTTTAGTCACAGCTTATAAAATAAAAATAAAGATGTATTAAGATGAAGGGTAAATGTGTCATTTCAGGTTTTTAAAATTAAGGAGGGGGAAGGGTAGTTTGTTTTATAAAGCAGTATAGATATATCTTCTCGAACTCTTTTTTTAGTTGTATAATGTATTTTTTATTAATTAAATAAAACTTTGTTAAAATTATGATGACATCATCAAAAATCAAATTGTTGAAATTGAAAGCTATGATTGGTCAATAAGTCATTAAGTCAGTTGTCTTTTACTATATAGTATAAAGATGAAGTTTGCTCTATCTTTCCGTTGTATTTTTTTTAACGAACATGCAAAGCTTAAATTAATAATGTAAAAACCATATAAATCGTTTATATTTGGGGAAAAAAAACGGAAACCAGTTAATTAAACCAACTTAGGTGAGTTAGACAGGAGTATATTCTAAATCCATTATGTGAGTCCTGGAGGTGAGTTTTTCTTAAGGTTTCGGGTTCGAGTTTTAGGTTTTCATCCCAAAGTATTTTCCATTAGCGGGGGGTTTGAAGGTCCAGCAAATCACTGGTTAAAATTATCTTCAGTACGTTTGAATCAAAACTAACTTTAAAAAAAAACAATTAATTAAGTTTGTACTATGATGTTCATTTTTTATAATTACAAAAACGTTCCATTTCAACAAATTTACTACTAGATACCGAAATTTGAAATCAAAATACAGACAATAGAAGTGTTATAAGGGGCAACCCAATACTAGATATTCATCATCCAAAAGGACTAGTGATAATCAGCTCTATATCAGCAAAACATTATCAAAAGACAAATCTTTCTAAAACAATCCAATACTAATGTCAACTAGTCTTAGATTAACTGTTTATTTAATTCAATACTTTACAAAAAAAAAATGTAATGAAAAAAGAAATGAAAAACATGATACAACTCATCCCTAGCTAGTAACACAAGGATGAATCCAAAACGAGTCGAATTCAGTGATGTTCATTCGTCTTTGAATGGAAAATGAGCAAAAGATTAGTCTTGGACGAGTTATATTGGGCTTTGGGCAGCCTCTAAGATAAATACATATGTAAAATCTTATGCTAAAGCTAGAAATGTGTAGTACGATGAGTATTGATAATTAAATGAACATAGAGAGATATAGAATCCCCACAAAACGTTGCTAACGAGTGCCGCCTAGAAGAAAATACAAACAGTATTATTGGTTCAATTCAATTATACCAATTTATAGAGAATAGAGCCACCGGACAAAAGATAGAGGACTAGCTAGATGGGTCGATGTGCATTATTTGTACGAATTATTTGGAGCCAACGATATACATTGACATAGTCATGTAACACATGCTACATATATATATATATATATGAAAAAGTTAAATTAGGGACTTCTTATTTTAGGGACTGTTAGGGACTCTATCTACCTCATTCTCCGGCCACCACCATCATCATCTCTGACCACCACCACCACCACCATGATCATCTCCGACCACCACCATGATCCTCCGGCGAGACTTACACATGTGTAAGTAACTTACACATGTTTTAAGTACAATTTTTTTTATGTAGATCACCCATCACCGGTCACCCCCTATGACCTATCACCCCCTATGATCTATCACCCTCTATGACCTATCACACTATGACCTATCACACTATGACCTATCACCCTCAATGACCTATCACCCCCACCAACTTTGGTTTATGAATATCCTTAAGGGAGAAGCTCGCTCCGAATCATAGTTTTTATTCAACTTACACATATGTAAGTTGTACTTACACATGTGTAAGTCGCGTTGGAGATGTCGCCGGAGATGAATGTTGTCGGAGATGATTAGTGGTGATTAGATCTGATGAAAATGGACGGTCTAGATCGAGTCCCTAACAGTCCCTAAAATAAGGAGTCCCTAATCTAACCCACCCCTATATATAGGTATACACACTTTATTTATCGATCCCCGGCCTCTCTATATATAAACTTGTGTAAGCATATAGTATCATCTCAGATTAATACTACAAATTAATTTATTAGCATCTATCTATATTAAAAAATATATATATAGAAAATAAATAATAATGTCAAAGAGCAAAGTTCTGGTTGTGGGTGGCACAGGGTACATTGGCAAGAGAATTGTCAAGGCTAGTTTGGCTCAAGGTCACCCTACTTATGTCCTTATGCGTCGAGAGCTTGGTTATGAAATCGAAAAAGTTCAAATGTTGTTGTCGTTCAAGCAACAAGGAGCTCAGTTGATTGAGGGTTCGTTTGACGACCATCAGAGCCTTGTGGATGCCGTGAAACAAGTTGATGTCGTGATATGCACCATGTCGGGTGTTCAGTTTCGGTCACATAATATTCTGCTTCAACTTAAACTAGTTGATGCCATCAAAGAAGCCGGTAACATCAAGGTTAGTTAGGTTGTTTTGCTTGATTAAAATTTTGTCACTTGACTTTTGATTAGTTTAATTAATTATTAATTAAAGACTTATTAATATTTTTCATAACAAAAAAAAAAAAAACTTAATTTTGGAAACATATATGCAGCGGTTCTTGCCTTCAGAGTTTGGGATCGACCCTTCAAGAATGGGACACACACTTATTGACTATGGAAACGAAACATTCACCGATAAAATGGTGGTACGAAAAGCCATTGAAGATGCTAAAATCCCACACACATACATATCCGCAAATTGTTTAGCGGGCTACTTTGTTGGCAACCTTTCCCAACTCAATAATTCCCTCCTACCCCCAAAACACCGAGTATCCATCTATGGTGATGGGAATTGTAAAGGTATTACTTATTATTGTCATACAGTCTTACTCGCTGTCCATATTAATTACTTTTACTCGTAGTAGTGCTAATGAAAATTTTTATATAAAATGCGTGCGTGCAGCTGTCTTCTTGGATGAAGACGATGTGGCTACATACACAATTATGACGATAGATGATCCTCGTATGTTAAACAAGACATTATATCTTCGACCACGCAAGAACATTCTCACTCACAACCAATTGGTTGAGAAATGGGAGAAGCTTTCAGATCAGAAACTCGAAAAACTACACATCTCCGCACAAGACTTTCTTGCTTCCATGAAAGGTAGCTTAGTGTGTATAGTACGTGGCTTTGACTTATATTATCAACAACAGATCGAGCCGATTATTATAGATTGATTAATTAATTAGTTTTTACGTACTACTCGTAATATATACTATTAATTTGTAGTTTGATGATTTAAACTACTTGATTTTACATATATATATAAACGAGTGTTAATTATTACATACATATACATATGTATGTGTATGTTTTTGTAGGTGTGGATGACTCCGCTTTTCAAGCAGCATTAGCACGAATCTATCATATATACTACGAAGGCTGTTTGATGAACTTCGAAATCACGGAAGGGGGAGAAGAAGCAACTATGCTCTATCCCCAAGTTCGATACACTCTTATGGATGAATATTTACAACGATACCTATAATTGAAAGCCGAAAATAATATTCTTACCAAAATCAGTGATCTATCAATAGTCACTGCGTCGTACTATACTGTCCGGGGAAATTTGTAACATCTATTTAGAGTATAGTTAATATGCATGGTCTCTTAAGTTAAGATTCCAATCCATTTAAGTCTAAAATGAGTTATTATGTGTTTTATTTATATACTTTTATTTATATATAAAGCATTTTTACTACCTTATCTAAAATTTCAAACCTTTAAAGTAAGATATCATATGAGCTATAAATCAAGACTATTTATTTTCATCATACACAAAGGTCAACTTGGTCATTTAATACAACCCATGTGACATATGGTGTGTGTGCATATGAATGTGTTGGGTGTGGGGAAAAAAAAGGTGTGCATCACTAAAAAAAAAAAGTTAAAATGTTACCATGTTAAATTTAGACAAAGAGATTGCAATTTCAATTACTGATAAGTACTAAATTTATAAATTTCTTTGGTAGTTTATTTTTTTATTGAATATAATATATTTGTAGCTTTTCAAGTTGTCAAAGAGTACATATAGCACTTAAGTATATGTATCATTCATATCACAACCAATATATAAGCAACAAGCGTCACAATTAATATTTAACTATGACATGTTCACCTGTTGTTATGCACCAGTATCATGTTAGTAATATCATAATGCACAAATAAAAATGCTAAGAAATTTTTTAGTTTTTTTTTTTCTCTTTAATTAGATATTTGATATTATTAAAAAGAAGTTTTGAAGTTATTGTTATGACTAATGGATGTGAAGAGATTGCTGGTGCTGGATGGTGCTCACGTGGCATTTATGTGACACACCATCTCGTGATATGATTCGTGTGCAACTTTAAGGAACCACACTAGTAAGAATTCAAAGGGAAAATACAACCACAAGTAAGTGGTTCAAGAAAATGATGTTTGCGCCAAATGAACAAACATACATGTGGGCTAGTGAGATGATAGTACCATGAATTCGGTCAAATTTCCATTCGTCAATTTTTGTTTGCCGTAAAATTCAACAAAAATCGGTTAAGTTCGTAACGTGATGGCCATTTTTTTTTAATAGGAAATGATTAATCCCTATAACAAAATAACCTAATAATCTTTCTAACTATGAGATGATGACATATGGAAAAATCAGATGTCAAGATTAGGAAAGAGAATTAGTGGATACCACATGTCACCTTCTTAATGTATTAGGAGGATTATTAGGCTATTTGGTTAGGAGAATTTATCATTTCCTTTTTTAATTTATGAAAAATGATAAATCCTCCTAAAGATTAGCCTAAAAATCTCCCTAAAACTTTAAGAAGGTGACATGTGTTATCTACTAATTCTCTTTCTTAATCTAGCCTCCTAATTTTTCTACATGTCATCATCTAATAGTTAAAAGATTTTTAAGCTATTTTTTTTAAAAAGATTAATCATTTCTCTAAATGTATACAAGTGATCACCACTTAAAAAAAGTAACACCTACTCGAAATATACAATATCAATATCTTAAACTTGAACGAGGATAAAGGCTAGAAGCCTAGAATCTCCATCACCAAAGGTTGCTAATGATTAAGGGGTCACGCAACTACTGGAAAATTTAAACGTGCTACATTATTTTGCCATAAACAAAATGAAATAAGAGTAGCCAGACATATAGAAGATAAAAGATAAGGTGGGCATACATTAATATTTATGGTAAATGAAAAGGGCACGTCCAATTCTCCAAAGACAAACAAGTGGGTGCTCCAAATCGACGAGTATCATGACTATCCTGACCTATATAATAGACCAAGTTTTCCATATCATAGGTTTTTAAGCAAATGAGTGTTTTGTTTTTTTTTGTTTTTTTTTGTGCTCGGAGATGCACATGAGTACGCCAACGTTATCATGATCATTTTAAACTTTTTTTTGACAACCTCCAAGATTAGAATCGAAACCTCTTACAATAAAGGTTCTAAGATTGTATCATCCTGGCCTATGTATGTTATATATAACCCTTCATATAAACTTGTTATATCATATATTCATATCAGATATGAATAACTTTATATTGGTTTATTCTAAATATATCGAAGAGCAAATTTTTGTTTTGTAGGTGGCACAGTTTACATTGGCTAAATTATTGTCAAATTAAGAAAATACAGTTAGTTATTATTGGTTTTGAGGACAATTTACAAAAATTGCTATGCTACAAAGTAAATTTATTCAACTAACTAAATTAGCCTAAAGGTAACATTAACATTATTTTATCACTACCACATTATAAAACATATTATAAAGCATTTAAGGATTGCTTCAATATTGAAATTTAAGAATTACGTTATTATTGTTCTATTTTACTAGCTAATACATATAACTATGGTCAATTATTTTCATCTTTACATATTGAAGTAATAAATAAAAAACACAATTTAAATATCAGAATTATGTTATTATTGTTCTATTTTACTAGCTAACTAGAAAATTTTGGACCCGCATTGCAGGGTCTCAATTCCTTTGTTGAAACGGTTCGTTATTTTAGTATATATGCTGTGAATTTTCGACAGCTTAATTAGAAATAATTTTGTCATTAATATGTTTGTTTAAAAGTATGCAAGAAACCAAAACGTAACCCGTAGTAGAAACCTGAACGGGATGTGATATGACAAAAATATTAATAAATTAATTCAGATATCAAGTGGATGCGATATAGCAAAATGCAAGTAGTGGTACGGGGTGTATCACAATAAGGTTGAAAGACAAATAAAAAGTGTGAAAAAAACAAAAGAAGTAACCCGTAATAAAAAATCCGAAAAGGAAAAACAAAACTAAAAAAGGAAAAAGACGTGACAAAATCCGAACAGGATGCAATATGGCAAAATCCAAACTATAAGAAACGTGCGATGTGTCACTTTATAACCGATGCGACGTGTCAAGTTTTAATAAGCATGGTTACTATTGATAAACATGCAAAAAAAAAACGAAAGAAAAAACTCAAAATGGGATCCGTAATGTCAGAATCTAAATAGTGATGCGGGGTATATGATGAACCAATAAAAGAGATCATATAATCAAAAAAAAATATCAAAAAACCAAGAAAAAAGTAACCTTAACGAAAATAGAAATAACAAAGGAAAATTAAAATATTGTGTAAAAGTTTCCAATATATTAATTCAGAATACAAAAGCCAAAAAACTATGATGAACACCAAGAAAAAATCCCAAACGAAATCCAAAATGGCAAAATCTAAATATTGATGGGGGGTATACGATGTACCAATAGAAAGAAAACACAAAAGCAAAAAAACTATGTAATAAACCAACAAAAACCGAAAGAAAAATAACCTTAACGGGATCCGATATAGCAAAATCCAAAAAAACGCAGGGTATAGGTGGACCAATAGAAAGAAAACACAAAAATAAAAAAAATTATGTAGGAAACCAAGAAAAACCGAACAAAAAATAACTTTAACAGAATCCAATATGGTAAAATTTGAGAAAAAAACGCGTAATACAGGTGGACCAATAGAACAGCGCCACGTGGCACGTGACACTGTTCATTGGCCTTGTTTTTAATGAGATTATCACAATACAACACATATAACTATGGTCAATTATTTTTATTTCTACATATTGAAGTAATAAATAAAAAACACAATTTAAATATCAAAAAGTGATAATCGTACTATATCTTTTGATATATTTACCACACTGTATTTTTTTTTATAACCAACTATATTAGTATTTAATATATAACAGTGATAAAATTATTTATTTGTTATACGAATATGAGTTCCCTGTAAATATAATTTGTGTTGGAAAACTAAAACCAATAGTGAAGTTGGTTGCCGCCTGTAGTCATGTACTATAGAAGATTTTTATATATTGATTTTTTTTTTTTTTTAATTCACACCTTTCAAATACTTTAATTAATCTACTTTGGGCTGTTTTTTTTGGTGCTGTATTAGTTTAAGCTAATTGGGCTAATAAATCCAAAGAACCCAAACTAAGCTTGAAAAAGCAAAAAAGAAAAGAAAAATAGAAGCCGGGCCGATATGTTAAAATTAGACGCTCCTAAAAATCTAATTTCACTATTAATTAAAAAGAAAAAAGGAAAGGAGGAGCCGAGGAGGATTTTCAATTTAAAGTTTTACGAACACACGACATCAAATTTTTTATCCAATCAGGTTTCTCTCTATTAACCTAATTTTTATATCTTGATTTCGTTATTGTTGTTGTCGTTAATAAAACCCTAATTAAAAACATTTATTGCTTCCCTGTTGTTAAAACTTCTGATTTTGACTGTATCTATTCGATTATTTACAGATACAAGGATTTGTATAACCTTGCAGTTACGTATATATAATTATAATAATAATAATAATAGCAGTAAGCATATATAGGAATGGCACCAGCCTTAATCAATGCAAACCCGGTTGTATACCAAAAGAAAGAACGCCCGGCTCGAACTAAACCCGGTGATAGCGGTTTCGATGAATATGCAGCTGAACTCATTGACCAACTTGAAATATTTGATATCCTTTTAAATCATGTTTACATTTCTTCTTTCATCATATATTTATATATACACACCATACATGCAATGCTGTTTATCAGCTACGATACGATACAGAATGTGACTCCTTAGCGTATTGTCACATCATATTAGAGATATAAAAGATCCAGAACATCCTTATTCTTTAGAGGAGTTGAAAGTTATTACAAAGGATGCTATTGAAGTAGATGATAAGCGTAACTATGTTCGGTAATTTTTAATTTTTTTTACCTGCTGATTTTGCTTTACGGAATTTTTAAAGTAAGTTACTTCTGTTCAGGGTCACGTTTACACCGACGCTTGAGCATTGCAGTTTGGCAATTGTTATTGGGCTTTGTTTGTGGGCTAAACTTATGCGCAGCCTGCCTTCTCGTTTTAAGGTATTGCTTCATGCAGTAATGATATCTGATTCTTAGCTCAGGAACTTTGCAAGTTGACTTACTTAGATGACTCTAGTTACAGTTTCTCGTTAAGTAACAAGTTTTTGGTTTGTAAAGTTTTTGAGACTGCATTTACTTGATTTGTAATTGTTTTGATAAATATACAAGGTACTGCTGAATACTTTGGGTTTGATATTTGGATTTGACTTGATGCAGTAGTAGAATTCTAATCTTATGTAAACCTCTTTACTAAGCATATAGAGTTTGAAAGTTATAATGTATATTAATATGTAAGCAAACGTAGAACCAACAAGGGTTAGTGGATGTAAATAGTAAGAAGAGGTGTCAATGATTGGATTTAAGAAAGTTAAATGTAGGTAAATGGGTTTGTTTATTTTCTTTGTGCAAATTTTGACATAAGCGAGATAAAGTAAAAATGAAATTGAGTGAGTTCTCTTGCAAGAGATGCATTGTGTATTGTTGCTATTATACGTTCAAGTGTGGTCATCGTTCAAGAGGGTATGTTTAACTATCAACCAAATATCTTAAGGAGGTAAGACCCTTTAGAATTGACAAATGAGAACATTGTGGTCTGAATTCGGTAACTTGGTATTATCATTTTGCTCAAAACAATGGCAATTTATTCGTGGGCAAGCTATTTGGATCGAATTGATAAAAGACAAAACATTATAGAGGATATGCCAAATAAGAATTGTTGCCGTTCACAATGAACATGAATAGACAGGAAATATAAGTCAGACCATATTTTCCTGATGTTTAAATGTTTCATGTAGTTTAACCTCACCCTCAAGCCCTGGAAAAAAAAGGTTTATGGGAGTTGAGCTACATAAAAAGTTGAAACGTGGACCTGAACCTGAACCTATTAATCATATTTATAACTTTGTTAAAAGTTTGGTGGAACTGAGTTACTGTATATATAAAAGTATTTAGGTTGTACCTTCCCTGAACCTATTATTCGTCTTTTGGAGACTTAATTTACTTTTGTAATTTCTTCTATTAAGCTTTCATTGTTTCTTATATTCCAAGCCAGATTTGTTGATGATTTTCTTATTGAACTTTTAGTCTTTCTATATATGCATGTGATGCTAAATACTAACGTTAAGAAAATATCCTTTTCTTTAGGTTGACATCAAGGTGGCTCCCGGGTCTCATGCAACTGAAGATGCAGGTCTCTTTATCCCCCCCCCCCCCCCCCCCCCCCTTCTCTGTCTCTCTCTCTCACACATACTCCACACACACGACACACAAAGGCTCTTCCATTCAAATATGTAAATAGGAAAGGGTGGTGAAATATAGTGTTCTACTTAATTTTCGATAAAAATGTTTCTACAACTAATAAACATGGTTTCAAGTTAGTAAAATGTAATAAGATAGACAATTATATAAGCATTTGAAAATTTGAATATACTTCTGGTATCATCCGGCCATTTGAATTATAGCAAATTTAAAGCATTTTCCAATTTTTGACCCAATTTCACTGATGTTTCACGTGAACTGACTTGTTTCCATGCGATTTGATTATATTAAGTTTTAGAAGTAACTTACTAGTGCGAAGCTTTTGATGCCTTAGAGACTAGAGTGGACTTTAGACCCAGCTGCTTATAGCAGAAAAAATGTTTCTTCTAGATGACTTTTGAAGCTACTGTATTTTAAAATCTTCTCCGAAAATTATGACCATTGAAACTGAATTTCTTAATACTTCTTCCAGAATAAGTTGAAAGCCTATATGCGTAAAATTTTTACCTTTCATATTTTATTTATTTATTTTTTTTTTTTTTGCGTTTGAGGTCTTAAGTTGCATCACTATGTATTGTTTTTTGGTTATATTATATGTTTATTCTAACTCCCTTTTGGTATACAGTGAACAAGCGATTGAATGATAAGGAACGGGTTGCTGCGGCTCTGGAAAATCCTAATCTCGTCGATGTTGTTGATAAATGCTTGTCTCCATCTTTTGAATAAATGTCACACCCAATACATAGCCAATCACCTTAGACATGCCGAGGGCGTATAACCATGGTGAATGCTATCAGGACACATTTTAAGTACCTAGGATAGAAAAAGTGAGTGAGCTTATTAGTTTTTATAGAATGAGTAGTTGCCAAATATCCCTTACAGGATCTCATGAGGATGAAATAGGAGGATATAGTACTATTGTTTCATAACTATACACCTTCAGTTTATAGGGTTAGTAAATTATGATCATTTGAAAAATAAAATTTGTGTGAAAACCATAAAATTGGCCAAATAAAATGTTGTGATTTTAAACTTAACACAATGTGTTTATTATTGCTGGAAATTGTGATACGGTATGATCGAAGTCCTTAATACAACAGCTGCGTCGTTCAGGGGGCTTAGCCCTTCTCGGTCACCGACCTCGAGACATTTATAATGGGGTTGGAAGTTGGACACACATGAATATGGTGTGGATTTGATTGACGACGATCCATAAATAGTGTGGTGGTTTGATACGGTACTGGCGCTGCCCTTACTGTCATGGCGTTGCCGAAGGAACAGAGAGGAGAGAGATCAACTGTGTCTGGAGATGATGGAGGTGGTGGTGGTCGGCAGCTTTAAACACATTGTGTTAAATTTCAAATCATTACGGTGTGTTTGGTTAGTTTTTTGGTTCACACAAATTTTTATATTCTGGAAACCGTTGATGTGGATCTTTATAATTTTTTTTTTTATATTGCTGATTACTTAGGTGATGTACAACATATTTTGAGCTTTTTTTTTTTCTCGTTTGAAAGTTTTAGCTATTTTGCTTCTTTTTTTTTGTTTGTTGTTGATCTTCGCATATGAGATTTAAGTACTGGTATTTGTTTGTCCCAAAGACCCAAACCAGTCTCTTCAATTCACATATTAATGATTAATCAACAAGTATTTTCATGAAGGTTTGGATTTAAGGAAATTTAGATTAGGTAAATATGTTGTTGTGTATTTGGGCGGACTATTATAGAGTTTTTCTCCCATTAGATTTTAGGTGAGAGGCTTTTAAGCATAAACTCGATTAAAACAACATGATCTAGGCTATCTATTATGATATTCGGTATGCACTTTCAAAAATAAAAATAAAAATGACACATATTAACCTTATTTCATCACTCTTGTATTGAAAACATTTAAACACCTATTTTAATTTAGAAAAGTTTGAATACCAAATTTCTCGGATCGTCCCTGTGGTTTACCCTAAACACCATGTTTCATCCTTTAGTTTTTAAAATGACATTGGTAATCCTTTATAGGTGGATAAGGTTCTGATCTAGTCCTTTAGGTTAACATCCGTTTACTAGGCTCCGTTTTCTCCCTCACGTGCATCCCACATGAGGGTATTTACGTCTTTTTAACTGAAAAGGACTAAGCTTGAAGAGTTAAATAAATAAATAAATATCTGAAAAAGCTAATAGATTCAATTAGTCCAAGAGTCAACCAAACTCCAAAACCAAACACCACCACCACTTTGATGTTACACGTAAACACAAAAATGTGCATCCATCCAACATCCATCATCTTCTTGTTCTTTATTTTCTTTTTTTGGAAAACTTTCACCCACCAATAACAAATTTCATCTTTTTATATACATACACAAATCTATACATATGTGTTGATCGAACCTAATAACACAACATTTTTTGACTATGTATCATCATCATGACAAAGCTTAGCCACCACGACTTCCGACCAGATTCCGGCCAATACGATTGTTGGATCATTCTCAAATTCCGGGCAGTTGTTTGTCGGAAAAACCATTGTGGCAGCCCCCTCCCCCATCACCGGAAAAGCACAAATAGCGGCGCCCCACCATCACAGTGCTTCCACCTCTCTCTTATCATGCATTCTCAAAACGCGAAACATATCACTTTTACTTCACTAATTTCGGATCTAAACAAAACCCACCAACAAGAAACTTTCATTTTAGATCTATGCTTTTCAACATATATAAAATTTAGATATAGATTAGATATGGTTTTACGGCTGGTGGCAGTTGTGATTGTGACCCGAATTCACCTCCAACGTGACTGTTGGAATTTGCTTCTGCCGCTACAGCCGCCGGAGTCTGCTACTGTTACTGCTGCCGTCAGAGTCTGCTGCCTTAATTCGTTGCTGCTTCTGTTACTACTGCTGCCGCCAGAGTTTTTCTATTGTTATCAGATATTGTCGAAGATTTGATTTTGTTTTCTCTTGGAGTTGAGTTTGGATTTTTAAGGTGAATATGTCGAAGATCTGCTTCTCTGTGGTCTTTTGTTTGTTTCTATCCTCCTAATATATCTGCTTTTTATTATTGATGGAAAATGACAAGGGATTTTTGATTTTTTTATTTTATTTTACTGTGTGTTTGTATTACTTATACAAGAAGGTGGAAAGAAAAGGAAGAAAAAATTTCATAAAATTATCAAGTTTAGTCCTTTAAGGGTGTAAATGACGAAAATACCCTCACTTGGGATGCATGCAATGGAGAAAACGGACGTTAACTTAAAGGACTAGATCAGAACCTTATCCACCTATAAAAGGATTACCAGTGTAATTTTAAAAACTAAAGGACGAAACGTGATGTTTAGGGTAAACCACAGGGACGATCCAAGAAATTTTCTCTATATTCAAATAACAAATGAAAGACACAATTTAAATACGAGTAATACTCGTTATATATTTTGTGTTTGAAAAGTGACAGTCATCGAAGTATAACGTAACTCTTCAAAAGTTTTGTTTTATTTTTCTGGGTCGTTGTACTACTCAATTAATTTTGAAGTAGCAATTTCGTTCTAAAATCATTAATTAAATTTTAATAATCGTAATCGTTAATCATAGGTATTATTATTATTATAATATATATATTAAAAACAAAGTCTCGAAAAACGTGTGAAGAATAATATATTTTTTATTTTTTTTAATTTTTTTTTATTTTCACCACATAAGTTTCAATCTTTACACTTTTAGCACTAAGCTAAAATACTTTTTAGTAAATATTTTGTTCTATTTATTTTCACCACAAAACTTTCAATCTTTACACTTTTAGCACTAAACTATAATATTTTTTAGTAATAGTATACTTTTTTTTCTTTTTACTTTCACCACAGAATTTTCAATCTTTACACTTTTAGCACTAAACTATAATACTTTTTATTCTTTTTATTTTCAACACAAAACTTTCAATCTTTACACTTTTAACACTAAACTATAATATTTTTTAGTAAACTTTGTATTCTTTTTATTTTCACCAAAATATTTTAACTCTTTACACTTTTAGCACTAAACTTTCATAGTTTTTAATTTTCTTTTATTTTAAGGTACGAGAAAGCGTGTATAGAATAATATACTTTTTATTTTATTTTTTATTTTCACCACAATAATTTTACTCTTTACACTTTTAGAACAAAACTTTTATAATTTTTAGTAAACTTTTTAATGTTTTTATTTTCACCACAATATCTTAAGTCCTTACACTTTTAATACTAAATTTTTCTACTTTTTGATAATCTTTTATTTTAACTACAACATTTTAACTTTTTACACTTTAGCAACAAACTTTTTAACACATATATTAAAAAGAAATGTACATGAAAACTTGTAAAGAATAAAAACTTTCTATTCATTTTATTTTCACCACAACATTTTAACCTCTTATACTTTTAGCACTAAATTTTTAAATTTTTTGATTTTCTTTCATTTTCACCACAACATTTAAGTCTCTTACACTTTTAGCACTAAACTTTTACGCGAACGACTTTCACTTTCATACAAAACTTTTACAGTTCATTTTTTAATTGACAAATGTCAGTTTTTAATAATTTGAATAATACACGTTTTCTTCAAAAAGTTTATGGCACATTATCTCTTGAATAATACGTGTATTTTTTATTAAATCCTTAACAAATGTAATGTCTCCCCGGGGAATGCTCGGGTGACATATCTCGTTTTAGATTAAAAAATAATGACTTATTTATAAGAAACATTTTTAAAATTTTTTAATCATATTCTCAACGATGTTTTGGCTAGATTATGATTTAGGCTTATGCTTTGTAAAAGACTTTTTAACATGGACCTAGTTAAAATAACTCTTACAAACATTTTACCGGCGTAATACGACTGCAATGATGGTAGCGGCGTGTGGTATTGGCGGCGGTGGTTGGTAGTGGTGGTGGCGGTGTGGGTTATTATTGTAAAAATAATTAATGTAAAAGGGTAGTGTAGTTATATTGGAGTTGATGGGTCTATGTTGTAAATTATTTTATTATTGGTATTATAGGTATTTTAGGTTGAGATGTTTAAATTAATCAATACTAGCATTTTACCCGTACAATGCGGCAGTGATGGTAGTAGTGGTGGTGTGGTGTTGGCGACGGTGTGGTGACGGGGGATATGTTTAAATTAAGGGAAATGATATTCGTACCACTAATTTTAATATATTTATCACACTGTACAACATTCTGAACATACTGTATAAATTACTAAAGTATATATGTGGTAGATTAATCAAAACCCGTGGTATGAATATCACTCCCCTTAAATTAATGGATAAAAGAGAGAAAATTAATTCATTAAGGGTAAATTGGTCATTTTACATGGGAACATTTTTATGATAATTTTTATAAAGTAGTAAAAAAAGTGAGAGAATTAATTACTTCTTTTTAGGGATATTTTTATAAGAAAGAGTATTGAAAAATGCAAAAAGAGAAAGTGTGATCTATAATAATATAACTAGAAGAGGGGATTGAGGGTACACTTGGTACCCCTAATCTCTCTCTTTGAGCCTAATCCTCTATCCTTATTAATCCTCTACTTTTTTAATATTTATTTAATAAATAAACAAATGGTCAACCTTGTATTATTATTATCTTTATTTATCAATATACATACAACCTAAAAATACCCTCACATATTCCAAACCCAAACAAAAGCCAACGGCCATTAGAAAAAACCTACGACGAAAAGGTTTTTTATCATTATTATATCATGATTAGCTAACGAATTCTTATGTTATTGTTTTGTAATCCATTATAGGTTTCACCATGGCTTCTTCTTCAACAACAAAAAATAAGACCACATTAGTTCATCTTGAAAATCTTAAGCCAACACATGTAACCATCATCTACCAACCCAAAGAAAATCAAAACCTTCGATATGGTCTTTGTTGATAAATTTGATATGTATTTTTCAAATTATATATTTTTCTTTAGTTTTCATAATTATATTTTAAAATTTTTGTTTGTGTTTGTCGTAAGTTTAGATATAACAAACTAAATACTTTTTTTTTAACTAAAGTTGAAAAAAAAGGTTAACTAGATTCAATATTTATATGGAGTTAATTTTCATATGGTTCTTTTTTTTATTTTATCTTATTTTTAAAAAAAAAAACTAAAGTTGAAAAAAAGGGGTTAATTAGATTCAATATTTATATAAAGTTAATTTTCAAATGTTTTCTTCTTTAGTTTTCGTAATTACAGTCTAAAAGTGTTGTTTGTGTTTGTTTTAAGTTTAGATATAACAAAATTTGTGATGAAGATGGACACCCAACCAATTGTACTTAGTTTACAAAGAAGTCCTTTAAAACCTGTGACAATTTGAACATGTTTTCAAATAGTTATATTTTCGTTCTAATTATAAATATACTTCTTCAACTTTTTGCCTTATTTGATTCATTTTCTGTTTTATTTTAAGAAATTTTTATTTTTTATTCTCTATCTATTTAATATACTTGAATTCCAATTTTTTAACTTTGATTAATATATTTTGAGATTACTCATTCATTGGACGAACATGAACACTAATACTAGTAAAGATATGTGCCAAGAATTCACTAGTTAAAGATATGAATCTTCAAATCAAATACGGAGTAAGTTTTAAATAAAAAGAACAAAAAGATAATAAACCAATTAAGCTAATGGTTTTTTTTTTCTTTTCTTTATACTCTAATAATTAAGCTATTTGGGCTTATAATGGCTTTCGGAAGCAGACAAATATCTTCCTTTTAAAACAAAAAAAGAAACGAAGAACAGAAGGTGGGCCGATGTGTTAAAATTCGACGCTCATATCGCCGCCTTTCAATAAAAGAGAAAAAGAAAAAGGAGTTTCAAGAGCACACGAAGTCAAATTCATATTACGGTTTCTTGTATTCAACCAGGTTTTTCTCTATTAACCTAATTTTTATATCTTGATTTGATTTTGTATTTCTGCTGTTGTTGATAAAACCCTAATTAAAAACATTTATTGCTTTTCCGTTGATAAAACATCTAATTCTGAGTTTATTTATTCGATAACAGATATAAGGATTAATATATAGGAATGGCACCAGCCTTAATCAATGCAAACCCGGTTGTATACCAAAAGAAAGAACGCCCGGCTCGAACTAAACCCGGTGACAGCGGTTTTGATGAATATGCAGCTGAACTCATTGACCAACTTGAAATATTTGATATCCTTTTAAATCATGTTTACATTTCTTCTTTCATTATATATACACATATACTATATAATATATGTGCAATGGAATTTATCTATGTATTTATTAGCTACGATATAGAATACCGTCTTTATGCGACTTCTTAACGTATTGTTACATCATATTAGAGATATAAAAGATCCTGAACATCCTTATTCTTTAGAGGAGTTGAAAGTCATTACAGAGGATGCTATTGAAGTAGATGATAAGCGTAACTATGTTCGGTAACTGCAATTATATATATTTTTTTTTGCCTTTTTATACCTTCTGATTTTGCTTTACGGAATTTGTAACGAAGCTAAGTTACTTTTGTTCAGGGTCACATTTACACCGACGGTTGAGCATTGCAGTATGGCAACTGTTATTGGGCTTTGTTTGCGGGTTAAACTTATGCGCAGCCTACCTTCTCGTTTTAAGGTATTGCTTAATGTAGTAATGATATCTTATTCTTAGCTTAGGAACTTTGCAACTTGACTTACTTGATGAATCTAGTTACCGGTTTCTTGTCCGGTAACAAGTTTTCGTTTGTAAAGTTTTCGAGACTGCATTTACTTGATTTGCTATTGTTTTGATTAATATACAAGGTGCTGCTGAATACTTTGGGTTTGATTTTTGGATTTGACTTGATGCAGTAGAATCTTAATCCTTTGTTAACCTCTTTATAAAGCATATAGAGTTCGAAAGTTATAATTTGTAAGCAAACGTAGAACCAACAGAGGTTAGTGGATGTAATTAGTGGAAGAAGAGGTGTCATTTATTGGATTTAAGAAAGTTAAGCTTTGGTAATTGCGTATGTTTATTTTCTTTGTAAAAGTTGTGACATAAGCCAGATAAAGTAAAATGAAATAGAGGGAGTTCTCTTGCAAGAGAAGCATTTTGTTTTGTTGCTATTATACATTCGAGTGTGGCCATAGTTCAAGAGGCATGTTTAACTATCAACCAAACATCTTAAGGAGTTAAGACCCCTTAGAAATGGCAAATGAGAACATTTTTGTCTGAATTCGGTAACTTGGTATAATCATTTTGTTCATAACAATGACAATTTGTTCATGGGCAAAAATTTGGATCGAATTGATAAAAGGCAAAACATTATAGAAGATATGCCAAATAAGAATAGTTGCCATTCTTGATGAGTATGAATAGAAAGGTAATATAAATCAGAGCATATTCTCCTGATGTTTAAATGTTTCATGTAGTTTGACCTCACCCTCAAGCCCTGAAAAAAAGAAGGTTTCCGGGAGTTGAGTTACATAAAAAGTTGAAACGTGGACCTGTATATACTTTTATCACTTTGTTAAAGGTTTGGTGGGAATAAGTTACAGAATTTATAAAAGTATTTAGGTTGTACCTTCCCTGAACCTATTATTTGTGCATAGGGTCTTAAGTTGCTTTGTATTTCATCTATTAAGTTTTCATTTTAACTTATATTCCATGCCGGATTTGTTTTTGATGATTTTCTTATTGAACTTTTTGTCTTTATAGACGCTTGTGATGCTAAATACTAATGTTAAGGAATTATCCGTTTCTTTAGGTTGACATCAAGGTGGCTCCCGGGACTCATGCAACTGAAGATGCAGGTAAGGCTCTTCCATTAATATGTAAATGAGAAAGGGTGGTGGACTATAGTGCTCTACTTAATTTCGATAAAAATGTTTATACAACTAACAAACATGGTTTTAAGTTAGTAAAATGTAACAAGATAATACACTTCTGGTATCATCTGGCCATTTCAATCATAGCAAATTTAAATCATTTTCCCTGTTTGACCCAATTTAACTGATGTTTCACCTGAACTGACTTGTTTCCATGCGAATTGATTATAATCACCTCTAGTTATAACTTAGTGGTGCGAACCTTTTGATGCCTTAGAGACTAGAGTTGATATCAACCTTTGACCAAGTTGTATATAGCAGAAAAAATGTTGCTTCCAGATGACTTTTGAAACTGTTAGGAACAGCCTTAGCTTTAGCACAGCGGAAGCAATTAAACAAGAAGATAAATCAAGAAAATAGATAAACGACACATGAGATTTAACGTGGTTCGGCTCCACTGGGGGTCTAGTCCACCGGCTGCAACTAGGTTATTTATTAAGCTCTGAACCATTTAAATTACAATTACATATGAGGGGTATATATAGGAGGACAACTAGGGTTTCTTGCTTGTTGAACAAGGAAACCAATTTGGGCTTCCTAATCAATAAACACAACCGGCAGGCCCGTAGGTCTTCAGAAACCCAACAATCTCCCACTCGAAGGCCTTGCGATAAATTTCAGCTTGCCATTCAAGTAAACAATATCCCGATCAAACAATAACTTCAATAATCTTTAGATAATAAAAATCCTCCAAGCCTCCAGTGCCAAGAACAAACTAAAACTTTAACAATAAAACTTACTTAAGTCTTCTGTTCTCCATGAACAAGCTAAGATTTCAATAAAAACAGATAGGAACAAAAGTCCTCACAAGTCAGCTCCCAAGAACAAACCAAACTTCAATCCATGCATCCTAAGTGTACCTAGTTGCAGTGTCCCTTTTCATCAGTCACTTAAAAGACCCAATACAGTCAGACACAACTAACCCAGTCATGGCAAAGATCACCAATGACTCAACTTCAATTTCAATCGGCTCCTACTGATCTGAAATACCGGCTCCAGAGACTCCAGAGGAACAACACTCTCCACTAGCGGCATCACAGGAGAGATTTCATTCGGACCCTAGTCTTCATAACTCATCGTCGATTTCAACATATGTCAACACACTCCTCGTGCTCCCACTGTTACAAAATCCGGTCGAAGTTCAAACCTATGAATACGCTCAAACAGATTACTGAAAGTCCCGGAGTCCTCTACCGCGCACCAGACTCGTATAACTCTCGAATCCGCGAGCCAAGACTTTTTTCCGAAAGTTGGTTCGATTCTTCCGGTAGTGCAGTAATCTACTCCAAAAGTCTAAACAACAGACGAGTGCTTCACTACAGTAGGTAACTTAAAATGAAGCAAACCAGAATATGTAACAAGAGTCTTCACTGCCTTCCAATGAGCCCCAATGCATCAATCCAGACACATTCTCATAAGCAGTATTTTATCAACCTCGAGCGACTCTAAAACCCTGAGTACCTCCCACAAGTCAACTAAGCACAACTCCTACTGTTATTCTAATCCATGCTAAAGCAGAATTCATGAGACAAACCTCCACTCGTATTCAACCAACGAAAACCTTCACCCAATACGAGTACAAAATCCACTCAAAAGTTAAAACCACCGATTAAAACTAAACAAGGAATAGCACCCATAGTTCTATACCAGTTAACAACAAACGATCAATAACAACAATAGAGAAAACAAACGTTAAAACAAACGTTAGTTCCATGACTTGACTAACTTTTTTCACCCGTGACGATACTAGCAACCCCGGAACAGGAAGACTTAAAAAACTCAAAGCACTCCAAACCTACTAGTTCTTTTTTCTTCAGTAACGGTACCACATCCAACAGAAATGCAATCCACTCCAAAACACTTGTATATATCCGGTTGAACAAAGGCTTAACCCTAATCAACCTAATACCTTGTTTCAATGGACTAACTTCAAATGATGGTACTTATCTTTTTCTTTTTTTTTTTTAAATCGATCAAGGTACTAACACAACAACAAACTTAGTAACAACCACCCGCAATAACCACACCCTAATCTTGAATCAGAATAATAACCCGAGATACAACTCAAACAATAAATTGAAAGAGACAATAACTCAACCTCTAATCAATGACGAACAAGAATGTCACGGTGGTAACCAAGAACAATAAAACCAAAAACAGTGCTCTTATCTTCCAATAGATCAATCAACACCAAAACCTCCAAAGTTCAGAAACCCAAAACACAAACCCTAACGAAAAATCAATCAAAACAATCGAACTGAATACGTCAAAACCGATTATTTGAACAATTTTTTTCAGATCAGGACAAGGTTTCACTTGTTGGTGACGGCTGGCAGCAGCAGCGACGACAAGCGGCTAATGGTGGTGTCAGCGGTGGAACAGCAAAAAAACCAGCTGCAAACCAGGCCTCAAAACAGATCAAACAGGAAGAAAACAAAACAGCAGCAGCAATTTCAGCAGCAAATAAGGGCTCTAAGAAGACCAGCGAACAAGGGAAGCACAAAACCCACCCCCAAATCCCTAAGTATAGCAGCTGTAGGTGTCGGCAGCAGAACAGCCCCTTAAATGCAAAACACAGATCTGATCAGTAGCAGACAACAGCGAACAGCAGCAGCAGTGGAACAGCAGCTGTTGGTGGCGGATGCTCTGATGGTTGGCTGCAAACGACGAACAAGGGAAGAACCCTAATCGCAACAGCTAGCTAATACAGACCCGAAACCGAGAACCTTAGCTCTGATACCACTTGTTAGGAGCCGCCTTAGCTTTAGCACAGCGGAAGCAATTAAACAAGATAAATCAAGAAAATAGATAAACAACACACGATTTAACGTGGTTCGGCCCTAGTGGGGGCCAAGTCCACCGGCTGCAACTAGGTTATTATATTTAAGCTTACATGCGAGGGGTATATATAGGACAACTAGGGTTTCTTGCTTGTTGAACAAGGAAACCAATTTGGGCTTCCTAATCAATAAACACAACCAGCAGGCCCGTAAGGCCTTCACAAACCCAACAGAAACCCCTGTCTATCTAAATCTCCTCCAAAAATTCATGACTATTGAAACCGAAATTCCTAATACTTCTTCCAGAATAAGATAAAAGCATATATGCCTAAAATTTTTACTATTCATTTTTTGTGTTTTTTTGAGTTTGAGGTCTTAAGTCTCATCCCTATGTCTTATATGGATTTTGGGTTCACAAATTTTCCCGGATATTTGCTTGCCCCTTTTTTTGAGACTCTGTGTAATGCAACATGAAATACACCATGTTGCCATTTCTATGTCCCGATAAGTTAGCTGACAGCTTTAACATGAAGAGAGAATGTGATATAAGATCTAATTCTGTAAATTGGATAGAATGTAGATTTTTATATTATATGTTTATTCTAACTCCCTTGTGATATACAGTGAATAAGCAATTGAATGATAAGGAACGGGTTGCTGCTGCCCTGGAAAATCCTAATCTTGTCGACATGGTTGATGAATGCCTGTCTCCATCTTTTGAATAAAAGTTGCACCCAATACAGAGCCAGTCACCAACATGCTGAGGGTCTCTTTTGAGCCTATAACCATGGTAAATGCTATCAGGACATTTTAATTACCTATGAGAGTGAAAGTGAGTGAGCTTTTTAGTTTTTATATAATGTGTGGATAGTTGCCAAATATCCCGAGGAGGCCACGAGGATCAAATAGGAGGATATAGCATTGTTTCATAACTATACACCTTCAGTTTATTTTCTAGAGACCGTTTATGTGAATCTTTGTAATGATATTCTTTTATTGCTGATTACTTCAAGCGATGTACAAGCATATTTTGCCCCCCTTTTTTTTTTTTTCCGTATTTGTTTGAAGAATTTAGCTGGATCGTGCTGCTTCTTTTTGTTTATCTATGCATATGAGATTCAAGTACGAGTATTTGATTGTCCCAAAAGCCCAAACCAGTCTCCTCAATTCACTAGCCGCCACTCACCATTCACCTTAATTAAAAGAATGAAATATTAATGATCAGCAGTTAGACACTTCATTCAGCATAAAAAGTAGATAATAATGATTCATTCGTTACTTACGGTGTGCTACTTCCACATCCATGACGATTAATGAAAAACAAGACCCTTTCATATGGATCTTCAATATACAGTTTTTTATTTTTGCTTTATGAATTGGTAAATGAAAAATAAAAGGAAAGCAAAAACCAGGTTTACGTATTGAAGAGATTACATATTATTATGAACTACAAGTGTGTTTCTGGCTTCATTCAATGCACTACAGGTCTACAGCCGAATGTGTTTCAAGTTGTGGCTTCGTGCAATGCACTATAGCCGAATGTGTTTAGTTGTTTAACAATGTCACACATTATATATGGGGAAATATTAAATACTGTTAATAGCATTAATTCTCCTTTCACAAATATCTCATGTTTGTCACATGTTAAATCAATAATCATGCCATCTAAATGTGAGGGCAACAAAAACTGTCTAATTGCTGTTAACAGCATATTAAACATCCCCATATACTATATATATCATCATTATTATTGCATTAAAATATATATAGTAAACCTCTATAAACTAATAGTGCTGAGATCGAGATTATTTATTAATTTAATGTTTTATTAATTTATCAAATGCTAATTTATAATACTCTAAAGTTGGGACTTGACAAATTATTAATTTTATCTAATTTATCGAATATTAATTTTTAAAGATTTCACTGTAAATTTGTTATAAATGATTAAACATTATTATTATTATTATTATTATTATTCACTGTTTAAATAAAATAGTTTAATTAGGTGTTTGGCCCGTGTATATTTTTGTGTGGATAAGAATGAATCGAAGGATTCGGATGAGTATGAACCGTAAAACTGAAGATAGGTTAAAGTCTAACATGTGGTGCGCGTGCATGCTTCTTGACGACTCTTCTATGTGAACCCTCCCTGGTAATGTGTCTTTTAAGCAAACTGAAAGGTCATCTGTCATTTAAGAATTTGGAAGGTCATCGGCCAACTTTTCATATAACAGCGCCAGATATCACCTCCCTTCGATAAAGCCTCGGGGTCTACTTTACATTTAATTCAATTAGTATCAAATATACTGGAAACATATGCTTTTTAAAAGAATATATGGTAACAAATGGGGTCTGATACTCTGATAAATAATGGCGCTTCAATGTTTTCCAATTAAGGAGGTTCCATAAAATTTTAACATGAGTTTCATTTTTTTTGGTCGGTCCATTCACCCATTGACCCCTTCGAATTATATATATTTAGCACTGAACTTGGAACATTGTTGGTTGTTTAGCCTTAAGAATCAATCTACCAAATAATATAGCAAGAAAGGAATATATGTATGTTTGTAACAATGAAAGTGTAGAACACCTTGGAAAGTGGCCATGATATATTGATAAGTTAAGATCGATTTATTTAAAACTTAATAATGTACCATTTTTTTGTTTTTTCTTTTTACTGCTCATTTATTCCTCTCTAACCCCATGAAATTCTTAGAATACACCAATGGTATGCCTCTTTATTCTTCCTCAAATATTTTATAAAAATATTAAATTAGATACACAATTAAAATTTTATTCCTTTTAATCAAATTGTGTCAATTACATCAATGTTAAACTTACTTAATTTTCTACACTACAAGATTAATGACTTTTAGTGATCGAAAAGAACAGTCATAAAAAGTAAAAAAACAGTCCCTAAATCCTATTAGACTTTCTCCTTCTCAAATAAAAAGAGTCACTACTGCCACCATCACTAAAGGTCTTTTCAGACTAAAATTTTCAGTCACAAAAAGTTTGGAAGATATAGTGACCGATATATCAGACATTATAGACTGTCCTAAAAAAGTAAAGAAAGTTGACTAATGAATAAAAGTTCAGTCAGTAAAGTCCCAACAATTAAATTTTAATTGGTATTTTATTTGGACTGCAATAACAATTATATACATACACAAATAAGACATACAAAAAGAAGTGTAATTATATTTAATTCCAGATAGCAAAAAAAGTTACAATATCCATTCATTTATAAGCCAACTATTTAACAAACAAAATTTCTTCTACTCGAACCTAAACATAAATGTATCCATATGCGTCAAATGCAATTGTATTTAAAAGTAGCCTCCAAACATGATCGCAGTTTGAACGGCTAACTTGCTCCTTCCGAATGCAATTTAAATGGTCGAAGAACCTTACACATGACAAACATGAACCATGAAAACAATATTCAAACAAGATAGAGATAAAGGGGTCTGATCATCCTCTTGTAAAACTACCAGCCAAAATGGGCGGGTCAGCCCAACCCCCTACATATCTAGCTACTTTCTTAAGTTATAAATAACTATTGTTTAATATTATGTGATAAACAAGCTATATAAAAATGCAAGTGATACAAGAGCCTTTCCAAGTAATTCTCATCTTCCAACCCTTTGACCCATTTGGTTCCCTTTTTTGCTAAATAATTTTATTTCAACCACTTGATCTGGGTAACTTTGATCAGGTAGTTCCGGTTGTTGTTTTGACCCGGCTGCATTTCTTCCCAATACCCAACCAACCCATTTTCCCACCTCTCATTATCACTGTTATAATATATAGGTTTTACCTTGAATGCATATTCATTAGCTTCTGCCTCTGGACTACTAGCTAGTAAGGTTCTAAATTAATATGTTGGATTAAAACATTGCGAAGGGAGTTTTATCTGTACTACTTATATACTATTTAATGCTTATATCATTAAACAATATTTATAATATTTAATGTCCCATATCATTTGATGTTTTTAAATTTTTTGTATTATTAATATTAATGTATTAATTTTAAAATTGCTGTTAAAAAAAAAGAGAAGAAAACAAAGGTTGGTTAGTTGGACTTGCTTGTTGATTTGGTTTTAATGCATTTAACTACTTTTAATGATCAGTCTCTTACAAGTTACAACTCTACCAAAAGTCCAAAACCTGGCCAATTTAAAATATAAAAAAAAGGAAAAAAAAAAAGGAAAGGAAAAGGAAGCTGCAACTAAAGTTAAAGGTAGGTTCATACGAAGTGGAAGGAATTTTCTGGGAAGTTATTCAAAAGAAAAATCGATGGAACGGTAAAAGGTTCAAGGTGATATATATGAAGACGTTGGTCCATTGTTATCTATATACACATAATAAAACACGATTCGGGTCTTGTTAAAAAGTGTACGCACTCAGTCACATTTCGGGAGCGCGCCTACAACTTTTGCCAGATTTCATATATATGGAGTTAAAAACTGGTCCTGGTTCAAATCTCGAACAATCAAAAAACCATTCCAGTCTAGAATATCCAAGCGGTTCCTCAATCGGGAAAGAGAAGTTCTTCATCAGTACACCTTCGCTGGTTTCAAGAAACCTCCAAAATGAACTGCCGGCGGAACCTAACGAGTCTGACACCATGATTAATGGTAAGCTTTAATTTCGTTTCTAAGCTTAGTTGTATTCATGTTCAGCCCTAAATTAGAGACTATTCGTCATCACTTACTGCAAAGTCTGGGCTGTTTATGTTTAAGTTTCCGGTCGAGATGAATCCCCAGCTGATTTATCATGCGCATATATATATATATATATATATAGCTACAAAACATATATCCAACTCCGTTAATTATTTAATTTTAAGCATTATATATATATATATATACACTCTCGTATATCTATATAGGGTGGGTTATTTTGAGTACAAGGGAAAAAAAGTACAAAAAGTACAACCTTCTTCCTTCCTCTCCGGCCACCTTCTTTTCCGCCGAACGCCACACCTCCTCCTTCTTCCTTCTTCTCCGGCGAACAACCACCGCCACCACCTCCGACGACTTTCTTGCGAGAATCAGGTTCGTTTTTGGGTGGATACGGTACGGGCCAGTGGCCCTCATCCGTTCTAAACTGGTTGTCAAGAGACGCATATGGGAATCATATGGATTTGATGGGCGGCGATCCAAGAGATGGTGACGGTTTGCTACGGTACGGGCGAAGCCCTTGCTGCCGGCGCCATGGTTGGGGTGGTCGGAGATGACGGTGGTTGTCTCGTCGGAGAAGGACGTGGTGGCTGGCGGCGGCAGTCTCGCCGGAGAAGGAGCGGGCTGCTGAGAAGGAGGAAGAAGGAGAAAAAAGGCTTGATCTGATCCGTTCAAAACTTTGATCCAACGTCTGTAGAGTGTACTTTTGTACTTTTTTTCCATGTGTACTCAAATATATATGTATCAATAAAAGTATTCAATTTTCCTAAAATAGCATTAGATAATTTGAGAATCAAGTTTGTGTACGGGTTATTTAATTGATAAGAGGGAAATGTAACAGAAAATATAAACAATGGGAAATGGATAGAGTATTTGGAAGAATAACAAATTTTGTTGTTTGAAACAGATACAGAATGAATATAAGTAAAATACAAAGTTTTAATTAATAATTAAAAGTAATACATATAACATCATTAAGACAAATCATTTTTTATCTACATTCTCAACCATTCTTTACAATTTATAAAAAGATGAAATCATTCTCACTTCTATGTTCTCATTCTCATTATCTGGTACAACCAAACAATGAAAGTCATTCTCATTCCCTTTCTCCTTTTTCAAAGGCCATGGATTTTGGTTAGGATTCGAGATAACGAAGAGGACCAAAGAGTCTTTTTGCGAGTCTCTTTTAGTGTGCATATCATCAGGTATTCAAGACTCACCAACGGAGTCAGGAGACCCCAGCCCATTCCGCCCCCAAGTCGCCTGCTACACCGCCCCGCTAGACAACTTCAAGCAAGGGAATCCAAATCTCGTCGGGCGACTGACGCTTCCTTTTTCACTTTCCCTAAGTAACTAGCCATTTCTAACCAATTCCCCTTTTCACTTTTCAAGCAACTAGCCGGCGACCCTTAGATTTTTGAGGGGCTTCTTGCTTGGTGATGTGGCGCCACATTGTGAAATCCCCCCATAAGGGAGTTGACTCGCTCCCACTAGTATAATGATGGCGAGATGTGCTCCATTATTATATCTATTCCATTGATAGTAAGTATAGTAAGGGCATAAGGAGTACCGAGAGAAACATTTATACTAGTAAACCCTTTTATATATAGTGATTTTATGGAGGTGGATTATGCTTGGTTCATCGATCATTTCTTTTTATTGAAAATTTTTTCACTTCAAGTGATCGATTAGGTTTCGAGTTAAAGGTCAAGTCAACTAATGTTACTCGACTAAAACAGGATCCAAGACGAGAGTAGAAAACATTGTGGTATGTCATGAAGAGGTGAATGATAAGATGCAAAAAGCATTGAAGTCCTTAAATTTCCGTTATGAGTGCAATCTTATCCAGTTTTGGGCACCTTGTAGCGATGGAAAGTACGTGTTACTAAAAACTGTAGATCAACCTTTTCACCTTGGAAAACCCGATGATGGACTCTGTAGTTACAGGAGGGAATCAGAGCGTAACTGGTTTCTAGTGGATGAGAAGTGTGATGAAAAAGAGCTTAATCCCGTGGCACGAGTATTTAGGAGACAATTGCCAGAGGGGACTTCTGATGTGATGAATCACCATTTGAAAAAATATCCACTACACGATTGTGCCATTCGTTTCAATCTTCATGGATATCTGGTTTTGCCAGTGTTTGATTCTGATACTATGTTATGTGTTGGAGTGCTTGAATTCATCACATATCTGAAACATCTCGACTGTGCTTATGAGGTTCAAGAAGTTCATCGAACCCTCAAGGTTTTCATCTAATCTCTCATTTTGTATCATAATTGGTTACTCTTTATATGTGATTTTCTTGTTTCTAGTTTTGTGCCGTAATGTGTTTGTTGTTGGAAAAATAAACTTGAGCTGTCATATTAGAACAATTGCACTTATACGTGTATCTGAACTATTAGATTGTTGTTGTCCTGCAGGCAGTGAACCTGACATCGCCACAAGCATTTGATTGCCCTACATCTTATGTGAGTTTGGAGTGTTGATTATAATAGTTAAAAGAATTTATCTTCTTTTTCTTTAGTAGTTCAACTAATTGCTACTTAACTTCTAATGCTGATATTGGTAAATGCTTACACAGTTTAACTACAAAAACCGACAGCATGAGCTAGATGATTGCATCAGTTCTCAACTTTACCACAAGAACTTCATTAGCATAACTAACTCACAGAAAACGTCTGCGAATGATGTTAGTAGCAAGAAAATTGATATGTCTGCGGAAGAAGAAATGTTTACTTCTGGAAGGAGAAAACGTAAAACTGATTCTGTTGGTTCAGTGCACATCCAAAACGATATTGAGAAGTCGATAAGTGAAGCTTCATCTGGATCCGTGTCAAGAGATATACTGAATTTTACAGATTCCGTGACTGTACATGAATTTAATGCTGAAAGTACTGATTTTTGCAACAGCGTCCCCAAGAACTGGACATCCGTTATGACTAAGAGTGAGAAAATATTTGTGGATGATGCTACAAGCAAGAAAATTGATTTTGTCTCTGGAGAAGAAGCCTTAACGAAACATAAATTAAAACCTAAATTGGATAATATTATTGCAGAGGCAGAGCATAAACAGAAATATTCCGGAAAGCCAATAGATGAGGTTTCCAGGAGCAGTGCTATTATTAACACACATGAAATGGCTGTGGCCGATGTCATAGCCGAGAAAACTGATGTAGCTACTGTAGGAAATAGGTATGATTCTGAAAGAAAAGGAGTGCTTACTAAACGTAGGAGAAAGCGCAAAATGGATTCTGTTTCACCACAGATGATTCAGCAATATTTTGGACAACCAATAGGGGAAGCGTCCACGAGACTTGGCGGTAAGTCCTTTGTATATTTACGGTATTTTTGGAATAATGTGCATTTACTTACTTCAAATTTCATGTTTTATAGTTAGTCGATCTACACTGAAGCGTGTTTGCCGTGAGCTAAATATACCACGTTGGCCATTCCCGCAGCGCAACAACTGTTTCCATCTTAGTCTATCTGTTGTTATTCGCCTGCTGATTAGAGTTAAGAGGTGGAGCTGTTCAATTAGTAATCACGGCTTTTCTGCCAAGTGGTGGATTTGTGGAAAGCATAATGCTTTTGCTTTTAAATCAAATCAATCGTATGATTCTCAAAAAGGAGAGACGATTTGTGACAGCATAGACACTGTGATTCCGTTTTCCAAGCCTCGTCAAGCATGCTTCGGTATATATGAAGCAGCGTGCTTGTTGTTGGGCTTAAAGCACTGGAGAAAGAGGACTATAGGAAAGCGTCCAAGACTGTGCAGTGACGGCGGGATTTCAGAAATTAGTATTTTAAATGCATTTCCAAACAAGAATGTTGTTAACGTCTCAGATACAACTAAGGTGACAGTGAAGGCAACATATAAAGACGATATGGTAAAGTTTGATTTCTATCTTTCATCGGGGCTTTGGGAATTAAAAAAACAAGTGGCTCAAAGGATTAAGCTTCAAGAAACAAGATTTCATCTAAAATACAAGGATGAAGACGATGATCTAATACTCATTGCTTGTGATGATGACCTCTGCAGCCTTGTGCCATTTTCGGCTACTTCAGCTAGTAATAAGAATACTATGAAACTAATAGTCGAGATGGCTAATGGTTAGTTTAAATGAGGGGGCGCAGACTTCAAATGTTCATTCTATTTTGTTAGTGTCAACATGCTATAGAGATATGTAATTATGGTATATGCTTAGAGGTGACAGGTTGTAATTAGTAGATTGTTAGATGTAGTTAGTTTTATTATATACCTGTGTATTTAAGCCATCTTTGCCACATTAGTGAAAACGTGTTTCACAAATTCTACCTATTTATGATGGTATGAAAACCATGATAATTTTCACTCATTCACTTCAATTTCAATTACGTTTTTCTCATCATCTCCAACAAAATATTCTATCTTACTCTATTTTTTACAAAAGTTTGTCGAGGTGGACTGAACCTTCCTTAATACGGAGTAGTATTATTCTTAAGATACGATTTATGGAAACATTCCTTAGTTACCGTAATTAGATTCTTGACTGGTGTTTTCGAGCTAATACGGTATATGGGACTATGGGTTTCCATCAATCTACCTTTTTTGATAAATAAATTCAAGTTGATCGAAGAATCTTATACACATAGACTAATGAGTAATGACTAAACTTGTTGACCATCTGTACATGTTTTAATTTTTAAACTTTTATTTGGGTCCAGTTATAAGTCAAGGCCCAAATTAGAATTTGCATAGACTCAAAAAGATATTACTTGCATAGACTTTGATAGTTCGGCCCACTAAAGGGTTTTCATTGTGTACAAAATAAGTTAGCCATTGCCATTAGGTATTGATGTGCCGCAGCTACTTTTAGTCTTTTACAACAAAAGTTTTAAGGTAACCTGATCTGTTTCTTCCATAAAGATTGTTTGATTTTTAGATTTTTTTGAACAATGTATCTTGAATTTAATGTTGCCACCATCACCATTCCAGTGGCGGAACCAGACACAAAAGTGACTGGTAGCACAATTTTTTTCCCACTAGTTTTGTATCGGCATAAAGTAACGATAATAATGGCAACGACTAAATTGTTACGACTTTTAGCCTTTTTTGTATGATTTTTGGCTATTTATAATGGATTTTTAAAAATATTTTGGCATTTTTAGTAGTTTTTGGTTATCATTTAGTTGTACAGATACATTTTTATAAGTTTTATTGAAAGAAAAATGTTTCAAAAGTTTAAAGTTGGTCACATTGACCGGTATCCCATATTTATTTGACCCATAGCACCAATAAAAAATACATCATTTTTCGAAAAATTTGTACTACATGAATTTAGCGGACCCGTAGCCCCGGCTACCCCTAACTTCAATGTGGTTCCGCCCCTGCACCATTCGCCGCCATCACACCATCACATCATTGTCGCATTGCGAGTGTATATTTTTATCTTCTAAAGTTTTTCCACCACCACCTTTACAACAGTTACATTTACATCAACCTACAACACTCGACACTGCCACTATCACGAATAGTCGTCAACACCACCGGTTGCTGACAGCACCAAATTGCTGTCACGCCTACCGATACCGCATTACACAGGTACCGTGTTAGTTAAATTGAATAAGTAAGCGTAGCATGATGAAATAGTATGTGATATGCGATATGTGTACCAAGACGGTACATGAAACCAATAGATTTTCACACATTAACCCTTTAAATTAGAGTAATGATGTATCCTCCTAAATTTTCTTTTATTATAAAATTATGACATGTTTACAAGATATAAGATTTAGAAAGAGGATAAATTAATGATTTTACTTTAATATAAAAGATTGTAGCTATGCATTTTAGAGCATTTAAAACCAATGTTTTTAAATACCGGTATCTACCGGCCGGTATTACCGGTATTTGAGGGTACTCCGGTATTTTAATCCCGGTATTTTTCCGGTATTTTAACTATTTCATACCGCCCGGTATTTCCGGTATTACCATTCCGCTATTTCCGGTATTTTAATTTATTTTTTTTTGAAATTTTTTAAAATATTTTTTATGATACTTTAATGTTAGTTTTTGTAATATGTGAACTTTAAACCTTATGTTTTGTTATGAAATATCTATTTGGTATTATTTTTGAGTGAGTTATAACTATTTTTTAACTATTTTTGTTAAATTGTAATAAATTTTATAGAATAATAATAAAATAAGCTAAAATCACTGTATCGGCCGGTATTTCCGGTAAATCCGATAATACCGGAAATTTTTCCACACCGGTATGATTAAAATACCGGTTTTTAAAACATTGTTTAAAACACACACAAACGCCTAAAAGTTATATAGTCTTTTGCAAATTTCTCACAACTATAAATAACGTACCTTCCGAAGTCATAACGGAGTCTTGACTCTCTTTCTGCCGGAGGAAATTAGAAAAAAAAATATATTTGAATATCAATGAAGATGTATTGTCAATGTGAAAAATGGGACACAGATTCTCTATAATGACAATGTAGAATATACACTAATTGAAAGGGATGTGATGCAGTTTTTAATGAAAATGTGAATTATATTAAAATTCAAATATGTACACATTTACAAATAAATGCATTCTCGGACAGCCCCAAGAATCATCAAACAAATTCGACAGCTACATTCTAATCTATACAAAGAAACAAACAGGAAAATACAAACTAAAATCCCATCAGTGATTCAAGACTAAAACCACATTGACCAATTCACAAAACAAACAACATCCTATATACAAGAAACAACATCTCCCTCTTTTGCTCCAACAATAACTATCCTGCAAAGCAGACCCCGTATTTATGCACAATATATCCAGTCAATTTTAAAAAACAGATCAGCACCAACTCAAACAATTCAAAAACCCAATTCACCCAGAAAGACTCAACCAGATTAGTGTTAGAAAGGGACCAAGAAGTGTCATCTTTCACCACTCTCTATTCCCAATCGCACACACTAATCCAGCTAATATACACTTCACAAAACCACAATACAGAATGACCATACCACTAGATGGCAAACAAACTATTCTTTTTCCAGCAAAGGTCCCATTTATCAACCATAATCATCATATTTATGGATTTCTTTACTTTTAAAGCCAGCATCTTTAACCTAACATTATACTTAATGCTCTTGCATAGTTCATCTCCATACCTTTCTCTCTTCTTGAGCAATCTATAATTCCTTTCTTGCCAAATATAGTAAACAGATGCAACAAGAACCAGCTTACACACAACCATTCCTATATTATTCTGCACTTTCTTTTCTGCAATTTCCTGAACAGAATTATCCATTCTATAACTCACATTTTGCAGATTAGTCATTTTCCTCATGCAATCCCAAATTTCCATAGTGTAAGGACACTGAAAAAATAGATGCTCATGACTATCAGGACCTGCCTAACAAAAAATGCAAAAAGAGTACCATTAGACTGTCATTTTTCCATTCTATCTTGTGTCATCAATCTACCCTGCATAGCTAACCATAAAATGAAAGCATGCCTAGGCACCATCTGGTTAAACCACACCACTTTACACCATCCAACACTTGGATTATCAATCCTGAGATCCTCCCAGGCCTGCTTTGTACTAAAATCCATTAATAGATTCTTATTTGTAAACCATTGGACTTTATCCTTTTTATCATCCTGCCAACTTGGTATATCAATCTTGCCAATATTAGGGAAATTAATCATCCACTCACTTGGCCAGTTTCACTTTCCTTCATTAAACATATCAGCCACTTTCATATTATCCTCCAATCTAGCATCATAAATTGTCCTTCTAGTTATATACTCACAAAGAGGACCCTGCTCACACCATTTGTCATACCATATAGAGATATGTTTCCCATTTCCAATCACATATCTAACATGGTTCTTAATCATATCTCTGACTTCAATCATGATCTTCCAACCCCAACTATCACCCTTATCAACATCAACACTCCATATACTTTTACCTTTTAATCTCACAGTATTCACCCAATTAGCCCATAAAGAATCCTTATTCTCCAAAATTTTCCAAAACTGCCTAATTAGCAATACCTCATTCTATTTCTTCAAAATGGAATGCAGTTCAATAATACTTTGTTTTGGGTCAAAAATGTCACAAGTTTAATTTTGTTATCCCTACATATTCTTTTTATCTAAATGGATCAATTCTGACATATATCAATTCCAAAAGGCTATATGCATGTTTAGGTATTGGGGGTAAAAAAATAAAAAACCTCCCACACGTAAACCAGTTGAGGGTTATGTTTTGCAAGAGTTTTTCAAGAGCTTTTGAGGAGCTTTAAAATTTTATTTTTGAATAAAAACTTTGTTAGGATGCAATTAGCTTTAACTTTTATTTGAAAGAAAAAGCTCCAAAATAATACGCTTCTTAAAGTAGCGTTTCAGGAGCTTTAGCTTTTCGTCATTAAAAATACACAAATTCCTCTTAAAGTTACGGTTACAGCTACCATACCAAGCAATTATAAAAAAATAAAAGCTCTAGGTAACAACTTTGTTTAAAAGATACAACTTACAACTCTAACTTAAAGTTACAACTACTTTTTCCAAACATACCCGAAGAATAGAAACAATTTAAGTAAGTTCTCAGTCTCATGTTTGAAAAGCAAGTAATAATAGGGTTAATGAACAAATTAAGTGAAAGTACTTTGAGTGTTGCGCGTTTCGATCGCGCGACTAACATCAGTACACCACGAGAAGTTGATTTTTGTCATTTACTGTAATACTTTCCACCGATTAAATTATTTCCCTTTTTCAATAACCGAAAATATCATGTCTATATGTACAAACGGGTACAAGTACCCTACTGATGTGACACTGACTGTATTTATCATCACGACGGCGGTTCCTTTGACACAGCTCCGACGTCGATTTTTCTCGCCGGCGATCTTACCTACTCATCACACATTAAGAAGCTCGGAGTTACGTAAGTGAATATGCTTTATAATATTATTAATCACTTATTAAATGCTCGTCTTATGACTGTAAAGGGCCATTAATATTGTATTTTGGGTAACATTAATTTTGGATAGTAAAAGGAGTTACTTTGAAACAAATAAAGGGTACCACCCTGGACCGCCGTAAAAGAACATAAATTCCCCCCTTTTTAGGCAATTGTTTTTTTTAATCCTTTTCTTTCTTGTCTGTTAATTTTGGGATTTATGGCAGGATATATGAGCCTGAAATTATATATCAATGTGACAGATGTATAAATTGTATATGCTTAATTAGGCGTTCATCTGTTAATCATGATTCTTTTCGGTCTTTTTAAGTAATCACAACTTTCTAACTAACGGTAATTAATAGTTTCCAAGTAGATTATGATGTTTGATAGTTGTTATAAACAAAATAAATTACCACCGAATATATAAAACTATTCTATCGCCATCTGTTGACACATTTTTGCTACATGTGTAAAGATCACAATTCGAAGCGTATAAACATGGTATAAAAAACACGGGACATGCGTTTTTTCATGCGAGAATACAATTGTGCAAACTTCCAATGTGTGAAGATGTTAAGAGTTGGTTGATTCGTTGTGCTGTATGCCTGTATGTTTGTGGATTGGTTTTTGTTTAAAGCATTTGTATTACTTTATTGAATGTGAATATGTGATATTAGAATGGCAATGTATTTCTGGTTAATGTATCACAATCAGATTCTTTTGTGATCTAGGATTAACACAATAGTTGCGTTTTTTAATGCAGTACAATGGAACCTATATCTGCTCTGGGCATTTCACATATTCTTGCAAGGCAATTGTTTTTTAGCGTATGCTTCATACTGTTTCGATATCAATCAGTCGAGGACATAATTTCTGAAGTGTTTGAGGAATTTAATTTCCTCCGAGAATCAGGTTTACTTCAGTTTTGGAAATGTATCGGATATCTTGATTCAGAGGATATTGGGTGCAATCTTGTATTATTAGATAAGCCTTTTAGATTAACTGATCAAAACCATGAAGAACTCAAGAATTACAGGAGGAAATCTCATGATAATGTTATTAGATTTGTTGGCGCACAAAAAAAGGTCACTGGAAACTGGTTTGCTGGGCGTGCAGCTCAAACAGGGATTGCAGATCATAGGACAAAAGATCTTGTACATAGTCATCATTATCAACAATATGCTGAAGCAGCAGGCATGGGGCAGTGCGTTCTGCCTGTGTTTTATGTTGTCGGTGATAGGAAGAAACTCGCCGGAGTCATCGAGCTAGTCACAAGTGTACCAAAAGAAAGTTATGTTGAGGATTTCAATCAGTTGGTGCACTTACTGGGGGTTAGTTTTTTTCCTTTCATGAATTTAGTCGCAACTTTATTATGTTAACTGATCTCAGTCCCAAGATATGTTTGACATTTGAATTAGATACAAAGTCTTACCCTATCTGCAGAGTATATCAGGGTACCCAAAACCAATACTTTAGAGTAGTAGCTGACTAGCTGGTCTTATTTTCATTAAATTATTTAGAGATCTTTTGTTTGACTATTATTACATCTTAAGAAAAAAACAATTTTTTGTTATTTAGTTTGCACTTACAGTAGTAGACTATCAGTATATATATCAATTTGGAGGCTCCTACTCCTTGTAACTTGAAACATTGGAAAATTTGAGATGGTTGTGGCTATTTCCAATTGTTTAAAATGTCAGTATTATTACATGACCCGAAGAATATTTCTGTTCTTTATTACATTTTTATTAATCTTATCTGCACCTTTATAAAGTCAGAGACTTGGGTGTGTGTAATTTCAATGATCCTGCTTCTATCCAATTTGAAGGTCCTTAATTTTTTGATCCTTGTATTGAGAAATTTCAATCTATTTTTCAAAGTTCAGGATTGTTGATTACAGTTATGCAGGGAACAGCTTGCCATAGTTGCTTTTGACTCATGTGTTGAAGTTATAAATGGCAAAATGGGGCCTGGTTAGTTAGATAACATGTCAAAATCAGTAGTTCTTTGTGCATTTTAAAACAGGCATAGGTTGGTTAACATCCAAATTTTTTTTGTGTTTATTATAGCAGTTTTTAATTGATGCCTGTTTAAAGTATCCTTACAACGACTATATTACTACTATATTATGACCAACATTTTAATATATTGATCAGATGTAACAGCTCTTTGTCATGAAACAAAAAGCGACTTAAATTACTTTTGAAGTGTGATAGTATTACCGCAATATAGTATAGAAAATATTGCAAGCCAAACTGCAAAAGGAATCACTGTATCACAAGACAACCAAATTATACAACACATGAACACCAAAAAAAGTTGATGCATCTGTGTCTAGAAAAACTAGGGGTGACAATAAATACCTAACCCGACGGGGAAACTTAAAACCCGATACAACTGAGCAGGGGATTGGGCCAGTTATTCGATTTTGAGAGCTGATTTGGGATTATTAACAAAAAAAATTGTGGTTTTGGTCCGGGTTCAGTATTTTGTAAAACCTATCCAATTATCCGATTACAACTCCGGACCATATTTCCCAAACCACATTTGTTATATAATATATGTATGCATATACATATAATACATATATCATATCATATCATCATATATATAATATATAGCATATGTGTGTGAGTGGATAAATATGTATATAATGTTGTTTTTGGTAAATGAGAACCCTGGGTTTGGCAATCCGTCTAATTAATCGGGTTCTCGGGTCTGGGACTACCTAATCTTGTCCCAAACCTGGCCCATTGCTAATCCTCAGAAAAACCTAGTATGTGGATTGTGGAGCTACTCCTATAACCGTTTTACTTTATTAGCCACGTTAGAATTTGACTTTTTATAAAGATGCCTAACCTTTCCTCTTTGATTGATCGTCAACAATCTCCCCTCATGGTTGAGTGTGAGCAAACCTCGCTTCGCTGATGTCAAAATACTTTTGCTATAGTATTGCTTTGAAATTATCCTGAACTACATATTTCTGTGAGATTTTTGTCACATCTGATGCTACTAGCAAATTATCTGCCGACTTGTAACTTATCATATCTCAATACTTGTTGCTGAAATGAATTCGTATTTATAGGTGTATTTGGGAGGAATCCACAGATGCTTCTATTTGCTACCACCATATAACACAGCAAAAAAAGTAATATAATGAAACTTTCCTCGAGTTAACTAGCTTCTACTAATATCAATTGAGTGGCTGAAGAAGGTTTCTTTGATGATGTTTAACAAGATGATGAGTTTCACTAGGCGTTGATGCTCAGATCGAATTGTTAATTCTTGTAGTTTATGTTTGATTTATAGGTAGCCCGTTTTGGCATCTATACTTCTAGTTTCAGACATACTATTACATTTGTCTCTATTCCACTCATTTACCCAAGTTTGACCCGTTGACCTATGTTGTAGTCCGACTAGGGCTAACTTGAATCGCCATCCCCAAGTTGCGAATCGTGGCCGAGTAATCGGCCGATTTGTCCGATTTTAGAACCTTGTTCTGTAGTCCTTCAAATATAATTTGTTTTGTTGGTGTTCCAATTTTGTTTCCTTAGGACTTAAATTAGATATTGGAGTAGTGTTTACTAGTTTTACACTTTTACTTATTGCTACCTAGATTTAAGTTTTTTAAGAGGTTCACTTTTTTTATTGGCTATTGCGGGTCTGTGTTTAATGGTTATGTGGAATTAAGATGTCTGTAATTACGAAGGGGTTCATATTCTACTTTCTTTTAGCCTCAAGTTTAAATGCATTTATTTTGAACTCATTTATAAAGCTTTTGAAAGGTTTATGCATAGGAAACACTAGTTTATCATAGTGGATGCTCTTGTACTCATGAAAGTGTTCAATTTATATTACCTAAAATTGTTTCCAGCAAAACATAAATGAAGGTTTGTTTTACTCTGCAGGGTAGAGGCTTAGAATCCAGTTACATGGGGAAGACGATAAAAGTTCAATATGATGATATGATCAAGTTTAACCTACCCATTTCAGCCAAGTTCACAGACCTGCTGAAGGAAGTGACAAACAGGTTCCAGGAATTAAAGTACAAACATGTCTGTATCAAGTACAAAAGCAACCACCGGATTTCAAATGATGAAGACCTCCAGAAGTGCATGAAGGAATCCAATTCAAAGGGGGAAGCATTCATCAGAATGTTTATTGAACACGTTGGTGGTACTTGTGATTGCACTTCGGGGGAGATAATCTGATCATGACATCTTACTAATTAACCCAATTATTGGGACAATAGCATTTGACCAACAATCTACACAACTTCTTATATCTATTTTTGACATCATCATCATTGTTTTTACTTTTCTGATCGAAGGTGTAAATTTTAGGATGATTGTAGCTACAGGGTTCCCCATGTGTTTTATTTCATTAAATATAGTAATTATCTTTATTTTAGATAGCTAACAGTGTGTTCACATGAAAGAAGTTGACATATATTCCCGTTCTCTTGTTTCATCCGTTGTTCCATTTCATGCACTTTTTTGGTGTTTTTCTAGCCTATTTTCTACCGACCTATCAAAGTCGAGTCTTTTTTTCATTGATTTCATGTTCATTGCCTCTCATAAACCTCATTGCACAAAGTTCTTCAGCAAGTTCAGTAGAAGTCTCACCTTTTTCCATATTAAATTAACAATTAACAACTAGGTTTGTTATGAAAATAACTCTTTTTACAATATATTTTAAATAAAAGAGTTATTTATAAATATATTCACAAAAAGTTGCCACACAAATACAGAAAAAGAGCAAATAGGTATAGGTAGACTATCCGGAAGAAAAACATAAATAAAACTTTTTTTACCTTTTCAGTTTTACCCCTTACATATCTTAAAGTTGTGTAAAAGTAAGTAAAAGTAAGTAAGTAACTCCCAATTTCGCCTTTTACGGGTTTTGGGTCCCAATACCGTCTTCGACAATTGTGTTTGAGAGTCACTTACTCAATTTCATTTATTATTAATTTTAGAACGATAATTGTTAGATGTTAATAATTTGAACTCCAGTAGTGACATTTAAGGTGAGTAGGAAATTGGAACTTGCACTCTCTTGCAGAATAAGAGTGATAACACGTATGACCACATAATCAAGAGGTAAATTCCCGAAACCACGTAAAATCAAGATCCAATCCTGGTCTCCAAACCAATATCCTCTCCGAGTTCTTCAAAAAAGGACTCTGGCCACTTGATCTAAGACCAACTAGTTAATTTCATATATTATTATGTTACTATAACTTAAACTATATAATATTATATTATTATGAAAGACAACTTAAATTACATGATATTATGAAAGGCTCAATACTAAAAAAAGAAAAACTAGAAACTGAAAAATTAAAATGGAGAGTTGACTATAACAGCTCATTAAGTCAATGATCCATTGGGGTTACTGGAACCCACATCAACAGTCCCTGTTAAAGACTAAAAGCTCTTATCTTAGAAGATGGATTGAACCGATTCAAATGAAAATCTACAACCCTTTTCTCAACAAGTTCTTAAATGAACCGTGTCTTTTTTAGTTACAATCCATTTTTCATTTTAAATAATCTGTCTCTTTTATGTTAGCCATAGTACCGGTCGGGCTAAATCGATTAATCCATTAAAATATCCTTGGTTTCCATGTAGGAATCAAAATTGATTTCAATAAAATTTTTGCCTTGTTTTACGTGACCTCAAAATCTCCCATTCTCACATCAACAGTTGGTGATTGAAATCTATTGTATAATAAACAAGTATTCATTGAAAAAAAAACATTGAAAAAAAGCAAAACGCCGCTCTCAAATTCTAAACAATAAAAAAAACACTATACAAACCCTTTAAGAGCACCCCCAATGTACATAGTATTGGGTAGTATTGGATTTCAATACGGATGAATACCATTGAGAGTGTTATGTATTGGGTTAATATTGGAGAGTGTATTGGAAAATTGTGGTGGTGAATACGGAGGATTGCTTGTTTATTTTTTATTTTTTTTTCTCTCACATACTTTAATATATATTATTTAAAATGGTGGGTTCTAGATATATATTGGTATGTATTGGATGTATTGGGTATTGGGTGTGAATAGAGAAAAATATATTAGAAAAAAGTTTTTATGATGTGACATTATATTGGATAGTATTCACCCCACCCATTGGGGGTGCTCTAATCAATAAACATTGAAAAAAGCAACAAATAAAATACGTACACTAAAAAGAAAACACAATGCAAGCCCATGACCAATAAACATAGAAAGAAGCCACATTTAAATTACATATTGAATAGAGAAAAAACACAATACAAACCCTTAACCAATAAACATAGAGGGAAGCAAACGGAATATATATTTATTTATCACGCGTGCTGCTTATTCAATAAACATAATGTGTCTACGGAGAACTTGACTTGCCTATGCTTACAAATAATGTTGTCTACAAATATAATTGACTCGAAAAGTGGTCTATTTCAACCTTCCTGGACTGCATCCCTTTGTCGCAATATCCGATAAGCCTGTTACATAGGTTTGGTTGCCAAGTTTGCTTTCTACAAAGAAAATAACACAAGAAATATTAAACACGGGATAAGTATCCTGAAATGTAACAAACTTTGGACGAATGTCTATAGTAGTAAATAACTAAAGTTTTGTGTATTGTATGTAAACAACTTTAAAAAATGTTTATTGTATGTAAGAAAACATACGTAACAACCATATAGAGGTGCCACTTGTCTGATTTTAATTGGTTGGATACATTTTCTTACATACAATAAACATTATTTTCGAGTTGTTTACATACAATACACACAACTTTAGTTATTTCCTACTATAGACATTCGTTCAAAGTTTGTTACATTACAAGATACTTATCCCTATTAAACACGTACTGAGCAGTATATTGATTCCTTTTTTCTATATGAAGATTCAAAGGGTTCTTAATGTACATGGAGACGAGTTGTGTAATACGATATATATATAGATATATATGTATTCGCTCGTATACTTGTTTTGTTTATTCATCCTTTTATGTATATACATAGGTGCTGGTTGAAAAAAAGAAGCACACATATATATTTATAAGTTAATTGAAGAACCATTTTGTTCACCCGAGATAAAAGATTTTGGTTTGAGGAAAATTAGTTAAACAAAGGCTCCCACAATATAATTAAGGTATGAATACAGATGATGTACAAGTTTTCTTTTTTTGTATATATAAAAATAAGAATAACATATCTAACCTGAAGCAACCTGCAGATTCGCTTGAATTCCTTTGCATAACTTCGTTTTGGGATAACTGTGAGAAGCTCGATGACTCCAACAAAATTTGTATCATCATAGACGGGAACAATTAACTGTCCCATTATAACTTGATCATCCGTGTCGCTTGTCCGTTGATCAGCAACCCCCGTGTGAGCTGCTTGTCCAGCAAATGAGTATATGTCTTTATTTGGTTCTGGCCCATTCAAATAATAATTGTTTCGGAGACAGCCCTCCCTATAATTTATGAGCCCGTCATCATCGTGAGTTGATCGGAAAGGCTGACCTATGACGGTAAGATAGTCATAGCGGGCTGTTGTAAGGTCCCAGTATTGAAGTAGTGAGCCTGAACTTCCTTGGAAGTCGTAATTCTCGACAACACTTGTTATCTTGGACTGCATTTTTGAGAAGTGAAGGATTATTGTGAAGTGAGATTGGAAAGTTTAAATCTGATCCTTTCAGATGGATCGGGTCTTATAAAGCTCAGTTTAGAACCAGAAATTTATTTGGGGGTTCAAATAACAGGGTTGATTTTAAGAAAACCTTACTTGAGGGTCCAGTTAAAAGGGCATCAGAAAAGTTCAACTAGATATTTAATAAAACCTTTTTTGAGGTTCAATTAACAGGGTAATTATGTAATTCAAATAGATTTATAAACACCATCAAAATAATTTTATGATAACAAATTATTCACATATTATGCGGGGTTAATAAGCTAATTATATTTATTTGAAATATAAGGTATACTATTCTGAAGGTATGAGTATGGTCAAACTAATTTATAATTCTTAAACATCAATGTAATAAAACTTTTATTAATAAGTCCGGGTTGAACCCGGGTAATTTGTATACCACCGTTTGTTAGTCTTATGTCACCTAATGTATTTTAAGGTGTTATAATGTACTATGATGTGAAACATGTTTGATGATATACAACTCAAAAATGGTGGTGTACAAATCATCACTCATACTTAAAGCCACATAAGCAATGACACGTCAATTAAAAAGTTATGAGTATGATCATCTAGAATGGTAACCGCGTCATCATGGTCAATGAACCTTTTTTGAGGTTCAATTAACAGGGTAATTATATAATTCAAATAGATTTATAAACACCAATCTACTATATAAATAAAAGAAGATTTGCTTACATCATTATTTATAAAAAGAAACTTAGTTAGCATTTTTAAAAAGTTTCTTATAACTTTTTTCTTTTTCACTTAAATGATTTATGACATCATTTATTAGTTTAATTTTTGATTTTTATTTCTTCACTAATATACAAGAAATTGGATATAACTAATTAGTATATGCATTATTCACAAATGTTAATTATAGTATGTTTTCATCATGGAAAATGATAAATCCTTCTAACCAATCATCTTAAAAATCCTCCTAATATATCCACTTGTTAACACATGAAATCCACTAATTTTCTTTCCTAATCTCACCCCCTGATTTTTCACATGTCACAATCCTATTAATTAGGAGGATTTTTAGGCTAACAATTTAGGAGGATTAATTATTACCCTTTCATCATACATAATTTTCTTGTTAGATGTTCAAAATAAATAAATAAATTCATATTTACTAATTCAACATAATTAAAATTTGTTAAAAAATTTAAGAAATGGCCAAGCAATTTCACTTTTTAAAATATTTTAATGTTAATACTTATAAGATGTATATTATTTATTATGTGCATATTTAGAGTGATAAATTGATGAAAATTCTTTTCTCATTAAGAATATAAAAAGTTTATACATTTTAATTTCAATCTATGTTGTTATGCGTTTGTAAAATATGACATTTTAGTATTATAAACAAAGTTGTACAACTTTTTAAGTGTATGAGAACATATTCATGTATTAAGTGTGAAAAAAGTGATAAATTATCTTACATTTTTTTAAAAGTTTGAACAAATATTATTTTTGTTGTAGTGCTTCAATGTTTATTTTTTTATTTTAAATTAAAATTTGTGTATGATTGTAATTTCTTAGGTTAAGTTTCACCTTTTATTATGTCTTATCAGATTATTATATATATTAAACGATCTTACATCAAAATAGCAGGTAAGCGGGCAACAAGCTGCACCGTCATCTCTTTCTGAATTGCAAAACCTAATCTACTAAAAACAAACTCATGCCCCTGTGGAGTCGAGATGTTGTTATGCATAACTTGTTGAACTCTGGATTAGAAACAAATTGCTTCTGGTGCAAGAGAGCCAAAGGTATCAAAAGCCAGATGGGCAAAAACATGTTGATTCTCTTCACAAGCTTTGGCATGCTTTTCCACTTTCTTCGCTTCAGTCCTTCTCGATGCTAGTTCAACTACAAAACCATTTTCTCTCAAACCAGCTAGAGGGGATACCCCGCCAGGTCAACGCATGCATGTTTCCCCCTACCCAACCAAAGACGAGCAGATCTGCTGGTCGCAGAGTAGACCTCCCATCCGCGGGGTCCGTAAGGAAGTTCACAGGGGCCTCTTTTTTGGACGTGATCCCGGTGCGCCTTAAAATGTCCCATAGAACGTCTCGCACCCAATCGTGTTGGTATTTAAACCCGGGTATCTCCTTGCAATGAACAGCATATTTCCCATACTTATCCAGATAGGCCATGCGGCAGACAGGACATGTTTCGTCTCTAGGGTACATGGGAATCATCAAACGGTATTTGAGGATGGCCCTCTACTCTACTGCGGACATGCATTTGCCCAAACCGTCGATTGGGATAACTGTCAGAAAATCCTGGGCATGAGGACCTTGCAAGAATCCAAGAATCGCCTTCTGGTAGGGTGACAGACCAAAATATCTCCCAGACCCTTTGCAATTTTGCTAAAAAGGGCATTCGCCAAAGTTTTATGAGGCTTTAGGGGGAAAAATGTCTTATCTAAACTATCTTATAAATCATTTATTTCCTCCAATTTCTCATAAAAAAAACTTGATAAAATGAAACTATCCATCTCTTTTATTCATTCAATTAAGTGTCTATATCTAATATACCTATTATACCCTTAATAAAAATTACTTACAACATACATTCTTCAACTATGAAAATAACTATGTTCCCTCTTTTACATTAATTACTTTTAGATTAATAACCACACGGCCACTACCACGACTGGTACCACTGTCACCGTCACCGCTATCACCAACTGCCGCCGCCACACCTCCGCATCGTGCAGGCATTTGTCTAGTTCTAACTAATTGTATTCTCTTAAAAAGTATCAACGAAAGATATTTTTGTTGTATACTTCGTAAATGATTGTTATACTTTTGAACCAGTGTGCTTTTTTGACACCAACCATTGTCTATCTCACAAATAATAGCTATAGACAACTCTCATGGTACATGTTGGAGACATGACTTTCAAGATCCCCTGTTTTTAAAAATTCCTCTAATAGGTTCATGTATTTTACGGATGCAACTATGCTCAATTGATTCTCATAGTTCAAATTGCAAGAAATTTTGATGCATCGCACTTACAGAAATGATAGATATGGTCATAAGAATGTTGCATCACACATACGGTATCTCCAATGGTTAAGCATGTATAACTTTCTTAAAGTTTTTAATCTAATGGTAAATATTGAAAAACCAAGATAATCATAAAATTACAATTAAGTATATAGACTGAAGAGAGTTTTTATTTTAATAGATAGATTAAAGAACTTAAACTTATTCAATAGAAAAATCATCTTTCTTAATGGTAAAAGTTTTTAAAAGACTTTTAGTATTAATATTTTTTTTTAAGAATAACTTCCCATTGAAAAATGCTCTTGCGATAGGAGGTGAATCATATACGAGTATACGAATGAAGCAAATAATAAAAAAAGTAAGTTTCTTTGTTATTATTAAGAAATATTCTTATTAGCGAATTTGACTTTATCCCTTAGGATATGAGAAATTTATACTACGTAGTCATGGACCCACACAATTGACCTTTTGGGCTCTAATAGTAAACTAAAGTCTATGGACCGGTCGTTTCATTAAACCTTCCACGGAAAACCTCCCGACTTAGTATCTGGGATTATTACTTATGTAAAGCTGAATCTGTTAGCAAATATAAAAAACTAGGTATAAACCCGAGGGGCCAAAATTATTATGCCACAAACGATACAGATGACTGAAAATAACAGAAGTATATAGTTTAGTAATGATAGCGAACCACGAAAAATCAAATCAAATCAAACCAAACCAAACCAAACTTGCGTAAAGAATACACAACACGTCAAGATTGAGTAAAGTTTCCCTTTAAAATAGAAAAAGGACTAGTTCACGACCACCTAATCCATCGAAAATTAGGTCAATACAGTTTTGTATGAACCCTGCAAACAACTCCTCCCCTTACACAATAATATAATAATAATAAGAGCACACAAATGAGTGGCGGCGATCTGATAGCAGCAACAAGCAAAAGCAAATTAGGGGATGCCTTAAAATCGAAATATAAATGTTACGGTGAACCTGATTTTACAACAAGAACCAACTATTTGACTTCCCTTCAGGTATTTGGGAACCCAGATCTTGAAGAACAACAAAAAGAAGATGACGACGATGAACCTCAATCCACCAGTACGTTCTGTCCGCCTATTGTTTTTATTATTTTATTATATATATTACTTACTTTATATGGTTTGAAACGTCAACTTCCGGTCGGACCTTGACCACTCTTTTCAATTCAATTCAACTGTTTAAAATAAAAATATAAATTGACCCAATGATTATTTTATAAAGTGATCGATTGCTTTCATCTACTATCAAATTGACCAGAACCTAATCTTCAATATTTTTGATTTATATTTATTTGCAATCGATACAATAATAGCTTGAAATTTATCCAACTCTAATCACTTGTATAATTTGTATCTATCTATGTATTTACATTTCATGATATTGCTATTGTATGTATCCAGATCCATGTGGCCTATAAATAAGCTATATAAATCCTCACATATATACAATAAATAACAATTCAAATTTTGATAGATCCTATTGTTTTGATGATAGGAAAAAATAAAAAATAAAGCCGGGGAGAGTTGAGCCTTTGGCTCTACTGTTCTCGGCTTAATTTGTATTCCCATGGCCACTTTTGAACTCTAACTTGGGTATTCCTTACCAAGGGAGATTTTGAACTCGGATCTCTTCTTAGATCTCCGGGCCGTCTTACCACTAAGCCACCTTGGTGGTGGTCTATACTTTTTTAGACTTGGTCTTAGACTATAGTTAAATATATTTTGAAGCACTTATCCCTAAATAAAATGTAACGCAAGTTTGAATATAATTGCTCTAAACGTTAACTAGTGATTAAAGCTCAGTAAATTGGCTTGTATTTAAAAAGATTTAACTTTTATTAAACGCTAATTATCAAGCTCGGTAAAAACACTGTTACATTGTTGAACAGTTCATTCGTTTGTTGTATTATAATCCAAAAGGGGTTGTTCTATCTGGCACTATTTGTCTTTACTGTGATTTGCATTTTCTATAGGTTTCCGCCGGCAGATTATTAAGAAGAAAATCACAAATGCACTTATGCTAATGAGTTTTCGTGAGCCACATGTGCTTGTTCAGTTTTGGTCGCCTATTCATGTCGGTAAGCGGTGCTTGCTGACAACTTTGGATCAACCTTTTGGTCTTGGTATTGTTGATGAAGGGCTTTACCAGTATAGGTCGAAGTCCGAGCAGCGTGTGTTGGTTGTGGACGAGGAACACAGGGATGAACTAGCTCCCCCTGGTCGTGTTTATTGCCAAAAGTTGCCAGAATGGAGTTTGGACGTACATAGTTTGTCTACCAGACAATGTGTACAAGATTATGCTGCTTGCTCCAATATCCATGGATATATTAGTTTACCTGTATTTGAACCTGCCAGTGGTTCCTGTGTAGGTGTACTCGAACTTATAACATCATCAAGCTACGTTGATTATGCTTATGAGGTTAGAGAAGTTTCGAGAGCATTAAAGGTTGCTGTACTCTTGCCACCATATCATCATTTTTGTTCATTTCATATGCACATGCATGCATATTGGCTCTCAGTGGTTTTGGTGTGGATGTGCGAGTCTAACAATATTTAATTCACTTGTAAAATGGCAGGAAGAGAATCTGAAGTCCCCAAACGTGTTTGAGGATACTAGATTATATGTAAGTTCATGCAGGCCAATTTATATACTTATATGTGTATTTTATGTGGCTTTATCTTTGAAGTTTTAGACACAGGTTGCAGATGAAAGAAGACAATATGAACTGTATGAAATTTTTATGGCTTTGAAGATGGTTTGTGAGGATCAGAAGTTACCTCTAGCTCAGACATGGGCTTTGGCTGGATACAGCAGTATTGTGGCCACTTCTGGAAATCTAGAGAAGGTCTGTAGTAGTTTCAATAAAAGATGCATAGGGAAAGCCTGCATGTCAACATCTGGTCTACCATTCTATGTTCGGGACTTGAGCATGTGGGGATTCCATGAAGCCTGCAAAGAGAGACACTTGGACAAAAGGCAAGGAGTTGTTGGGAGGTCATTGTCATCTCATGGTTTATGTTTCTGTGGAGATGTAACGAATCTCAGTGAAGACGAATATCCTCTGGGTCCGTATGCGCGTGTGAATGCGGTAGCTAGTAGTTTAGCTGTCTATATGAAAAGTCTTGAAACGGATGTTGAATATGTTATCGAGTTATTTTTGCCACCGCATAGCGAAAACGAGGCAGATTTAGAAAGTGTGGTAAAAAGATTGCTGAAAACAGTGAGGCAGCAGATTAAGAATGCCTCTAGGGTGCAATTAGGTAGTATGTCATCCCCACAAGTCATTGGGGGAATTCCTCTTCATTGGAACCCCGAATCTTTATCGGCTACCGAAAAAGGTAAGTCACCAACAAAGTCGGATGATGAACAGCCGTTGGTGGAGAATGAACATAATGATGTTGATGTTCCGATTTCAAAGAATCAGAGTGAAGTTGCTTATGTAGAGCATGTGGAAGAGGATAATCTAAAATTTAAGCCGTCTCATTCTGCTGCTGCAGTAACAAACAAGAGTGTTGTTCCTTGTTTGGAGGTAGGGACTGAAATTCTTGATGATAATGCATGGAAAGCAAGTAAAAAGTTTGATAATAATGCTGATAAACCAAGGAAAAAAAGGAAGAGATCAGAGAAGACAATTAGTCGCGAGGAAATCAGCAAACATTACGGTAAGACAATGGAGGACGCTGCAGTTAGCCTTCGTGGTGAGTTTTTAGTTTGTTGGCGATGTCAAGATGTGGCAATTTTAACCCCCTTTACCTTTGATGGGTTTATTCTGTTTCATCTCTGACTGGTCAAGCTGAAAATTTTAATTAAAAAGGAAACACGTCAAATGAATTGATCAAGTCAACTTTTTTAATGTCATTTGAATGCACTAACATTTTAAATTACTTTGTTGAAGAAAGTTAAATCTATTATCATTGATAATATGTATAAGTTATTTTTTCTACTCAAATTTAACAAATTTGTTAGTTTCAAAAGTCAAAAGATCAAATATATTTCTCTGTTGGCCCACCTGCACTAAAAGTCGAAAATACGTGTTGTGAATTTGTGATCCATTCTAATGTTACCTAACCTGCCTGACCAATCATTTTGCTACCTCCACACTCGAACGATGTGGCGCATCTGGCTTACAAGTAGGGTGGGCATTGGACTCACCCTCAACCTGGCCCAATAATGTAGAACTGACTTTTTGTTATATATAGCCCAACTTTTATCATATTATGGCCCCTCATAGTTTAAAAAACTTTGGCCCATAGGGTTTTATCGCTGGCATCTCCCTTCTCTCTTAACTGGCCTTGTTTTTAATTAAGAACTTAATCAATTAGTCAAATTTTATATTTCCTTTTTTTATATAATAAACAAAAATAACCATAAGTTACCTTTATATTCCTTTATATTTTAGAACTCTTATATTTTGTTGAAAGTATGAGAATTGTATAATTTTAACTTGATATTACAACACTGTTATGCGAAATTTGTCGTGACTATATTTTGATAATCTAATACGAGAATTATATAGTTTTAACTTGATACTCTTTATTAATAGAATTCATTTAGGCCAGACGTAGTGACTTTGTAAAGAGGTGAGTCACCATATATATGTAATAAAAAGAAATTGAAAGTCATCTTTTGTAGTGATTTACACTTCATTCTTGAGTTTTTATGGGACGAGATGGGTACCCGCGCAATGCGGCGGGCCGGCGGCGATGGCGGCAACGGGTGATGCTAGTGGCGGTGGTGGTAATGATGTGTTTATTAATCTAAAAGTAATTGACGTAAATGGTAGTGTAGTTATTTTATGGTTAAGAGATGTATCTTCTATAAATAACTTTATTAAAAATATTATAGAGATATTAGGTGGAAATATTTAAATTAATTAATAAAGGAGATAGATAGTTTGGATAAATATGGGTGTAAAATATTTTAGGGATATATTGGGTAGATTTAGTGAGTGAGTTAGGAATATGTTGGAAATTAAGGGTATTTTGGGTATTTTAAAGGTAGAGAGTTGAAAAAAGGGGATGATAGTTTGTTTATTAATATGGTATAGATAAGAAAGGAAAGGCAAAGAAAACTTCATTTTTTTCATTCTTGAGTTTTTCTCTTCAAAGAAAAGAATGGGAAAGAAAGGGAAACTCAAGGGCTTTTTATCCAAAAACTTTCGAGCCATATTTGGCCTGAATTGGATGGAAAGTCTTTTACTCATATATAATTACCAGTTTATCATTATCTAGGGCTTTTTATCCAAATACATAAACATAATAAAATCAAATATCATACTATCTAGTTTAAATAAAAAGAAAAACCTTGAGAAGTTATTCAGATATGAAAATTTGGTTTTGAAGGTATGCTTTCTTTTTGAGTAGTTCATAGGCGGGACGAGGTGGGAGGGGTGGTTGCAAGTGGTGGAAGGCGGTTTCAGGTGGTGGTTGCATTGAAGGGGTGGTTGCGTGGTGGACATGGTGGGTTTCATTCGTCTCTTATGAAGTTCTGCTTGTTTAGATTGTTTTTCCTTTAGTTTCCTTTCAAACTCGAGAATGTCTTTTTTTTTTAATGTAATCTTCTATCCTTTCCTCCCCTATCCAATCTTCTCCATTCTTTTCTTTTTATAAAAACTCGAGAATGCAGTGTTAGGGCGGCAACACAACCCACATGGCGACTTGAGTCATTGCCACATGTAAACTTGTGACTGGAAAAGAAACCCACATGGTGTTTTTCTTCACATTAATATATTATGAAAAGGTAATTTAGGCTTGGTTGTGAATGTGTTTAAAAGGTTGAGTTAGGTTGGATTATTTAGGTGGAAGAGAGAATTTATTTTTTTTATAAAAGATTGGGTTAATGTAGGTTGTGAATGTGGATGGCCTTATTGTTGTAAAAAAATGGTAAAGAAGGTCACTCTGTCCCGGAACCACATTGGATCCTCATCATGACCTCCCGTTAAGGTTTTTGTTGCTGTATAAACGCTATTTAAAAGTTATTTGTGCTGTTCTTTTGTAGTCGGTTTGTAAGGTTATTTTTTTGGTCCCACTGTTAAAAAATTGCTGGATCGGCCACTATATATGTGTTTTCTTTCTAAGATTATCATCTTTACTTTGTAAATTGTATATATGTAGTTAGCAGATCCACTTTAAAGCGCATTTGCAGGAGTCATGGTATACCAAGGTGGCCATATAAGAACGGCCCTGATAAGAATGATATTCTTCCAAAGCAGGACCAAACAGTTGTAGCCATCCATGCATCCGAAGAAGCACAAATCCCGCTAATTGGTGCTTTTGGTGAACCATTAGATAGAACGGATATAACTATTGAACATGGTAAGCATAGTTCCACACTTGTACCCCATCAACAGGAACAAACAGGTCTGCTTGATCATGCTGCATTGCCTGACACAACCATCAGAGAGAAATATATCGATAATATAGCAGTCAATGCAACGGAAAATGTGATGATTAAGGCAACATACAGAGAGAATACTTTGAAGTTTTCATTCAACCTTTCTGATGGATTGGTAAAGTTGGAGGAGTTGGTTGCAACAAGGTTTCAGCTAATAGTTGGAAGCTTTAGCCTCAAATATGTAGACGAAGATGGTGACATGATATTGATTGCTTGTGATAATGACTTAATGGCTTCACTGAGTGCTTTTAAACAACCAAACATACAAACTCTGATCAGACTATTGGTTTGGCCGGTCGTCAATCAGAACCCTGAAGCCTAGTCCTCATTTTATGAAACTTACAAGGTATTATTTTGTCATTTTCATAACATGAGTTCGTACATGTTTAGTTGACTCTAGCATAGCAATAGTGTCATAGTAAAACTTGAAAAGGTGCCGGTTCTATTTTGTAAAAAGATCATGATCCGTATTGAAGTTAATTAGGCAGCTAGCTAGATAATGCAATGATTTTGGATTGTTTGTGTGTGGCCCAAATGCCCAATAGATCTTTGATCTTAATAGTCCTGTTTTATAAGCATAATAAAGGGTTCATAAATAAAATGACCCAAATATTTCCCCTTGTCTTGTTCTGGTAACTTCTGCCTAGCGGAAGCCGGAAGGAACCTTTTTAATTCCAACAATGCATGCCAAAATCAGAAGATTGTCTGAGCAATTCTCTTGCATGAAGATTAACTTCGTTTCCACTACATGAAGATATAACTTACGATTTCATTTCATAGATAAAACTTAAAATTGAGTACCAACCAATCATGTTGTTATAGAGAGGAATGCTGTTATAGGCTAAAAGTTAGTTTTTCTTTCAAAAACTTTATAAATACACCAACTGACCAACATGTCCCCAATCATGGTGTTTGTGGTCTTTGAGATCAAATTTATGTGTATCATTCGTCAACTTATTAACCATGCACCAGCATTGGAGGCACAAAAACAAGTAGAGCGTTCAGGTCAAAGACCACAAATCCAAGCATTATTATTATAATGTTGCCAACGAGATGGATCGGCGGTTTACCTTTTCCAAAAGTCCAAGTGTTAATCCTCTAATCACTTTAGGATTAACATCGGGATCATTGATAGCTGTGAAATCGATGTACGAGGTACTATTATGAAAAACTCCAAGTTGAGAAATCTTCTTCATACGTTTCTAGAATGTCCTTAGTAGATCATGAGAAGTGGACCATACAAACAGGAAACAAAAGATACAATGTTGTTGTCCATATTTTCTTTGGCGCAGAACCAAATAAATGAACGGTATGTTTGTTTGAATTGATAAAATGACTGAATTGATAAATAATGTCCGTATAGCATGGATTAAATCAAGACATTTATTTTTGTTTATTAAGTAAAAAAAGCAAACACCTTTGATGTCTAAATGAAATAAGCATTTTTGATTAAGTCACGACATTTTCATAAAGTCCTTAAACAAACATACTAATTAATAGGTGAAACAAGGGTCTCCGTAAACAATGTTGAATGTTCCTTAAAAACACGTCAATAAGTGTCGGGATAAAAGCGACCTGACTACATCAAACCAGTTTCGAGTTAAAAAAAATCTTCTGAAATTTTGTCAACACAACCCACTTATTTTCGTTTGTCACATAATGTGTTATAGAATACCACAAATCGAGTGATATTAGAGGAAATGGGTGGGCTAGATACCATTTACCTTCTTCAAGGATCCACACATGTAAATTTTCATCTCCCGATAGCCAGTGGCAGCAAGTGCCTTGTTCGGAATCCACGAAAGGCACCTCATATGAGATTGCTCCGAATTTACATCAAATGTGATTATGAAACTACCTCCAACAACTGACTCCCTAACAGTGAAATGCATAATACCACCACACAAAGTACCAGATGACCAAACGAGTGGTTAGGTAATCCGATAGTAGTATAAGAGGTAAGTTTCTCTAGGATTCTTCACTCCTAGAGTACACATTGACACCAAGTACATACACCAACCTTACGCCTTACGTACAAGCCTTTAAAATCATCATGAGTATCGGTCTACAGACCAACACCATCAAAAATATCTTCATATTTACCATTAGAATAGGGGTAGCAACCATCGGAAAGCGGTAGTGACTGGGTACCAAAGAAACAACTCAAATGTATATATGCTTCAGGTAAACACACACTAATCCATTCAAATGCATGTGAAAGAATAGAGACGTCATTGAATATGTTATTAATTATGTGACCGATGATTGAAAGAAATGGTCATGATGGTGGTTGGCTCATAATCATGGGTTTCAAAGTTTATTGGATGGATAGAGGAGGTTTGATCTTTAATTAGAAGAACTTTCTGATTAGATGAAACTAATGAGCAAGAATAATAGTGTTCCCTTACAAATATAAAGACGTCTCCTTAAAGTAAGGCATACCATGCCTTACATACACTCTTGGAATGATTAACAACCTTTGGTGGCACCGTTGTCGATATCTCGAACACGATCATTTCAAAAGAAAGTTCAGCCATAGTGTGTTTTTATGTGTTAAATAGGGTGTAAAGAGGCTATGGTGTGTTGTTATGTGAAATGTTTAAAATTTGTATGTATGTATTTATAAGGGAATGGAAAGTAATTGAAAAAGAAGATAAAATAAAATAAAACGGCTAGGTTTCCAAATTCTCACGTTCTAAAGAGGACGGTTCTGAGAATGTGAAGCGGGAATGCGACAATGTCAATAACGTTTTAAGAAAGGCTCCCAGAACGCACGAAAATGTGGTCGAACATTTGGTGGTGATGTTAAGAATTTCAGAACGCAAAAATTGGCTCCAGAATTTGCTTCTTGACATAGGCTTCATTGCCTATAATTCTATAAATATCAAAGTCAGAATTGAAGAAGAGCAACGACATTCCTAGGAAACTTCTCTCATGACATTCGTTACCTACAAGGGTGTTCAACTCGGTCTTTGTTTTGTTTCTAAATATCTCTTAGACTAATATGTAGTTAACGATTATTAAAGGAGATTTTATTTTTATTCAACAAGTTGGATTACAAGTTATTAGGATCTTTTATCACTCATCTAGTTTGTAGTTTATTTCTATTTTTTTAGTGACAAATCTATTTTACTCGTAAAGGACAACTGGACAAGTTAGTAGTGTCAACTTGCCAAATATAGACAAGTTTTGACCAGCTTTGAAGCCAATGAGGAGTTGTCACGTGTCCATCTGTTTTTTTTTTAAATAGTAGTGTGTACGTGTCAAAATATGCCAAATTGTTTTTACACTTTTAGAGCATGAATGAATATCTTTCAAAATACTTAGATTTTTAGTCCTTGAAACTAGGGATGTGTAAAGGGCCTGATCCGTAACAACCCGCGACCCATAAGTGCATGAAAATCGGAACTGTGACCGGGCCTGTTAAGGTTCGGTTCGGGTTTGGGCGGGGCGCAAGTTTCCTTAACCTTTTTTCGGTTTTTGCCTTCACCTGACCCAGCTCGACTCGCCCAACCCGTAACCCAAAAATGCACCAAAAGCTTTACCCGTAATCTGACCCCTTAGCCCTTCGGGTGGGTCGGTCTGGGTCGGGTACGGGTCAACAGTTTTTTTCTCATCCCTACTTGAAACGACTAATAATCCAAAATAATTACACTTAGTCCCTGAAATGGTCAGATCAAAAAAAAAAAAACACTTTTAGTCCCTAAACAACTAAAACTTGATTTCACTCTATAAATACAATGCATTTCATCATAAATTTCACTACAATTTCACAAACATCTTCAGTTTTTATTCGGTTCAACATTTTACTTCTTTTTTCACTTTCAAATGACTTCTTCGCTAAACAAAGTTCATTACCGCTACCGCCATACGCCACCACCACCCATCACTACTACCAACGTCGTCGCCATTACACCATTGTGTCGCATAGATACTATCCTAGTCTATATAAAACTAACAATTCAAATACAATATCAAGTATTTAAATGAGTTCTTTTGGTTGACCGATACTTCATATTATTTCATTCATATAATGTTGGTTATTGTAAAATAAATATTTATTAAAGTAAAATTTATAATATATAAATTATTATACTAAAAAATTCACAGAAAATCAATATATACTAATGCACAAGGAATATACTTAAATAAAATATTATACTATTTGTTTTATTATAATATTTGTATGCATCATTTTGGACCTAGAGCAATTGTTTTAGTAGCCTTAAACATAAGACCTGTCTAGCTAGTATATGACCTGTCTAACATATAAGACCATCAAAGGTATATATATAAACTATCAATGACTCAATGAGTATGTACTAATTAATATAATGGATTTTGTGTTGGTAGCCAAGGTAATGAATAACATGTAATAAAATATAATACTTAAAATTAACCACTTACTAAAAACTATATTTAAAGTCACTATCATTTTAAAGCTACTAAAACGTCTTATCTATTACCCAAAAGCTTTTTTTTAAAAATATAATACTTAATTCCCTAAAGTCACTGCTGCTTGATTAGTATGTACTCAATTCTTTAATTTCGCAGTTTCAGATGTAATAAAATATAATACTTAAAAATAACCAATTGTTTCAGATATATACAATATTTTAAAACGTCTTATCTATTACCCAAAAGCTTTTTTTTTTTGAACATTATTACCCAAAAGCTTTAAAATAGCAAACGTAATTTTTAATTAATACTTATATAGAACATCATTAATTTACAATATAAACGTTATAAGTTTAAATGTTTTGGGCATTGTATTACGTCTATTAATACTTCATTAAAACTGGGTATCATTCAATCTTAATTTAAATTATTACTACAGTAGTAATTGGACACGTGGCCCCTTAAAGTCCATGCGTTGATTTAAAAATTGTGATTGGTTGATTATGTAGTTGGTGGTCTTTTTTGTTTCCGACCCCTCAAATAAGGATGGATTTTTTATTGACCCGGTTTATAAATAGTTTTGAACTCAGGTCACTCAGTTTTGATCTTTCAAATATATCTGAAACTATCATTTTAAAGTCACTGCTGCTTGATTAATATGGCCTATCATTCTATAATGATTCGGGGAACCAACCAAACAACAAGTGGTGTCATCAGAGAGTATGATGAGGATGCACCAGGCAACTACTTCCAAGCAGGTTCTAGCTCAAAATTATAATTATATATTTTTAATTATTAATTGATGCTTATATAGTCCTTTAGCCTAGGTTTATTATTTGTATATTGATTGAAGTGTGAAATAAAAATTTTGTATTACTGCTACCCTCACTCTCTCTCTCTCAAAAAAAAGTCAACTTCAGTTTCTAGCTTCATTTCCTTCGGCTTTTGCAATCATTGCCGGATCCGGTGGTGGAGCGGCTTCTGCTATTCGATCTAGGCTGAGATGATAGACGGGATAAGAGAAGATTGAAAAGTATTGATGGATTAGAAATCTGATATATATATATAAAAAAAAAGTGATATTAAAACTTCTTCTCTTTCCCTAGTTAATTCTTATGATTATCAATACAATCTAGAGAGTTTCAGTTGTTTTTTGAGCTTGATTTGGTTGAGAAAAAGTTAGATATGTGATGATTATTCAATTAGGATCATATCGATCTGCTTTTTGCCTAACAAGTTTAACCAGTCAACCAAATCATGTAATTTTGTTCACTGGAGAATAGTTTTCCTTAATACCTATACCATTTTGCAATTTTAATATTGTAGCTGCTACTGAAGCTAATGGCGATGAACTTGGTGAACTTCTCAAGCTACTTGATGAGGTATGTCTTATTTCACAACCATGTGTTATATATATATATGAATTATATGCACCGGCCGGATCGATAGATCAAGTGTATCACACTTTGTCCCTCACATTTGTTACACAAAAAGCCATATATATATATATGCTAGAAGTAGTTTCAGGCCGGATATGCATATATATTTTTAGTTATGCTCATACATGTAGGTGTTCTATATATTAGATTTGTGTAAATAATTAAGTTCTTAATTTTATGTTCTTTGAGTTAGAAGATAAATATATATACCGATGACAGGATGATCAATTAAGACATACATATAGATTGAGTAGTAATTTCTGAAATTGACTAGGTTATCTGCAGAAAGTTTCTAAATATAGAAACGTAGATTCACTAGATCCAGTGCATGTATATCTGTATTAATTCGGAGAATATTTTGCTACTAAAAGACTTTTATTAGTTGCAAAAGTTAGGGTGACATCAAGTGGTTTTAAATATAGATCTCCAAGCTGAAAGTACTTTTACTGATGAGATTGTAATCTTACAATTGGATTTCCAATCGAAGCAAAGTTTGTAGCTAGATTTACATTTTGGAATATTGATTATGAATCCATATGCATCTTTGTTAAACTTTGTGGTTGTAACATTTTTTTTTTCTAGCTACGTAGGTACATATATAGATTGCTGCTAGTATTTAATAAAATATACTAGTATTATGTTATCTTAAATTAAAAACACAGATAAACTTGATAAAAATTTTACAAGAATTTTGATGGAATTGATACTATAAGGAGGCATATATGTTAATTAACGTACTCTTATATTAATAAAAAAGAATTGTTTCTAGAACTTTTTTCTTTATGTGGCATGTTAACATTTTTTGTTAAGCTATTTTCTAAAAATTTATGATGTCATAATTATTTTTTTTATTTTCTACAAATTCTTTTTCTTAAGTTTTTTAATTTTAATTTTATATCTACCATTGATTTATGTTAGTTACTTTTTATTTTTTCATCACCCTAATCAGTTTATATATTAATTTTTATCTTTATAAGTATATTGTTATCTTTATATCAAACAATATACTCGTAATATAGACAACAAATTACATACAACAACAACAACGATACCCAATCCGACAAAAGCCGAGTTTAGGGGAGGTAGAATGTAGACAAGCTTACCCCTACATAAAGGTACAGAGGTTGCTTCCAAAAGGATTTCTGGCCAAAAAGAGGCAAAAGATAGGGTTCAACCGGACAATAGGGTTCAACCGGACAAATAGGGTTCAAAGAAGCAAATAGGGTTCAACCGGACATACATAAAACTCTCCTAAATTACATACATAAGTCTATATATTTGTTCGTTTTAACTTTTTAATTAAGCGGTCCGGGTTAAACCCGGGTTTATTAGCTAGTGATATATTAAATGAACCTATTTCAATTTTGAGCCAGTTTCATCATCATATATTACCATAATAAATTAGAGTAAAATTCAACTTGCTTTACTTTCAGATCAACGCCGATGGGTCACAAAAGAAGAGGCGCAACACTAAGTCAAAGCGCATAACACTTCCTGATCTTGAACCTTTTTTTTGGAAATTTCCTCTTTATCATGTTTGTAAAAAGTTTGGAGGTAAACTTCTATATTTACTAGCTAGGCTCTATCCGATCATTTAAAGACGTCATACGTATAGCAAGAATTATATATATTACAGTATTATTGTATTATTGTCATTATTATTATTTTCTTACACTCAATTCTTTAATTTCGCAGTTGGTGAAACCACCTTTAGGACTATTTGTAGGAAGCTTGGCATCCCTAAGTGGCCATATGACCAGAAAAGAAAAACTAACACCAAACGCAAACAAAGAAACGCTAACACCACACGCGATCAAGGAAACGTCATGAACACCGTACGCTATCAAGGAAACATTAAGACTGTCAGGGTTCAAGGAAACGGCAACGTTGCCGTTAACACTACCGTATGCGATCATGGAAACGGTAACATCATAAGCGATGAGCCACCTATAGCGGAAATCTTTTACTTGGATGACAATCCCTGTCCGGATATGAGGACGATCATGCATGCAGGAGATTATTAGAGCTAATTTGATCCGAAATTAAATTAGTTAAATACGAGTGTGTTATTAAATTTTGTGTCCTTTTATGTAGTGATACTCTATCTATATTGGTTTTGGCGCATGTACCTAGCTAGTAATAATTTGTGACATAAAGTACCGGCCGCTGGTGGTACGTGGTGTGAGATTATATATTCGATCTGGAATTATCTGTTGGAATTGATTATATTATATATATATGACTGGCCGGCCATTTAATTGTGGTTGGATATATATATAATGTACACAATATTACATGAATTATGCATGAAGAGAATTTTAAGTTGTTTTTGGTGGATGTGAAATAATTTAGATTACTTTTGTATATGTAGATGCAATTTAATCGTCTATATAGAGATCGAGTTCACGGGTGAAGATAGAATTTAAAGCATTGCCTAGGAGAAAAATATTTTTTTAATATAGCGAGTTCCTGATATAAAAAGTACAATTTTTTTTTATCCATGTTAACAATTACCCTGTAGTTAATATTTTTTCTCATTGATATTCAGTTAATTATAGAAATATACTATCGAATATTTCTACTTGACATAATAAATTAAATACTTTTACAAATTTTATTAACTTCATTAAATCTCAAAAAAAAGAAAAAAAGGTTTGTAAAGTGGTAAAATACTCCGGTTGTGAATTAACTTGGTCACGTTTAACTATATATAAATGTTTGAGTTCAACTTTATTACTTCCAGAAGATCGAAAAATAAAGACAACCATTTGTCCATTTATAATCAATCAACCATGCGATAAAAGCGAAAACATTCTACCAAGTCGTACAACATGCTCACCCACTACTTGGCCACTTGTAATTAAATTAAAGAACAAAAAAAAAAACACATGTTTAAACACCAAACCAAAACCCAAACCCACTTGGCTAATTGACAACCTACCGTACTTCAATTCCTCCCTCCACCTCCAACTCTCCAAACCCGTATATACAAGATACATAATATCTATACGAATATATGATATACGGTAGTTATATAGATTATATCATAAAAATATTCGAATATGTCTTATACATGATTCGTGAGTATGAACTAAATTATGGCTAAGGTAAACCAATGATCGAAACTAAATTATAATAAACAGTAATGTTTAGTTAGATTTTTGTATTTATCTTAAATTTTTAGAATCACATCAAAATCGGAACATGTAAGCATAATGGATGATGGAAAATAGCTTGTGATTTCGGATCGTAAACTCAAAATTTTGAAATCTTCATATTAATAGCTTATTATAGGTGATAGGAGTTGAAGAATTGAGAAAAGAAAAAGAGACAACTTATTAATGAAAAAACGATCAATCAAATAAAGTTATAATATCTTTTGTATTAATAAGCCAAGAGTTAGAGTTTAATTTTAAGTCTAATAGAAAAATTGAATCTATATACAATTAAAAAAACTGACTTAAAAAAATAAATAAATTAAAAGGACCCGTGTCGATCAAGGATTACACCACCTGTCATTTAAAGAACATCTTAATCCTGTTTTAGTTTATTCGTAGATATATTTTAAGGAAAATGATAAATATCATAACCAATTCTCCTAAAAATCCTCCTAATATATCCACTTGTTAACCCATGCATGGAATCCACTAATTCTCATTCCTAATCCCATCCTTTGATTTTCCACATGTCACAATCTTATTAATTAGGAGAATTTTTAGGTTAATAGTTTTTTAGGATTGATCATTACCCATATTTTAAATATATAAATTTTATTGTTAAAAAATAAGATTGGTGATGAAAATCTATATTTATGGTATTAATGAATAAAAATATTATATTTATTATAAAAGTCATAGTTATATTAAGAATCTATATCTATATTTATATCTATACTATATTATAAAGTAGATTTTCTCTAGATTTTCAACATTGAACTTAAAATTTTAATATTGATTTTAAGTACATCCTAAAATGCCCCTCCTATTTATTCTATATTTACTTAAAATAATTATAATACCTTTTTTCTCTCCTCAAATCTCAACCAATCATTTTTTTCTGCTCCATAAATCATTTTATTATTCTAATTCATTCAAAATCTTTTATCTCAAAAACTATACATCGATAAATTATAAAAATTATATGGGTGTTTTTAAAATTCCATGCTCTTTCATTAAAGTGGTCATTCGATATACATTTGACAAATTTTTAAATTCGAGGACGGAGCCCATTAGGTAGATCACCCCATCACCAACACTGCCGCCGACACCATTACATCACCACCCCGCCATCACCCCATCACCGCCGCAACGCGCAGGTACCGTTCTCGTATCAATTAAATAATTAAAAGTTTTAATTGTATATGGTATCTAAATAAATTTAAAAAATAGACAAATATAGATATAAACTGACACGTATCCCTTAAGAAACACGTCACATATTGATCAAAAGAATCATCAATCCTGTTTTAGTTTATTGGTAGATAACGTACTATTAGGATATATATATATACTATTATTCAATTCAATTGGATATGTATATATATAAGTTATTAATTTTTTAATTTATTATATTGAAGTTATTAGTTAAAAAGTGTGATTAGAAAGTGTAAATTATTGGTGAAAAAAAAATTTTATTAACTAAAATTAAATTGAAATTAAAAGTCAACTAAAAATATTGAAAGTTTTGATTTACTAATTATAATAACTGGGTTTAACTTTTATTTCTTACATCTACCTATAAAATATTTGCATCAAAGTTAATGTTGTCAAAAGAAACAAATTTTTACATATTCGAATGGATACATGATCAAACCCGTTCATTAAATGGGTATAGATGAACTAAAAAAAGTTAAATCTCTAATCTCTAATATAAATAAAAGATAATTGTCTTTCAAAAGTATTTTTAAAAAAATGTGATGTGACAAGTCTACAATTTTATTTAAAAAGTCTTTATTTTAATTATGATGTCATAAATAATTTACACTATTTTTAATTAAAAATAAGTCACTAAATGCTTATTTAAAGTTATTAATCTTTACTACAAACAAAGAAAATTATTTTATATAGTATATAATATTCTTTTATGTTTTGTTAATGCAATAGGTATTTTATCAATATATAAATATTGTGTTATTTAATTCACTATCTCCAAAAATTATATCCATATTTTTAATTTTATAATTTTAACTAAACTGTCCCGGTTGAACCCAGGTAAATTCGCTAGTTAGTGATTAAATTATAATTAGATACAAACGACACAGAATATGGATGTTATTGATAATGCAATTTTTATCATCTGAAAATATACACTAGTTATATACTCGCCGTATAATTGGTTCTTTTTTTTTTCGTTATGATTTTCCTTATTCATAATCACATCACTATCTATCGACGTGGCCCTTTAAGCACATGGACTTGCCGACTTAAAGTTAATTTATCATTTTGTTTTTAATCCCCTCAAATAAGAATTGTTGACTTTTTTCTGGACCGGTCTGATGTGATATGATCCCCTATCTCACGTACAAATAATATCTGACGTATCAAAATCCAAGTCAGAGCTGCTGGCCGGCCTATTCATTTTATTACAGATCGATATGGCGTATGAGAATTGATCATCCGGCCACAAACTCCAAGTGGTTCTCGAAGAGTCGAAGTTATAACTGTGATCGAGTTTTATTTACTAGCCCATATTCGTATCAGGCTATATTAATTAACAAATTAATTATATATAGAGAAAATATATATGAATTAAAAAAATTATAAAACAACAAAAAAATATCGATCTACTCGACACCATCGCCACAACAAATAGTCGCTGCCATCGCCATCGATCGTCATCACCACTAGACCGCCGTTGCATTATGCGAGTATGATGCTAGTATTATAAAGTGAATTAAACATTGACTAGATAAATTAAGCGCGGGGTTAAAGGATAAACAATGTCATCATCAATCAAGTCAAAAACTAGTTTTGCAAACGAGGTTACCATATTCCATATATCTTTGTACGATTTGGCTAAAAACAAACATTTATTTGACTTAACAAATAAAGAGTAATGAAATATCTTCTTAATTGATTAACTAAATAATTCGTCTATTTATAGTTAATTTCAAGCCTCACAAAAAAAAATCTAAAGGAAGTAATGAAAGAAGATAATATATAAATTATAGATGTTAAAATTTTATAGGATTAGGAGGACTATTAGGTTAAATTTAAAAAAATTAATCATATTTCATAAATTATATATATTCTTCTTCGTTAAATTCTAAACAAAGAGACACGCTCGAGAACTTGGTGACCAAAGTTTGAAACATTAGACCATCCCCATCGGCATTGAATTTATTCTGGTTGGTCGGCTCAATTGGGCAATTTTGAGTTGGGCGTACATTATATCCAACTGACTCGTTGGATTCACTGAACATAAGTCGTTCGCTAAATATTAGTCAACGTCGTTTGAGTGATTAAATTTAATGCCATGGATACTCGAGGCTAAAATATGCCACGTAGATATTATGCTATATATTCATCTTTCTGCTCAATTTTTTATATGTATAATTCATTGTTATATGCATATTTTTTCTTCAATTAATAATTTTACTTCATATATAGTTGAATATATACTATTTTATGTTAAGATTGTACAGTGATATAGTTGCTTTATCTAGTATGTTTGTTAAATATGAATATTTTTTTAATCTAAGTAAGTTTTCTTTTTTTTTTTTTTATCTATGATCTTATATAACTTAGTGTTTTAAAATAAAAAAATATTTCTAATTTCTTAAAATTAATTTTAATAAACAAATGTAAACTATAGAATATTATTATTATATATTAAAATAATAGTTTGATTGAGTTGTGAAGAGAGTATAAAAGTTGAGTTTATTGGGTTGGATAGAAATAAAAAAGAAAAATTAATTTTTTAATGAATAGCATCTTTGAATTGGATTGTGAATAGGAATGACTGCATCGATTTACGTTAATCAACACTCTCGTGTGGTGAATTAAATTGGTCTTTGAATGAGTGGAAATTAATTATTTCAGAAGATCGACAGATACATGCAACCATTTATAATCAATCAATCATGAAGTAAAAGGAAAAACATTCTAATTAAGTCGTATATGACAGTAATGACAAGTATATGCTCACATCACACTATGTTTTATGTTTACAAACCAAAACACCAAAACCCAAACCCACTTGGCCACTTGCCAACCTACTACACTTCAATTCCTCCCTCCTCCGCCTTCTCATATATTTCTCAAAAAATTCAGACGATTAATATTAATTAATTTCATTAACATATATAGAATTAATCTCCCAAAACCAGGCAGTTGATATATATAGCATGCTCCACCACTGGTCGAATCGAATTGCCTGTCCGATCTAATAATAATAATATTTGTTTTGGGGTATTAATTAAGGTTTGTCTGATCATCTCCCACCTTTCTTTCTTTTTTTTTCTTTTACAGAACTGCTAATTGCTTAATGTCTCATTAAATCTATATATTTGTCTTACTTTTGGAATATATATATACACACGCGCGCGCACACACACATACATCTTGGGTCCATTTAGATATTTTGTCTTTTTACTTCATTTATTACTTGTATTTTTTGGATTCGATTATTTGGGGTTATATGTGTTTTTAGCATGCTTCTGGTTTGGTTAATTTGTCTACCAAACAGGCCGGTGGACGGAGGTTTATACATGTTGATGGACGGGGAAAAAAATAGAATGGACAGGGTACCCGAGTTAAGTCTTTATATTCCTTAATAATAATTAGAACGATAACCGTGAGATGTTGCGTGTAATTGTAGTAGTGGCGGTAATGGTTGTTGGTGGCATGCGTCGGTAGTGTGGTGGTGGCGATAGTGGCGGCGGCGGCATTGACGGTGGCGGCGAGTTGTACAAGTTATTGATAGAAATGTAGTTTTGATATATTGTTAAAAACTGAAAATACTAATTGCTTTATAATATAAAAAATAAACCAGTATAGATTTTTAATAATACTCGTAATAAATAATACAGTATCTCTATATATGATTAATAGTTTAACTGAATGTTAATTGTAACCACACGTTAGCATGATGACATAGGTAAATAAAAGATAAAACAGAAAAAAAAGAAAACATTATTGCTCAGATTACGAGGTAATTTGTATTAAAGTTCGTAAGCTTATCAATTTAACATTGTAATCATTGTAATTTACTTCATTATTATATAAGAATTGCATCTTGCAAATTTATAACTACTATTGTTTTTACTTTCTTGATATATGCATATACTGAAATAGATATATCTTCTTTGCATTGGTCTTTTATTTGTATGCTACTTATCAGTTACGGTTTTCCTAATCACTAATCAGGCTAACTCCACTGCTGCAGTACAGTGTATGTAGAAATCAGGAAGCTGATCCAAACATTCCCGTATATATATATGGACCTCCATGCAAAGACAGTTGATTCTGGTGATGTATACATATACACAGGTTTTGGCAAGATACCTTTAGAACCTCCCACCATTCCATTATCTGGTGACACAAGATACTTGACGCAACTTTGGGTTTCTGGAAAAGAAGTGCCACATGAGGAATTACATCAGTCTGATTCATCCCAATCCGAAAACACCGGTACATGTTTCTTAAACATTCCTTGCTGATTTGTGTAGCTATTAAAAGAAACTTAACAGGATTTGTATGGCTATACGAATCCTTAGAAATAAATATTGAACCAACAAGAAATAACCCTGACATAACCCTTGTTGTATGCCATATGTTACCTTGTTTGAAAGATTTCTATTACAACAGGCATAATGTAGTACTAATAAACTCTTCCATCCATGTAAAATTGAAGTTGTGACAGCATCTTCTTTACAGGTTTCAGGCCGGGAGCTGAAAGTATTGTCCCAAGTTATCAGAAGACTAGGGACAAGATCAAATCTGCTCTAAAACAATTATCCTTTCGGGAGCAATGTGTTCTTGTTCAGTTTTGGTCGCCTGATCCTGCTGGGAAGCACCAATTCCTTACAACCAGGGATCAACCTTTTGGTCTTGGGGTAATTGATGATCAAGGACTTTGTTCGTATAGGAAGTACTCCGAGCACAACCCCTTTTTCATCGATAAAGATCATCAAGAATACAACCTCAGTCCCCCTCTTCGAGTATATATGCAAGGATTGCCAGAGTGGTCTTCTGATCTAACCAATTACAGCCCCGAAGATTTTCCTCTACAAGATTTTGCTATTCGCTGCAATTTCCATGGGTATTTGGCTTTACCAGTGTTTGATTCTACTACAAGGTTTTGTGTTGGTGTCCTTGAACTCTTAATGTCTTCAAAGTATACGAGTTATGATTATGAGGTTCAACAAGTTCATAGCGTGCTCAAGGTTTTTATCTTTACTCTTTTAAATTGATAATCAGTGTCATTTATGATTCCGATGTGCTTATGTGTGAGTATGGTGACAAACTGATAATGGTTTGGGTAGATTCAATACTCCGTGTACTATCTTTCGACCTAAATGCAATTTAAAAGAGCTATCAGATTAGTGTATCCGCTTTTTTACATCATGTGCAGTGTTTGATTTGGCATTGCTTCTTTATATAGTGTAAAATGTGCTATGATGTGTTATAGTTTATGCTTCCTCTCATTACTGCTGATATCCAAATCATTGTCATCATGCAGAATGAAAATCTGACAAGCCCAGGAACATTTGGTCCTACTTCAATGGTGAGTTAGGTCTCTTTTGATTTATATCTAAATTAAAATTATATCTACTCGATCAGGTTTAATCACTTTGCAAAATATTTCTTTGAATCTTGTTCTTTGCATTGGAATTCTTATGTGGGAGATGTCTTTCAGGTTTCAGATGTATGCAGGAAAATTGAGATGGATAAAATATACCATGCTTTGAAAAATGTGTGTAGTATCCACCGTGTGCCTCTTGCTCAGACATGGGCTGCGTCACCATCCGCCAGTTTTGTTTCTCGTGAACAAGCTATATGGAAGAGCTGTGATAGCTTCCACACTAGATGCTTTGGGAAAGTCTGCCTGTCCACAGCAGATCTACCATTTTATGTACAAGACTTGGGTGTGTGGTCTTTCAGGGAAGCAAGTATAGAGTGCCACCTGGAAAGCTCCCGAGGAGTTGTTGGGAGGGCGTTCTCCACCAAGGATTCATATTATTGTGCAGATGTAACCAAACTCAGTCGAGAAGAGTATCCTTTAGTCCAAAATGCATGCATCAGTAAGTTAACCGGATGCTTCACAATATTTTTGCAGAATGTCGAAAGCAATAATCGCTATGTTTTAGAGTTTTTTCTACCGAGGCACGTTGAAGGTAGTAGATGCATGTTGAATGTGGTGCAAACATTAAAGGAGAATCTCAATGCTGGATTTAAATTGGGTGACAAGTCACTGATTCAAGCTGTTGGACCACAAACAGATCTGTCTGTACACATAAAACCTGATATTATCCAAACTTCCTCGAACTGGATGGCTGACAACTTCATCTTTCGTATGGATTCATCATGTTCAGAGCCAAGTGTGACATATATTGCTGGATCTGACTGTGCTAATGTCGCATCTTTCACACACACGAGTACGGAAAACTCATTTGCCGAATTTACTGATGTTGTAGAGCAGAAAGACCTTTTGAAAGATGGAATGCGTAAGAGAGACTCACGTGTAGTACTACCAGTTACTCGAAAGGTGAAAGTGAAGGTAACTTTTAGGAAGATTCGGAAGAAGTTCCAGTTTCGTATTTCATCTGGACTGTCAAACTTGAAAAACAAAGTGGCAAAAAGGTTCAAGCTAACAGGTAACATGATTAATCTAAAATACAGGGACAATGAAAATGATCTTATACTCATTTATGATGATGCGGATGTGGTGGCTGCTTTGCGTGCTTCAAGAAGTAATGACACGATCAATTTAACCTGTGTGAAGATCAAGGTATGATAGCTAACTAATTGGGACATATTGGGTAAGTGAACTTTTTGGAAAATTTCCCAGAACTTGTGTATTTTTATGGTTCTTAGGAATCCTTTTAAGGTTTCCACTTAAAAAGTGGTGCATATACATGCCAAGTGTACGATTCCTTCCGAAGTGAGGCATCATCGCTAGACGTATCTAGTCAAGACTTGAAAGATAGGAAGTGTTGTAAAAGTTATATGTTTCATAACCATTGTGTAAAATAGCTTTTGGTTCTTTTTGGCCTCTATATCAAAGCTCCTGGTCCCATTTTTAAGCTTAAAGCATATATATATATATATATATATGGAAATCTCTCAGCCCAAACAAAAGCCATCCATCTGCTGGTTGTATCTTCTGTAAAACTGTGCTCGTGTTGCATCTTTTAATATTCAGATTTAGTAAATTATTACATCAAAAGTTTCATTTTGGATTTACAAATGAATTTTATTTTGTTGACCAAAAATGCAGAGTATTGTATAGATTGTCTGGGTAAAAGAGACAGTGCCCTGATAAGCTTTTATTTTAAATAGACTAATACAGATTGTCACTGCATGACACATTAGAAGAAATTATTGATTCCTTTCTTGTCAACTTGCCAACCGTATTTCTAGTCTCTGACTCGGCACAATGAACTTGGAGCCGTATTTATAAAGAATTGCAACGAGAAAGGTGATATGAAGAGTTCATTCGGGGAAAAAAAACTGGTAAAGGAAGGGTTATTGTTCTGAATTTCGTGGTCAAACAAAATATTTCCAACCTCAAACAGACTGGGCAAATCTGAGGAATATGATCAATGACTACATAGACTACCAGAATCTATAATTATGACTGCCAGAATCTACATAGACTATCAAAGGAGAAAATATGTACACAACTTATGGCAATATTACACAACAATTGCATCCTTGATACATCAGCTTCTTATGATAGAAACCTCTACAAAAAAGTGTCGTTCCCATCCTCACAAAACTATGTTTTGACCAATACTCATCCTGATCAATTACTAATAGGTCTGAAGAGTACACATTTACAAGGAACCTGGCCGGTGTTTCTACCACTTGGTGGAGAAAGCACTAACCATGTGAGACCTGCAGCAATTTAAGACGATGCTAATGGAATGCTCAATTAATTATAGTAACACCAGTTTCAAATCAGCTCATTATATAATGGCTAAAATCATTCATTGAGCGTATGGGCTTGTACTAGAATGATGAAAAATGAGATGAATAATGCTTAGTTTGTATTGTTTTTTCACGTCCTAAGGGTGGCAACATGAGGGTGGGAGTAAGGAACCAGTAGGCCAACAAGTCAAGATGGATATTTGAGGTGCAGCTCAAAATATATTGGGTCGTTGACCCTAAAGCTTCTGTTCAAGCTTCTAATCTTCAGTAAATAACCAGTGTCTCTCATGTAACCACAAAGGTTTACCTAATTTCTATAAGATTCTAAACACTTAAACGAAAAACTTTTACGAGGTTTTATGCTATAATAAACACTTCATACAATGTTTGTTCCTTTTTGTTTTTTTTTTACTCGCTTGGTGTTAAAACATATATAATCAACCCATTCATGAGTAAATGATTTGAGATCGTCTTCTCTAGACTCTACTATGTCCCGTCCTAATAGTCACACTTTCTCCTTCTTAATTACCAACTAAAGGCTCATTTGGCTTGAACGAGATAGATATCAATTAATGTTCCAGCAATTTAAGAACAGACCATGAATAGAAGAATCATGAACTCGATAGATAATGCTAGGATCATCCATTGATCATGTAAGAAAAAGAAAACTATTCCAGCGACGACATATATTGCGCGCCCTTATAAAGTTATAGGGTTGGTCGTAATAATAATTTTCATGGTCTCAATAGAAAACCCGTTATCTAGTTGAGAGTTTTTTCTCTAAATCGAAGATTCTAATTGATTGTTTAATTAAATGAATAAAAGTTAGAATACATTGGTTAAGATATACCATCAAAAAGTCGATATAAACATCAAAATCGTGATGAACGAAAAACGCGTGTAGGAGGGTCCCGTTCATTTTTCTATACTCCAATTGTCAATTTGCATAATTTATGGCGGCCGGCCTGCCTGGTGACATCCATCCTAATCGTGATTAGAGGAAAGACGTAGACAAGGTGTCCCATCTTGATTATAAAAGAGTAAAGATATATTCAAATAAATGTTGATATTTTCCACATTGGCTCCATCATTACCAACTGTTAATGAAAAAAGTTTTTGTACGTTTTGAAAAGTAAATATAAATTTGTCAAAGGACAATTTTCTTCTGACGGGATTTAGAGTAACTTGAAAGGTAAAATTAGAAGATCATTGACCTTTAAATTAAATTTAATGATCAAAATTTAATTATCACTTTTATAGAACGTGGAGAGATCCACTTTCTTTCACCAAGCACGTGGGCCCTACCACCAACAAATTTATGAGGAAAGTGTTTTTCGTATCACACAATTTGATACACCTATTATAGGGCACACATTTTATATCATATTTTAGAAGTATGCAATGCAAAACAACAGTAGATTTATAATATTTGTGTGGTACATATATCACTGTCTAATTAAAATATATGCATTAAGACAATTTTAAAAGATTAGGTGAAGAGGCAGGGGTGACACCATAAAAAAAAATTTAAGAGGACAAAATTAAAAGTTAAGAAAAAAAAAAGAGGTCGAAGAGGGGTCAAAATTTATAAATCCATATGAAATTTTTTAAAAAATACATATCAAAATTAAAATTTTAAGATAGAGACCAAAGATGGCTATAATTAAAGGGAGACCAAAGAAGTGGATGAAAGTCATTTTATTTGATTGGATATTTAGTTATATTGTGGGGTATTAAATTCAATAATGAGTTCAAATAATAAATGAATGGTTAAAGCATGGAAAAGAAAGTAAATGAGATAGGAAGATGAAAGGACAGAAAAAAAAATAGTTTTACATAAAAAAAAAGGTGTAACTTTAAGTGAGGATTTATGAGAAGCTAGAATTTTCAATTAATTCTAAAGAGATATCTATGCAATGCAACAGTGACAATATTGTGGTGGTGGTGATGACGCCAATTGATGGTGCTGGTGGTGGTACCGTGTGGTGTATTTAAACGATTTAGAAGCAGTTGATGTAACACGGTATTGTAGATGTTACCTGGGACAAAAAAAAATACATGATGTAAAAGTGATTTGGAGGATGATATAGGCATTTTTCATATCCAAAATCCACAAGTATTATAAGCATAACTGTTAAACTCTTACGTGAGGGTCGACTCTTACGAGTCGAGTTGATTTACACCAAAAACGAGTCGACTAGCTAGGTGACTCGTTTTTGTCCGGACTCTTACGAGTCGCTATATGAATTTGAACCGAGTCATGAGTCGCAAATTTATAATTATTGTAATTTGATACTATGGTTATATATTATATTATTTTGCTACATTGTTTTGTGTGTTATTAATGTAGTTTTGATCTTTTTATTGCGAATCTGGAGATAAAGTCTAAGTTTATGATTGAAGACTATTGAATATGTAATATTTTTGTAAATTTATACAGACAATGAACTTATATATTGTTTCTAAAGACGTCACATATACATAATTATATTATAATATGTAATATTTAAAAATGTTTTGACTCTTACGAGTTGAGTCACGTTTCGAGTCACGAGACAAAAAATCATATTATCGGGAGGCGAAAGTTATGAGTCGCCAATTATGATTAAAAGTATAGTATGGATAAACTGTACAATTTACCTTTAAATTTTATAGTAAAAAGAAAAAGAAAAGAAAAATAAACAATAGCTTTCTTCTTACAAAGCCATCATACCAAATAGCTTTATAAGTTGGGTATGGAGCATATGAAGCCATCACCAAATGGTGTAGAGTTGGGTGAACCAACCACAACGGTCACTCGCTCACTAGTGAAAGTTGATACGGGCCCATAAGTTTTGACAGAGACCAAAATTCCAAACATCCATAATGCATTAGTTTATGGCAGAAATTTACTTTTATTTTATTGTTCCTATCATTGATCAGAAGGCAAAATCATCATCTTCTGGTTCTGATATGGCTCTAATAAAAGATCTTTTAGAGCCCTCAGCGCATCAGTTTGCCGGTGAGTCAAAATACCTAACGTCACTTCTTGTTTCTCGAAACCGAGAACCATCGGAACCACTTTCTCGGTCTGATTCATCTCAATCACCAATCCCCGGTACGTGAAACATTCTTTCATGCACGTGCAATATCTTTCGATTAAAAATGTTTCCAATATATCGTTTTTATGAATATGGGAAAAGGTTCATATACGTGAATGGTATATATGATCAAATTCGTTCTCATATGGACAGATCAAGTTATACTTAATATTACATACATTCATATGTGAATGGTTGTCACGTGTGCCTTACCCTAAACTATATGTAAATGATATATAGGTTTCGAGCCTAGGGACAAGATATACTCTGGATTGAAACTACCAACTTTCCGCGAGGAACATGTTCTTGTTCAGTTTTGGACGACTGATCACATATCCAGGAAATGCCAGACCATGCTCACAACCATGAATCAACCATTCGGTCTTGGTGTAGCTGATGAGAGACTTTGTCAGTATAGGAAGTACTCAGAGCGCAACCCTTTTACTATCAGTAAGGACCGTGAAGAACAGGACCCTAGTCCTATTGCTCGAGTATTTAGACGAGGAGAGCCAGAGTGGACTCCTGATGTAACTAATTACAACCCCAAAGATTTTCCATCACTAGATTGTGCTATTCGTTGCAATCTCCATGGTTATTTGGCTTTGCCCGTATTTGAGTCTACTACTGGGTTATGTATTGGAGTTCTTGAACTGTTGTTGTCTTCTAGGTATACGAGTTTTGCTTATGAGGTTCGACAAATTCACATGGCGTTGAAGGTTTTCATCATTTCTCTGATATCTGATGATGTAGTAATTCGCTCTCGTTTGTATGTGCTCTACACTCACATACACCCTTTTATCTGGGCCCAAACCATCGTGAACTTCATTTAAGTTGAGTCTGGAGAGAAAATTGACCCAAATCTTCATTCTTTTACTCTACAACCAAACCAAAACTCAGTAGCACCAACTCCTTTATACGTAACCCATGCCAAAATTTTCATTCGTTCTTAATTCCTAACATATTCTCCAAAACTTTTAAAGAAGCGGAAGTTTATTTCCTAATCATCTAACTAAGGATTAAAAAATATATATATATATATATCTAACCGTAATCCTTTCTCTTTCAAAATTCTGTTCTGTTCTTTTCTTCTCTTTATAAGAAAAACTCAAAGACCACCTCTTTAAAAATATACTCTTTTTTTCCTTTTACCTTTAAATAAGGGGACAAACAAATCAAGAACACACTGTTAATGTTACACTCTGCCCAGGAGGATTCACACAGATCGGGTCAAAAAGCTCAATATTTGTATAAAAATACTTTTCAAAAACCAAATTTCTTATATATGTAAAGACACATTCAATAAAAATATCTAATTTGAATATATGTTCTCGAGTTGGGCCTTATAAGTTAGAGTTCAACTCATATAAAAGGGAGCTTGTTATTTTTGCCCGAGCCAAATGGACTCAAGTTGTGTGATTAAAACTCCAGTAATCTTATTACTTCATCATATTAACTCTCCCAATGTACGTTCAGCAAAGAGGAAGCAAATTTAGTGTATAATTTTAAGAATCATATCTTATTGTATTTTTGTGGATGTTTCGCTCATTTCCAAAATGTTATCTTGCAGACGGTTGATTTGACAACCACACAAGCACTTGATCGTCCTACTACAAAAGTGAGTCAGGCCGAGGTCTTTTAAGCAATTCAAGTCTTCTACTATTTTTTTCTATTTTGATATATCCTCATCTAGCTACTTTAAAAATCTCATTCTGGGAGATGCATTCTGATATACAGGTTCAGAAAAAACATTGGAGAAATGATTTAGAAAAAATTTTGAGTATTCTGAAGGTTATGTGTGCTATTCACAAATTACCGCTTGCACAAACATGGACCGTGTCTCCATTTAGTAGTATGGCTTGCCAAAAACAAATTTTGAAGAAGATCTGTAACAGTTTCGACACTACATGCCTTGGAAGAAAAGTATGCATGTCAACATCTGCTCTACCATTTCATGTCCAGGATTTGGGCATGTGGCCTTTCTGGAAGGCATGTAGAGAACAACACCTAAACCAGTACGGCTTAATTGGCAGGACTTTGTTATCACGTGGCTCATGCTTTTGTCTAGATGTAACCAAACTCAGTGAAGAAGAGTACCCTTTGGTCCGCAACGCAAGCATGAGTAAGTTGACTAGCTGCTTTGCAATCTTCCTGCACGTTGTCGAAAGCAACAGTGACTATGTGTTGGAGTTTTTTCTACCATCGAACATAAAAGATGGAAAATATGTACTGAACTTGATGCAAACGTTGAAGCAGAACAGCGATGTAGCTTCTGGTTTTGAATGGGGTGACGAATTAAGTATAGAAGTTGGAGCATCTGCAGAAGTCAGTAGTGTATCTCTAAGTAAAGACCTTCAAAGTATCCAATTATCACCAATGGCAACCACAAAGGCCAAGATATTTGAGATGCTTTCATCTGATTCGGAATCAAATTTGGAAAATGTCACAAAAACTGTCTCCACAAATGTCATGAACCAATTCTCACTCAGACAAAAGGGCCCAGGTAACTGCGGCAGTATGAAGATGAGTGATACCATTACTGATGGCGAAACAAATGCCAACCGTTTGAAACAAATCAGAAAGCGTAAAACAGAATCTCTTACATTGGTGGCAGTTCAGAAACATAATGAAATACCAATTGGTGAAGCTTCTACGAGCCTTAATGATAAGTCAGGTTGGTATGCTACATGTATATATGGGTGTGTATATATGGTCCTGCCTTTTTATATGATAATTGTTATAGTAATACTTGGCTTCATTAATTTGTTCTTTTTCAGTTAGTCAGTCTACATCAAAGCGTTTTTGCAGAGAGGATGATATCACCCATGGGCCATTTCCAAAGCTACGCAACAAAAGTTCTGCTGATGTGCCTGACATACAACGCTCTTCAAACATACGTTTTAGTATATCTGTTGTTGTGTTATTGCTGGTAAGGGTTAAGAGGTGGAGTTGTGCAAGGAAATGCCATGGTTTTTCTGGCAAGTGGTGGAGATGTGGCAAGCATCGCTGTATTCCTTGTATATCAGATTTCATATACCACGCAGCATGCCTAATGGTGCGGTTGAAACGGTGGAGGAATAAGAATTTGATCAGGCATGCAATGAACAAAAGAAATCACCCTGATGTGCATCAGAGCACAGAAAAACCCAGAGTTGAAGTAAACATGATCAATCCGTACATACATGTTGATAGGCCGCTTTCTGAGTCTACGCTTGCTCATGCATCCCTAAAGCACACGCTGGCCAATGTCTCAGATACAAGGATGGTGACAGTGAAGGCAACTTTTAACAAGGATATGATAAAGTTCCCATTCCGGACTTCATTGGGCCTCTTAGAACTAAAAAACAACGTAGCACAAAGGATTAAGTTAAACAGTAAAAAGCTTCGGCTAAAATACAAAGATGAAGACGATGACATGATACTCATTGCTTGTGATACCGACTTACATCATCTCTTAGGATTTTTGGGTGCTAACAGTACTATCAAAATATTCATCCTAGTGACGGATGATTAATCATTAATATCTAAATATAAATATAATATATAAAAATATATATTAATGTATGCTGCTTGTATTTCTGCAATTGGTGCTTGTTCTAATCAAATTAATAATTAAGTAAACTTCTCACTTCAAAATTTCATCCTTACTAAAATATCGTTCATCATTTCTTTGCCACTTCTCCTATAAGCACAGCAATATTGCAAGACAACCATGAAAACTGCCATTAACTTGCTATGTAACTCTCTTAAGTACATTCAGACAACCAGAGTTACATGACTTCATGGGATTTGCAAGATGTTTTGTTTACATAAAGTCAGATTTACAGCCACCAAAAAGCAACTTGAGTAGTATTTGGGGTAATGGGAATGAAAATGTTTGGTTCATTGCATTTTCGGATTACAAATAATTTGCACAGAATTGGGCAGCACACAGAAGACTCCAATGAGAATGGTCATCGTTAAGATGGTGTGTGACGCTAAACAAAGAGCGGCTTGGTATGATATTGGGTTGTTCAAGGATGGCTGGCAATTCCCTTGTGGCTTCATGTGGGGAGGATGAATGGGAGAGAGTCCCATGATATGTTAGAGGGGACATACCTAAACCTGTTTAGATGGTGATTTGGGCCAAGTGTGGAGGAGGAAACTATTTTGTATTTAGAGACCCAAGATCATGTAATTAAATGATGTGTTTTACTGAAATGGTTATAACTTGAGCTATAGAACTCTCTTTTGGGCATATGACCATTCAAAAGGACCATTGGATATCGTTCAGTCCTAAAATTGCCTTTTTCATGAGTTTCTAGACTTATTACGCAATTTTTAAGTATGTTGGACTTTTTAATGGGAGACTATTCCGTTATCAAATATATGAAAAGTCATTTTCTTCGTATCACAAGTGTATGTGTTAGTGAGTGAAATTTCAGATTGTCGGTATTCCTTTAATTTTGAATCAACCATAGTTAGAAGAATTGTTCTTAGCATTCTTGTGAATCAACAGATCCAATCAATTATCTCATTAGATTCTGCCAAGCATACGAGCATGTACCATAGGCCCGAAGAAAACTAGTCAGACGACTATAGGGATTCATGTCATTGTCTGCTAACTAAACATGTTATTGAGTGATAGTTTGGAAATAAAAGATATATGAATAATAACAAATAAAACTGTAGTGGGACTCACGCCTATGTGGTCTGTAGATAAGGCTGGCCGGAGTGAGGCGTTCTCACACCCGGTGCCGCCCTAGAACGCCCTAAAATGCCAACATACATTGCTTCAAGGGGTGTTTTGAGTGGAAAAAAAAGTGGTGCCCGGCTAGTATCTGACGCCCTATGTTGAATATGTATAGTGCTGAGAATGGAAAGGCCGAAAGGGAATGGAATAGAGAAAAATGGAGTGATTCTTATGTTTGGTTTTAATTAGGGATCAATGTAAGAAACAAAGAGGAACTTTCATTTTCTTGTTTGGTTATGTTATGTAGTGAAATAAAAAGATATTTGTTTATTTATTTATCAATGATTAATTAACTTGTAATAATTTGAATACAATTAATTATTATACTTTCAGATAAATTAATTTTTAATCTCACAAGTGGGGAAATGTTCATCCTTATTATTTGATTGAAAGCAACAAATCCCAACCTTAGTGGTGCTCGACAGTATTTAATTATTGTTTGAATATTATTGGAATTATTTAACGAATAAGAAATTGTTGTGAGCGATACATCATAATCGGCCAACATTAACATTAATATTAATTATTGTTTGAATCTAAAAAGGAATTGAACTAAATAGAAACCAAATCTTTACCGTAAAATTAGATATGCAATCATGTATCACGATTACACAACCATACAATCAAGACAAGAAGAAAAAGACAACATTTATACATGGTTTGGGTTTGACTTTGACAAATCGGTTAGGGTTTCACTTCGCAAAGCAAGAATAGAAGGTAAGACCTAACCTTAGTGGTGTTGAACAGTATTTAATTTGGGCACTTCTGTTGATGAAGACAAAGAGAACCAGATAGGGTTTGAGCACCTCTTTTTCCTGATTCGGTATAAATGTGCAAGTCACGTGAAAAGTAGTATTTATATCAGGTGTTTTTTTTCAAGGGGTAAAAGGAAATCAATAATTATTAGGGGTTAGAGCAACAATGGTATATTTTCAATTTTTTTTTTTTTTTAAAATGTGTAAGAGATTTTTACAAAAAAACTTTCCTTTCCAATGATAAAAAGTTTTTCAAAAGTTTTTTATTAGTTAAAATACATTAATGTAGTACAAAAATAGGTTAAAGACATAATCTATAGGTTGATAAATATTGAGCTTTTCGATTAGTCTTTCATTTAAACAATTATATTTTAAGTAACTTTAAGCTTTTGAAAAGTTTTTTTTCCATTGGAGAGAAAAGTTTTTTTTATAAAAAACTCTTGCATCTTTTTCACAAAAAAGCTTTTAAAAACACACCATTGTGGATGCTTATAAAAGTTAAAATATAAAAATTTTAAGTGGTAAAAGAAAAAAAATAATAAAAGTAAGTAAGTATTGTGCTTTGAGCAAATGAACTTGTACAATGCATATTGTGTTTTTAATGTATATATATATATATATATATATATATATATATAATGGGGTTGTGTATTGTAAAACAAGTATTAAAGTAAAACAAATAATACAAGATCTTAACCATTGGATCATGGTTAAATTGATGCACGAAGATTCTATATGAAAAAAAACCTATTGTTTTATTTGTTTTACTTTAATAAAACCTATATATAATATCTCATTCTATGTTTCTATTCTCTCTGTTACGCAGACAAGGATGTGTTTTACTTTTCCTTTTCCAGTTTTCCATCACTTCGTTTCATTTTATCAAACATTTTTAAATGTCAAATAAAAAAGGATTATAATATGTACATCTTATAATATATATACTTCATTCATTTATTAATACATATATTACATAATTGGTTTTCCTTCTCATAATTTCGCACCATTAATTTTATCATATGTCTTTTCTTACTTGCTAGGTGCATTTGTTGGCCGAAAAGAAATTTTGCTAGATAATCGATTCGTTGTTCCACATAACATTGACTTGATCGTCAAATATGGTTGCCATATTAACGTTGAATGGTGTAACCAGGGTTCGTTGGTTAAATACCTTTTCAATTATCTTAATAAAGGTCCAGATCGTGCAACTGTTTTGATTGAAGGACAGAACAACAGAACATCTTATCGTTCGATTTTGGAACAAGAAAACGAAATTGAGGCTTACCTGAATTGTCGTTATGTGTCTGCTTCTGAAGCATGTTGGAAATTGTTAGGATACGAAATGCATTATCGTTCAATCGCGGTCGAGAGGCTTCCCTTTCATTTAGAAGGAGAGAACAAAGTTTGTTTTAGAGGTAATGAAAGTGTGGAAAGTGTTGCTTCGAGAGAAATTCTGCAAAGTCTAATTTACAAAATGGATGACTGCAAATCAAATATGGCCAGAAGGCCGTCATCTAACTTATCCTGAGTATCCAACGAAGTTCACATGGCATCAACAAGACATGGCATGGAAGCCACGAGGTGGTGGTAAGTCTGTTGGTCGTCTTTATTATGTCACTCCTTCAATGGGACAGAAGTACTATCTTAGGATGTTACTAAATGTCGTACGTGGGGCTCAAAGCTTCAAAGATATCCTTACTATGGATGGGGTAGAGCAAGACTCTTTCATGTCAGCGTGCAAGGCTTTGCATTTGCTAGGAGATGACACTGAATGGATCCAATCAATAAAAGATGCATCCCAATGGAAGTTGGGAAATCAGCTCCGGAGCTTTTTGTGACCATATTATTGTTTTGTACCGTTGCTGATCATGCCAGTTCTTCAGAGAAAGTCTTCCTTATCTTTCTGAAGATGTTTTGTACAATCAGCGATTACGTTTACAGAATCAAGAAGTCATCTTTACTGATGAGGAGATTGAAAATTTCACCCTCCAAAGATAGAGACAATATTAAATGCTAATAGGTCGTTGAGCGATTTTCCAGGCCTTCCCAAGTTAACCCTGAACTGATTCAATTCGGAAGAAACAAACTGATAGCCGATGAAAGGAGGTACATGGTCCACGAAGAAAGGGATTTATGGTCCACTTTGTATAGTGGATTAATACATCGCAAAGGAAGTGTATGATACATCATGCTATCTGTAGATGCCCAAATGGGGCCTTTTTTTTGTTTATGGAAGTGGTGGTACCGGTAAAACCTATTTGTGGAGAACATTATAGCCCGGATACGCTCCCTTGGGAAAATTGTATTATTTGTTGCATCTTTTGGTATTGCATCATTGTTGTTACCAGGCGCCGAACACACATTCAAGATTTCGTATACCTGTAGAAATTGACAACGAATCGTGTTGTGGAATTGATGTCACTTCAGATCTTGCTGAGTTAATACGAGTGTCAGAACTAATCATTTGGGACGAGGCTCCTTTACAACATAGGCATGCTTTTGAAGCTGTTGATAGAACTTTTCGAGATATTTGTAAGCTGGATAAACCCATTGCTGAAACCCAAATGTTTGGTGGAAAAGTTATGGTCCTTGGCGGTGACTTTAGACAAATTTTACCGGTCATCAAAAATGCACGGAGGGGTGGTGTTGCTGCATCTGTAAACAAGTCAGCTGCCATATGGGGTAGTTGTAGAGTATTTGTTTTATCTGTAAACATGAGGCTTCGTGATCCATCGCTTGATGTTGCAGATGTGGATCAAATGATGTGTTTTAACAAATGGATTTTAGACATGGGGGATGGTACTCTTCCTGCTATCAAACTTGCTCATGAAGACAATGCTACATGGATTACCATTCCAGATGACCTGCTAATTCCCCTATCAGATAACCCTACCACTGCTATTGTGTCAAGTACATACCCTGATCTTTCAAACAGAATCAACAATATGAGTACTTGAAAGACGGTGCATCCTCTGTCCACTAATGATGTCGTTGATCAAATTAATTCTCATGTACTTGAAACCATGCCATCTGATTTGGTGGAATTGTATAGTGCGGATGAGATATGTCCCACCACAGAAAACTTGGAAGAAATGCAGATCATGTACCCGCCTGAATTTCTTAATACGTTGCGATTTTCAGGGTTCCAAACCATAACTTGAGTTAAAGGTCGGTGCCCCAATCATATTATTACGTAATATATTCTGCAACGTGGTCTTTGCAATGGTACACGTCTGGTGGTAACTCAGATTAGTCGTTTGGTTATTGAGGCTACTATAATTACCGGGAGGAATATTGGTGAAAAAGCATTAATCGGAAGGATTGACATGACTCCAACTGATTCATCATGGCCATTTCGATTTAAGAGAAGACAATTTCCTGTAAAGGTTTGCTTCGCCATGACGATCAACAAAAGTCAGGGCCAAACTTTTAATCATGTTTGTGCATACCTTCCAAAACCGGTATTTACACATGGGCAGCTTTATGTTGTTGCGTCACGAGTAACCTCTAGAGCAGGTCTTCGATTTTATATTGATAATGGAGGGGTGTGTGCTAATAATCTTACTCGAATTTGTCTACAAAAAGTGTTTTATAATTTGCCTAGAGGTATTGTAACGATACACATTAGATATACCATGGACAAGTAATAGCTTCTAAAAGATAACTGCATACTTTTGTATTCTGACTGTTTTTCTTGTCATTGTAGCTATCTTAAGTCGAGAATGAGCAATTCTTATCGTTATATTCGTGATTTGCGTCCTGACATTACTGATAAATGGAGGATCAATGTTATGGTTGCACGTAATGGACTCATCAAATCCACACAGGTCGCATGTTTTTAGAGGACTTTGTATTTGTGGATGAACAAGTAAGTTTATTTACCCATATCTGTATAGTTCAATTGATTCGTACTTTTCAGCTCCTTTTGGCATGACACATATGCGGTAACTGTAAACAATTTTTGTCAGTACACTACATTTTACGAAATGAAAATTTTTTTGGATAAAATCATTGAAACACATGTTCTTTTACCTTTACCCGTTTTTTCTTTTACCCAATCCTGCCATCACCATGTACCGTACTGATGATATTTTTTACTATGAAACTTAGGGATCTTCAATTCATGCTAAGGTTCCTATAAATCTAAGGAACAAATATAGAAACTTGGTGAAGGAGGGCTGCATATACAAGATACACAATTCAAGGTCCTTGCATATTCTATGTTATAGGCCATTAACGCGAGAATTCTATGTAGATTCTCTGCATCAACCTTTGTACAGCCCTCAACTATTAACAACAGTGTTTCCACGCTATGTATTCGACTTTGTCCTTCGACAAACTTGCTGGCCGTATTGATGATGATACTTATCTCACTGGTAACTATGCATCATCTCTTTATTTCCATTTTCTTTGAAGTGGAGTCTAAACATATATATTATACATATATTTTTATAGATGTCATTGGAGTTCTTCGCGAATGGGGTCCTCTGGACAATAAAGATGGGTCGGAAGCCGTCAACGAAATCTTCGTAACATTGTAATTGTTGATACGGGGTATGTTTGTTTCATATACAGTAACATATTTATCAGTCCATGTTTTTAACTGTTGGTTAAACGTCTATTATTATTTACTGAAACACAAAGACGTGAAATTGAATATTTCTTTATGGGGGGAGTGTGCCTTAAAGTTTACAGATGATCTTATCGAAAGCAAAAATACAAATATTGTTGTAGTGTTGGCTGGTTGCAGGGTTCGCAAGTTTGGAGGTAGGTGTAGGACTTTATGTCATTATTTGTTTACGATATTTACCGTTAATATTTTATAATACATTTTCTTAATAACCAATAATCATTTTCTTAATTTCTTAATCCAAGCTTTCCCACAAGTGACTACGACGGTGGCATCACAATCTTTTTTGAACCCGGACTCATCCAGGTTGCTACCTATAGTCAAAGGTATCAAATGACCATCTTTCAAATCCGTAAAACCATTAGTACAAATGATGGACTGTTAATTGATTTAAAGTTGTTCTTTATAGGCCAATTCATCCGGTTCTTTTCAAATCGATGGATACCGAATGTGAAGAGCTGACCGTTACAGTGTTCCAAATATTTATATGCGTATGGTTGATGGAGTTGACGTGGTAAGAAACAGAAAAAATTATGGTTGCATTTTATATATTTTTTACTTTCAATGTTTTAAAAAAGTTGTAAGGTGTAATATGGTCTCTGTACTTATACTGCAATCAATGTTCACTTCAACTATTTACATGACCCATTTTCAATAACCTCAAAACTAATCTATAGAAACATTAGAAACATATTTACACGAACCATGAGCAGCCTAAAAACATGGTTGCATTTTATATATTTACATTACCCTTTGTGGGGCTTTTTAGGATACTAACACCATAATATGTTCTGTGTGTAATTATAGCAGTCATTGTACACATGATCAACCTATTTACATGACCCATTTTCTATAACCAACAACAGCCTTACAACTACAGATTGTTTCATACATTGTTTGAGAAACAATAGAATACCCGTTAATTCATTTCCACATATATCTTGTTCTATGTTTTCGCTAAATAATAGAAGTTCTTTAAAAGTCCCATTTGACCTGTTGGAATTCAATCTTTGGACCATCATCGTATCTTATATGCTACTGTTTTTTTTAACTGTTTTAGGGAACAAAATTCATCATTGAGGCTACGGTGATTGGTTTCGATTTATCAGGTTGGAATTACCTACAATGCACAAAATGCTATAAAACTGTGGATTCAGGGATTTTCGATATTACTGTACTCATTGTAACCGGAACTCACCCCCACGTCAAGCGTAAGTTATAAATAACGTGAATCAGTGTATACTTTTGGAAGTTTGTATTGATCTTTTGTTTTACAGTTACAAGTTGTGGTACAAGTATACAACAACAAGAGATGATGGAATGTGTTGTGTTCAACGATAATGCTATTAAGCTTTTAGGATGTACAGTTGATGAGCTAATTGCTAAGGATTCACAAGAGGTTTGTTGCTTCACACCTTTTTATTATATTGATATCACCGTGTACCCTAAATCTGTCATATTTTAAATAGGGCGCTGGCGATCCCAATTGGATACTCGATTTCTTCATAGAAAGTTTTTTGGAGTGCCGTTGTCTTTGGAATCAAAGTTGATGAGTACAACCTAAAGCCTCGGTTCTCCCGTAGGTTTACTGTCTCAACGTACTATGGTAATGAATTTGGTGTCCTTAACCACGTAAGTACCACTAAGTCA